>NW_027478163.1:12230000-12855000 GCF_051020975.1 Osmia lignaria lignaria
TATCTCTATTATGTTGGTTGGGCTTCGGAACTTGTAAATATCTTGATATATCTCGAGAACTACGCGTCTGATCAAAAAATATCATAGAACATAAAAAGTAGGAAACTTAATTCTCTACAAAAACGGTCTCTTAACATTTTGCCATAGCTCACTTCGTTTCCGAGATATTTGCAGATATATCTCAAGGGAAGGGGCCTGACGGACATATTTCGAGATATTTCTTCTTCTTGTTGTTCTTCTTCTGCACAGCTAAGCTGGAAGTGGCATTTGCGGCTCGCACTAGTGCACAGTTATGTCAAAGAAAGGTGCCACGGTGTTTCTGTATCTCTATTATGTTGGTGCGTCTTCGGAACTTTTAAATATCTCGATATATCTCGAAAACTACGCTTCTGATCAAAAAATATCATAGAACGTAAATTATAGGAAACATTATTCTCTACAAAAAAGGTCTCTTAACATTTTGCCATAGCTCGCTTCGTTTCCGAGATATTTGCAGATTCATCTCAAGGGAAGGGGTCTGACGGACATATTTCGAGATATTTCTTCTTCTTGTTGTTCTTCTTCTGCACAGCTAAGCTGGAAGTGGCATTTACAGCTCGCAATAGTGCAAAGTTATCTCAAAGAAAGGGGCCACGGTGTTTCTGTATCTCTATTATGTTGGTGCGGCTTCGGAACTTTTAAATATCTTGATATATCTCGAGAACTACGCATCTGATCAAAAAATATCATAGAACATAAAAAGCAGGAAACTTAATTCTCTACAAAAAAGGTCTCTTAACATTTTGCCATAGCTCGCTTCGTTTCCGAGATATTTGCAGATTTATCTCAAGGGAAGGGGCCTGACGGACATATTTCGAGATATTTCTTCTTCTTGTTGTTCTTCTTCTGCACAGCTAAGCTGGAAGTGGCATTTGCAGCTCGCAATAGTGCAGAGTTATCTCAAAGAAAGGGGCCACGGTGTTTCTGTATCTCTATTATGTTGGTGCGGCTTCGGAACTTTTAAATATCTTGATATATCTCGAGAACTGAGCATCTGATCAAAAAATATCATAGAAGATAAAAAGTAGGAAACTTAATTCTCTACAAAAAAGGTCTCTTAACATTTTGCCATAGCTCGCTTCGTTTCCGAGATATTTGCAGATTTATCTCAAGGGAAGGGGCCTGACGGACATATTTCGAGATATTTCTTCTTCTTGTTGTTCTTCTTCTGCACAGCTAAACTGGAAGTGGCATTTCCAGCTCGCAATAGTGCAGAGTTATCTCAAAGAAAGGGGCCACGGTGTTTCTGTATCTCTATTATGTTGGTGCGGCTTCGGAACTTTTAAATATCTTGATATATCTCGAGAACTACGCATCTGATCAAAAAATATCATAGAACATAAAAAGTAGGAAACTTAATTTTCTACAAAAAAGGTCTCTTAACATTTTGCCATACCTCTCTTCGTTTCCGAGATATTTGCAGATTTATCTCAAGGGAAGGGGCCTGACGGACATATTTCGAGATATTTCTTCTTCTTGTTGTTCTACTTCTGCACAGCTAAGCTGGAAGTGGCATTTGCGGCTCGCACTAGTGCAGAGTTATCTCAAAGAAAGGGGCCACGGTGTTTCTGTATCTCTATTATGTTGGTGCGGCTTCGGAACTTTTAAATATCTTGATATATCTCGAGAACTACGCATCTGATCAAAAAATATCATAGAACATAAAAAGCAGGAAACTTAATTCTCTACAAAAAAGGTCTCTTAACATTTTGCCATAGCTCGCTTCGTTTCCGAGATATTTGCAGATTTATCTCAAGGGAAGGGGCCTGACGGACATATTTCGAGATATTTCTTCTTCTTGTTGTTCTTCTTCTGCACAGCTAAGCTGGAAGTGGCATTTGCAGCTCGCAATAGTGCAGAGTTATCTCAAAGAAAGGGGCCACGGTGTTTCTGTATCTCTATTATGTTGGTGCGGCTTCGGAACTTTTAAATATCTTGATATATCTCGAGAACTGAGCATCTGATCAAAAAATATCATAGAACATAAAAAGTAGGAAACTTAATTCTCTACAAAAAAGGTCTCTTAACATTTTGCCATAGCTCGCTTCGTTTCCGAGATATTTGCAGATTTATCTCAAGGGAAGGGGCCTGACGGACATATTTCGAGATATTTCTTCTTCTTGTTGTTCTTCTTCTGCACAGCTAAACTGGAAGTGGCATTTCCAGCTCGCAATAGTGCAGAGTTATCTCAAAGAAAGGGGCCACGGTGTTTCTGTATCTCTATTATGTTGGTGCGGCTTCGGAACTTTTAAATATCTTGATATATCTCGAGAACTACGCATCTGATCAAAAAATATCATAGAACATAAAAAGTAGGAAACTTAATTTTCTACAAAAAAGGTCTCTTAACATTTTGCCATAGCTCTCTTCGTTTCCGAGATATTTGCAGATTTATCTCAAGGGAAGGGGCCTGACGGACATATTTCGAGATATTTCTTCTTCTTGTTGTTCTACTTCTGCACAGCTAAGCTGGAAGTGGCATTTGCGGCTCGCACTAGTGCAGAGTTATCTCAAAGAAAGGGGCCACGGTGTTTCTGTATCTCTATTATGTTGGTGCGGCTTCGGAACTTTTAAATATCTTGATATATCTCGAGAACTACGCATCTGATCAAAAAATATCATAGAACATAAAAAGCAGGAAACTTAATTCTCTACAAAAAAGGTCTCTTAACATTTTGCCATAGCTCGCTTCGTTTCCGAGATATTTGCAGATTTATCTCAAGGGAAGGGGCCTGACGGACATATTTCGAGATATTTCTTCTTCTTGTTGTTCTTCTTCTGCACAGCTAAGCTGGAAGTGGCATTTGCAGCTCGCAATAGTGCAGAGTTATCTCAAAGAAAGGGGCCACGGTGTTTCTGTATCTCTATTATGTTGGTGCGGCTTCGGAACTTTTAAATATCTTGATATATCTCGAGAACTGAGCATCTGATCAAAAAATAGCATAGAACATAAAAAGTAGAAAACTTAATTCTCTACAAAAAAGGTCTCTTAACATTTTGCCATAGCTCGCTTCGTTTCCGAGATATTTGCAGATTTATCTCAAGGGAAGGGGCCTGACGGACATATTTCGAGATATTTCTTCTTCTTGTTGTTCTTCTTCTGCACAGCTAAACTGGAAGTGGCATTTCCAGCTCGCAATAGTGCAGAGTTATCTCAAAGAAAGGGGCCACGGTGTTTCTGTATCTCTATTATGTTGGTGCGGCTTCGGAACTTTTAAATATCTTGATATATCTCGAGAACTACGCATCTGATCAAAAAATATCATAGAACATAAAAAGTAGGAAACTTAATTCTCTACAAAAAAGGTCTCTTAACATTTTGCCATAGCTCTCTTCGTTTCCGAGATATTTGCAGATTTATCTCAAGGGAAGGGGCCTGACGGACGTATTTCGAGATATTTCTTCTTCTTGTTGTTCTTCTTCTGCACAGCTAAGCTGGAAGTGGCATTTGCAGCTCGCAATAGTGCAGAGTTATCTCAAAGAAAGGGGCCACGGTGTTTCTGTATCTCTATTATGTTGGTGCGGCTTCGGAACTTTTAAATATCTTGATATATCTCGAGAACTACGCATCTGATCAAAAAATATCATAGAACATAAAAAGTAGGAAACTTAATTCTCTACAAAAAAGGTCTCTTAACATTTTGCCATAGCTCGCTTCGTTTCCGAGATATTTGCAGGTTTATCTCAAGGGAAGGGGCCTAAGGGACATATTTCGAGATATTTCTTCTTCTTGTTGTTCTTCTTCTGCACAGCTAAACTGGAAGTGGCATTTCCAGCTCGCAATAGTGCAGAGTTATCTCAAAGAAAGGAGCCACGGTGTTTCTGTATCTCTATTATGTTGGTGCGGCTTCGGAACTTTTAAATATCTTGATATATCTCGAGAACTACGCATCTGATCAAAAAATATCGTAGAACATAAAAAGTAGGAAACTTAATTCTCTACAAATAAAGTCTCTTAACATTTTGCCATAGCTCGCTTCGTTTCCGAGATATTTGCAGATTTATCTCAAGGGAAGGGGCCTGACGGACATATTTCGAGATATTTCTTCTTCTTGTTGTTCTTCTTCTGCACAGTAAGCTGGAAGTGGCATTTGCAGCTCGCAATAGTGCAGAGTTATCTCAAAGAAAGGGGCCACGGTGTTTCTGTATCTCTATTATGTTGTTGCGGCTTCGGAACTTTTAAATATCTTGATATATCTCGAGAACTGCGCATCTGATCAAAAAATATCATAGAACATAAAAAGTAGGAAACTTAATTCTCTACAGAAAAGGTCTCTTAACATTTTGCCATAGCTCTCTTCGTTTCCGAGATATTTGCAGATTTATCTCAAGGGAAGGGGCCTGACGGACATATTTCGAGATATTTCTTATTCTTGTTGTTCTTCGTCTGCACAGCTAAGCTGGAAGTGGCATTTGCAGCTCGCAATAGTGCAGAGTTATCTCAAAGAAAGGGGCCACGGTGTTTCTGTATCTCTATTATGTTGGTGCGGCTTCGGAACTTTTAAATATCTTGATATATCTCGAGAACTACGCATCTGATCAAAAAATATCATAGAACATAAAAAGTAGGAAACTTAATTCTCTACAAAAACGGTCTCTTAACATTTTGCCATAGCTCGCTTCGTTTCCGAGATATTTGCAGATTTATCTCAAAGGAAGGGGCCTGACGGACATATTTCGAGATATTTCTTCTTCTTGTTGTTCTTCTTCTGCACAGCTAAGCTGGAAGTGGCATTTGCGGCTCGCACTAGTGCACAGTTATCTCAAAGAAAGGGGCCACGGTGTTTCTGTATCTCTATTATGTTGGTGCGGTTTCGGAACTTTTAAATATCTTGATATATCTCGAGAACTACGCATCTGATCAAAAAATATCATAGAACATAAAAAGTAGGAAACTTAATTCTCTACAAAAAAGGTCTCTTAACATTTTGCCATAGCTCGCTTCGTTTCCGAGATATTTGCAGGTTTATCTCAAGGGAAGGGGCCTAACGGACATATTTCGAGATATTTCTTCTTCTTGTTGTTCTTCTTCTGCACAGCTAAGCTGGAAGTGGCATTTGCGGCTCGCACTAGTGCAGAGTTATCTCAAAGAAAGGGGCCACGGTGTTTCTGTATCTCTATTCTGTTGGTGCGGCTTCGGAACTTTTAAATATCTTGATATATCTCGAGAACTACGCATCTGATCAAAAAATATCATAGAACATAAAAAGTAGGAAACTTAATTCTCTACAAAAAAGGTCTCTTAACATTTTGCCATAGCTCGCTTCGTTTCCGAGATATTTGCAGATTTATCTCAAGGGAAGGGGCATGACGGACATATTTCGAGATATTTCTTCTTCTTGTTGTTCTTCTTCTGCACAGCTAAGCTGGAAGTGGCATTTGCGGCTCGCACTAGTGCAGAGTTATCTCAAAGAAAGGGGCCACGGTGTTTCTGTATCTCTATTATGTTGGTGCGGCTTCGGAACTTTTAAATATCTCGATATATCTCGAAAACTACGCTTCTGATCAAAAAATGTCATAGAACATAAATTGTAGGAAACATAATTCTCTACAAAAAAGGTCTCTTAACATTTTGCCATAGCTCGCTTCGTTTCCGAGATATTTGCAGATTTATCTCAAGGGAAGGGGCATGACGGACATATTTCGAGATATTTCTTCTTCTTGTTGTTCTTCTTCTGCACAGCTAAGCTGGAAGTGGCATTTGCGGCTCGCACTAGTGCAGAGTTATCTCAAAGAAAGGGGCCACGGTGTTTCTGTATCTCTATTATGTTGGTGCGGCTTCGGAACTTTTAAATATCTCGATATATCTCGAAAACTACGCTTCTGATCAAAAAATATCATAGAACATAAATTGTAGGAAACATAATTCTCTACAAAAAAGGTCTCTTAACATTTTGCCATAGCTCGCTTCGTTTCCGAGATATTTGCAGATATATCTCAAGGGAAGGGGCCTGACGGACATATTTCGAGATATTTCTTCTTCTTGTTGTTCTTCTTCTGCACAGCTAAGCTGGAAGTGGCATTTGCAGCTCGCAATAGTGCAGAGTTATCTCAAAGAAAGGGGCCACGGTGTTTCTGTATCTCTATTATGTTGGTGCGGCTTCGGAACTTTTAAATATCTTGATATATCTCGAGAACTACGCATCTGATCAAAAAATATCAGAGAACATAAAAAGTAGGAAACTTAATTCTCTACAAAAAAGGTCTCTTAACATTTTGCCATAGCTCGCTTCGTTTCCGAGATATTTGCAGATATATCTCAAGGGAAGGGGCCTGACGGACATATTTCGAGATATTTCTTCTTCTTGTTGTACTTCTTCTGCACAGCTAAGCTGGAAGTGGCATTTACAGCTCGCAATAGTGCAAAGTTATCTCAAAGAAAGGGGCGACGGTGTTTCTGTATCTCTATTATGTTGGTGCGGCTTCGGAACTTTTAAATATCTTGATATATCTCGAGAACTACGCGTCTGATCAAAAAATATCATAGAACATAAAAAGTAGGAAACATAATTCTCTACAAAAAAGGTCTCTTAACATTTGGCCATAGCTCGCTTCGTTTCCGAGATATTTGCAGATTTATCTCAAGGCAAGGGGCCTGACGGACATATTTCGAGATATTTCTTCTTCTTGTTGTTCTTCTTCTGCACCGCTAAGCTGGAAGTGGCATTTGCGGCTCGCACTAGTGCAGAGTTATCTCAAAGAAAGGGGCCACGGTGTTTCTGTATCTCTATTATGTTGGTGCGGCTTCGGAACTTTTAAATATCTTGATATATCTCGAGAACTACGCATCTGATCAAAAAATATCATAGAACATAAAAAGTAGGAAACTTAATTCTCTACAAAAAAGGTCTCTTAACATTTTGCCATAGCTCGCTTCGTTTCCGAGATATTTGCAGGTTTATCTCAAGGGAAGGGGCCTAACGGACATATTTCGAGATATTTCTTCTTCTTGTTGTTCTTCTTCTGCACAGCTAAACTGGAAGTGGCATTTCCAGCTCGCAATAGTGCAGAGTTATCTCAAAGAAAGGAGCCACGGTGTTTCTGTATCTCTATTATGTTGGTGCGGCTTCGGAACTTTTAAATATCTTGATATATCTCGAGAACTACGCATCTGATCAAAAAATATCATAGAACATAAAAAGTAGGAAACTTAATTCTCTACAAAAAAGGTCTCTTAACATTTTGCCATAGCTCGCTTCGTTTCCGAGATATTTGCAGGTTTATCTCAAGGGAAGGGGCCTAACGGACATATTTCGAGATATTTCTTCTTCTTGTTGTTCTTCTTCTGCACAGCTAAGCTGGAAGTGGCATTTGCGGCTCGCACTAGTGCAGAGTTATCTCAAAGAAAGGGGCCACGGTGTTTCTGTATCTCTATTATGTTGGTGCGGCTTCGGAACTTTTAAATATCTTGATATATCTCGAGAACTACGCATCTGATCAAAAAATATCATAGAACATAAAAAGTAGGAAACTTAATTCTCTACAAAAAAGGTCTCTTAACATTTTGCCATAGCTCGCTTCGTTTCCGAGATATTTGCAGATTTATCTCAAGGGAAGGGGCCTGATGGACTTATTTCGGGATATTTCTTCTTCTTGTTGTTCTTCTTCTGCACAGCTAAGCTGGAAGTGGCATTTGCGGCTCGCACTAGTGCAGCGTTATCTCAAAGAAAGGGGCCACGGTGTTTCTGTATCTCTATTATGTTGGTGCGGCTTCGGAACTTTTAAATATCTTGATATATCTCGAGAACTACGCATCTGATCAAAAAATATGATAGAACATAAAAAGTAGGAAACTTAATTCTCTACAAAAAAGGTCTCTTAACATTTTGCCATAGCTCGCTTCGTTTCCGAGATATTTGCAGATTTATCTCAAGGGAAGGGGCATGACGGACATATTTCGAGATATTTCTTCTTCTTGTTGTTCTTCTTCTGCACAGCTAAGCTGGAAGTGGCATTTGCAGCTCGCAATAGTGCAGCGTTATCTCAAAGAAGGGGGCCACGGTGTTTCTGTATCTCTATTATGTTGGTGCGGCTTCGGAACTTTTAAATATCTTGATATATCTCGAGAACTACGCATCTGATCAAAAAATATCATAGAACGTAAAAAGTAGGAAACTTAATTCTCTACAGAAAAGGTCTCTTAACATTTTGCCATAGCTCTCTTCGTTTCCGAGATATTTGCAGATTTATCTCAAGGGAAGGGGCCTGACGGACATATTTCGAGATATTTCTTATTCTTGTTGTTCTTCTTCTGCACAGCTAAGCTGGAAGTGGCATTTGCAGCTCGCAATAGTGCAGAGTTATCTCAAAGAAAGGGGACACGGTGTTTCTGTATCTCTATTATGTTGGTGCGGCTTCGGAACTTTTAAATATCTTGATATATCTCGAGAACTACGCATCTGATCAAAAAATATCATAGAACATAAAAAGTAGGAAACTTAATTCTCTACAAAAACGGTCTCTTGACATTTTGCCATAGCTCGCTTCGTTTCCGAGATATTTGCAGATTTATCTCAAGGGAAGGGGCCTGACGGACATATTTCGAGATATTTCTTCTTCTTGTTGTTCTTCTTCTGCACAGCTAAACTGGAAGTGGCATTTGCGGCTCGCACTAGTGCACAGTTATCTCAAAGAAAGGGGCCACGGTGTTTCTGTATCTCTATTATGTTGGTGCGGCTTCGGAACTTTTAAATATCTCGATATATCTCGAAAACTACGCTTCTGATCAAAAAATATCATAGAACATAAAAAGTAGGAAACTTAATTCTCTACAGAAAAGGTCTCTTAACATTTTGCCATAGCTCTCTTCGTTTCCGAGATATTTGCAGATTTATCTCAAGGGAAGGGGCCTGACGGACATATTTCGAGATATTTCTTATTCTTGTTGTTCTTCTTCTGCACAGCTAAGCTGGAAGTGGCATTTGCAGCTCGCAATAGTGCAGAGTTATCTCAAAGAAAGGGGCCACGGTGTTTCTGTATCTCTATTATGTTGGTGCGGCTTCGGAACTTTTAAATATCTTGATATATCTCGAGAACTACGCATCTGATCAAAAAATATCATAGAACATAAAAAGTAGGAAACTTAATTCTCTACAAAAACGGTCTCTTAACATTTTGCCATAGCTCGCTTCGTTTCCGAGATATTTGCAGATTTATCTCAAGGCAAGGGGCCTGACGGACATATTTCGAGATATTTCTTCTTCTTGTTGTTCTTCTTCTGCACAGCTAAGCTGGAAGTGGCATTTGCGGCTCGCACTAGTGCAGAGTTATCTCAAAGAAAGGGGCCACGGTGTTTCTGTATCTCTATTATCTTGGTGCGGCTTCGGAACTTTTAAATATCTTGATATATCTCGAGAACTACGCATCTGATCAAAAAATATCATAGAACATAAAGAGTAGGAAACTTAATTCTCTACAAAAAAGGTCTCTCAACATTTTGCCATAGCTCTCTTCGTTTCCGAGATATTTGCAGATTTATCTCAAGGGAAGGGGCCTGACGGACATATTTCGAGATATTTCTTATTCTTGTTGTTCTTCTTCTGCACAGCTAAGCTGGAAGTGGCATTTGCAGCTCGCAATAGTGCAGAGTTATCTCAAAGAAAGGGGCCACGGTGTTTCTGTATCTCTATTATGTTGGTGCGGCTTCGGAACTTTTAAATATCTCGATATATCTCGAAAACTACGCATCTGATCAAAAAATATCATAGAACATAAATTGTAGGAAACATAATTCTCTACAAAAAAGTTCTCTTAACATTTTGCCATAGCTCGCTTCGTTTCCGAGATATTTGCAGATATATCTCAAGGGAAGGGGCCTGACGGACATATTTCGAGATATTTCTTCTTCTTGTTGTTCTTCTTCTGCACAGCTAACCTGGAAGTGGCATTTGCACCTCGCAATAGTGCAGAGTTATCTCAAAGAAAGGGGCCTCGGTGTTTCTGTATCTCTATTATGTTGGTGCGGCTTCGGAACTTTTAAATATCTTGATATATCTCGAGAACTACGCATCTGATCAAAAAATATCATAGAACATAAAAAGTAGGAAACTTAATTCTCTACAGAAAAGGTCTCTTAACATTTTGCCATAGCTCTCTTCGTTTCCGAGATATTTGCAGATTTATCTCAAGGGAAGGGGCCTGACGGACATATTTCGAGATATTTCTTCTTCTTGTTGTTCTTCTTCTGCACAGCTAAGCTGGAAGTGGCATTTGCGGCTCGCACTAGTACACAGTTATCTCAAAGAAAGGGGCCACGGTGTTTCTGTATCTCTATTATGTTGGTGCGGCTTCGGAACTTTTAAATATCTTGATATATCTCGAGAACTACGCTTCTGATCAAAAAATATCATAGAACATAAAAAGCAGGAAACTTAATGCTCTACAAAAAAGGTCTCTTAACATTTTGCCATAGCTCGCTTCGTTTCCGAGATATTTGCAGATTTATCTCAAGGGAAGGGGCATGACGGACATATTTCGAGATATTTCTTCTTCTTGTTGTTCTTCTTCTGCACAGCTAAGCTGGAAGTGGCATTTGCGGTTCGCACTAGTGCAGAGTTATCTCAAAGAAAGGGGCCACGGTGTTTCTGTATCTCTATTATGTTGGTGCGGCTTCGGAACTTTTAAATATCTCGATATATCTCGAAAACTACGCTTCTGATCAAAAAATATTATAGAACATAAATTGTAGGAAACATAATTCTCTACAAAAAAGGTCTCTTATCATTTTGCCATAGCTCGCTTCGTTTCCGAGATATTTGCAGATATATCTCAAGGGAAGGGGCCTGACGGACATATTTCGAGATATTTCTTCTTCTTGTTGTTCTTCTTCTGCACAGCTAAGCTGAAAGTGGCATTTACAGCTCGCAATAGTGCAAAGTTATCTCAAAGAAAGGGGCCACGGTGTTTCTGTATCTCTATTATGTTGGTGAGGCTTCGGAACTTTTAAATATCTCGATATATCTCGAAAACTACGCTTCTGATCAAAAAATATCATAGAACATAAATTGTAGGAAACTTAATTCTCTACAAAAAAGGTCTCTTAACATTTTGCCATAGCTCTCTTCGTTTCCGAGATATTTGCAGATTTATCTCAAGGGAAGGGGCCTGACGGACATATTTCGAGATATTTCTTCTTCTTGTTGTTCTTCTTCTGCACAGCTAAGCTGGAAGTGGCATTTGCAGCTCGCAATAGTGCAGAGTTATCTCAAAGAAAGGGGCCACGGTGTTTCTGTATCTCTATTATGTTTGTGCGGCTTCGGAACTTTTAAATATCTTGATATATCTCGAGAACTACGCATCTGATCAAAAAATATCATAGAACATAAAAAGTAGGAAACTTAATTTTCTACAAAAAAGGTCTCTTAACATTTTGCCATAGCTCGCTTCGTTTCCGAGATATTTGCAGATTTATCTCAAGGGAAGGGGCCTGACGGACATATTTCGAGATATTTCTTCTTCTTGTTGTTCTTCTTCTGCACAGCTAAGCTGGAAGTGGCATTTGCGGCTCGCACTAGTGCAGCGTTATCTCAAAGAAAGGGGCCACGGTGTTTCTGTATCTCTATTATGTTGGTGCGGCTTCGGAACATTTAAATATCTTGATATATCTCGAGAACTACGCATCTGATCAAAAAATATCATAGAACATAAAAAGTAGGAAACTTAATTCTCTACAAAAAAGGTCTCTTCACATTTTGCCATAGCTCGCTTCGTTTCCGAGATATTTGCAGATTTATCTCAAGGGAAGGGGCATGACGGACATATTTCGAGATATTTCTTCTTCTTGTTGTTCTTCTTCTGCACAGCTAAGCTGGAAGTGGCATTTGCGGCTCGCACTAGTGCAGAGTTATCTCAAAGAAAGGGGCCACGGTGTTTCTGTATCTCTATTATGTTGGTGCGGCTTCGGAACTTTTAAATATCGCGATATATCTCGAAAACTACGCTTCTCATCAAAAAATATCATAGAACATAAATTGTAGGAAACATAATTCTCTACAAAAAAGGTCTCTTAACATTTTGCCATAGCTCGCTTCGTTTCCGAGATATTTGCAGATATATCTCAAGGGAAGGGGCCTGACGGACATATTTCGAGATATTTCTTCTTCTTGTTGTTCTTCTTCTGCACAGCTAAGCTGGAAGTGGCATTTGCAGCTCCCAATAGTGCAGAGTTATCTCAAAGAAAGGGGCCACGGTGTTTCTGTATCTCTATTATGTTGGTGCGGCTTCGGAACTTTTAAATATCTTGATATATCTCGAGAACTACGCATCTGATCAAAAAATATCATAGAACATAAAAAGTAGGAAACTTAATTCTCTACAAAAAAGGTCTCTTAACATTTTGCCATAGCTCGCTTCGTTTCCGAGATATTTGCAGGTTTATCTCAAGGGAAGGGGCCTAACGGACATATTTCGAGATATTTCTTCTTCTTGTTGTTCTTCTTCTGCACAGCTAAGCTGGAAGTGGCATTTGCAGCTCGCACTTGTACACAGTTATCTCAAAGAAAGGGGCCACGGTGTTTCTGTGTCTCTATTATGTTGATGCGGCTTCGGAACTTTTAAATATCTCGATATATCTCGAAAACTACGCTTCTGATCAAAAAATATCATAGAACATAAATTGTAGGAAACATAATTCTCTACAAAAAACGTCTCTTAACATTTTGCCATAGCTCGCTTCGTTTCCGAGATATTTGCAGATATATCCCAAGGGAAGGGGCCTAACGGACATATTTCGAGATATTTCTTCTTCTTGTTGTTCTTCTTCTGCACAGCTAAGCTGGAAGTGGCATTTGCGGCTCGCACTAGTACACAGTTATCTCAAAGAAAGGGGCCACGGTGTTTCTGTATCTCTATTATGTTGGTGCGGCTTCGGAACTTTTAAATATCTCGATATATCTCGAAAACTACGCTTCTGATCAAAAAATATCATAGAACATAAATTGTAGGAAACATAATTCTCTACAAAAAACGTCTCTTAACATTTTGCCATAGCTCGCTTCGTTTCCGAGATATTTGCAGATATATCCCAAGGGAAGGGGCCTGACGGACATATTTCGAGATATTTCTTCTTCTTGTTGTTCTTCTTCTGCACAGCTAAGCTGGAAGTGGCATTTGTAGGTCGCAATAGTGCAGAGTTATCTCAAAGAAAGGGGCCACGGTGTTTCTGTATCTCTATTATGTTGGTGCGCCTTCGGAACTTTTAAATATCTCGATATATCTCGAAAACTACGCTTCTGATCAAAAAATATCATAGAACATAAATTGTAGGAAACTTAATTCTCTACAAAAAAGGTCTCTTAACATTTTGCCATAGCTCTCTTCGTTTCCGAGATATTTGCAGATTTATCTCAAGGGAAGGGGCCTGACGGACATATTTCGAGATATTTCTTCTTCTTGTTGTTCTTCTTCTGCACAGCTAAGCTGGAAGTGGCATTTGCAGCTCCCAATAGTGCAGAGTTATCTCAAAGAAAGGGGCCACGGTGTTTCTGTATCTCTATTATGTTGGTGCGGCTTCGGAACTTTTAAATATCTTGATATATCTCGAGAACTACGCATCTGATCAAAAAATATCATAGAACATAAAAAGTAGGAAACTTAATTCTCTACAAAAAAGGTCTCTTAACATTTTGCCATAGCTCGCTTCGTTTCCGAGATATTTGCAGGTTTATCTCAAGGGAAGGGGCCTAACGGACATATTTCGAGATATTTCTTCTTCTTGTTGTTCTTCTTCTGCACAGCTAAGCTGGAAGTGGCATTTGCGGCTCGCACTTGTACACAGTTATCTCAAAGAAAGGGGCCACGGTGTTTCTGTGTCTCTATTATGTTGATGCGGCTTCGGAACTTTTAAATATCTCGATATATCTCGAAAACTACGCTTCTGATCAAAAAATATCATAGAACATAAATTGTAGGAAACATAATTCTCTACAAAAAACGTCTCTTAACATTTTGCCATAGCTCGCTTCGTTTCCGAGATATTTGCAGATATATCCCAAGGGAAGGGGCCTGACGGACATATTTCGAGATATTTCTTCTTCTTGTTGTTCTTCTTCTGCACAGCTAAGCTGGAAGTGGCATTTGTAGGTCGCAATAGTGCAGAGTTATCTCAAAGAAAGGGGCCACGGTGTTTCTGTATCTCTATTATGTTGGTGCGCCTTCGGAACTTTTAAATATCTCGATATATCTCGAAAACTACGCTTCTGATCAAAAAATATCATAGAACGTAAATTGTAGGAAACATTATTCTCTACAAAAAAGGTCTCTTAACGTTTTGCCATAGCTCGCTTCGTTTCCGAGATATTTGCAGATTTATCTCAAGGGAAGGGGCCTGACGGACATATTTCGAGATATTTCTTCTTCTTGTTGTTCTTCTTCTGCACAGCTAAGCTGGAAGTGGCATTTGCAGCTCCCAATAGTGCAGAGTTATCTCAAAGAAAGGGGCCACGGTGTTTCTGTATCTCTATTATGTTGGTGCGGCTTCGGAACTTTTAAATATCTTGATATATCTCGAGAACTACGCATCTGATCAAAAAATATCATAGAACATAAAAAGTAGGAAACTTAATTCTCTACAAAAAAGGTCTCTTAACATTTTGCCATAGCTCGCTTCGTTTCCGAGATATTTGCAGGTTTATCTCAAGGGAAGGGGCCTAACGGACATATTTCGAGATATTTCTTCTTCTTGTTGTTCTTCTTCTGCACAGCTAAGCTGGAAGTGGCATTTGCGGCTCGCACTAGTACACAGTTATCTCAAAGAAAGGGGCCACGGTGTTTCTGTATCTCTATTATGTTGGTGCGGCTTCGGAACTTTTAAATATCTTGATATATCTCGAGAACTACGCATCTGATCAAAAAATATCATAGAACATAAAAAGTAGGAAACTCAATTCTCTACAAAAAAGGTCTCTTAACATTTTGCCATAGCTCGCTTCGTTTCCGAGATATTTGCAGATTTATCTCAAGGGAAGGGGCCTAACGGACATATTTCGAGATATTTCTTCTTCTTGTTGTTCCTCTTCTGCACAGCTAAGCTGGAAGTGGCATTTGCGGCTCGCACTAGTACACAGTTATCTCAAAGAAAGGGGCCACGGTGTTTCTGTATCTCTATTATGTTGGTGCGCCTTCGGAACTTTTAAATATCTCGATATATCTCGAAAACTACGCTTCTGATCAAAAAATATCATAGAACATAAATTGTAGGAAACTTAATTCTCTACAAAAAAGGTCTCTTAACATTTTGCCATAGCTCTCTTCGTTTCCGAGATATTTGCAGATTTATCTCAAGGGAAGGGGCCTGACGGACATATTTCGAGATATTTCTTCTTCTTGTTGTTCTTCTTCTGCACAGCTAAGCTGGAAGTGGCATTGGCAGCTCGCAATAGTGCAGAGTTATCTCAAAGAAAGGGGCCACGGTGTTTCTGTATCTCTATTATGTTTGTGCGGCTTCGGAACTTTTAAATATCTTGATATATCTCGAGAACTACGCATCTGATCAAAAAATATCATAGAACATAAAAAGCAGGAAACTTAATTCTCTACAAAAAAGGTCTCTTAACATTTTGCCATAGCTCGCTTCGTTTCCGAGATATTTGCAGGTTTATCTCAAGGGAAGGGGCCTAACGGACATATTTCGAGATATTTCTTCTTCTTGTTGTTCTTCTTCTGCACAGCTAAGCTGGACGTGGCATTTGCGGCTCGCACTAGTGCAGAGTTATCTCAAAGAAAGGGGCCACGGTGTTTCTGTATCTCTATTATGTTGGTGCGGCTTCGGAACTTTTAAATATCTTGATATATCTCGAGAACTACGCATCTGATCAAAAAATATCATAGAACATAAAAAGTTGGAAACTTAATTCTCTACAAAAAAGGTCTCTTAACATTTTGCCATAGCTCGCTTCGTTTCCGAGATATTTGCAGATTTATCTCAAGGGAAGGGGCCTGACGGACATATTTCGAGATACTTCTTCTTCTTGTTGTTCTTCTTCTGCACAGCTAAGCTGGAAGTGGCATTTGCGGCTCGCACTAGTGCAGCGTTATCTCAAAGAAAGGGGCCACGGTGTTTCTGTATCTCTATTATGTTGGTGCGGCTTCGGAACTTTTAAATATCTTGATATATCTCGAGAACTACGCATCTGATCAAAAAATATCATAGAACATAAAAAGTAGGAAACTTAATTCTCTACAAAAAAGGTCTCTTAACATTTTGCCATAGCTCGCTTCGTTTCCGAGATATTTGCAGATTTATCTCAAGGGAAGGGGCCTGACGGACATATTTCGAGATATTTCTTATTCTTGTTGTTCTTCTTCTGCACAGCTAAGCTGGAAGTGGCATTTGCAGCTCGCAATAGTGCAGAGTTATCTCAAAGAAAGGGGCCACGGTGTTTCTGTATCTCTATTATGTTGGTGCGGCTTCGGAACTTTTAAATATCTTGATATATCTCGAGAACTACGCATCTGATCAAAAAATATCATAGAACATAAAAAGTAGGAAACCTAATTCTCTACAAAAAACGTCTCTTAACATTTTGCCATAGCTCGCTTCGTTTCCGAGATATTTGCAGATATATCCCAAGGGAAGGGGCCTGACGGACATATTTCGAGATATTTCTTCTTCTTGTTGTTCTTCTTCTGCACAGCTAAGCTGGAAGTGGCATTTGTAGGTCGCAATAGTGCAGAGTTATCTCAAAGAAAGGGGCCACGGTGTTTCTGTATCTCTATTATGTTGGTGCGCCTTCGGAACTTTTAAATATCTCGATATATCTCGAAAACTACG
Source organism: Osmia lignaria lignaria (assembly GCF_051020975.1). Classification (NCBI taxonomy): domain Eukaryota; kingdom Metazoa; phylum Arthropoda; class Insecta; order Hymenoptera; family Megachilidae; genus Osmia; species Osmia lignaria. The sequence continues at coordinate 12,246,808 of NW_027478163.1, forward strand.
CTTCTGATCAAAAAATATCATAGAACGTAAATTGTAGGAAACATTATTCTCTACAAAAAAGGTCTCTTAACGTTTTGCCATAGCTCGCTTCGTTTCCGAGATATTTGCAGATTTATCTCAAGGGAAGGGGCCTGACGGACATATTTCGAGATATTTCTTCTTCTTGTTGTTCTTCTTCTGCACAGCTAAGCTGGAAGTGGCATTTGCAGCTCCCAATAGTGCAGAGTTATCTCAAAGAAAGGGGCCACGGTGTTTCTGTATCTCTATTATGTTGGTGCGCCTTCGGAACTTTTAAATATCTCGATATATCTCGAAAACTACGCTTCTGATCAAAAAATATCATAGAACATAAATTGTAGGAAACTTAATTCTCTACAAAAAAGGTCTCTTAACATTTTGCCATAGCTCTCGTCGTTTCCGAGATATTTGCAGATTTATCTCAAGGGAAGGGGCCTGACGGACATATTTCGAGATATTTCTTCTTCTTGTTGTTCTTCTTCTGCACAGCTAAGCTGGAAGTGGCATTGGCAGCTCGCAATAGTGCAGAGTTATCTCAAAGAAAGGGGCCACGGTGTTTCTGTATCTCTATTATGTTTGTGCGGCTTCGGAACTTTTAAATATCTTGATATATCTCGAGAACTACGCATCTGATCAAAAAATATCATAGAACATAAAAAGCAGGAAACTTAATTCTCTACAAAAAAGGTCTCTTAACATTTTGCCATAGCTCGCTTCGTTTCCGAGATATTTGCAGGTTTATCTCAAGGGAAGGGGCCTAACGGACATATTTCGAGATATTTCTTCTTCTTGTTGTTCTTCTTCTGCACAGCTAAGCTGGACGTGGCATTTGCGGCTCGCACTAGTGCAGAGTTATCTCAAAGAAAGGGGCCACGGTGTTTCTGTATCTCTATTATGTTGGTGCGGCTTCGGAACTTTTAAATATCTTGATATATCTCGAGAACTACGCATCTGATCAAAAAATATCATAGAACATAAAAAGTAGGAAACTTAATTCTCTACAAAAAAGGTCTCTTAACATTTTGCCATAGCTCGCTTCGTTTCCGAGATATTTGCAGATTTATCTCAAGGGAAGGGGCCTGACGGACATATTTCGAGATACTTCTTCTTGTTGTTGTTCTTCTTCTGCACAGCTAAGCTGGAAGTGGCATTTGCGGCTCGCACTAGTGCAGCGTTATCTCAAAGAAAGGGGCCACGGTGTTTCTGTATCTCTATTATGTTGGTGCGGCTTCGGAACTTTTAAATATCTTGATATATCTCGAGAACTACGCATCTGATCAAAAAATATCATAGAACATAAAAAGTAGGAAACTTAATTCTCTACAAAAAAGGTCTCTTAACATTTTGCCATAGCTCGCTTCGTTTCCGAGATATTTGCAGATTTATCTCAAGGGAAGGGGCCTGACGGACATATTTCGAGATATTTCTTATTCTTGTTGTTCTTCTTCTGCACAGCTAAGCTGGAAGTGGCATTTGCAGCTCGCAATAGTGCAGAGTTATCTCAAAGAAAGGGGCCACGGTGTTTCTGTATCTCTATTATGTTGGTGCGGCTTCGGAACTTTTAAATATCTTGATATATCTCGAGAACTACGCATCTGATCAAAAAATATCATAGAACATAAAAAGTAGGAAACCTAATTCTCTACAAAAAACGTCTCTTAACATTTTGCCATAGCTCGCTTCGTTTCCGAGATATTTGCAGATATATCCCAAGGGAAGGGGCCTGACGGACATATTTCGAGATATTTCTTCTTCTTGTTGTTCTTCTTCTGCACAGCTAAGCTGGAAGTGGCATTTGTAGGTCGCAATAGTGCAGAGTTATCTCAAAGAAAGGGGCCACGGTGTTTCTGTATCTCTATTATGTTGGTGCGCCTTCGGAACTTTTAAATATCTCGATATATCTCGAAAACTACGCTTCTGATCAAAAAATATCATAGAACGTAAATTGTAGGAAACATTATTCTCTACAAAAAAGGTCTCTTAACGTTTTGCCATAGCTCGCTTCGTTTCCGAGATATTTGCAGATTTATCTCAAGGGAAGGGGCCTGACGGACATATTTCGAGATATTTCTTCTTCTTGTTGTTCTTCTTCTGCACAGCTAAGCTGGAAGTGGCATTTGCAGCTCCCAATAGTGCAGAGTTATCTCAAAGAAAGGGGCCACGGTGTTTCTGTATCTCTATTATGTTGGTGCGGCTTCGGAACTTTTAAATATCTTGATATATCTCGAGAACTACGCATCTGATCAAAAAATATCATAGAACATAAAAAGTAGGAAACTTAATTCTCTACAAAAAAGGTCTCTTAACATTTTGCCATAGCTCGCTTCGTTTCCGAGATATTTGCAGGTTTATCTCAAGGGAAGGGGCCTAACGGACATATTTCGAGATATTTCTTCTTCTTGTTGTTCTTCTTCTGCACAGCTAAGCTGGAAGTGGCATTTGCGGCTCGCACTAGTACACAGTTATCTCAAAGAAAGGGGCCACGGTGTTTCTGTATCTCTATTATGTTGGTGCGGCTTCGGAACTTTTAAATATCTTGATATATCTCGAGAACTGCGCATCTGATCAAAAAATATCATAGAACATAAAAAGTAGGAAACTTAATTCTCTACAAAAAAGGTCTCTTAACATTTTGCCATAGCTCGCTTCGTTTCCGAGATATTTGCAGATTTATCTCAAGGGAAGGGGCCTAACGGACATATTTCGAGATATTTCTTCTTCTTGTTGTTCTTCTTCTGCACAGCTAAGCTGGAAGTGGCATTTGTAGGTCGCAATAGTGCAGAGTTATCTCAAAGAAAGGGGCCACGGTGTTTCTGTATCTCTATTATGTTGGTGCGCCTTCGGAACTTTTAAATATCTCGATATATCTCGAAAACTACGCTTCTGATCAAAAAATATCATAGAACGTAAATTGTAGGAAACATTATTCTCTACAAAAAAGGTCTCTTAACGTTTTGCCATAGCTCGCTTCGTTTCCGAGATATTTGCAGATTTATCTCAAGGGAAGGGGCCTGACGGACATATTTCGAGATATTTCTTCTTCTTGTTGTTCTTCTTCTGCACAGCTAAGCTGGAAGTGGCATTTGCAGCTCCCAATAGTGCAGAGTTATCTCAAAGAAAGGGGCCACGGTGTTTCTGTATCTCTATTATGTTGGTGCGCCTTCGGAACTTTTAAATATCTCGATATATCTCGAAAACTACGCTTCTGATCAAAAAATATCATAGAACATAAATTGTAGGAAACTTAATTCTCTACAAAAAAGGTCTCTTAACATTTTGCCATAGCTCTCTTCGTTTCCGAGATATTTGCAGATTTATCTCAAGGGAAGGGGCCTGACGGACATATTTCGAGATATTTCTTCTTCTTGTTGTTCTTCTTCTGCACAGCTAAGCTGGAAGTGGCATTGGCAGCTCGCAATAGTGCAGAGTTATCTCAAAGAAAGGGGCCACGGTGTTTCTGTATCTCTATTATGTTGGTGCGGCTTCGGAACTTTTAAATATCTTGATATATCTCGAGAACTACGCATCTGATCAAAAAATATCATAGAACATAAAAAGTAGGAAACCTAATTCTCTACAAAAAACGTCTCTTAACATTTTGCCATAGCTCGCTTCGTTTCCGAGATATTTGCAGATATATCCCAAGGGAAGGGGCCTGACGGACATATTTCGAGATATTTCTTCTTCTTGTTGTTCTTCTTCTGCACAGCTAAGCTGGAAGTGGCATTTGTAGGTCGCAATAGTGCAGAGTTATCTCAAAGAAAGGGGCCACGGTGTTTCTGTATCTCTATTATGTTGGTGCGCCTTCGGAACTTTTAAATATCTCGATATATCTCGAAAACTACGCTTCTGATCAAAAAATATCATAGAACGTAAATTGTAGGAAACATTATTCTCTACAAAAAAGGTCTCTTAACGTTTTGCCATAGCTCGCTTCAATTCCGAGATATTTGCAGATTTATCTCAAGGGAAGGGGCCTGACGGACATATTTCGAGATATTTCTTCTTCTTGTTGTTCTTCTTCTGCACAGCTAAGCTGGAAGTGGCATTTGCAGCTCCCAATAGTGCAGAGTTATCTCAAAGAAAGGGGCCACGGTGTTTCTGTATCTCTATTATGTTGGTGCGGCTTCGGAACTTTTAAATATCTTGATATATCTCGAGAACTACGCATCTGATCAAAAAAGATCATAGAACATAAAAAGTAGGAAACTTAATTCTCTACAAAAAAGGTCTCTTAACATTTTGCCATAGCTCGCTTCGTTTCCGAGATATTTGCAGGTTTATCTCAAGGGAAGGGGCCTAACGGACATATTTCGAGATATTTCTTCTTCTTGTTGTTCTTCTTCTGCACAGCTAAGCTGGAAGTGGCATTTGCGGCTCGCACTAGTACACAGTTATCTCAAAGAAAGGGGCCACGGTGTTTCTGTATCTCTATTATGTTGGTGCGGCTTCGGAACTTTTAAATATCTTGATATATCTCGAGAACTGCGCATCTGATCAAAAAATATCATAGAACATAAAAAGTAGGAAACTTAATTCTCTACAAAAAAGGTCTCTTAACATTTTGCCATAGCTCGCTTCGTTTCCGAGATATTTGCAGATTTATCTCAAGGGAAGGGGCCTAACGGACATATTTCGAGATATTTCTTCTTCTTGTTGTTCTTCTTCTGCACAGCTAAGCTGGAAGTGGCATTTGCGGCTCGCACTAGTACACAGTTATCTCAAAGAAAGGGGCCACGGTGTTTCTGTATCTCTATTATGTTGGTGCGGCTTCGGAACTTTTAAATATCTCGATATATCTCGAAAACTACGCTTCTGATCAAAAAATATCATAGAACATAAATTGTAGGAAACATAATTCTCTACAAAAAACGTCTCTTAACATTTTGCCATAGCTCGCTTGGTTTCCGAGATATTTGCAGATATATCCCAAGGGAAGGGGCCTGACGGACATATTTGGAGATATTTCTTCTTCTTGTTGTTCTTCTTCTGCACAGCTAAGCTGGAAGTGGCATTTGTAGGTCGCACTAGTGCAGAGTTATCTCAAAGAAAGGGGCCACGGTGTTTCTGTATCTCTATTATGTTGGTGCGGCTTCGGAACTTTTAAATATCTTGATATATCTCGAGAACTACGCATCTGATCAAAAAATATCATAGAACATAAAAAGTACGAAACTTAATTCTCTACAAAAAAGGTCTCTTAACATTTTGCCATAGCTCGCTTCGTTTCCGAGATATTTGCAGATTTATCTCAAGGGAAGGGGCCTGACGGACATATTTCGAGATACTTCTTCTTCTTGTTGTTCTTCTTCTGCACAGCTAAGCTGGAAGTGGCATTTGCGGCTCGCACTAGTGCAGAGTTATCTCAAAGAAAGGGGCCACGGTGTTTCTGTATCTCTATTATGTTGGTGCGGCTTCGGAACTTTTAAATATCTCGATATACCTCGAAAACTACGCTTCTGATCAAAAAATATCATAGAACATAAATTGTAGGAAACATAATTCTCTACAAAAAAGGTCTCTTAACATTTTGCCATAGCTCGCTTCGTTTCCGAGATATTTGCAGATATATCTCAAGGGAAGGGGCCTGACGGACATATTTCGAGATATTTCTTCTTCTTGTTGTTCTTCTTCTGCACAGCTAAGCTGGAAGTGGCATTTGCAGCTCCCAATAGTGCAGAGTTATCTCAAAGAAAGGGGCCACGGTGTTTCTGTATCTCTATTATGTTGGTGCGGCTTCGGAACTTTTAAATATCTTGATATATCTCGAGAACTACGCATCTGATCAAAAAATATCATAGAACATAAAAAGTAGGAAACTTAATTCTCTACAAAAAAGGTCTCTTAACATTTTGCCATAGCTCGCTTCGTTTCCGAGATATTTGCAGATATATCCCAAGGGAAGGGGCCTGACGGACATATTTCGAGATATTTCTTCTTCTTGTTGTTCTTCTTCTGCACAGCTAAGCTGGAAGTGGCATTTGTAGGTCGCACTAGTGCAGAGTTATCTCAATGAAAGGGGCCACGGTGTTTCTGTATCTCTATTATGTTGGTGCGGCTTCGGAACTTTAAAATATCTTGATATATCTCGAGAACTACGCATCTGATCAAAAAATATCATAGAACATAAAAAGTAGGAAACTTAATTCTCTACAAAAAAGGTCTCTTAACATTTTGCCATAGCTCGCTTCGTTTCCGAGATATTTGCAGATTTATCTCAAGGGAAGGGGCCTGACGGACATATTTCGAGATATTTCTTCTTCTTGTTGTTCTTCTTCTGCACAGCTAAGCTGGAAGTGGCATTTGCGGCTCGCACTAGTGCAGAGTTATCTCAAAGAAAGGGGCCACGGTGTTTCTGTATCTCTATTATGTTGGTGCGGCTTCGGAACTTTTAAATATCTTGATATATCTCGAGAACTACGCATCTGATCAAAAAATATCATAGAACATAAAAAGTAGGAAACTTAATTCTCTACAAAAAAGGTCTCTTAACATTTTGCCATAGCTCGCTTCGTTTCCGAGATATTTGCAGATTTATCTCAAGGGAAGGGGCATGACGGACATATTTCGTGATATTTCTTCTTCTTGTTGTTCTTCTTCTGCACAGCTAAGCTGGAAGTGGCATTTGCGGCTCGCACTAGTGCAGAGTTATCTCAAAGAAAGGGGCCACGGTGTTTCTGTATCTCTATTATGTTGGTGCGGCTTCGGAACTTTTAAATATCTCGATATATCTCGAAAACTACGCTTCTGATCAAAAAATATCATAGAACATAAATTGTAGGAAACATAATTCTCTACAAAAAAGGTCTCTTAACATTTTGCCATAGCTCGCTTCGTCTCCGAGATATTTGCAGATATATCTCAAGGGAAGGGGGCTGACGGACATATTTCGAGATATTTCTTCTTCTTGTTGTTCTTCTTCTGCACAGCTAAGCTGAAAGTGGCATTTACAGCTCGCAATAGTGCAAAGTTATCTCAAAGAAAGGGGCCGCGGTGTTTCTGTATCTCTATTATGTTGGTGCGGCTTCGGAACTTTTAAATATCTCGATATATCTCGAAAACTACGCTTCTGATCAAAAAATATCATAGAACATAAATTGTAGGAAACTTAATTCTCTACAAAAAAGGTCTCTTAACATTTTGCCATAGCTCTCTTCGTTTCCGAGATATTTGCAGATTTATCTCAAGGGAAGGGGCCTGACGGACATATTTCGAGATATTTCTTCTTCTTGTTGTTCTTCTTCTGCACAGCTAAGCTGGAAGTGGCATTTGCGGCTCGCAATAGTGCAGAGTTATCTCAAAGAAAGGGGCCACGGTGTTTCTGTATCTCTATTATGTTTGTGCGGCTTCGGAACTTTTAAATATCTTGATATATCTCGAGCACTACGCATCTGATCAAAAAATATCATAGAACATAAAAAGTAGGAAACTTAATTCTCTACAAAAAAGGTCTCTTAACATTTTGCCATAGCTCGCTTCGTTTCCGAGATATTTGCAGATTTATCTCAAGGGAAGGGGCATGACGGACATATTTCGAGATATTTCTTCTTCTTGTTGTTCTTCTTCTGCACAGCTAAGCTGGAAGTGGCATTTGCGGCTCGCACTAGTGCAGAGTTATCTCAAAGAAAGGGGCCACGGTGTTTCTGTATCTCTATTATGTTGGTGCGGCTTCGGAACTTTTAAATATCTCGATATATCTCGAAAACTACGCTTCTGATCAAAAAATATCATAGAACATAAATTGTAGGAAACATAATTCTCTACAAAAAAGGTCTCTTAACATTTTGCCATAGCTCGCTTCGTCTCCGAGATATTTGCAGATATATCTCAAGGGAAGGGGGCTGACGGACATATTTCGAGATATTTCTTCTTCTTGTTGTTCTTCTTCTGCACAGCTAAGCTGAAAGTGGCATTTACAGCTCGCAATAGTGCAAAGTTATCTCAAAGAAAGGGGCCACGGTGTTTCTGTATCTCTATTATGTTGGTGCGGCTTCGGAACTTTTAAATATCTCGATATATCTCGAAAACTACGCTTCTGATCAAAAAATATCATAGAACGTAAATTGTAGGAAACTTAATTCTCTACAAAAAAGGTCTCTTAACATTTTGCCATAGCTCTCTTCGTTTCCGAGATATTTGCAGATTTATCTCAAGGGAAGGGGCCTGACGGACATATTTCGAGATATTTCTTCTTCTTGTTGTTCTTCTTCTGCACAGCTAAGCTGGAAGTGGCATTTGCAGCTCGCAATAGTGCAGAGTTATCTCAAAGAAAGGGGCCACGGTGTTTCTGTATCTCTATTATGTTTGTGCGGCTTCGGAACTTTTAAATATCTTGATATATCTCGAGAACTACGCATCTGATCAAAAAATATCATAGAACATAAAAAGTAGGAAACTTAATTCTCTACAAAAAAGGTCTCTTAACATTTTGCCATAGCTCGCTTCGTTTCCGAGATATTTGCAGATTTATCTCAAGGGAAGGGGCCTGACGGACATATTTCGAGATATTTCTTCTTCTTGTTGTTCTTCTTCTGCACAGCTAAGCTGGAAGTGGCATTTGCGGCTCGCACTAGTGCAGCGTTATCTCAAAGAAAGGGGCCACGGTGTTTCTGTATCTCTATTATGTTGGTGCGGCTTCGGAACTTTTAAATATCTTGATATATCTCGAGATCTACGCATCTGATCAAAAAATATCATAGAACATAAAAAGTAGGAAACTTAATTCTCTACAAAAAAGGTCTCTTAACATTTTGCCATAGCTCACTTCGTTTCCGAGATATTTGCAGATTTATCTCAAGGGAAGGGGCATGACGGACATATTTCGAGATATTTCTTCTTCTTGTTGTTCTTCTTCTGCACAGCTAAGCTGGAAGTGGCATTTGCGGCTCGCACTAGTGCAGAGTTATCTCAAAGAAAGGGGCCACGGTGTTTCTGTATCTCTATTATGTTGGTGCGGCTTCGGAACTTTTAAATATCTCGATATATCTCGAAAACTACGCTTCTGATCAAAAAATATCATAGAACATAAATTGTAGGAAACATAATTCTCTACAAAAAAGGTCTCTTAACATTTTGCCATAGCTCGCTTCGTTTCCGAGATATTTGCAGATATATCTCAAGGGAAGGGGCCTGACGGACATATTTCGAGATATTTCTTCTTCTTGTTGTTCTTCTTCTGCACAGCTAAGCTGGAAGTGGCATTTGCAGCGCGCAATAGTGCAGAGTTATCTCAAAGAAAGGGGCCACGGTGTTTCTGTATCTCTGTTATGTTGGTGCGGCTTCGGAACTTTTAAATATCTTGATATATCTCGAGAACTACGCATCTTATCAAAAAATATCATACTACATAAAAAGTAGGAAACTTAATTCTCTACAAGAAAGGTCTCTTAACATTTTGCCATAGCTCGCTTCGTTTCCGAGATATTTGCAGATTTATCTCAAGGGAAGGGGCCTGACGGACATATTTCGAGATATTTCTTCTTCTTGTTGTTCTTCTTCTGCACAGCTAAGCTGGAAGTGGCATTTGCGGCTCGCACTAGTGCAGAGTTATCTCAAAGAAAGGGGCCACGGTGTTTCTGTATCTCTATTATGTTGGTGCGGCTTCGGAACTTTTAAATATCTCGATATATCTCGAAAACTACGCTTCTGATCAAAAAATATCGTAGAACATAAATTGTAGGAAACATAATTCTCTACAAAAAAGGTCTCTTAACATTTTGCCATACCTCGCTTCGTTTCCGAGATATTTGCAGATATATCTCAAGGGAAGGGGCCTGACGGACATATTTCGAGATATTTCTTCTTCTTGTTGTTCTTCTTCTGCACAGCTAAGCTGGAAGTGGCATTTGCAGCTCCCAATAGTGCAGAGTTATCTCAAAGAAAGGGGCCACGGTGTTTCTGTATCTCTATTATGTTGGTGCGGCTTCGGAACTTTTAAATATCTTGATATATCTCGAGAACTACGCATCTGATCAAAAAATATCATAGAACATAAAAAGTAGGAAACTTAATTCTCTACAAAAAAGGTCTCTTAACATTTTGCCATAGCTCGCTTCGTTTCCGAGATATTTGCAGATTTATCTCAAGGGAAGGGTCCTGATGGACATATTTCGAGATATTTCTTCTTCATGTTGTTCTTCTTCTGCACAGCTAAACTGGAAGTGGCATTTCCAGCTCGCAATCGTGCAGAGTTATCTCAAAGAAAGGGGCCACGGTGTTTCTGTATCTCTATTATGTTGGTGCGGCTTCGGAACTTTTAAATATCTTGATATATCTCGAGAACTACGCCTCTGATCGAAAAATATCATAGAACATAAAAAGTAGGAAACTTAATTCTCTACAAAAAAGGTCTCTTAACATTTTGCCATAGCTCGCTTCGTTTCCGAGATATTTGCAGATTTATCTCAAGGGAAGGGGCCTGACGGACATATTTCGAGATATTTCTTCTTCATGTTGTTCTTCTTCTGCACAGCTAAGCTGGAAGTGGCATTTGCAGCGCGCAATAGTGCAGAGTTATCTCAAAGAAAGGGGCCACGGTGTTTCTGTATCTCTGTTATGTTGGTGCGGCTTCGGAACTTTTAAATATCTTGATATATCTCGAGAACTACGCATCTGATCAAAAAATATCATACTACATAAAAAGTAGGAAACTTAATTCTCTACAAGAAAGGTCTCTTAACATTTTGCCATAGCTCGCTTCGTTTCCGAGATATTTGCAGATTTATCTCAAGGGAAGGGGCCTGACGGACATATTTCGAGATATTTCTTCTTCTTGTTGTTCTTCTTCTGCACAGCTAAGCTGGAAGTGGCATTTGCGGCTCGCACTAGTACACAGTTATCTCAAAGAAAGGGGCCACGGTGTTTCTGTATCTCTGTTAATGTTGGTGCGGCTTCGGAACTTTTAAATATCTTGATATATCTCGAGAACTACGCATCTGATCAAAAAATATCATAGAACATAAAAAGTAGGAAACTTAATTCTCTACAAAAAAGGTCTCTTAACATTTTGCCATAGCTCGCTTCGTTTCCGAGATATTTGCAGATTTATCTCAAGGGAAGGGGCCTGACGGACATATTTCGAGATATTTCTTCTTCTTGTTGTTCTTCTTCTGCACAGCTAAGCTGGAAGTGGCATTTGCGGCTCGCACTAGTGCAGAGTTATCTCAAAGAAAGGGGCCACGGTGTTTCTGTATCTCTATTATGTTGGTGCGGCTTCGGAACTTTTAAATATCTCGATATATCTCGAAAACTACGCTTCTGATCAAAAAATATCATAGAACATAAATTGTAGGAAACATAATTCTCTACAAAAAAGGTCGCTTAGCATTTTGCCATAGCTCGCTTCGTTTCCGAGATATTTGCAGATGTATCTCAAGGGAAGGGGCCTGACGGACATATTTCGAGATATTTCTTCTTCTTGTTGTTCTTCTTCTGCACAGCTAAGCTGGAAGTGGCATTTGCGGCTCGCACTAGTGCAGAGTTATCTCAAAGAAAGGGGCCACGGTGTTTCTGTATCTCTATTATGTTGGTGCGGCTTCGGAACTTTTAAATATCTCGATATATCTCGAAAACTACGCTTCTGATCAAAAAATATCATAGAACATAAATTGTAGGAAACATAATTCTCTACAAAAAACGTCTCTTAACATTTTGCCATAGCTCGCTTCGTTTCCGAGATATTTGCAGATATATCTCAAGGGAAGGGGCCTGACGGACATATTTCGAGATATTTCTTCTTCTTGTTGTTCTTCTTCTGCACAGCTAAGCTGGAAGTGGCATTTACAGCTCGCAATAGTGCAAAGTTATCTCAAAGAAAGGGGCCACGGTGTTTCTGTATCTCTATTATGTTGGTGCGGCTTCGGAACTTTTAAATATCTTGATATATCTCGAGAACTGCGCATCTGATCAAAAAATATCATAGAACATAAAAAGTAGGAAACTTAATTCTCTACAAAAAAGGTCTCTTAACATTTTGCCATAGCTCGCTTCGTTTCCGAGATATTTGCAGATTTATCTCAAGGGAAGGGGCATGACGGACATATTTCGAGATATTTCTTCTTCTTGTTGTTCTTCTTCTGCACAGCTAAGCTGGAAGTGGCATTTGCGGCTCGCACTAGTGCAGCGTTATCTCAAAGAAGGGGGCCACGGTGTTTCTGTATCTCTATTATGTTGGTGCGGCTTCGGAACTTTTAAATATCTTGATATATCTCGAGAACTACGCATCTGATCGAAAAATATCATAGAACATAAAAAGTAGGAAACTTAATTCTCTACAAAAGAGGTCTCTTAACATTTTGCCATAGCTCGCTTCGTTTCCGAGATATTTGCAGATTTATCTCAAGGCAAGGGGCCTGACGGACATATTTCGAGATATTTCTTCTTCTTGTTGTTCTTCTTCTGCACAGCTAAGCTGGAAGTGGCATTTGCGGCTCGCACTAGTGCAGAGTTATCTCAAAGAAAGGGGCCACGGTGTTTCTGTATCTCTATTATGTTGGTGCGGCTTCGGAACTTTTAAATATCTTGATATATCTCGAGAACTACGCATCTGATCAAAAAATATCGTAGAACATAAAAAGTAGGAAACTTAATTCTCTACAAAAAAGGTCTCTTAACATTTTGCCATAGCTCGCTTCGTTTCCGAGATATTTGCAGGTTTATCTCAAGGGAAGGGGCCTAACGGACATATTTCGAGATATTTCTTCTTCTTGTTGTTCTTCTTCTGCACAGCTAAACTGGAAGTGGCATTTCCAGCTCGCAATAGTGCAGAGTTATCTCAAAGAAAGGAGCCACGGTGTTTCTGTATCTCTATTCTGTTGGTGCGGCTTCCGAACTTTTAAATATCTTGATATATCTCGAGAACTACGCTTCTGATCAAAAAATATCATAGAACATAAAAAGTAGGAAACTTAATTCTCTACAAAAAAGGTCTCTTAACATTTTGCCATAGCTCGCTTCGTTTCCGAGATATTTGCAGATTTATCTCAAGGGAAGGGGCATGACGGACATATTTCGAGATATTTCTTCTTCTTGTTGTTCTTCTTCTGCACAGCTAAGCTGGAAGTGGCATTTGCGGCTCGCACTAGTGCAGAGTTATCTCAAAGAAAGGGGCCACGGTGTTTCTGTATCTCTATTATGTTGGTGCGGCTTCGGAACTTTTAAATATCTCGATATATCTCGAAAACTACGCTTCTGATCAAAAAATATCATAGAACATAAATTGTAGGAAACATAATTCACTACAAAAAAGGTCTCTTAACATTTTGCCATAGCTCGCTTCGTTTCCGAGATATTTGCAGATATATCTCAAGGGAAGGGGCCTGACGGACATATTTCGAGATATTTCTTCTTCTTGTTGTTCTTCTTCTGCACAGCTAAGCTGAAAGTGGCATTTACAGCTCGCAATAGTGCAAAGTTATCTCAAAGAAAGGGGCCACGGTGTTTCTGTATCTCTATTATGTTGGTGCGGCTTCGGAACTTTTAAATATCTCGATATATCTCGAAAACTACGCTTCTGATCAAAAAATATCATAGGACATAAATTGTAGGAAACTTAATTCTCTACAAAAAAGGTCTCTTAACATTTTGCCATAGCTCTCTTCGTTTCCGAGATATTTGCAGATTTATCTCAAGGGAAGGGGCCTGACGGACATATTTCGAGATATTTCTTCTTCTTGTTGTTCTTCTTCTGCGCAGCTAAGCTGGAAGTGGCATTTGCAGCGCGCAATAGTGCAGAGTTATCTCAAAGAAAGGGGCCACTGTGTTTCTGTATCTCTATTATGTTGGTGCGGCTTCGGAACTTTTAAATATCTTGATATATCTCGAGAACTGCGCATCTGATCAAAAAATATCATAGAACATAAAAAGTAGGAAACTTAATTCTCTACAAAAAAGGTCTCTTAACATTTTGCCATAGCTCGCTTCGTTTCCGAGATATTTGCAGATTTATCTGAAGGGAAGGGGCCTAACGGACATATTTCGAGATATTTCTTCTTCTTGTTGTTCTTCTTCTGCACAGCTAAACTGGAAGTGGCATTTCCAGCTCGCAATAGTGCAGAGTTATCTCAAAGAAAGGGGCCACGGTGTTTCTGTATCTCTATTATGTTGGTGCGGCTTCGGAACTTTTAAATATCTTGATATATCTCGAGAACTGCGTATCTGATCAAAAAATATCATAGAACATAAAAAGTAGGAAACTTAATTCTCTACAAAAAAGGTCTCTGAACATTTTGCCATAGCTCGCTTCGTTTCCGAGATATTTGCAGATTTATCTCAAGGGAAGGGGCCTGACGGACATATTTCGAGATATTTCTTCTTCTTGTTGTTCTTCTTCTGCACAGCTAAGCTGGAAGTGGCATTTGCGGCTCGCACTAGTGCAGAGTTATCTCAAAGAAAGGGGCCACGGTGTTTCTGTATCTCTATTATGTTGGTGCGGCTTCGGAACTTTTAAATATCTCGATATATCTCGAAAACTACGCTTCTGATCAAAAAATATCATAGAACATAAATTGTAGGAAACATAATTCTCTACAAAAAAGGTCGCTTAGCATTTTGCCATAGCTCGCTTCGTTTCCGAGATATTTGCAGATGTATCTCAAGGGAAGGGGCCTGACGGACATATTTCGAGATATTTCTTCTTCTTGTTGTTCTTCTTCTGCACAGCTAAGCTGGAAGTGGCATTTGCGGCTCGCACTAGTGCAGAGTTATCTCAAAGAAAGGGGCCACGGTGTTTCTGTATCTCTATTATGTTGGTGCGGCTTCGGAACTTTTAAATATCTCGATATATCTCGAAAACTACGCTTCTGATCAAAAAATATCATAGAACATAAATTGTAGGAAACATAATTCTCTACAAAAAACGTCTCTTAACATTTTGCCATAGCTCGCTTCGTTTCCGAGATATTTGCAGATATATCTCAAGGGAAGGGGCCTGACGGACATATTTCGAGATATTTCTTCTTCTTGTTGTTCTTCTTCTGCACAGCTAAGCTGGAAGTGGCATTTACAGCTCGCAATAGTGCAAAGTTATCTCAAAGAAAGGGGCCACGGTGTTTCTGTATCTCTATTATGTTGGTGCGGCTTCGGAACTTTTAAATATCTTGATATATCTCGAGAACTGCGCATCTGATCAAAAAATATCATAGAACATAAAAAGTAGGAAACTTAATTCTCTACAAAAAAGGTCTCTTAACATTTTGCCATAGCTCGCTTCGTTTCCGAGATATTTGCAGATTTATCTCAAGGGAAGGGGCATGACGGACATATTTCGAGATATTTCTTCTTCTTGTTGTTCTTCTTCTGCACAGCTAAGCTGGAAGTGGCATTTGCGGCTCGCACTAGTGCAGCGTTATCTCAAAGAAGGGGGCCACGGTGTTTCTGTATCTCTATTATGTTGGTGCGGCTTCGGAACTTTTAAATATCTTGATATATCTCGAGAACTACGCATCTGATCGAAAAATATCATAGAACATAAAAAGTAGGAAACTTAATTCTCTACAAAAGAGGTCTCTTAACATTTTGCCATAGCTCGCTTCGTTTCCGAGATATTTGCAGATTTATCTCAAGGCAAGGGGCCTGACGGACATATTTCGAGATATTTCTTCTTCTTGTTGTTCTTCTTCTGCACAGCTAAGCTGGAAGTGGCATTTGCGGCTCGCACTAGTGCAGAGTTATCTCAAAGAAAGGGGCCACGGTGTTTCTGTATCTGTATTATGTTGGTGCGGCTTCGGAACTTTTAAATATCTTGATATATCTCGAGAACTACGCATCTGATCAAAAAATATCATAGAACATAAAAAGTAGGAAACTTAATTCTCTACAAAAAAGGTCTCTTAACATTTTGCCATAGCTCGCTTCGTTTCCGAGATATTTGCAGGTTTATCTCAAGGGAAGGGGCCTAACGGACATATTTCGAGATATTTCTTCTTCTTGTTGTTCTTCTTCTGCACAGCTAAACTGGAAGTGGCATTTCCAGCTCGCAATAGTGCAGAGTTATCTCAAAGAAAGGAGCCACGGTGTTTCTGTATCTCTATTCTGTTGGTGCGGCTTCGGAACTTTTAAATATCTTGATATATCTCGAGAACTACGCTTCTGATCAAAAAATATCATAGAACATAAAAAGTAGGAAACTTAATTCTCTACAAAAAAGGTCTCTTAACATTTTGCCATAGCTCGCTTCGTTTCCGAGATATTTGCAGATATATCTCAAGGGAAGGGGCCTGACGGACATATTTTGAGATATTTCTTCTTCTTGTTGTTCTTCTTCTGCACAGCTAAGCTGAAAGTGGCATTTACAGCTCGCAATAGTGCAAAGTTATCTCAAAGAAAGGGGCCACGGTGTTTCTGTATCTCTATTATGTTGGTGCGGCTTCGGAACTTTTAAATATCTCGATATATCTCGAAAACTACGCTTCTGATCAAAAAATATCATAGAGCATAAATTGTAGGAAACATAATTCTCTACAAAAAAGGTCTCTTAACATTTTGCCATAGCTCGCTTCGTTTCCGAGATATTTGCAGATATATCTCAAGGGAGGGGGCCTGACGGACATATTTTGAGATATTTCTTCTTCTTGTTGTTCTTCTTCTGCACAGCTAAGCTGAAAGTGGCATTTACAGCTCGCAATAGTGCAAAGTTATCTCAAAGAAAGGGGCCACGGTGTTTCTGTATCTCTATTATGTTGGTGCGGCTTCGGAACTTCTAAATATCTTGATATATCTCGAGAACTACGCATCTGATCAAAAAATATCATAGAACATAAAAAGTAGGAAACTTAATTCTCTACAAAAAAGGTCTCTTAACATTTTGCCATAGCTCGCCACCTTTCCGAGATATTTGGAGATCTATCTCAAGGGAAGGGGCCTGACGGACATATTTCGAGATATTTCTTCTTCTTGTTGTTCTTCTTCTGCACAGCTAAGCTGGAAGTGGCATTTGCGGCTCGCACTAGTGCAGTGTTATCTCAAAGAAAGGGGCCACGGTGTTTCTGTATCTCTATTATGTTGGTGCGGCTTCGGAACTTTTAAATATCTCGATATATCTCGAAAACTACGCTTCTGATCAAAAAATATCATAGAACATAAATTGTAGGAAACATAATTCTCTACAAAAAAGGTCTCTTAGCATTTTGCCATAGCTCGCTTCGTTTCCGAGATATTTGCAGATTTATCTGAAGGCAAAGGGCCTGACGGACATATTTCCAGATATTTCTTCTTCTTGTTGTTCTTCTTCTGCACAGCTAACCTGGAAGTGGCATTTGCAGCTCGCAATAGTGCAGAGTTATCTCAAAGAAAGGGGCCACTGTGTTTCTGTATCTCTATTATGTTGGTGCGGCTTCGGAACTTTTAAATATCTTGATATATCTCGAGAACTGCGCATCTGATCAAAAAATATCATAGAACATAAAAAGTAGGAAACTTAATTCTCTACAGAAAAGGTCTCTTAACATTTTGCCATAGCTCTCTTCGTTTCCGAGATATTTGCAGATTTATCTGAAGGGAAGGGGCCTAACGGACATATTTCGAGATATTTCTTCTTCTTGTTGTTCTTCTTCTGCACAGCTAAACTGGAAGTGGCATTTCCAGCTCGCAATAGTGCAGAGTTATCTCAAAGAAAGGAGCCACGGTGTTTCTTTATCTCTATTATGTTGGTGCGGCTTCGGAACTTTTAAATATCTTGATATATCTCGAGAACTACGCATCTGATCAAAAAATATCGTAGAACATAAAAAGTAGGAAACTTAATTCTCTACAAATAAAGTCTCTTAACATTTTGCCATAGCTCGCTTCGTTTCCGAGATATTTGCAGATTTATCTCAAGGGAAGGGGCCTGACGGACATATTTCGAGATATTTCTTCTTCTTGTTGTTCTTCTTCTGCACAGTAAGCTGGAAGTGGCATTTGCAGCTCGCAATAGTGCATAGTTATCTCAAAGAAAGGGGCCACGGTGTTTCTGTATCTCTATTATGTTGGTGCGGCTTCGGAACTTTTAAATATCTTGATATATCTCGAGAACTGCGCATCTGATCAAAAAATATCATAGAACATAAAAAGTAGGAAACTTAACTCTCTACAAAAAAGGTCTCTTAACATTTTGCCATAGCTCGCTTCGTTTCCGAGATATTTGCAGATTTATCTCAAGGGAAGGGGCCTGACGGCCATATTTCGAGATATTTCTTCTTCTTGTTGTTCTTCTTCTGCACAGCTAAACTGGAAGTGGCATTTCCAGCTCGCAATAGTGCAGAGTTATCTCAAAGAAAGGGGCCACGGTGTTTCTGTATCTCTATTATGTTGGTGCGGCTTCGGAACTTTTAAATATCTTGATATATCTCGAGAACTACGCATCTGATCAAAAAATATCATAGAACATAAAAAGTAGGAAGCTTAATTCTCTACAAAAAAGGTCTCTTAACATTTTGCCATAGCTCTCTTCGTTTCCGAGATATTTGCAGATTTATCTCAAGGGAAGGGGCCTGACGGACATATTTCGAGATATTTCTTGTTCTTGTTGTTCTTCTTCTGCACAGCTAAGCTGGAAGTGGCATTTGCGGCTCGCACTAGTGCAGAGTTATCTCAAAGAAAGGGGCCACGGTGTTTCTGTATCTCTATTATGTTGGTGCGGCTTCGGAACTTTTAAATATCTTGATATATCTCGAGAACTACGCATCTGATCAAAAAATATCATAGAACATAAAAAGTAGGAAACTTAATTCTCTACAAAAAAGGTCTCTTAACATTTTGCCATAGCTCGCTTCGTTTCCGAGATATTTGCAGATATATCTCAAGGGAAGGGGCCTGACGGACATATTTCGAGATATTTCTTCTTCTTGTTGTTCTTCTTCTGCACAGCTAACCTGGAAGTGGCATTTGCAGCTCGCAATAGTGCAGAGTTATCTCAAAGAAAGGGGCCACGGTGTTTCTGTATCTCTATTATGTTGGTGCGGCTTCGGAACTTTTAAATATCTTGATATATCTCGAGAACTACGCATCTGATCAAAAAATATCATAGAACATAAAAAGTAGGAAACTTAATTCTCTACAAAAACGGTCTCTTAACATTTTGCCATAGCTCGCTTCGTTTCCGAGATATTTGCAGATTTATCTCAAGGGAAGGGGCCTGACGGACATATTTCGAGATATTTCTTCTTCTTGTTGTTCTTCTGCTGCACAGCTAAGCTAGAAGTGGCATTTGCGGCTCGCACTAGTGCAGAGTTATCTCAAAGAAAGGGGCCACGGTGTTTCTGTATCTCTATTATGTTGGTGCGGCTTCGGAACTTTTAAATATCTCGATATATCTCGAAAACTACGCTTCTGATCAAAAAATATCATAGAACATAAATTGTAGGAAACATAATTCTGTACAAAAAAGGTCTCTTAACATTTTGCCATAGCTCGCTTCGTTTCCGAGATATTTGCAGATATATCTCAAGGGAAGGGGCCTGACGGACATATTTCGAGATATTTCTTCTTCTTGTTGTTCTTCTTCTGCACAGCTAAGCTGAAAGTGGCATTTACAGCTCGCAATAGTGCAAAGTTATCTCAAAGAAAGGGGCCACGGTGTTTCTGTATCTCTATTATGTTGGTGCGGCTTCGGAACTTTTAAATATCTCGATATATCTCGAAAACTACGCTTCTGATCAAAAAATATCATACAACATAAATTGTAGGAAACTTAATTCTCTACAAAAAAGGTCTCTTAACATTTTGCCATAGCTCGCTTCGTTTCCGAGATATTTGCAGATTTATCTCAAGGGAAGGGGCCTGACGGACATATTTCGAGATATTTCTTCTTCTTGTTGTTCTTCTTCTGCACAGCTAAGCTGGAAGTGGCATTTGCGGCTCGCACTAGTGCAGAGTTATCTCAAAGAAAGGGGCCACGGTGTTTCTGTATCTCTATTATGTTGGTGCGGCTTCGGAACTTTTAAATATCTCGATATATCTCGAAAACTACGCTTCTGATCAAAAAATATCATAGAACATAAAAAGTAGGAAACTTAATTCTCTACAAAAAAGGTCTCTTAACATTTTGCCATAGCTCGCTTCCTTTCCGAGATATTTGCAGATTTATCTCAAGGGAAGGGGCATGACGGACATATTTCGAGATATTTCTTCTTCTTGTTGTTCTTCTTCTGCACAGCTAAGCTGGAAGTGGCATTTGCGGCTCGCACTACTGCAGCGTTATCTCAAAGAAAGGGGCCACGGTGTTTCTGTATCTCTATTATGTTGGTGCGGCTTCGGAACTTTTAAATATCTTGATATATCTCGAGAACTACGCATCTGATCAAAAAATATCATAGAACATAAAAAGTAGGAAACTTAATTCTCTACAAAAAAGGTCTCTTAACATTTTGCCATAGCTCTCTTCGTTTCCGACATATTTGCAGATTTATCTCAAGGGAAGGGGCATGACGGACATATTTCGAGATATTTCTTCTTCTTGTTGTTCTTCTTCTGCACAGCTAAACTGGAAGTGGCATTTCCAGCTCGCAATAGTGCAGAGTTATCTCAAAGAAAGGAGCCACGGTGTTTCTGTATCTCTATTCTGTTGGTGCGGCTTCGGAACTTTTAAATATCTTGATATATCTCGAGAACTACGCATCTGATCAAAAAATATCATAGAACATAAAAAGTAGGAAACTTAATTCTCTACAAAAAAGGTCTCTTAACATTTTGCCATAGCTCGCTTCGATTCCGAGATATTTGCAGATTTATCTCAAGGGAAGGGGCATGACGGACATATTTCGAGATATTTCTTCTTCTTGTTGTTCTTCTTCTGCACAGCTAAGCTGGAAGTGGCATTTGCGGCTCGCACTAGTGCAGAGTTATCTCAAAGAAAGGGGCCACGGTGTTTCTGTATCTCTATTATGTTGGTGCGGCTTCGGAACTTTTAAATATCTCGATATATCTCGAAAACTACGCTTCTGATCAAAAAATGTCATAGAACATAAATTGTAGGAAACATAATTCTCTACAAAAAAGGTCTCTTAACATTTTGCCATAGCTCGCTTCGGTTCCGAGATATTTGCAGATTTATCTCAAGGGAAAGGGCATGTCGGACATATTTCGAGATATTTCTTCTTCTTGTTGTTCTTCTTCTGCACAGCTAAGCTGGAAGTGGCATTTGCGGCTCGCACTAGTGCAGAGTTATCTCAAAGAAAGGGGCCACGGTGTTTCTGTATCTCTATTATGTTGGTGCGGCTTCGGAACTTTTAAATATCTTGATATATCTCGAGAACTACGCATCTGATCAAAAAATATCATAGAACATAAAAAGTAGGAAACTTAATTCTCTACAAAAAAGGTCTCTTAATATTTTGCCATAGCTCGCTTCGATTCCGAGATATTTGCAGATTTATCTCAAGGGAAGGGGCATGACGGACATATTTCGAGATATTTC
This sequence comes from Osmia lignaria lignaria, assembly GCF_051020975.1. Taxonomy (NCBI): domain Eukaryota; kingdom Metazoa; phylum Arthropoda; class Insecta; order Hymenoptera; family Megachilidae; genus Osmia; species Osmia lignaria. The sequence goes on from NW_027478163.1 coordinate 12,268,217, forward strand.
TTCTTCTTGTTGTTCTTCTTCTGCACAGCTAAGCTTAAAGTGGCATTTACAGCTCGCAATAGTGCAAAGTTATCTCAAAGAAAGGGGCCACGGTGTTTCTGTATCTCTATTATGTTGGTGCGGCTTCGGAACTTTTAAATATCTCGATATATCTCGAAAACTACGCTTCTGATCAAAAAATATCATAGAACATAAATTGTAGGAAACTTAATTCTCTACAAAAAAGGTCTCTTAACATTTTGCCATAGCTCTCTTCGTTTCCGAGATATTTGCAGATTTATCTCAAGGGAAGGGGCCTGACGGACATATTTCGAGATATTTCTTCTTCTTGTTGTTCTTCTTCTGCACAGCTAAGCTGGAAGTGGCATTTGCAGCTCGCAATAGTGCAGAGTTATCTCAAAGAAAGGGGCCACGGTGTTTCTGTATCTCTATTATGTTGGTGCGGCTTCGGAACTTTTAAATATCTTGATATATCTCGAGAACTACGCATCTGATCAAAAAATATCATAGAACATAAAAAGTAGGAAACTTAATTCTCTACAAAAAAGGTCTCTTAACATTTTGCCATAGCTCGTTTCGTTTCCGAGATATTTGCAGATATATCTCAAGGGAAGGGGCCTGACGGACATATTTCGAGATATTTCTTCTTCTTGTTGTACTTCTTCTGCACAGCTAAGCTGGAAGTGGCATTTACAGCTCGCAATAGTGCAAAGTTATCTCAAAGAAAGGGGCGACGGTGTTTCTGTATCTCTATTATGTTGGTGCGGCTTCGGAACTTTTACATATCTTGATATATCTCGAGAACTACGCGTCTGATCAAAAAATATCATAGAACATAAAAAGTAGGAAACATAATTCTCTACAAAAAAGGTCTCTTAACATTTTGCCATAGCTCGCTTCGTTTCCGAGATATTTGCAGATTTATCTCAAGGCAAGGGGCCTGACGGACATATTTCGAGATATTTCTTCTTCTTGTTGTTCTTCTTCTGCACCGCTAAGCTGGAAGTGGCATTTGCGGCTCGCACTAGTGCAGAGTTATCTCAAAGAAAGGGGCCACGGTGTTTCTGTATCTCTATTATGTTGGTGCGGCTTCGGAACTTTTAAATATCTTGATATATCTCGAGAACTACGCATCTGATCAAAAAATATCATAGAACATAAAAAGTAGGAAACTTAATTCTCTACAAAAAAGGTCTCTTAACATTTTGCCATAGCTCGCTTCGTTTCCGAGATATTTGCAGGTTTATCTCAAGGGAAGGGGCCTAACGGACATATTTCGAGATATTTCTTCTTCTTGTTGTTCTTCTTCTGCACAGCTAAACTGGAAGTGGCATTTCCAGCTCGCAATAGTGCAGAGTTATCTCAAAGAAAGGAGCCACGGTGTTTCTGTATCTCTATTCTGTTGGTGCGGCTTCGGAACTTTTAAATATCTTGATATATCTCGAGAACTACGCATCTGATCAAAAAATATCATAGAACATAATAAGTAGGAAACTTAATTCTCTACAAAAAAGGTCTCTTAACATTTTGCCATAGCTCGCTTCGTTTCCGAGATATTTGCAGATTTATCTCAAGGGAACGGGCCTGACGGACATATTTCGAGATATTTCTTCTTCTTGTGGTTCTTCTTCTGCACAGCTAAGCTGGAAGTGGCATTTGCGGCTCGCACTAGTGCAGCGTTATCTCAAAGAAAGGGGCCACGGTGTTTCTGTATCTCTATTATGTTGGTGCGGCTTCGGAACTTTTAAATATCTTGATATATCTCGAGAACTACGCATCTGATCAAAAAATATCATAGAACATAAAAAGTAGGAAACTTAATTCTCTACAAAAAAGGTCTCTTAACATTTTGCCATAGCTCGCTTCGTTTCCGAGATATTTGCAGATTTATCTCAAGGGAAGGGGCATGACGGACATATTTCGAGATATTTCTTCTTCTTGTTGTTCTTCTTCTGCACAGCTAAGCTGGAAGTGGCATTTGCGGCTCGCACTAGTGCAGAGTTATCTCAAAGAAAGGGGCCACGGTGTTTCTGTATCTCTATCATGTTGGTGCGGCTTCGGAACTTTTAAATATCTCGATATATCTCGAAAACTACGCTTCTGATCAAAAAATATCATAGAACATAAATTGTAGGAAACATAATTCTCTACAAAAAAGGTCTCTTAACATTTTGCCATAGCTCGCTTCGTTTCCGAGATATTTGCAGATTTATCTCAAGGCAAGGGGCCTGACGGACATATCTCGAGATATTTCTTCTTCTTGTTGCTCTTCTTCTGCACAGCTAAGCTGAAAGTGGCATTTACAGCTCGCAATAGTGCAAAGTTATCTCAAAGAAAGGGGCCACGGTGTTTCTGTATCTCTATTATGTTGGTGCGGCTTCGGAACTTTTAAATATCTTGATATATCTCGAGAACTACGCATCTGATCAAAAAATATTATAGAACATAAAAAGTAGGAAACTTAATTCTCTACAAAAAAGGTCTCTTAACATTTTGCCATAGCTCGCTTCGTTTCCGAGATATTTGCAGATTTATCTCAAGGGAAGGGGCCTGACGGACTTATTTCGGGATATTTCTTCTTCTTGTTGTTCTTCTTCTGCACAGCTAAGCTGGAAGTGGCATTTGCGGCTCGCACTAGTGCAGCGTTATCTCAAAGAAAGGGGCCACGGTGTTTCTGTATCTCTATTATGTTGGTGCGGCTTCGGAACTTTTAAATATCTTGATATATCTCGAGAACTACGCATCTGATCAAAAAATATCATAGAACATAAAAAGTAGGAAACTTAATTCTCTACAAAAAAGGTCTCTTAACATTTTGCCATAGCTCGCTTCGTTTCCGAGATATTTGCAGATTTATCTCAAGGGAAGGGGCATGACGGACATATTTCGAGATATTTCTTCTTCTTGTTGTTCTTCTTCTGCACAGCTAAGCTGGAAGTGGCATTTGCGGCTCGCACTAGTGCAGAGTTATCTCAAAGAAAGGGGCCACGGTGTTTCTGTATCTCTATCATGTTGGTGCGGCTTCGGAACTTTTAAATATCTCGATATATCTCGAAAACTACGCTTCTGATCAAAAAATATCATAGAACATAAATTGTAGGAAACATAATTCTCTACAAAAAAGGTCTCTTAACATTTTGCCATAGCTCGCTTCGTTTCCGAGATATTTGCAGATTTATCTCAAGGCAAGGGGCCTGACGGACATATCTCGAGATATTTCTTCTTCTTGTTGCTCTTCTTCTGCACAGCTAAGCTGAAAGTGGCATTTACAGCTCGCAATAGTGCAAAGTTATCTCAAAGAAAGGGGCCACGGTGTTTCTGTATCTCTATTATGTTGGTGCGGCTTCGGAACTTTTAAATATCTTGATATATCTCGAGAACTACGCATCTGATCAAAAAATATTATAGAACATAAAAAGTAGGAAACTTAATTCTCTACAAAAAAGGTCTCTTAACATTTTGCCATAGCTCGCTTCGTTTCCGAGATATTTGCAGATTTATCTCAAGGGAAGGGGCCTGACGGACTTATTTCGGGATATTTCTTCTTCTTGTTGTTCTTCTTCTGCACAGCTAAGCTGGAAGTGGCATTTGCGGCTCGCACTAGTGCAGCGTTATCTCAAAGAAAGGGGCCACGGTGTTTCTGTATCTCTATTATGTTGGTGCGGCTTCGGAACTTTTAAATATCTTGATATATCTCGAGAACTACGCATCTGATCAAAAAATATGATAGAACATAAAAAGTAGGAAACTTAATTCTCTACAAAAAAGGTCTCTTAACATTTTGCCATAGCTCGCTTCGTTTCCGAGATATTTGCAGATTTATCTCAAGGGAAGGGGCATGACGGACATATTTCGAGATATTTCTTCTTCTTGTTGTTCTTCTTCTGCACAGCTAAGCTGGAAGTGGCATTTGCAGCTCGCAATAGTGCAGAGTTATCTCAAAGAAGGGGGCCACGGTGTTTCTGTATCTCTATTATGTTGGTGCGGCTTCGGAACTTTTAAATATCTTGATATATCTCGAGAACTACGCATCTGATCAAAAAATATCATAGAACATAAAAAGTAGGAAACTTAATTCTCTACAAAAACGGTCTCTTAACATTTTGCCATAGCTCGCTTCGTTTCCGAGATATTTGCAGATTTATCTCAAGGGAAGGGGCCTGACGGACATATTTCGAGATATTTCTTCTTCTTGTTGTTCTTCTTCTGCACAGCTAAGCTGGAAGTGGCATTTGCGGCTCGCACTAGTGCACAGTTATCTCAAAGAAAGGGGCCACGGTGTTTCTGTATCTCTATTATGTTGGTGCGGCTTCGGAACTTTTAAATATCTTGATATATCTCGAGAACTACGCATCTGATCAAAAAATATCATAGAACATAAAAAGTAGGAAACATAATTCTCTACAAAAAAGGTCTCTTAACATTTTGCCATAGCTCGCTTCGTTTCCGAGATATTTGCAGATTTATCTCAAGGCAAGGGGCCTGACGGACATATTTCGAGATATTTCTTCTTCTTGTTGTTCTTCTTCTGCACCGCTAAGCTGGAAGTGGCATTTGCGGCTCGCACTAGTGCAGAGTTATCTCAAAGAAAGGGGCCACGGTGTTTCTGTATCTCTATTATGTTGGTGCGGCTTCGGAACTTTTAAATATCTTGATATATCTCGAGAACTACGCATCTGATCAAAAAATATCATAGAACATAAAAAGTAGGAAACTTAATTCTCTACAAAAAAGGTCTCTTAACATTTTGCCATAGCTCGCTTCGTTTCCGAGATATTTGCAGGTTTATCTCAAGGGAAGGGGCCTAACGGACATATTTCGAGATATTTCTTCTTCTTGTTGTTCTTCTTCTGCACAGCTAAACTGGAAGTGGCATTTCCAGCTCGCAATAGTGCAGAGTTATCTCAAAGAAAGGAGCCACGGTGTTTCTGTATCTCTATTCTGTTGGTGCGGCTTCGGAACTTTTAAATATCTTGATATATCTCGAGAACTACGCATCTGATCAAAAAATATCATAGAACATAATAAGTAGGAAACTTAATTCTCTACAAAAAAGGTCTCTTAACATTTTGCCATAGCTCGCTTCGTTTCCGAGATATTTGCAGATTTATCTCAAGGGAACGGGCCTGACGGACATATTTCGAGATATTTCTTCTTCTTGTGGTTCTTCTTCTGCACAGCTAAGCTGGAAGTGGCATTTGCGGCTCGCACTAGTGCAGCGTTATCTCAAAGAAAGGGGCCACGGTGTTTCTGTATCTCTATTATGTTGGTGCGGCTTCGGAACTTTTAAATATCTTGATATATCTCGAGAACTACGCATCTGATCAAAAAATATCATAGAACATAAAAAGTAGGAAACTTAATTCTCTACAAAAAAGGTCTCTTAACATTTTGCCATAGCTCGCTTCGTTTCCGAGATATTTGCAGATTTATCTCAAGGGAAGGGGCATGACGGACATATTTCGAGATATTTCTTCTTCTTGTTGTTCTTCTTCTGCACAGCTAAGCTGGAAGTGGCATTTGCGGCTCGCACTAGTGCAGAGTTATCTCAAAGAAAGGGGCCACGGTGTTTCTGTATCTCTATCATGTTGGTGCGGCTTCGGAACTTTTAAATATCTCGATATATCTCGAAAACTACGCTTCTGATCAAAAAATATCATAGAACATAAATTGTAGGAAACATAATTCCCTACAAAAAAGGTCTCTTAACATTTTGCCATAGCTCGCTTCGTTTCCGAGATATTTGCAGATTTATCTCAAGGCAAGGGGCCTGACGGACATATCTCGAGATATTTCTTCTTCTTGTTGCTCTTCTTCTGCACAGCTAAGCTGAAAGTGGCATTTACAGCTCGCAATAGTGCAAAGTTATCTCAAAGAAAGGGGCCACGGTGTTTCTGTATCTCTATTATGTTGGTGCGGCTTCGGAACTTTTAAATATCTTGATATATCTCGAGAACTACGCATCTGATCAAAAAATATTATAGAACATAAAAAGTAGGAAACTTAATTCTCTACAAAAAAGGTCTCTTAACATTTTGCCATAGCTCGCTTCGTTTCCGAGATATTTGCAGGTTTATCTCAAGGGAAGGGGCCTAACGGACATATTTCGAGATATTTCTTCTTCTTGTTGTTCTTCTTCTGCACAGCTAAGCTGGAAGTGGCATTTGCGGCTCGCACTAGTGCAGAGTTATCTCAAAGAAAGGGGCCACGGTGTTTCTGTATCTCTATTATGTTGGTGCGGCTTCGGAACTTTTAAATATCTTGATATATCTCGAGAACTACGCATCTGATCAAAAAATATCATAGAACATAAAAAGTAGGAAACTTAATTCTCTACAAAAAAGGTCTCTTAACATTTTGCCATAGCTCTCTTCGTTTCCGACATATTTGCAGATTTATCTCAAGGGAAGGGGCATGACGGACATATTTCGAGATATTTCTTCTTCTTGTTGTTCTTCTTCTGCACAGCTAAACTGGAAGTGGCATTTCCAGCTCGCAATAGTGCAGAGTTATCTCAAAGAAAGGAGCCACGGTGTTTCTGTATCTCTATTCTGTTGGTGCGGCTTCGGAACTTTTAAATATCTTGATATATCTCGAGAACTACGCATCTGATCAAAAAATATCATAGAACATAAAAAGTAGGAAACTTAATTCTCTACAAAAAAGGTCTCTTAACATTTTGCCATAGCTCGCTTCGATTCCGAGATATTTGCAGATTTATCTCAAGGGAAGGGGCATGACGGACATATTTCGAGATATTTCTTCTTCTTGTTGTTCTTCTTCTGCACAGCTAAGCTGGAAGTGGCATTTGCGGCTCGCACTAGTGCAGAGTTATCTCAAAGAAAGGGGCCACGGTGTTTCTGTATCTCTATTATGTTGGTGCGGCTTCGGAACTTTTAAATATCTCGATATATCTCGAAAACTACGCTTCTGATCAAAAAATGTCATAGAACATAAATTGTAGGAAACATAATTCTCTACAAAAAAGGTCTCTTAACATTTTGCCATAGCTCGCTTCGGTTCCGAGATATTTGCAGATTTATCTCAAGGGAAAGGGCATGTCGGACATATTTCGAGATATTTCTTCTTCTTGTTGTTCTTCTTCTGCACAGCTAAGCTGGAAGTGGCATTTGCGGCTCGCACTAGTGCAGAGTTATCTCAAAGAAAGGGGCCACGGTGTTTCTGTATCTCTATTATGTTGGTGCGGCTTCGGAACTTTTAAATATCTCGATATATCTCGAAAACTACGCTTCTGATCAAAAAATATCATAGAACATAAATTGTAGGAAACATAATTCTCTACAAAAAAGGTCTCTTAACATTTTGCCATAGCTCGCTTCGTTTCCGAGATATTTGCAGATATATCTCAAGGGAAGGGGCCTGACGGACATATTTCGAGATATTTCTTCTTCTTGTTGTTCTTCTTCTGCACAGCTAAGCTTAAAGTGGCATTTACAGCTCGCAATAGTGCAAAGTTATCTCAAAGAAAGGGGCCACGGTGTTTCTGTATCTCTATTATGTTGGTGCGGCTTCGGAACTTTTAAATATCTCGATATATCTCGAAAACTACGCTTCTGATCAAAAAATATCATAGAACATAAATTGTAGGAAACTTAATTCTCTACAAAAAAGGTCTCTTAACATTTTGCCATAGCTCTCTTCGTTTCCGAGATATTTGCAGATTTATCTCAAGGGAAGGGGCCTGACGGACATATTTCGAGATATTTCTTCTTCTTGTTGTTCTTCTTCTGCACAGCTAAGCTGGAAGTGGCATTTGCAGCTCGCAATAGTGCAGAGTTATCTCAAAGAAAGGGGCCACGGTGTTTCTGTATCTCTATTATGTTGGTGCGGCTTCGGAACTTTTAAATATCTTGATATATCTCGAGAACTACGCATCTGATCAAAAAATATCATAGAACATAAAAAGTAGGAAACTTAATTCTCTACAAAAAAGGTCTCTTAACATTTTGCCATAGCTCGTTTCGTTTCCGAGATATTTGCAGATATATCTCAAGGGAAGGGGCCTGACGGACATATTTCGAGATATTTCTTCTTCTTGTTGTACTTCTTCTGCACAGCTAAGCTGGAAGTGGCATTTACAGCTCGCAATAGTGCAAAGTTATCTCAAAGAAAGGGGCGACGGTGTTTCTGTATCTCTATTATGTTGGTGCGGCTTCGGAACTTTTACATATCTTGATATATCTCGAGAACTACGCGTCTGATCAAAAAATATCATAGAACATAAAAAGTAGGAAACATAATTCTCTACAAAAAAGGTCTCTTAACATTTTGCCATAGCTCGCTTCGTTTCCGAGATATTTGCAGATTTATCTCAAGGCAAGGGGCCTGACGGACATATTTCGAGATATTTCTTCTTCTTGTTGTTCTTCTTCTGCACCGCTAAGCTGGAAGTGGCATTTGCGGCTCGCACTAGTGCAGAGTTATCTCAAAGAAAGGGGCCACGGTGTTTCTGTATCTCTATTATGTTGGTGCGGCTTCGGAACTTTTAAATATCTTGATATATCTCGAGAACTACGCATCTGATCAAAAAATATCATAGAACATAAAAAGTAGGAAACTTAATTCTCTACAAAAAAGGTCTCTTAACATTTTGCCATAGCTCGCTTCGTTTCCGAGATATTTGCAGGTTTATCTCAAGGGAAGGGGCCTAACGGACATATTTCGAGATATTTCTTCTTCTTGTTGTTCTTCTTCTGCACAGCTAAACTGGAAGTGGCATTTCCAGCTCGCAATAGTGCAGAGTTATCTCAAAGAAAGGAGCCACGGTGTTTCTGTATCTCTATTCTGTTGGTGCGGCTTCGGAACTTTTAAATATCTTGATATATCTCGAGAACTACGCATCTGATCAAAAAATATCATAGAACATAATAAGTAGGAAACTTAATTCTCTACAAAAAAGGTCTCTTAACATTTTGCCATAGCTCGCTTCGTTTCCGAGATATTTGCAGATTTATCTCAAGGGAACGGGCCTGACGGACATATTTCGAGATATTTCTTCTTCTTGTGGTTCTTCTTCTGCACAGCTAAGCTGGAAGTGGCATTTGCGGCTCGCACTAGTGCAGCGTTATCTCAAAGAAAGGGGCCACGGTGTTTCTGTATCTCTATTATGTTGGTGCGGCTTCGGAACTTTTAAATATCTTGATATATCTCGAGAACTACGCATCTGATCAAAAAATATCATAGAACATAAAAAGTAGGAAACTTAATTCTCTACAAAAAAGGTCTCTTAACATTTTGCCATAGCTCGCTTCGTTTCCGAGATATTTGCAGATTTATCTCAAGGGAAGGGGCATGACGGACATATTTCGAGATATTTCTTCTTCTTGTTGTTCTTCTTCTGCACAGCTAAGCTGGAAGTGGCATTTGCGGCTCGCACTAGTGCAGAGTTATCTCAAAGAAAGGGGCCACGGTGTTTCTGTATCTCTATCATGTTGGTGCGGCTTCGGAACTTTTAAATATCTCGATATATCTCGAAAACTACGCTTCTGATCAAAAAATATCATAGAACATAAATTGTAGGAAACATAATTCTCTACAAAAAAGGTCTCTTAACATTTTGCCATAGCTCGCTTCGTTTCCGAGATATTTGCAGATTTATCTCAAGGCAAGGGGCCTGACGGACATATCTCGAGATATTTCTTCTTCTTGTTGCTCTTCTTCTGCACAGCTAAGCTGAAAGTGGCATTTACAGCTCGCAATAGTGCAAAGTTATCTCAAAGAAAGGGGCCACGGTGTTTCTGTATCTCTATTATGTTGGTGCGGCTTCGGAACTTTTAAATATCTTGATATATCTCGAGAACTACGCATCTGATCAAAAAATATTATAGAACATAAAAAGTAGGAAACTTAATTCTCTACAAAAAAGGTCTCTTAACATTTTGCCATAGCTCGCTTCGTTTCCGAGATATTTGCAGGTTTATCTCAAGGGAAGGGGCCTAACGGACATATTTCGAGATATTTCTTCTTCTTGTTGTTCTTCTTCTGCACAGCTAAGCTGGAAGTGGCATTTGCGGCTCGCACTAGTGCAGAGTTATCTCAAAGAAAGGGGCCACGGTGTTTCTGTATCTCTATTATGTTGGTGCGGCTTCGGAACTTTTAAATATCTTGATATATCTCGAGAACTACGCATCTGATCAAAAAATATCATAGAACATAAAAAGTAGGAAACTTAATTCTCTACAAAAAAGGTCTCTTAACATTTTGCCATAGCTCGCTTCGTTTCCGAGATATTTGCAGATTTATCTCAAGGGAAGGGACCTGACGGACTTATTTCGGGATATTTCTTCTTCTTGTTGTTCTTCTTCTGCACAGCTAAGCTGGAAGTGGCATTTGCGGCTCGCACTAGTGCAGCGTTATCTCAAAGAAAGGGGCCACGGTGTTTCTGTATCTCTATTATGTTGGTGCGGCTTCGGAACTTTTAAATATCTTGATATATCTCGAGAACTACGCATCTGATCAAAAAATATGATAGAACATAAAAAGTAGGAAACTTAATTCTCTACAAAAAAGGTCTCTTAACATTTTGCCATAGCTCGCTTCGTTTCCGAGATATTTGCAGATTTATCTCAAGGGAAGGGGCATGACGGACATATTTCGAGATATTTCTTCTTCTTGTTGTTCTTCTTCTGCACAGCTAAGCTGGAAGTGGCATTTGCAGCTCGCAATAGTGCAGAGTTATCTCAAAGAAGGGGGCCAGGGTGTTTCTGTATCTCTATTATGTTGGTGCGGCTTCGGAACTTTTAAATATCTTGATATATCTCGAGAACTACGCATCTGATCAAAAAATATCATAGAACATAAAAAGTAGGAAACTTAATTCTCTACAAAAACGGTCTCTTAACATTTTGCCATAGCTCGCTTCGTTTCCGAGATATTTGCAGATTTATCTCAAGGGAAGGGGCCTGACGGACATATTTCGAGATATTTCTTCTTCTTGTTGTTCTTCTTCTGCACAGCTAAGCTGGAAGTGGCATTTGCGGCTCGCACTAGTGCACAGTTATCTCAAAGAAAGGGGCCACGGTGTTTCTGTATCTCTATTATGTTGGTGCGGCTTCGGAACTTTTAAATATCTTGATATATCTCGAGAACTACGCATCTGATCAAAAAATATCATAGAACATAAAAAGTAGGAAACATAATTCTCTACAAAAAAGGTCTCTTAACATTTTGCCATAGCTCGCTTCGTTTCCGAGATATTTGCAGATTTATCTCAAGGCAAGGGGCCTGACGGACATATTTCGAGATATTTCTTCTTCTTGTTGTTCTTCTTCTGCACCGCTAAGCTGGAAGTGGCATTTGCGGCTCGCACTAGTGCAGAGTTATCTCAAAGAAAGGGGCCACGGTGTTTCTGTATCTCTATTATGTTGGTGCGGCTTCGGAACTTTTAAATATCTTGATATATCTCGAGAACTACGCATCTGATCAAAAAATATCATAGAACATAAAAAGTAGGAAACTTAATTCTCTACAAAAAAGGTCTCTTAACATTTTGCCATAGCTCGCTTCGTTTCCGAGATATTTGCAGGTTTATCTCAAGGGAAGGGGCCTAACGGACATATTTCGAGATATTTCTTCTTCTTGTTGTTCTTCTTCTGCACAGCTAAACTGGAAGTGGCATTTCCAGCTCGCAATAGTGCAGAGTTATCTCAAAGAAAGGAGCCACGGTGTTTCTGTATCTCTATTCTGTTGGTGCGGCTTCGGAACTTTTAAATATCTTGATATATCTCGAGAACTACGCATCTGATCAAAAAATATCATAGAACATAATAAGTAGGAAACTTAATTCTCTACAAAAAAGGTCTCTTAACATTTTGCCATAGCTCGCTTCGTTTCCGAGATATTTGCAGATTTATCTCAAGGGAACGGGCCTGACGGACATATTTCGAGATATTTCTTCTTCTTGTGGTTCTTCTTCTGCACAGCTAAGCTGGAAGTGGCATTTGCGGCTCGCACTAGTGCAGCGTTATCTCAAAGAAAGGGGCCACGGTGTTTCTGTATCTCTATTATGTTGGTGCGGCTTCGGAACTTTTAAATATCTTGATATATCTCGAGAACTACGCATCTGATCAAAAAATATCATAGAACATAAAAAGTAGGAAACTTAATTCTCTACAAAAAAGGTCTCTTAACATTTTGCCATAGCTCGCTTCGTTTCCGAGATATTTGCAGATTTATCTCAAGGGAAGGGGCATGACGGACATATTTCGAGATATTTCTTCTTCTTGTTGTTCTTCTTCTGCACAGCTAAGCTGGAAGTGGCATTTGCGGCTCGCACTAGTGCAGAGTTATCTCAAAGAAAGGGGCCACGGTGTTTCTGTATCTCTATCATGTTGGTGCGGCTTCGGAACTTTTAAATATCTCGATATATCTCGAAAACTACGCTTCTGATCAAAAAATATCATAGAACATAAATTGTAGGAAACATAATTCCCTACAAAAAAGGTCTCTTAACATTTTGCCATAGCTCGCTTCGTTTCCGAGATATTTGCAGATTTATCTCAAGGCAAGGGGCCTGACGGACATATCTCGAGATATTTCTTCTTCTTGTTGCTCTTCTTCTGCACAGCTAAGCTGAAAGTGGCATTTACAGCTCGCAATAGTGCAAAGTTATCTCAAAGAAAGGGGCCACGGTGTTTCTGTATCTCTATTATGTTGGTGCGGCTTCGGAACTTTTAAATATCTTGATATATCTCGAGAACTACGCATCTGATCAAAAAATATTATAGAACATAAAAAGTAGGAAACTTAATTCTCTACAAAAAAGGTCTCTTAACATTTTGCCATAGCTCGCTTCGTTTCCGAGATATTTGCAGGTTTATCTCAAGGGAAGGGGCCTAACGGACATATTTCGAGATATTTCTTCTTCTTGTTGTTCTTCTTCTGCACAGCTAAGCTGGAAGTGGCATTTGCGGCTCGCACTAGTGCAGAGTTATCTCAAAGAAAGGGGCCACGGTGTTTCTGTATCTCTATTATGTTGGTGCGGCTTCGGAACTTTTAAATATCTTGATATATCTCGAGAACTACGCATCTGATCAAAAAATATCATAGAACATAAAAAGTAGGAAACTTAATTCTCTACAAAAAAGGTCTCTTAACATTTTGCCATAGCTCGCTTCGATTCCGAGATATTTGCAGATTTATCTCAAGGGAAGGGGCATGACGGACATATTTCGAGATATTTCTTCTTCTTGTTGTTCTTCTTCTGCACAGCTAAGCTGGAAGTGGCATTTGCGGCTCGCACTAGTGCAGAGTTATCTCAAAGAAAGGGGCCACGGTGTTTCTGTATCTCTATTATGTTGGTGCGGCTTCGGAACTTTTAAATATCTCGATATATCTCGAAAACTACGCTTCTGATCAAAAAATGTCATAGAACATAAATTGTAGGAAACATAATTCTCTACAAAAAAGGTCTCTTAACATTTTGCCATAGCTCGCTTCGGTTCCGAGATATTTGCAGATTTATCTCAAGGGAAAGGGCATGTCGGACATATTTCGAGATATTTCTTCTTCTTGTTGTTCTTCTTCTGCACAGCTAAGCTGGAAGTGGCATTTGCGGCTCGCACTAGTGCAGAGTTATCTCAAAGAAAGGGGCCACGGTGTTTCTGTATCTCTATTATGTTGGTGCGGCTTCGGAACTTTTAAATATCTCGATATATCTCGAAAACTACGCTTCTGATCAAAAAATATCATAGAACATAAATTGTAGGAAACATAATTCTCTACAAAAAAGGTCTCTTAACATTTTGCCATAGCTCGCTTCGTTTCCGAGATATTTGCAGATATATCTCAAGGGAAGGGGCCTGACGGACATATTTCGAGATATTTCTTCTTCTTGTTGTTCTTCTTCTGCACAGCTAAGCTTAAAGTGGCATTTACAGCTCGCAATAGTGCAAAGTTATCTCAAAGAAAGGGGCCACGGTGTTTCTGTATCTCTATTATGTTGGTGCGGCTTCGGAACTTTTAAATATCTCGATATATCTCGAAAACTACGCTTCTGATCAAAAAATATCATAGAACATAAATTGTAGGAAACTTAATTCTCTACAAAAAAGGTCTCTTAACATTTTGCCATAGCTCTCTTCGTTTCCGAGATATTTGCAGATTTATCTCAAGGGAAGGGGCCTGACGGACATATTTCGAGATATTTCTTCTTCTTGTTGTTCTTCTTCTGCACAGCTAAGCTGGAAGTGGCATTTGCAGCTCGCAATAGTGCAGAGTTATCTCAAAGAAAGGGGCCACGGTGTTTCTGTATCTCTATTATGTTGGTGCGGCTTCGGAACTTTTAAATATCTTGATATATCTCGAGAACTACGCATCTGATCAAAAAATATCATAGAACATAAAAAGTAGGAAACTTAATTCTCTACAAAAAAGGTCTCTTAACATTTTGCCATAGCTCGTTTCGTTTCCGAGATATTTGCAGATATATCTCAAGGGAAGGGGCCTGACGGACATATTTCGAGATATTTCTTCTTCTTGTTGTACTTCTTCTGCACAGCTAAGCTGGAAGTGGCATTTACAGCTCGCAATAGTGCAAAGTTATCTCAAAGAAAGGGGCGACGGTGTTTCTGTATCTCTATTATGTTGGTGCGGCTTCGGAACTTTTACATATCTTGATATATCTCGAGAACTACGCGTCTGATCAAAAAATATCATAGAACATAAAAAGTAGGAAACATAATTCTCTACAAAAAAGGTCTCTTAACATTTTGCCATAGCTCGCTTCGTTTCCGAGATATTTGCAGATTTATCTCAAGGCAAGGGGCCTGACGGACATATTTCGAGATATTTCTTCTTCTTGTTGTTCTTCTTCTGCACCGCTAAGCTGGAAGTGGCATTTGCGGCTCGCACTAGTGCAGAGTTATCTCAAAGAAAGGGGCCACGGTGTTTCTGTATCTCTATTATGTTGGTGCGGCTTCGGAACTTTTAAATATCTTGATATATCTCGAGAACTACGCATCTGATCAAAAAATATCATAGAACATAAAAAGTAGGAAACTTAATTCTCTACAAAAAAGGTCTCTTAACATTTTGCCATAGCTCGCTTCGTTTCCGAGATATTTGCAGGTTTATCTCAAGGGAAGGGGCCTAACGGACATATTTCGAGATATTTCTTCTTCTTGTTGTTCTTCTTCTGCACAGCTAAACTGGAAGTGGCATTTCCAGCTCGCAATAGTGCAGAGTTATCTCAAAGAAAGGAGCCACGGTGTTTCTGTATCTCTATTCTGTTGGTGCGGCTTCGGAACTTTTAAATATCTTGATATATCTCGAGAACTACGCATCTGATCAAAAAATATCATAGAACATAATAAGTAGGAAACTTAATTCTCTACAAAAAAGGTCTCTTAACATTTTGCCATAGCTCGCTTCGTTTCCGAGATATTTGCAGATTTATCTCAAGGGAACGGGCCTGACGGACATATTTCGAGATATTTCTTCTTCTTGTGGTTCTTCTTCTGCACAGCTAAGCTGGAAGTGGCATTTGCGGCTCGCACTAGTGCAGCGTTATCTCAAAGAAAGGGGCCACGGTGTTTCTGTATCTCTATTATGTTGGTGCGGCTTCGGAACTTTTAAATATCTTGATATATCTCGAGAACTACGCATCTGATCAAAAAATATCATAGAACATAAAAAGTAGGAAACTTAATTCTCTACAAAAAAGGTCTCTTAACATTTTGCCATAGCTCGCTTCGTTTCCGAGATATTTGCAGATTTATCTCAAGGGAAGGGGCATGACGGACATATTTCGAGATATTTCTTCTTCTTGTTGTTCTTCTTCTGCACAGCTAAGCTGGAAGTGGCATTTGCGGCTCGCACTAGTGCAGAGTTATCTCAAAGAAAGGGGCCACGGTGTTTCTGTATCTCTATCATGTTGGTGCGGCTTCGGAACTTTTAAATATCTCGATATATCTCGAAAACTACGCTTCTGATCAAAAAATATCATAGAACATAAATTGTAGGAAACATAATTCTCTACAAAAAAGGTCTCTTAACATTTTGCCATAGCTCGCTTCGTTTCCGAGATATTTGCAGATTTATCTCAAGGCAAGGGGCCTGACGGACATATCTCGAGATATTTCTTCTTCTTGTTGCTCTTCTTCTGCACAGCTAAGCTGAAAGTGGCATTTACAGCTCGCAATAGTGCAAAGTTATCTCAAAGAAAGGGGCCACGGTGTTTCTGTATCTCTATTATGTTGGTGCGGCTTCGGAACTTTTAAATATCTTGATATATCTCGAGAACTACGCATCTGATCAAAAAATATTATAGAACATAAAAAGTAGGAAACTTAATTCTCTACAAAAAAGGTCTCTTAACATTTTGCCATAGCTCGCTTCGTTTCCGAGATATTTGCAGGTTTATCTCAAGGGAAGGGGCCTAACGGACATATTTCGAGATATTTCTTCTTCTTGTTGTTCTTCTTCTGCACAGCTAAGCTGGAAGTGGCATTTGCGGCTCGCACTAGTGCAGAGTTATCTCAAAGAAAGGGGCCACGGTGTTTCTGTATCTCTATTATGTTGGTGCGGCTTCGGAACTTTTAAATATCTTGATATATCTCGAGAACTACGCATCTGATCAAAAAATATGATAGAACATAAAAAGTAGGAAACTTAATTCTCTACAAAAAAGGTCTCTTAACATTTTGCCATAGCTCGCTTCGTTTCCGAGATATTTGCAGATTTATCTCAAGGGAAGGGGCATGACGGACATATTTCGAGATATTTCTTCTTCTTGTTGTTCTTCTTCTGCACAGCTAAGCTGGAAGTGGCATTTGCAGCTCGCAATAGTGCAGAGTTATCTCAAAGAAGGGGGCCACGGTGTTTCTGTATCTCTATTATGTTGGTGCGGCTTCGGAACTTTTAAATATCTTGATATATCTCGAGAACTACGCATCTGATCAAAAAATATCATAGAACATAAAAAGTAGGAAACTTAATTCTCTACAAAAACGGTCTCTTAACATTTTGCCATAGCTCGCTTCGTTTCCGAGATATTTGCAGATTTATCTCAAGGGAAGGGGCATGACGGACATATTTCGAGATATTTCTTCTTCTTGTTGTTCTTCTTCTGCACAGCTAAGCTGGAAGTGGCATTTGCGGCTCGCACTAGTGCACAGTTATCTCAAAGAAAGGGGCCACGGTGTTTCTGTATCTCTATTATGTTGGTGCGGCTTCGGAACTTTTAAATATCTTGATATATCTCGAGAACTACGCATCTGATCAAAAAATATCATAGAACATAAAAAGTAGGAAACATAATTCTCTACAAAAAAGGTCTCTTAACATTTTGCCATAGCTCGCTTCGTTTCCGAGATATTTGCAGATTTATCTCAAGGCAAGGGGCCTGACGGACATATTTCGAGATATTTCTTCTTCTTGTTGTTCTTCTTCTGCACCGCTAAGCTGGAAGTGGCATTTGCGGCTCGCACTAGTGCAGAGTTATCTCAAAGAAAGGGGCCACGGTGTTTCTGTATCTCTATTATGTTGGTGCGGCTTCGGAACTTTTAAATATCTTGATATATCTCGAGAACTACGCATCTGATCAAAAAATATCATAGAACATAAAAAGTAGGAAACTTAATTCTCTACAAAAAAGGTCTCTTAACATTTTGCCATAGCTCGCTTCGTTTCCGAGATATTTGCAGGTTTATCTCAAGGGAAGGGGCCTAACGGACATATTTCGAGATATTTCTTCTTCTTGTTGTTCTTCTTCTGCACAGCTAAACTGGAAGTGGCATTTCCAGCTCGCAATAGTGCAGAGTTATCTCAAAGAAAGGAGCCACGGTGTTTCTGTATCTCTATTCTGTTGGTGCGGCTTCGGAACTTTTAAATATCTTGATATATCTCGAGAACTACGCATCTGATCAAAAAATATCATAGAACATAATAAGTAGGAAACTTAATTCTCTACAAAAAAGGTCTCTTAACATTTTGCCATAGCTCGCTTCGTTTCCGAGATATTTGCAGATTTATCTCAAGGGAACGGGCCTGACGGACATATTTCGAGATATTTCTTCTTCTTGTGGTTCTTCTTCTGCACAGCTAAGCTGGAAGTGGCATTTGCGGCTCGCACTAGTGCAGCGTTATCTCAAAGAAAGGGGCCACGGTGTTTCTGTATCTCTATTATGTTGGTGCGGCTTCGGAACTTTTAAATATCTTGATATATCTCGAGAACTACGCATCTGATCAAAAAATATGATAGAACATAAAAAGTAGGAAACTTAATTCTCTACAAAAAAGGTCTCTTAACATTTTGCCATAGCTCGCTTCGTTTCCGAGATATTTGCAGATTTATCTCAAGGGAAGGGGCATGACGGACATATTTCGAGATATTTCTTCTTCTTGTTGTTCTTCTTCTGCACAGCTAAGCTGGAAGTGGCATTTGCAGCTCGCAATAGTGCAGAGTTATCTCAAAGAAGGGGGCCACGGTGTTTCTGTATCTCTATTATGTTGGTGCGGCTTCGGAACTTTTAAATATCTTGATATATCTCGAGAACTACGCATCTGATCAAAAAATATCATAGAACATAAAAAGTAGGAAACTTAATTCTCTACAAAAACGGTCTCTTAACATTTTGCCATAGCTCGCTTCGTTTCCGAGATATTTGCAGATTTATCTCAAGGGAAGGGGCCTGACGGACATATTTCGAGATATTTCTTCTTCTTGTTGTTCTTCTTCTGCACCGCTAAGCTGGAAGTGGCATTTGCGGCTCGCACTAGTGCAGAGTTATCTCAAAGAAAGGGGCCACGGTGTTTCTGTATCTCTATTATGTTGGTGCGGCTTCGGAACTTTTAAATATCTTGATATATCTCGAGAACTACGCATCTGATCAAAAAATATCATAGAACATAAAAAGTAGGAAACTTAATTCTCTACAAAAAAGGTCTCTTAACATTTTGCCATAGCTCGCTTCGTTTCCGAGATATTTGCAGGTTTATCTCAAGGGAAGGGGCCTAACGGACATATTTCGAGATATTTCTTCTTCTTGTTGTTCTTCTTCTGCACAGCTAAACTGGAAGTGGCATTTCCAGCTCGCAATAGTGCAGAGTTATCTCAAAGAAAGGAGCCACGGTGTTTCTGTATCTCTATTCTGTTGGTGCGGCTTCGGAACTTTTAAATATCTTGATATATCTCGAGAACTACGCATCTGATCAAAAAATATCATAGAACATAATAAGTAGGAAACTTAATTCTCTACAAAAAAGGTCTCTTAACATTTTGCCATAGCTCGCTTCGTTTCCGAGATATTTGCAGATTTATCTCAAGGGAACGGGCCTGACGGACATATTTCGAGATATTTCTTCTTCTTGTGGTTCTTCTTCTGCACAGCTAAGCTGGAAGTGGCATTTGCGGCTCGCACTAGTGCAGCGTTATCTCAAAGAAAGGGGCCACGGTGTTTCTGTATCTCTATTATGTTGGTGCGGCTTCGGAACTTTTAAATATCTTGATATATCTCGAGAACTACGCATCTGATCAAAAAATATCATAGAACATAAAAAGTAGGAAACTTAATTCTCTACAAAAAAGGTCTCTTAACATTTTGCCATAGCTCGCTTCGTTTCCGAGATATTTGCAGATTTATCTCAAGGGAAGGGGCATGACGGACATATTTCGAGATATTTCTTCTTCTTGTTGTTCTTCTTCTGCACAGCTAAGCTGGAAGTGGCATTTGCGGCTCGCACTAGTGCAGAGTTATCTCAAAGAAAGGGGCCACGGTGTTTCTGTATCTCTATCATGTTGGTGCGGCTTCGGAACTTTTAAATATCTCGATATATCTCGAAAACTACGCTTCTGATCAAAAAATATCATAGAACATAAATTGTAGGAAACATAATTCTCTACAAAAAAGGTCTCTTAACATTTTGCCATAGCTCGCTTCGTTTCCGAGATATTTGCAGATTTATCTCAAGGCAAGGGGCCTGACGGACATATCTCGAGATATTTCTTCTTCTTGTTGCTCTTCTTCTGCACAGCTAAGCTGAAAGTGGCATTTACAGCTCGCAATAGTGCAAAGTTATCTCAAAGAAAGGGGCCACGGTGTTTCTGTATCTCTATTATGTTGGTGCGGCTTCGGAACTTTTAAATATCTTGATATATCTCGAGAACTACGCATCTGATCAAAAAATATTATAGAACATAAAAAGTAGGAAACTTAATTCTCTACAAAAAAGGTCTCTTAACATTTTGCCATAGCTCGCTTCGTTTCCGAGATATTTGCAGGTTTATCTCAAGGGAAGGGGCCTAACGGACATATTTCGAGATATTTCTTCTTCTTGTTGTTCTTCTTCTGCACAGCTAAGCTGGAAGTGGCATTTGCGGCTCGCACTAGTGCAGAGTTATCTCAAAGAAAGGGGCCACGGTGTTTCTGTATCTCTATTATGTTGGTGCGGCTTCGGAACTTTTAAATATCTTGATATATCTCGAGAACTACGCATCTGATCAAAAAATATCATAGAACATAAAAAGTAGGAAACTTAATTCTCTACAAAAAAGGTCTCTTAACATTTTGCCATAGCTCGCTTCGTTTCCGAGATATTTGCAGATTTATCTCAAGGGAAGGGGCCTGACGGACTTATTTCGGGATATTTCTTCTTCTTGTTGTTCTTCTTCTGCACAGCTAAGCTGGAAGTGGCATTTGCGGCTCGCACTAGTGCAGCGTTATCTCAAAGAAAGGGGCCACGGTGTTTCTGTATCTCTATTATGTTGGTGCGGCTTCGGAACTTTTAAATATCTTGATATATCTCGAGAACTACGCATCTGATCAAAAAATATGATAGAACATAAAAAGTAGGAAACTTAATTCTCTACAAAAAAGGTCTCTTAACATTTTGCCATAGCTCGCTTCGTTTCCGAGATATTTGCAGATTTATCTCAAGGGAAGGGGCATGACGGACATATTTCGAGATATTTCTTCTTCTTGTTGTTCTTCTTCTGCACAGCTAAGCTGGAAGTGGCATTTGCAGCTCGCAATAGTGCAGAGTTATCTCAAAGAAGGGGGCCACGGTGTTTCTGTATCTCTATTATGTTGGTGCGGCTTCGGAACTTTTAAATATCTTGATATATCTCGAGAACTACGCATCTGATCAAAAAATATCATAGAACATAAAAAGTAGGAAACTTAATTCTCTACAAAAACGGTCTCTTAACATTTTGCCATAGCTCGCTTCGTTTCCGAGATATTTGCAGATTTATCTCAAGGGAAGGGGCCTGACGGACATATTTCGAGATATTTCTTCTTCTTGTTGTTCTTCTTCTGCACAGCTAAGCTGGAAGTGGCATTTGCGGCTCGCACTAGTGCACAGTTATCTCAAAGAAAGGGGCCACGGTGTCTCTGTATCTCTATTATGTTGGTGCGGCTTCGGAACTTTTAAATATCTTGATATATCTCGAGAACTACGCATCTGATCAAAAAATATCATAGAACATAAAAAGTAGGAAACATAATTCTCTACAAAAAAGGTCTCTTAACATTTTGCCATAGCTCGCTTCGTTTCCGAGATATTTGCAGATTTATCTCAAGGCAAGGGGCCTGACGGACATATCTCGAGATATTTCTTCTTCTTGTTGCTCTTCTTCTGCACAGCTAAGCTGAAAGTGGCATTTACAGCTCGCAATAGTGCAAAGTTATCTCAAAGAAAGGGGCCACGGTGTTTCTGTATCTCTATTATGTTGGTGCGGCTTCGGAACTTTTAAATATCTTGATATATCTCGAGAACTACGCATCTGATCAAAAAATATTATAGAACATAAAAAGTAGGAAACTTAATTCTCTACAAAAAAGGTCTCTTAACATTTTGCCATAGCTCGCTTCGTTTCCGAGATATTTGCAGGTTTATCTCAAGGGAAGGGGCCTAACGGACATATTTCGAGATATTTCTTCTTCTTGTTGTTCTTCTTCTGCACAGCTAAGCTGGAAGTGGCATTTGCGGCTCGCACTAGTGCAGAGTTATCTCAAAGAAAGGGGCCACGGTGTTTCTGTATCTCTATTATGTTGGTGCGGCTTCGGAACTTTTAAATATCTTGATATATCTCGAGAACTACGCATCTGATCAAAAAATATCATAGAACATAAAAAGTAGGAAACTTAATTCTCTACAAAAAAGGTCTCTTAACATTTTGCCATAGCTCGCTTCGTTTCCGAGATATTTGCAGATTTATCTCAAGGGAAGGGGCCTGACGGACTTATTTCGGGATATTTCTTCTTCTTGTTGTTCTTCTTCTGCACAGCTAAGCTGGAAGTGGCATTTGCGGCTCGCACTAGTGCAGCGTTATCTCAAAGAAAGGGGCCACGGTGTTTCTGTATCTCTATTATGTTGGTGCGGCTTCGGAACTTTTAAATATCTTGATATATCTCGAGAACTACGCATCTGATCAAAAAATATGATAGAACATAAAAAGTAGGAAACTTAATTCTCTACAAAAAAGGTCTCTTAACATTTTGCCATAGCTCGCTTCGTTTCCGAGATATTTGCAGATTTATCTCAAGGGAAGGGGCATGACGGACATATTTCGAGATATTTCTTCTTCTTGTTGTTCTTCTTCTGCACAGCTAAGCTGGAAGTGGCATTAGCAGCTCGCAATAGTGCAGAGTTATCTCAAAGAAGGGGGCCACGGTGTTTCTGTATCTCTATTATGTTGGTGCGGCTTCGGAACTTTTAAATATCTTGATATATCTCGAGAACTACGCATCTGATCAAAAAATATCATAGAACATAAAAAGTAGGAAACTTAATTCTCTACAAAAACGGTCTCTTAACATTTTGCCATAGCTCGCTTCGTTTCCGAGATATTTGCAGATTTATCTCAAGGGAAGGGGCCTGACGGACATATTTCGAGATATTTCTTCTTCTTGTTGTTCTTCTTCTGCACAGCTAAGCTGGAAGTGGCATTTGCGGCTCGCACTAGTGCACAGTTATCTCAAAGAAAGGGGCCACGGTGTTTCTGTATCTCTATTATGTTGGTGCGGCTTCGGAACTTTTAAATATCTCGATATATCTCGAAAACTACGCTTCTGATCAAAAAATATCATAGAACATAAATAGTAGGAAACTTAATTCTCTACAAAAAAGGTCTCTCAACATTTTGCCATAGCTCTCTTCGTTTCCGAGATATTTGCAGATTTATCTCAAGGGAAGGGGCCTGACGGACATATTTCGAGATATTTCTTATTCTTGTTGTTCTTCTTCTGCACAGCTAAGCTGGAAGTGGCATTTGCAGCTCGCAATAGTGCAGAATTATCTCAAAGAAAGGGGCCACGGTGTTTCTGTATCTCTATTATGTTGGTGCGGCTTCGGAACTTTTAAATATCTTGATATATCTCGAGAACTACGCATCTGATCAAAAAATATCATAGAACATAAAAAGTAGGAAACTTAATTCTCTACAAAAAAGGTCTCTTAACATTTTGCCATAGCTCGCTTCGTTTCCGAGATATTTGCAGATTTATCTCAAGGGAAGGGGCATGACGGACATATTTCGAGATATTTCTTCTTCTTGTTGTTCTTCTTCTGCACAGCTAAGCTGGAAGTGGCATTTGCAGCTCGCAATAGTGCAGAGTTATCTCAAAGAAGGGGGCCACGGTGTTTCTGTATCTCTATTATGTTGGTGCGGCTTCGGAACTTTTAAATATCTTGATATATCTCGAGAACTACGCATCTGATCAAAAAATATCATAGAACATAAAAAGTAGGAAACATAATTCTCTACAGAAAAGGTCTCTTAACATTTTGCCATAGCTCTCTTCGTTTCCGAGATATTTGCAGATTTATCTCAAGGGAAGGGGCCTGACGGACATATTTCGAGATATTTCTTATTCTTGTTGTTCTTCTTCTGCACAGCTAAGCTGGAAGTGGCATTTGCAGCTCGCAATAGTGCAGCGTTATCTCAAAGAAAGGGGCCACGGTGTTTCTGTATCTCTATTATGTTGGTGCGGCTTCGGAACTTTTAAATATCTTGATATATCTCGAGAACTACGCATCTGATCAAAAAATATCATAGAACATAAAAAGTAGGAAACTTAATTCTCTACAAAAACGGTCTCTTAACATTTTGCCATAGCTCGCTTCGTTTCCGAGATATTTGCAGATTTATCTCAAGGGAAGGGGCATGACGGACATATTTCGAGATATTTCTTCTTCTTGTTGTTCTTCTTCTGCACAGCTAAGCTGGAAGTGGCATTAGCAGCTCGCAATAGTGCAGAGTTATCTCAAAGAAGGGGGCCACGGTGTTTCTGTATCTCTATTATGTTGGTGCGGCTTCGGAACTTTTAAATATCTTGATATATCTCGAGAACTACGCATCTGATCAAAAAATATCATAGAACATAAAAAGTAGGAAACTTAATTCTCTACAAAAACGGTCTCTTAACATTTTGCCATAGCTCGCTTCGTTTCCGAGATATTTGCAGATTTATCTCAAGGGAAGGGGCCTGACGGACATATTTCGAGATATTTCTTCTTCTTGTTGTTCTTCTTCTGCACAGCTAAGCTGGAAGTGGCATTTGCGGCTCGCACTAGTGCACAGTTATCTCAAAGAAAGGGGCCACGGTGTTTCTGTATCTCTATTATGTTGGTGCGGCTTCGGAACTTTTAAATATCTCGATATATCTCGAAAACTACGCTTCTGATCAAAAAATATCATAGAACATAAATAGTAGGAAACTTAATTCTCTACAAAAAAGGTCTCTCAACATTTTGCCATAGCTCTCTTCGTTTCCGAGATATTTGCAGATTTATCTCAAGGGAAGGGGCCTGACGGACATATTTCGAGATATTTCTTATTCTTGTTGTTCTTCTTCTGCACAGCTAAGCTGGAAGTGGCATTTGCAGCTCGCAATAGTGCAGAATTATCTCAAAGAAAGGGGCCACGGTGTTTCTGTATCTCTATTATGTTGGTGCGGCTTCGGAACTTTTAAATATCTTGATATATCTCGAGAACTACGCATCTGATCAAAAAATATCATAGAACATAAAAAGTAGGAAACTTAATTCTCTACAAAAAAGGTCTCTTAACATTTTGCCATAGCTCGCTTCGTTTCCGAGATATTTGCAGATTTATCTCAAGGGAAGGGGCATGACGGACATATTTCGAGATATTTCTTCTTCTTGTTGTTCTTCTTCTGCACAGCTAAGCTGGAAGTGGCATTTGCAGCTCGCAATAGTGCAGAGTTATCTCAAAGAAGGGGGCCACGGTGTTTCTGTATCTCTATTATGTTGGTGCGGCTTCGGAACTTTTAAATATCTTGATATATCTCGAGAACTACGCATCTGATCAAAAAATATCATAGAACATAAAAAGTAGGAAACATAATTCTCTACAGAAAAGGTCTCTTAACATTTTGCCATAGCTCTCTTCGTTTCCGAGATATTTGCAGATTTATCTCAAGGGAAGGGGCCTGACGGACATATTTCGAGATATTTCTTATTCTTGTTGTTCTTCTTCTGCACAGCTAAGCTGGAAGTGGCATTTGCAGCTCGCAATAGTGCAGAGTTATCTCAAAGAAAGGGGCCACGGTGTTTCTGTATCTCTATTATGTTGGTGCGGCTTCGGAACTTTTAAATATCTTGATATATCTCGAGAACTACGCATCTGATCAAAAAATATCATAGAACATAAAAAGTAGGAAACTTAATTCTCTACAAAAACGGTCTCTTAACATTTTGCCATAGCTCGCTTCGTTTCCGAGATATTTGCAGATTTATCTCAAGGGAAGGGGCCTGACGGACATATTTCGAGATATTTCTTCTTCTTGTTGTTCTTCTTCTGCACAGCTAAGCTGGAAGTGGCATTTGCGGCTCGCACTAGTGCACAGTTATCTCAAAGAAAGGGGCCACGGTGTTTCTGTATCTCTATTATGTTGGTGCGGCTTCGGAACTTTTAAATATCTCGATATATCTCGAAAACTACGCTTCTGATCAAAAAATATCATAGAACATAAATAGTAGGAAACTTAATTCTCTACAAAAAAGGTCTCTCAACATTTTGCCATAGCTCTCTTCGTTTCCGAGATATTTGCAGATTTATCTCAAGGGAAGGGGCCTGACGGACATATTTCGAGATATTTCTTATTCTTGTTGTTCTTCTTCTGCACAGCTAAGCTGGAAGTGGCATTTGCAGCTCGCAATAGTGCAGAATTATCTCAAAGAAAGGGGCCACGGTGTTTCTGTATCTCTATTATGTTGGTGCGGCTTCGGAACTTTTAAATATCTTGATATATCTCGAGAACTACGCATCTGATCAAAAAATATCATAGAACATAAAAAGTAGGAAACTTAATTCTCTACAAAAACGGTCTCTTAACATTTTGCCATAGCTCGCTTCGTTTCCGAGATATTTGCAGATTTATCTCAAGGCAAGGGGCCTGACGGACATATTTCGAGATATTTCTTCTTCTTGTTGTTCTTCTTCTGCACAGCTAAGCTGGAAGTGGCATTTGCGGCTCGCACTAGTGCAGAGTTATCTCAAAGGAAGGGGCCACGGTGTTTCTGTATCTCTATTATCTTGGTGCGGCTTCGGAACTTTTAAATATCTTGATATATCTCGAGAACTACGCATCTGATCAAAAAATATCATAGAACATAAATAGTAGGAAACTTAATTCTCTACAAAAAAGGTCTCTCAACATTTTGCCATAGCTCTCTTCGTTTCCGAGATATTTGCAGATTTATCTCAAGGGAAGGGGCCTGACGGACATATTTCGAGATATTTCTTATTCTTGTTGTTCTTCTTCTGCACAGCTAAGCTGGAAGTGGCATTTGCAGCTCGCAATAGTGCAGAGTTATCTCAAAGAAAGGGGCCACGGTGTTTCTGTATCTCTATTATGTTGGTGCGGCTTCGGAACTTTTAAATATCTCGATATATCTCGAAAACTACGCATCTGATCAAAAAATATCATAGAACATAAATTGTAGGAAACATAATTCTCTACAAAAAAGTTCTCTCAACATTTTGCCATAGCTCGCTTCGTTTCCGAGATATTTGCAGATATATCTCAAGGGAAGGGGCCTGACGGACATGTTTCGAGATATTTCTTCTTCTTGTTGTTCTTCTTCTGCACAGCTAAGCTGGAAGTGGCATTTGCAGCTCGCAATAGTGCAGAGTTATCTCAAAGAAGGGGGCCACGGTGTTTCTGTATCTCTATTATGTTGGGGCGGCTTCGGAACTTTTAAATATCTTGATATATCTCGAGAACTACGCATCTGATCAAAAAATATCATAGAACATAAAAAGTAGGAAACTTAATTCTCTACAAAAACGGTCTCTTAACATTTTGCCATAGCTCGCTTCGTTTCCGAGATATTTGCAGATTTATCTCAAGGGAAGGGGCCTGACGGACATATTTCGAGATATTTCTTCTTCTTGTTGTTCTTCTTCTGCACAGCTAAGCTGGAAGTGGCATTTGCGGCTCGCACTAGTGCACAGTTATCTCAAAGAAAGGGGCCACGGTGTTTCTGTATCTCTATTATGTTTGTGCGGCTTCGGAACTTTTAAATATCTCGATATATCTCGAAAACTACGCTTCTGATCAAAAAATATCATAGAACATAAATAGTAGGAAACTTAATTCTCTACAAAAAAGGTCTCTCAACATTTTGCCATAGCTCTCTTCGTTTCCGAGATATTTGCAGATTTATCTCAAGGGAAGGGGCCTGACGGACATATTTCGAGATATTTCTTATTCTTGTTGTTCTTCTTCTGCACAGCTAAGCTGGAAGTGGCATTTGCAGCTCGCAATAGTGCAGAATTATCTCAAAGAAAGGGGCCACGGTGTTTCTGTATCTCTATTATGTTGGTGCGGCTTCGGAACTTTTAAATATCTTGATATATCTCGAGAACTACGCATCTGATCAAAAAATATCATAGAACATAAAAAGTAGGAAACTTAATTCTCTACAAAAACGGTCTCTTAACATTTTGCCATAGCTCGCTTCGTTTCCGAGATATTTGCAGATTTATCTCAAGGCAAGGGGCCTGACGGACATATTTCGAGATATTTCTTCTTCTTGTTGTTCTTCTTCTGCACAGCTAAGCTGGAAGTGGCATTTGCGGCTCGCACTAGTGCAGAGTTATCTCAAAGAAAGGGGCCACGGTGTTTCTGTATCTCTATTATCTTGGTGCGGCTTCGGAACTTTTAAATATCTTGATATATCTCGAGAACTACGCATCTGATCAAAAAATATCATAGAACATAAATAGTAGGAAACTTAATTCTCTACAAAAAAGGTCTCTCAACATTTTGCCATAGCTCTCTTCGTTTCCGAGATATTTGCAGATTTATCTCAAGGGAAGGGGCCTGACGGACATATTTCGAGATATTTCTTCTTCTTGTTGTTCTTCTTCTGCACAGCTAAGCTGGAAGTGGCATTTGCGGCTCGCACTAGTGCAGAGTTATCTCAAAGAAAGGGGCCACGGTGTTTCTGTATCTCTATTATCTTGGTGCGGCTTCGGAACTTTTAAATATCTTGATATATCTCGAGAACTACGCATCTGATCAAAAAATATCATAGAACATAAATAGTAGGAAACTTAATTCTCTACAAAAAAGGTCTCTCAACATTTTGCCATAGCTCTCTTCGTTTCCGAGATATTTGCAGATTTATCTCAAGGGAAGGGGCCTGACGGACATATTTCGAGATATTTCTTATTCTTGTTGTTCTTCTTCTGCACAGCTAAGCTGGAAGTGGCATTTGCAGCTCGCAATAGTGCAGAGTTATCTCAAAGAAAGGGGCCACGGTGTTTCTGTATCTCTATTATGTTGGTGCGGCTTCGGAACTTTTAAATATCTCGATATATCTCGAAAACTACGCATCTGATCAAAAAATATCATAGAACATAAATTGTAGGAAACATAATTCTCTACAAAAAAGGTCTCTCAACATTTTGCCATAGCTCTCTTCGTTTCCGAGATATTTGCAGATTTATCTCAAGGGAAGGGGCCTGACGGACATATTTCGAGATATTTCTTATTCTTGTTGTTCTTCTTCTGCACAGCTAAGCTGGAAGTGGCATTTGCAGCTCGCAATAGTGCAGAATTATCTCAAAGAAAGGGGCCACGGTGTTTCTGTATCTCTATTATGTTGGTGCGGCTTCGGAACTTTTAAATATCTTGATATATCTCGAGAACTACGCATCTGATCAAAAAATATCATAGAACATAAAAAGTAGGAAACTTAATTCTCTACAAAAACGGTCTCTTAACATTTTGCCATAGCTCGCTTCGTTTCCGAGATATTTGCAGATTTATCTCAAGGCAAGGGGCCTGACGGACATATTTCGAGATATTTCTTCTTCTTGTTGTTCTTCTTCTGCACAGCTAAGCTGGAAGTGGCATTTGCCGCTCGCACTAGTGCAGAGTTATCTCAAAGAAAGGGGCCACGGTGTTTCTGTATCTCTATTATCTTGGTGCGGCTTCGGAACTTTTAAATATCTTGATATATCTCGAGAACTACGCATCTGATCAAAAAATATCATAGAACATAAATAGTAGGAAACTTAATTCTCTACAAAAAAGGTCTCTCAACATTTTGCCATAGCTCTCTTCGTTTCCGAGATATTTGCAGATTTATCTCAAGGGAAGGGGCCTGACGGACATATTTCGAGATATTTCTTCTTCTTGTTGTTCTTCTTCTGCACAGCTAAGCTGGAAGTGGCATTTGCGGCTCGCACTAGTGCAGAGTTATCTCAAAGAAAGGGGCCACGGTGTTTCTGTATCTCTATTATCTTGGTGCGGCTTCGGAACTTTTAAATATCTTGATATATCTCGAGAACTACGCATCTGATCAAAAAATATCATAGAACATAAATAGTAGGAAACTTAATTCTCTACAAAAAAGGTCTCTCAACATTTTGCCATAGCTCTCTTCGTTTCCGAGATATTTGCAGATTTATCTCAAGGGAAGGGGCCTGACGGACATATTTCGAGATATTTCTTATTCTTGTTGTTCTTCTTCTGCACAGCTAAGCTGGAAGTGGCATTTGCAGCTCGCAATAGTGCAGAGTTATCTCAAAGAAAGGGGCCACGGTGTTTCTGTATCTCTATTATGTTGGTGCGGCTTCGGAACTTTTAAATATCTCGATATATCTCGAAAACTACGCATCTGATCAAAAAATATCATAGAACATAAATTGTAGGAAACATAATTCTCTACAAAAAAGTTCTCTTAACATTTTGCCATAGCTCGCTTCGTTTCCGAGATATTTGCAGATATATCTCAAGGGAAGGGGCCTGACGGACATATTTCGAGATATTTCTTCTTCTTGTTGTTCTTCTTCTGCACAGCTAACCTGGAAGTGGCATTTGCAGCTCGCAATAGTGCAGAGTTATCTCAAAGAAAGGGGCCACGGTGTTTCTGTATCTCTATTATGTTGGTGCGGCTTCGGAACTTTTAAATATCTCGATATATCTCGAAAACTACGCTTCTGATCAAAGAATATCATAGAACATAAATTGTAGGAAACATAATTCTCTACAAAAAAGTTCTCTTAACATTTTGCCATAGCTCGCTTCGTTTCCGAGATATTTGCAGATATATCTCAAGGGAAGGGGCCTGACGGACATGTTTCGAGATATTTCTTCTTCTTGTTGTTCTTCTTCTGCACAGCTAAGCTGGAAGTGGCATTTGCGGCTCGCACTAGTGCACAGTTATCTCAAAGAAAGGGGCCACGGTGTTTCTGTATCTCTATTATGTTTGTGCGGCTTCGGAACTTTTAAATATCTCGATATATCTCGAAAACTACGCTTCTGATCAAAAAATATCATAGAACATAAATAGTAGGAAACTTAATTCTCTACAAAAAAGGTCTCTCAACATTTTGCCATAGCTCTCTTCGTTTCCGAGATATTTGCAGATTTATCTCAAGGGAAGGGGCCTGACGGACATATTTCGAGATATTTCTTATTCTTGTTGTTCTTCTTCTGCACAGCTAAGCTGGAAGTGGCATTTGCAGCTCGCAATAGTGCAGAATTATCTCAAAGAAAGGGGCCACGGTGTTTCTGTATCTCTATTATGTTGGTGCGGCTTCGGAACTTTTAAATATCTTGATATATCTCGAGAACTACGCATCTGATCAAAAAATATCATAGAACATAAAAAGTAGGAAACTTAATTCTCTACAAAAACGGTCTCTTAACATTTTGCCATAGCTCGCTTCGTTTCCGAGATATTTGCAGATTTATCTCAAGGCAAGGGGCCTGACGGACATATTTCGAGATATTTCTTCTTCTTGTTGTTCTTCTTCTGCACAGCTAAGCTGGAAGTGGCATTTGCGGCTCGCACTAGTGCAGAGTTATCTCAAAGAAAGGGGCCACGGTGTTTCTGTATCTCTATTATCTTGGTGCGGCTTCGGAACTTTTAAATATCTTGATATATCTCGAGAACTACGCATCTGATCAAAAAATATCATAGAACATAAATAGTAGGAAACTTAATTCTCTACAAAAAAGGTCTCTCAACATTTTGCCATAGCTCTCTTCGTTTCCGAGATATTTGCAGATTTATCTCAAGGGAAGGGGCCTGACGGACATATTTCGAGATATTTCTTATGCTTGTTGTTCTTCTTCTGCACAGCTAAGCTGGAAGTGGCATTTGCAGCTCGCAATAGTGCAGAGTTATCTCAAAGAAAGGGGCCACGGTGTTTCTGTATCTCTATTATGTTGGTGCGGCTTCGGAACTTTTAAATATCTCGATATATCTCGAAAACTACGCATCTGATCAAAAAATATCATAGAACAGAAATTGTAGGAAACATAATTCTCTACAAAAAAGTTCTCTTAACATTTTGCCATAGCTCGCTTCGTTTCCGAGATATTTGCAGATATATCTCAAGGGAAGGGGCCTGACGGACATATTTCGAGATATTTCTTCTTCTTGTTGTTCTTCTTCTGCACAGCTAACCTGGAAGTGGCATTTGCAGCTCGCAATAGTGCAGAGTTATCTCAAAGAAAGGGGCCACGGTGTTTCTGTATCTCTATTATGTTGGTGCGGCTTCGGAACTTTTAAATATCTCGATATATCTCGAAAACTACGCTTCTGATCAAAAAATATCATAGAACATAAATTGTAGGAAACATAATTCTCTACAAAAAAGTTCTCTTAACATTTTGCCATAGCTCGCTTCGTTTCCGAGATATTTGCAGATATATCTCAAGGGAAGGGGCCTGACGGACATGTTTCGAGATATTTCTTCTTCTTGTTGTTCTTCTTCTGCACAGCTAAGCTGGAAGTGGCATTTGCAGCTCGCAATAGTGCAGAGTTATCTCAAAGAAGGGGGCCACGGTGTTTCTGTATCTCTATTATGTTGGGGCGGCTTCGGAACTTTTAAATATCTTGATATATCTCGAGAACTACGCATCTGATCAAAAAATATCATAGAACATAAAAAGTAGGAAACTTAATTCTCTACAAAAACGGTCTCTTAACATTTTGCCATAGCTCGCTTCGTTTCCGAGATATTCGCAGATTTATCTCAAGGGAAGGGGCCTGACGGACATATTTCGAGATATTTCTTCTTCTTGTTGTTCTTCTTCTGCACAGCTAAGCTGGAAGTGGCATTTGCGGCTCGCACTAGTACACAGTTATCTCAAAGAAAGGGGCCACGGTGTTTCTGTATCTCTATTATGTTGGTGCGGCTTCGGAACTTTTAAATATCTCGATATATCTCGAAAACTACCCTTCTGATCAAAAAATATCATAGAACATAAATTGTAGGAAACATAATTCTCTACAAAAAAGTTCTCTTAACATTTTGCCATAGCTCGCTTCGTTTCCGAGATATTTGCAGATATATCTCAAGGGAAGGGGCCTGACGGACATATTTCGAGATATTTCTTCTTCTTGTTGTTCTTCTTCTGCACAGCTAACCTGGAAGTGGCATTTGCAGCTCGCAATAGTGCAGAGTTATCTCAAAGAAAGGGGCCACGCTGTTTCTGTATCTCTATTATGTTGGTGCGGCTTCGGAACTTTTAAATATCTCGATATATCTCGAAAACTACGCTTCTGATCAAAAAATATCATAGAACATAAATTGTAGGAAACATAATTCTCTACAAAAAAGTTCTCTTAACATTTTGCCATAGCTCGCTTCGTTTCCGAGATATTTGCAGATATATCTCAAGGGAAGGGGCCTGACGGACATGTTTCGAGATATTTCTTCTTCTTGTTGTTCTTCTTCTGCACAGCTAAGCTGGAAGTGGCATTTGCAGCTCGCAATAGTGCAGAGTTATCTCAAAGAAGGGGGCCACGGTGTTTCTGTATCTCTATTATGTTGGGGCGGCTTCGGAACTTTTAAATATCTTGATATATCTCGAGAACTACGCATCTGATCAATAAATATCATAGAACATAAAAAGTAGGAAACTTAATTCTCTACAAAAACGGTCTCTTAACATTTTGCCATAGCTCGCTTCGTTTCCGAGATATTCGCAGATTTATCTCAAGGGAAGGGGCCTGACGGACATATTTCGAGATATTTCTTCTTCTTGTTGTTCTTCTTCTGCACAGCTAAGCTGGAAGTGGCATTTGCGGCTCGCACTAGTACACAGTTATCTCAAAGAAAGGGGCCACGGTGTTTCTGTATCTCTATTATGTTGGTGCGGCTTCGGAACTTTTAAATATCTCGATATATCTCGAAAACTACGCTTCTGATCAAAAAATATCATAGAACATAAATAGTAGGAAACTTAATTCTCTACAAAAAAGGTCTCTCAACATTTTGCCATAGCTCTCTTCGTTTCCGAGATATTTGCAGATTTATCTCAAGGGAAGGGGCCTGACGGACATATTTCGAGATATTTCTTATTCTTGTTGTTCTTCTTCTGCACAGCTAAGCTGGAAGTGGCATTTGCAGCTCGCAATAGTGCAGAATTATCTCAAAGAAAGGGGCCACGGTGTTTCTGTATCTCTATTATGTTGGTGCGGCTTCGGAACTTTTAAATATCTTGATATATCTCGAGAACTACGCATCTGATCAAAAAATATCATAGAACATAAAAAGTAGGAAACTTAATTCTCTACAAAAACGGTCTCTTAACATTTTGCCATAGCTCGCTTCGTTTCCGAGATATTTGCAGATTTATCTCAAGGCAAGGGGCCTGACGGACATATTTCGAGATATTTCTTCTTCTTGTTGTTCTTCTTCTGCACAGCTAAGCTGGAAGTGGCATTTGCGGCTCGCACTAGTGCAGAGTTATCTCAAAGAAAGGGGCCACGGTGTTTCTGTATCTCTATTATCTTGGTGCGGCTTCGGAACTTTTAAATATCTTGATATATCTCGAGAACTACGCATCTGATCAAAAAATATCATAGAACATAAATAGTAGGAAACTTAATTCTCTACAAAAAAGGTCTCTCAACATTTTGCCATAGCTCTCTTCGTTTCCGAGATATTTGCAGATTTATCTCAAGGGAAGGGGCCTGACGGACATATTTCGAGATATTTCTTATTCTTGTTGTTCTTCTTCTGCACAGCTAAGCTGGAAGTGGCATTTGCAGCTCGCAATAGTGCAGAGTTATCTCAAAGAAAGGGGCCACGGTGTTTCTGTATCTCTATTATGTTGGTGCGGCTTCGGAACTTTTAAATATCTCGATATATCTCGAAAACTACGCATCTGATCAAAAAATATCATAGAACAGAAATTGTAGGAAACATAATTCTCTACAAAAAAGTTCTCTTAACATTTTGCCATAGCTCGCTTCGTTTCCGAGATATTTGCAGATATATCTCAAGGGAAGGGGCCTGACGGACATATTTCGAGATATTTCTTCTTCTTGTTGTTCTTCTTCTGCACAGCTAACCTGGAAGTGGCATTTGCAGCTCGCAATAGTGCAGAGTTATCTCAAAGAAAGGGGCCACGGTGTTTCTGTATCTCTATTATGTTGGTGCGGCTTCGGAACTTTTAAATATCTCGATATATCTCGAAAACTACGCTTCTGATCAAAAAATATCATAGAACATAAATTGTAGGAAACATAATTCTCTACAAAAAAGTTCTCTTAACATTTTGCCATAGCTCGCTTCGTTTCCGAGATATTTGCAGATATATCTCAAGGGAAGGGGCCTGACGGACATGTTTCGAGATATTTCTTCTTCTTGTTGTTCTTCTTCTGCACAGCTAAGCTGGAAGTGGCATTTGCAGCTCGCAATAGTGCAGAGTTATCTCAAAGAAGGGGGCCACGGTGTTTCTGTATCTCTATTATGTTGGGGCGGCTTCGGAACTTTTAAATATCTTGATATATCTCGAGAACTACGCATCTGATCAAAAAATATCATAGAACATAAAAAGTAGGAAACTTAATTCTCTACAAAAACGGTCTCTTAACATTTTGCCATAGCTCGCTTCGTTTCCGAGATATTCGCAGATTTATCTCAAGGGAAGGGGCCTGACGGACATATTTCGAGATATTTCTTCTTCTTGTTGTTCTTCTTCTGCACAGCTAAGCTGGAAGTGGCATTTGCGGCTCGCACTAGTACACAGTTATCTCAAAGAAAGGGGCCACGGTGTTTCTGTATCTCTATTATGTTGGTGCGGCTTCGGAACTTTTAAATATCTCGATATATCTCGAAAACTACCCTTCTGATCAAAAAATATCATAGAACATAAATTGTAGGAAACATAATTCTCTACAAAAAAGTTCTCTTAACATTTTGCCATAGCTCGCTTCGTTTCCGAGATATTTGCAGATATATCTCAAGGGAAGGGGCCTGACGGACATATTTCGAGATATTTCTTCTTCTTGTTGTTCTTCTTCTGCACAGCTAACCTGGAAGTGGCATTTGCAGCTCGCAATAGTGCAGAGTTATCTCAAAGAAAGGGGCCACGCTGTTTCTGTATCTCTATTATGTTGGTGCGGCTTCGGAACTTTTAAATATCTCGATATATCTCGAAAACTACGCTTCTGATCAAAAAATATCATAGAACATAAATTGTAGGAAACATAATTCTCTACAAAAAAGTTCTCTTAACATTTTGCCATAGCTCGCTTCGTTTCCGAGATATTTGCAGATATATCTCAAGGGAAGGGGCCTGACGGACATGTTTCGAGATATTTCTTCTTCTTGTTGTTCTTCTTCTGCACAGCTAAGCTGGAAGTGGCATTTGCAGCTCGCAATAGTGCAGAGTTATCTCAAAGAAGGGGGCCACGGTGTTTCTGTATCTCTATTATGTTGGGGCGGCTTCGGAACTTTTAAATATCTTGATATATCTCGAGAACTACGCATCTGATCAATAAATATCATAGAACATAAAAAGTAGGAAACTTAATTCTCTACAAAAACGGTCTCTTAACATTTTGCCATAGCTCGCTTCGTTTCCGAGATATTCGCAGATTTATCTCAAGGGAAGGGGCCTGACGGACATATTTCGAGATATTTCTTCTTCTTGTTGTTCTTCTTCTGCACAGCTAAGCTGGAAGTGGCATTTGCGGCTCGCACTAGTACACAGTTATCTCAAAGAAAGGGGCCACGGTGTTTCTGTATCTCTATTATGTTGGTGCGGCTTCGGAACTTTTAAATATCTCGATATATCTCGAAAACTACCCTTCTGATCAAAAAATATCATAGAACATAAATTGTAGGAAACATAATTCTCTACAAAAAACGTCTCTTAACATTTTGCCATAGCTCGCTTCGTTTCCGAGATATTTGCAGATATATCCCAAGGGAAGGGGCCTGACGGACATATTTCGAGATATTTCTTCTTCTTGTTGTTCTTCTTCTGCACAGCTAAGCTGGAAGTGGCATTTGTAGGTCGCAATAGTGCAGAGTTATCTCAAAGAAAGGGGCCACGGTGTTTCTGTATCTCTATTATGTTGGTGCGCCTTCGGAACTTTTAAATATCTCGATATATCTCGAAAACTACGCTTCTGATCAAAAAATATCATAGAACGTAAATTGTAGGAAACATTATTCTCTACAAAAAAGGTCTCTTAACATTTTGCCATAGCTCGCTTCGTTTCCGAGATATTTGCAGATTTATCTCAAGGGAAGGGGCCTGACGGACATATTTCGAGATATTTCTTCTTCATGTTGTTCTTCTTCTGCACAGCTAAGCTGGAAGTGGCATTTGCAGCGCGCAATAGTGCAGAGTTATCTCAAAGAAAGGGGCCACGGTGTTTCTGTATCTCTGTTATGTTGGTGCGGCTTCGGAACTTTTAAATATCTTGATATATCTCGAGAACTACGCATCTGATCAAAAAATATCATACTACATAAAAAGTAGGAAACTTAATTCTCTACAAGAAAGGTCTCTTAACATTTTGCCATAGCTCGCTTCGTTTCCGAGATATTTGCAGATTTATCTCAAGGGAAGGGGCCTGACGGACATATTTCGAGATATTTCTTCTTCTTGTTGTTCTTCTTCTGCACAGCTAAGCTGGAAGTGGCATTTGCGGCTCGCACTAGTACACAGTTATCTCAAAGAAAGGGGCCACGGTGTTTCTGTATCTCTATTATGTTGGTGCGGCTTCGGAACTTTTAAATATCCTGATATATCTCGAGAACTACGCTTCTGATCAAAAAATATCATAGAACATAAAAAGTAGGAAACTTAATGCTCTACAAAAAAGGTCTCTTAACATTTTGCCATAGCTCGCTTCGTTTCCGAGATATTTGCAGATATATCTCAAGGGAAGGGGCCTGACGGACATATTTCGAGATATTTCTTCTTCTTGTTGTTCTTCTTCTGCACAGCTAAGCTGAAAGTGGCATTTACAGCTCGCAATAGTGCAAAGTTATCTCAAAGAAAGGGGCCACGGTGTTTCTGTATCTCTATTATGTTGGGGCGGCTTCGGAACTTTTAAATATCTTGATATATCTCGAGAACTACGCATCTGATCAAAAAATATCATAGAACATAAATTGTAGCAAACTTAATTCTCTACAAAAAAGGTCTCTTAACATTTTGCCATAGCTCTCTTCGTTTCAGAGATATTTGCAGATTTATCTCAAGGGAAGGGGCCTGACGGACATATTTCGAGATATTTCTTCTTCTTGTTGTTCTTCTTCTGCACAGCTAAGCTGGAAGTGGCATTTGCAGCTCGCAATAGTGCAGAGTTATCTCAAAGAAAGGGGCCACGGTGTTTCTGTATCTCTATTATGTTTGTGCGGCTTCGGAACTTTTAAATATCTTGATATATCTCGAGAACTACGTATCTGATCAAAAAATATCATAGAACATAAAAAGTAGGAAACTTAATTCTCTACAAAAAAGGTCTCTTAACATTTTGCCATAGCTCGCTTCGTTTCCGAGATATTTG
This sequence comes from Osmia lignaria lignaria, assembly GCF_051020975.1. NCBI lineage: Eukaryota > Metazoa > Arthropoda > Insecta > Hymenoptera > Megachilidae > Osmia > Osmia lignaria. Next base: position 12,306,485 of record NW_027478163.1, read on the forward strand.
CAGGTTTATCTCAAGGGAAGGGGCCTAACGGACATATTTCGAGATATTTCTTCTTCTTGTTGTTCTTCTTCTGCACAGCTAAGCTGGAAGTGGCATTTGCGGCTCGCACTAGTGCAGCGTTATCTCAAAGAAAGGGGCCACGGTGTTTCTGTATCTCTATTATGTTGGTGCGGCTTCGGAACATTTAAATATCTTGATATATCTCGAGAACTACGCATCTGATCAAAAAATATCATAGAACATAAAAAGTAGGAAACTTAATTCTCTACAAAAAAGGTCTCTTAACATTTTGCCATAGCTCGCTTCGTTTCCGAGATATTTGCAGATTTATCTCAAGGGAAGGGGCATGACGGACATATTTCGAGATATTTCTTCTTCTTGTTGTTCTTCTTCTGCACAGCTAAGCTGGAAGTGGCATTTGCGGCTCGCACTAGTGCAGAGTTATCTCAAAGAAAGGGGCCACGGTGTTTCTGTATCTCTATTATGTTGGTGCGGCTTCGGAACTTTTAAATATCTCGATATATCTCGAAAACTACGCTTCTGATCAAAAAATATCATAGAACATAAATTGTAGGAAACATAATTGTCTACAAAAAAGGTCTCTTAACATTTTGCCATAGCTCGCTTCGTTTCCGAGATATTTGCAGATATATCTCAAGGGAAGGGGCCTGACGGACATATTTCGAGATATTTCTTCTTCTTGTTGTTCTTCTTCTGCACAGCTAAGCTGAAAGTGGCATTTACAGCTCGCAATAGTGCAAAGTTATCTCAAAGAAAGGGGCCACGGTGTTTCTGTATCTCTATTATGTTGGTGCGGCTTCGGAACTTTTAAATATCTCGATATATCTCGAAAACTACGCTTCTGATCAAAAAATATGATAGAACATAAATTGTAGGAAACTTAATTCTCTACAAAAAAGGTCTCTTAACATTTTGCCATAGCTCTCTTCGTTTCCGAGATATTTGCAGATTTATCTCAAGGGAAGGGGCCTGACGGACATATTTCGAGATATTTCTTCTTCTTGTTGTTCTTCTTCTGCACAGCTAAGCTGGAAGTGGCATTTGCAGCTCGCAATAGTGCAGAGTTATCTCAAAGAAAGGGGCCACGGTGTTTCTGTATCTCTATTATGTTTGTGCGGCTTCGGAACTTTTAAATATCTTGATATATCTCGAGAACTACGCATCTGATCAAAAAATATCATAGAACATAAAAAGTAGGAAACTTAATTCTCTACAAAAAAGGTCTCTTAACATTTTGCCATAGCTCGCTTCGTTTCCGAGATATTTGCAGGTTTATCTCAAGGGAAGGGGCCTAACGGACATATTTCGAGATATTTCTTCTTCTTGTTGTTCTTCTTCTGCACAGCTAAGCTGGAAGTGGCATTTGCGGCTCGCACTTGTACACAGTTATCTCAAAGAAAGGGGCCACGGTGTTTCTGTGTCTCTATTATGTTGGTGCGGCTTCGGAACTTTTAAATATCTCGATATATCTCGAAAACTACGCTTCTGATCAAAAAATATCATAGAACATAAATTGTAGGAAACATAATTCTCTACAAAAAACGTCTCTTAACATTTTGCCATAGCTCGCTTCGTTTCCGAGATATTTGCAGATATATCCCAAGGGAAGGGGCCTGACGGACATATTTCGAGATATTTCTTCTTCTTGTTGTTCTTCTTCTGCACAGCTAAGCTGGAAGTGGCATTTGTAGGTCGCAATAGTGCAGAGTTATCTCAAAGAAAGGGGCCACGGTGTTTCTGTATCTCTATTATGTTGGTGCGCCTTCGGAACTTTTAAATATCTCGATATATCTCGAAAACTACGCTTCTGATCAAAAAATATCATAGAACGTAAATTGTAGGAAACATTATTCTCTACAAAAAAGGTCTCTTAACGTTTTGCCATAGCTCGCTTCGTTTCCGAGATATTTGCAGATTTATCTCAAGGGAAGGGGCCTGACGGACATATTTCGAGATATTTCTTCTTCTTGTTGTTCTTCTTCTGCACAGCTAAGCTGGAAGTGGCATTTGCAGCTCCCAATAGTGCAGAGTTATCTCAAAGAAAGGGGCCACGGTGTTTCTGTATCTCTATTATGTTGGTGCGGCTTCGGAACTTTTAAATATCTTAATATATCTCGAGAACTACGCATCTGATCAAAAAATATCATAGAACATAAAAAGTAGGAAACTTAATTCTCTACAAAAAAGGTCTCTTAACATTTTGCCATAGCTCGCTTCGTTTCCAAGATATTTGCAGGTTTATCTCAAGGGAAGGGGCCTAACGGACATATTTCGAGATATTTCTTCTTCTTGTTGTTCTTCTTCTGCACAGCTAAGCTGGAAGTGGCATTTGCGGCTCGCACTAGTACACAGTTATCTCAAAGAAAGGGGCCACGGTGTTTCTGTATCTATATTATGTTGGTGCGGCTTCGGAACTTTTAAATATCTCGATATATCTCGAAAACTACGCTTCTGATCAAAAAATATCATAGAACATAAATTGTAGGAAACATAATTCTCTACAAAAAACGTCTCTTAACATTTTGCCATAGCTCGCTTCGTTTCCGAGATATTTGCAGATATATCCCAAGGGAAGGGGCCTGACGGACATATTTCGAGATATTTCTTCTTCTTGTTGTTTTTCTTCTGCACAGCTAAGCTGGAAGTGGCATTTGTAGGTCGCAATAGTGCAGAGTTATCTCAAAGAAAGGGGCCACGGTGTTTCTGTATCTCTATTATGTTGGTGCGCCTTCGGAACTTTTAAATATCTCGATATATCTCGAAAACTACGCTTCTGATCAAAAAATATCATAGAACATAAATTGTAGGAAACTTAATTCTCTACAAAAAAGGTCTCTTAACATTTTGCCATAGCTCTCTTCGTTTCCGAGATATTTGCAGATTTATCTCAAGGGAAGGGGCCTGACGGACATATTTCGAGATATTTCTTCTTCTTGTTGTTCTTCTTCTGCACAGCTAAGCTGGAAGTGGCATTTGCAGCTCGCAATAGTGCAGAGTTATCTCAAAGAAAGGGGCCACGGTGTTTCTGTATCTCTATTATGTTTGTGCGGCTTCGGAACTTTTAAATATCTTGATATATCTCGAGAACTACGCATCTGATCAAAAAATATCATAGAACATAAAAAGTAGGAAACTTAATTCTCTACAAAAAAGGTCTCTTAACATTTTGCCATAGCTGGCTTCGTTTCCGAGATATTTGCAGGTTTATCTCAAGGGAAGGGGCCTAACGGACATATTTCGAGATATTTCTTCTTCTTGTTGTTCTTCTTCTGCACAGCTAAGCTGGAAGTGGCATTTGCGGCTCGCACTAGTGCAGAGTTATCTCAAAGAAAGGGGCCACGGTGTTTCTGTATCTCTATTATGTTGGTGCGGCTTCGGAACTTTTAAATATCTTGATATATCTCGAGAACTACGCATCTGATCAAAAAATATCATAGAACATAAAAAGTAGGAAACTTAATTCTCTACAAAAAAGGTCTCTTAACATTTTGCCATAGCTCTCTTCGTTTCCGAGATATTTGCAGATTTATCTCAAGGGAAGGGGCCTGACGGACACATTTCGAGATATTTCTCCTTCTTGTTGTTCGTCTTCTGCACAGCTAAGCTGGAAGTGGCATTTGCAGCTCCCAATAGTGCAGAGTTATCTCAAAGAAAGGGGCCACGGTGTTTCTGTATCTCTATTATGTTGGTGCGGCTTCGGAACTTTTAAATATCTTGATATATCTCGAGAACTACGCATCTGATCAAAAAATATCATAGAACATAAAAAGTAGGAAACTTAATTCTCTACAAAAAAGGTCTCTTAACATTTTGCCATAGCTCGCTTCGTTTCCGAGATATTTGCAGGTTTATCTCAAGGGAAGGGGCCTAACGGACATATTTCGAGATATTTCTTCTTCTTGTTGTTCTTCTTCTGCACAGCTAAGCTGGAAGTGGCATTTGCGGCTCGCACTAGTACACAGTTATCTCAAAGAAAGGGGCCACGGTGTTTCTGTATCTATATTATGTTGGTGCGGCTTCGGAACTTTTAAATATCTCGATATATCTCGAAAACTACGCTTCTGATCAAAAAATATCATAGAACATAAATTGTAGGAAACTTAATTCTCTACAAAAAAGGTCTCTTAACATTTTGCCATAGCTCGCTTCGTTTCCGAGATATTTGCAGATATATCCCAAGGGAAGGGGCCTGACGGACATATTTCGAGATATTTCTTCTTCTTGTTGTTCTTCTTCTGCACAGCTAAGCTGGAAGTGGCATTTGTAGGTCGCAATAGTGCAGAGTTATCTCAAAGAAAGGGGCCACGGTGTTTCTGTATCTCTATTATGTTGGTGCGCCTTCGGAACTTTTAAATATCTCGATATATCTCGAAAACTACGCTTCTGATCAAAAAATATCATAGAACGTAAATTGTAGGAAACATTATTCTCTACAAAAAAGGTCTCTTAACGTTTTGCCATAGCTCGCTTCGTTTCCGAGATATTTGCAGATTTATCTCAAGGGAAGGGGCCTGACGGACATATTTCGAGATATTTCTTCTTCTTGTTGTTCTTCTTCTGCACAGCTAAGCTGGAAGTGGCATTTGCAGCTCCCAATAGTGCAGAGTTATCTCAAAGAAAGGGGCCACGGTGTTTCTGTATCTCTATTATGTTGTTGCGGCTTCGGAACTTTTAAATATCTTAATATATCTCGAGAACTACGCATCTGATCAAAAAATATCATAGAACATAAAAAGTAGGAAACTTAATTCTCTACAAAAAAGGTCTCTTAACATTTTGCCATAGCTCGCTTCGTTTCCGAGATATTTGCAGGTTTATCTCAAGGGAAGGGGCCTAACGGACATATTTCGAGATATTTCTTCTTCTTGTTGTTCTTCTTCTGCACAGCTAAGCTGGAAGTGGCATTTGCGGCTCGCACTAGTACACAGTTATCTCAAAGAAAGGGGCCACGGTGTTTCTGTATCTATATTATGTTGGTGCGGCTTCGGAACTTTTAAATATCTCGATATATCTCGAAAACTACGCTTCTGATCAAAAAATATCATAGAACATAAATTGTAGGAAACATAATTCTCTACAAAAAACGTCTCTTAACATTTTGCCATAGCTCGCTTCGTTTCCGAGATATTTGCAGATATATCCCAAGGGAAGGGGCCTGACGGACATATTTCGAGATATTTCTTCTTCTTGTTGTTTTTCTTCTGCACAGCTAAGCTGGAAGTGGCATTTGTAGGTCGCAATAGTGCAGAGTTATCTCAAAGAAAGGGGCCACGGTGTTTCTGTATCTCTATTATGTTGGTGCGCCTTCGGAACTTTTAAATATCTCGATATATCTCGAAAACTACGCTTCTGATCAAAAAATATCATAGAACATAAATTGTAGGAAACTTAATTCTCTACAAAAAAGGTCTCTTAACATTTTGCCATAGCTCTCTTCGTTTCCGAGATATTTGCAGATTTATCTCAAGGGAAGGGGCCTGACGGACATATTTCGAGATATTTCTTCTTCTTGTTGTTCTTCTTCTGCACAGCTAAGCTGGAAGTGGCATTTGCAGCTCGCAATAGTGCAGAGTTATCTCAAAGAAAGGGGCCACGGTGTTTCTGTATCTCTATTATGTTTGTGCGGCTTCGGAACTTTTAAATATCTTGATATATCTCGAGAACTACGCATCTGATCAAAAAATATTATAGAACATAAAAAGTAGGAAACTTAATTCTCTACAAAAAAGGTCTCTTAACATTTTGCCATAGCTCGCTTCGTTTCCGAGATATTTGCAGGTTTATCTCAAGGGAAGGGGCCTAACGGACATATTTCGAGATATTTCTTCTTCTTGTTGTTCTTCTTCTGCACAGCTAAGCTGGAAGTGGCATTTGCGGCTCGCACTAGTGCAGAGTTATCTCAAAGAAAGGGGCCACGGTGTTTCTGTATCTCTATTATGTTGGTGCGGCTTCGGAACTTTTAAATATCTTGATATATCTCGAGAACTACGCATCTGATCAAAAAATATCATAGAACATAAAAAGTAGGAAACTTAATTCTCTACAAAAAAGGTCTCTTAACATTTTGCGATAGCTCTCTTCGTTTCCGAGATATTTGCAGATTTATCTCAAGGGAAGGGGCCTGACGGACACATTTCGAGATATTTCTTCTTCTTGTTGTTCTTCTTCTGCACAGCTAAGCTGGAAGTGGCATTTGCAGCTCCCAATAGTGCAGAGTTATCTCAAAGAAAGGGGCCACGGTGTTTCTGTATCTCTATTATGTTGGTGCGGCTTCGGAACTTTTAAATATCTTGATATATCTCGAGAACACCGCATCTGATCAAAAAATATCATAGAACATAAAAAGTAGGAAACTTAATTCTCTACAAAAAAGGTCTCTTAACATTTTGCCATAGCTCGCTTCGTTTCCGAGATATTTGCAGATTTACCTCAAGCGAAGGGGCCTAACGGACATATTTCGAGATATTTCTTCTTCTTGTTGTTCTTCTTCTGCACAGCTAAGCTGGAAGTGGCAGTTGCGGCTCGCACTAGTACACAGTTATCTCAAAGAAAGGGGCCATGGTGTTTCTGTATCTCTATTATGTTGGTGCGGCTTCGGAACTTTTAAATATCTCGATATATCTCGAACACTACGCTTCTGATCAAAAAATATCATAGAACATAAATTGTAGGAAACATAATTCTCTACAAAAAACGTCTCTTAACATTTTGCCATAGCTCGCTTCGTTTCCGAGATATTTGCAGATATATCCCAAGGGAAGGGGCCTGACGGACATATTTCGAGATATTTCTTCTTCTTATTGTTCTTCTTCTGCACAGCTAAGCTGGAAGTGGCATTTGTAGGTCGCAATAGTGCAGAGTTATCTCAAAGAAAGGGGCCACGGTGTTTCTGTATCTCTATTATGTTGGTGCGCCTTCGGAACTTTTAAATATCTCGATATATCTCGAAAACTACGCTTCTGATCAAAAAATATCATAGAACATAAATTGTAGGAAACTTAATTCTCTACAAAAAAGGTCTCTTAACATTTTGCCATAGCTCTCTTCGTTTCCGAGATATTTGCAGATTTATCTCAAGGGAAGGGGCCTGACGGACATATTTCGAGATATTTCTTCTTCTTGTTGTTCTTCTTCTGCACAGCTAAGCTGGAAGTGGCATTTGCAGCTCGCAATAGTGCAGAGTTATCTCAAAGAAAGGGGCCACGGTGTTTCTGTATCTCTATTATGTTTGTGCGGCTTCGGAACTTTTAAATATCTTGATATATCTCGAGAACTACGCATCTGATCAAAAAATATCATAGAACATAAAAAGTAGGAAACTTAATTCTCTACAAAAAAGGTCTCTTAACATTTTGCCATAGCTCGCTTCGTTTCCGAGATATTTGCAGGTTTATCTCAAGGGAAGGGGCCTAACGGACATATTTCGAGATATTTCTTCTTCTTGTTGTTCTTCTTCTGCACAGCTAAGCTGGAAGTGGCATTTGCGGCTCGCACTAGTGCAGAGTTATCTCAAAGAAAGGGGCCACGGTGTTTCTGTATCTCTATTATGTTGGTGCGGCTTCGGAACTTTTAAATATCTTGATATATCTCGAGAACTACGCATCTGATCAAAAAATATCATAGAACATAAAAAGTAGGAAACTTAATTCTCTACAAAAAAGGTCTCTTAACATTTTGCCATAGCTCGCTTCGTTTCCGAGATATTTGCAGATTTATCTGAAGGGAAGGTGCCTGACGGACATATTTCGAGATATTTCTTCTTCTTGTTGTTCTTCTTCTGCACAGCTAAGCTGGAAGTGGCATTTGCGGCTCGCACTAGTGCAGCGTTATCTCAAAGAAAGGGGCCACGGTGTTTCTGTATCTCTATTATGTTGGTGCGGCTTCGGAACTTTTAAATATCTTGATATATCTCGAGAACTACGCATCTGATCAAAAAATATCATAGAACATAAAAAGTAGGAAACTTAATTCTCTACAAAAAAGGTCTCTTAACATTTTGCCATAGCTCGCTTCGTTTCCGAGATATTTGCAGATTTATCTCAAGGGATGGGGCATGACGGACATATTTCGAGATATTTCTTCTTCTTGTTGTTCTTCTTCTGCACAGCTAAGCTGGAAGTGGCATTTGCGGCTCGCAATAGTGCAAAGTTATCTCAAAGAAAGGGGCCACGGTGTTTCTGTATCTCTATTATGTTGGTGCGGCTTCGGAACTTTTAAATATCTTGATATATCTCGAGAACTACGCATCTGATCAAAAAATATCATAGAACATAAAAAGTAGGAAACTTAATTCTCTACAAAAAAGGTCTCTTAACATTTTGCCATAGCTCGCTTCGTTTCCGAGATATTTGCAGGTTTATCTCAAGGGAAGGGGCCTAACGGACATATTTCGAGATATTTCTTCTTCTTGTTGTTCTTCTTCTGCACAGCTAAGCTGGAAGTGGCATTTGCGGCTCGCACTAGTACACAGTTATCTCAAAGAAAGGGGCCACGGTGTTTCTGTATCTCTATTATGTTGGTGCGCCTTCGGAACTTTTAAATATCTCGATATATCTCGAAAACTACGCTTCTGATCAAAAAACATCATAGAACGTAAATTGTAGGAAACATAATTCTCTACAAAAAACGTCTCTTAACATTTTGCCATAGCTCGCTTCGTTTCCGAGATATTTGCAGATATATCCCAAGGGAAGGGGCCTGACGGACATATTTCGAGATATTTCTTCTTCTTGTTGTTCTTCTTCTGCACAGCTAAGCTGGAAGTGGCATTTGTAGGTCGCAATAGTGCAGAGTTATCTCAAAGAAAGGGGCCACGGTGTTTCTGTATCTCTATTATGTTGGTGCGCCTTCGGAACTTTTAAATATCTCGATATATCTCGAAAACTACGCTTCTGATCAAAAAATATCATAGAACATAAATTGTAGGAAACTTAATTCGCTACAAAAAAGGTCTCTTAACATTTTGCCATAGCTCTCTTCGTTTCCGAGATATTTGCAGATTTATCTCAAGGGAAGGGGCCTGACGGACATATTTCGAGATATTTCTTCTTCTTGTTGTTCTTCTTCTGCACAGCTAAGCTGGAAGTGGCATTTGTAGGTCGCAATAGTGCAGAGTTATCTCAAAGAAAGGGGCCACGGTGTTTCTGTATCTCTATTATGTTGGTGCGCCTTCGGAACTTTTAAATATCTCGATATATCTCGAAAACTACGCTTCTGATCAAAAAATATCATAGAACGTAAATTGTAGGAAACATTATTCTCTACAAAAAAGGTCTCTTAACATTTTGCCATAGCTCGCTTCGTTTCCGAGATATTTGCAGATTTATCTCAAGGGAAGGGGCCTGACGGACATATTTCGAGATATTTCTTCTTCTTGTTGTTCTTCTTCTGCACAGCTAAGCTGGAAGTGGCATTTGCAGCTCCCAATAGTGCAGAGTTATCTCAAAGAAAGGGGCCACGGTGTTTCTGTATCTCTATTATGTTGGTGCGGCTTCGGAACTTTTAAATATCTTGATATATCTCGAGAACTACGCATCTGATCAAAAAATATCATAGAACATAAAAAGTAGGAAACTTAATTCTCTACAAAAAAGGTCTCTTAACATTTTGCCATAGCTCGCTTCGTTTCCGAGATATTTGCAGGTTTATCTCAAGGGAAGGGGCCTAACGGACATATTTCGAGATATTTCTTCTTCTTGTTGTTCTTCTTCTGCACAGCTAAGCTGGAAGTGGCATTTGCGGCTCGCACTAGTACACAGTTATCTCAAAGAAAGGGGCCACGGTGTTTCTGTATCTCTATTATGTTGGTGCGCCTTCGGAACTTTTAAATATCTCGATATATCTCGAAAACTACGCATCTGATCAAAAAATATCATAGAACATAAAAAGTAGGAAACTTAATTCTCTACAAAAAAGGTCTCTTAACATTTTGCCATAGCTCGCTTCGTTTCCGAGATATTTGCAGATTTATCTCAAGGGAAGGGGCATGACGGACATATTTCGAGATATTTCTTCTTCTTGTTGTTCTTCTTCTGCACAGCTAAGCTGGAAGTGGCATTTGCGGCTCGCACTAGTGCAGAGTTATCTCAAAGAAAGGGGCCACGGTGTTTCTGTATCCCTATTATGTTGGTGCGGCTTCGGAACTTTTAAATATCTCGATATACCTCGAAAACTACGCTTCTGATCAAAAAATATCATGGAACATAAATTGTAGGAAACATAATTCTCTACAAAAAAGGTCTCTTAACATTTTGCCATAGCTCGCTTCGTTTCCGAGATATTTGCAGATATATCTCAAGGGAAGGGGCCTGACGGACATATTTCGAGATATTTCTTCTTCTTGTTGTTCTTCTTCTGCACAGCTAAGCTGAAAGTGGCATTTACAGCTCGCAATAGTGCAAAGTTATCTCAACGAAAGGGGCCACGGTGTTTCTGTATCTCTATTATGTTGGTGCGGCTTCGGAACTTTTAAATATCTCGATATATCTCGAAAACTACGCTTCTGATCCAAAAATATCATAGAACATAAATTGTAGGAAACTTAATTCTCTACAAAAAAGGTCTCTTAACATTTTGCCATAGCTCTCTTCGTTTCCGAGATATTTGCAGATTTATCTCAAGGGAAGGGGCCTGACGGACATATTTCGAGATATTTCTTCTTCTTGTTGTTCTTCTTCTGCACAGCTAAGCTGGAAGTGGCATTTGTAGGTCGCAATAGTGCAGAGTTATCTCAAAGAAAGGGGCCACGGTGTTTCTGTATCTCTATTATGTTGGTGCGCCTTCGGAACTTTTAAATATCTCGATATATCTCGAAAACTACGCTTCTGATCAAAAAATATCATAGAACGTAAATTGTAGGAAACATTATTCTCTACAAAAAAGGTCTCTTAACATTTTGCCATAGCTCGCTTCGTTTCCGAGATATTTGCAGATTTATCTCAAGGGAAGGGGCCTGACGGACATATTTCGAGATATTTCTTCTTCTTGTTGTTCTTCTTCTGCACAGCTAAGCTGGAAGTGGCATTTGCAGCTCCCAATAGTGCAGAGTTATCTCAAAGAAAGGGGCCACGGTGTTTCTGTATCTCTATTATGTTGGTGCGGCTTCGGAACTTTTAAATATCTTGATATATCTCGAGAACTACGCATCTGATCAAAAAATATCATAGAACATAAAAAGTAGGAAACTTAATTCTCTACAAAAAAGGTCTCTTAACATTTTGCCATAGCTCGCTTCGTTTCCGAGATATTTGCAGGTTTATCTCAAGGGAAGGGGCCTAACGGACATATTTCGAGATATTTCTTCTTCTTGTTGTTCTTCTTCTGCACAGCTAAGCTGGAAGTGGCATTTGCAGCTCGCAATAGTGCAGAGTTATCTCAAAGAAAGGGGCCACGGTGTTTCTGTATCTCTATTATGTTTGTGCGGCTTCCGAACTTTTAAATATCTTGATATATCTCGAGAACTACGCATCTGATCAAAAAATATCATAGAACATAAAAAGTAGGAAACTTAATTCTCTACAAAAAAGGTCTCTTAACATTTTGCCATAGCTCGCTTCGTTTCCGAGATATTTGCAGATTTATCTCAAGGGAAGGGGCCTGACGGACATATTTCGAGATATTTCTTCTTCTTGTTGTTCTTCTTCTGCACAGCTAAGCTGGAAGTGGCATTTGCAGCTCGCAATAGTGCAGAGTTATCTCAAAGAAAGGGGCCACGGTGTTTCTGTATCTCTATTATGTTTGTGCGGCTTCGGAACTTTTAAATATCTTGATATATCTCGAGAACTACGCATCTGATCAAAAAATATCATAGAACATAAAAAGTAGGAAACTTAATTCTCTACAAAAAAGGTCTCTTAACATTTTGCCATAGCTGGCTTCGTTTCCGAGATATTTGCAGGTTTATCTCAAGGGAAGGGGCCTAACGGACATATTTCGAGATATTTCTTCTTCTTGTTGTTCTTCTTCTGCACAGCTAAGCTGGAAGTGGCATTTGTAGGTCGCAATAGTGCAGAGTTATCTCAAAGAAAGGGGCCACGGTGTTTCTGTATCTCTATTATGTTGGTGCGCCTTCGGAACTTTTAAATATCTCGATATATCACGAAAACTACGCTTCTGATCAAAAAATATCATAGAACGTAAATTGTAGGAAACATTATTCTCTACAAAAAAGGTCTCTTAACATTTTGCCATAGCTCGCTTCGTTTCCGAGATATTTGCAGATTTATCTCAAGGGAAGGGGCCTGACGGACATATTTCGAGATATTTCTTCTTCTTGTTGTTCTTCTTCTGCACAGCTAAGCTGGAAGTGGCATTTGCGGCTCGCACTAGTGCAGAGTTATCTCAAAGAAAGGGGCCACGGTGTTTCTGTATCTCTATTATGTTGGTGCGGCTTCGGAACTTTTAAATATCTCGATATATCTCGAAAACTACGCTTCTGATCAAAAAATATCGTAGAACATAAATTGTAGGAAACATAATTCTCTACAAAAAAGGTCTCTTAACATTTTGCCATACCTCGCTTCGTTTCCGAGATATTTGCAGATTTATCTCAAGGGAAGGGGCCTGACGGACATATTTCGAGATATTTCTTCTTCTTGTTGTTCTTCTTCTGCACAGCTAAGCTGGAAGTGGCATTTGCGGCTCGCACTAGTGCAGAGTTATCTCAAAGAAAGGGGCCACGGTGTTTCTGTATCTCTATTATGTTGGTGCGGCTTCGGAACTTTTAAATATCTCGATATATCTCGAAAACTACGCTTCTGATCGAAAAATATCATAGAACATAAATTGTAGGAAACATAATTCTCTACAAAAAAGGTCTCTTAGCATTTTGCCATAGCTCGCTTCGTTTCCGAGATATTTGCAGATTTATCTGAAGGGAAAGGGCCTGACGGACATATTTCGAGATATTTCTTCTTCTTGTTGTTCTTCTTCTGCACAGCTAAGCTGGAAGTGGCATGTGCAGCTCGCAATAGTGCAGAGTTATCTCAAAGAAAGGGGCCACTGTGTTTCTGTATCTCTATTATGTTGGTGCGGCTTCGGAACTTTTAAATATCTTGATATATCTCGAGAACTGCGCATCTGATCAAAAAATATCATAGAACATAAAAAGTAGGAAACTTAATTCTCTACAAAAAAGGTCTCTTAACATTTTGCCATAGCTCGCTTCGTTTCCGAGATATTTGCAGATTTATTTCAAGGGAAGGGGCCTGACGGACATATTTCGAGATATTTCTTCTTCTTGTTGTTCTTCTTCTGCACAGCTAAGCTGGAAGTGGCATTTGCGGCTCGCACTAGTGCAGCGTTATCTCAAAGAAGGGGGCCACGGTGTTTCTGTATCTCTATTATGTTGGTGCGGCTTCGGAACTTTTAAATAACCTGATATATCTCGAGAACTACGCTTCTGATCAAAAAATATCATAGAACATAAAAAGTAGGAAACTTAATTCTCTACAAAAAAGGTCTCTTAACATTTTGCCATAGCTTGCTTCGTTTCCGAGATATTTGCAGATTTATCTCAAGGGAAGGGGCCTGACGGACATATTTCGAGATACTTCTTCTTCTTGTTGTCCTTCCTCTGCACAGCTAAGCTGGAAGTGGCATTTGCGGCTCGCACTAGTGCAGAGTTATCTCAAAGAAAGGGGCCACGGTGTTTCTGTATCTCTATTATGTTGGTGCGGCTTCGGAACTTTTAAATATCTTGATATATCTCGAGAACTACGCATCTGATCAAAAAATATCATAGAACATAAAAAGTAGGAAACTTAATTCTCTACAAAAAAGGTCTCTTAACATTTTGCCATAGCTCGCTTCGTTTCCGAGATATTTGCAGACATATCTCAAGGAAAGGGGCCTGACGGACATATTTCGAGATATTTCTTCTTCTTGTTGTTCTTCTTCTGCACAGCTAAGCTGGAAGTGGCATTTACAGCTCGCAATAGTGCAAAGTTATCTCAAAGAAAGGGGCCACGGTGTTTCTGTATCTCTATTATGTTGGTGCGGCTTCGGAACTTTTAAATATCTTGATATATCTCGAGAACTGCGCATCTGATCAAAAAATATCATAGAACATAAAAAGTAGGAAACTTAATTCTCTACAAAAAAGGTCTCTTAACATTTTGCCATAGCTCTCTTCGTTTCCGAGATATTTGCAGATTTATCTCAAGGGAAGGGGCCTGACGGACATATTTCGAGATATTTCTTCTTCTTGTTGTTCTTCTTCTGCACAGCTAAGCTGGAAGTGGCATTTGCAGCTCGCAATAGTGCAGAGTTATCTCAAAGAAAGGGGCCACGGTGTTTCTGTATCTCTATTATGTTGGTGCGGCTTCGGAACTTTTAAATATCTTGATATATCTCGAGAACTACGCATCTGATCAAAAAATATCATAGAACATAAAAAGTAGGAACCTTAATTCTCTACAAAAAAGGTCTCTTAACATTTTGCCATAGCTCGCTTCGTTTCCGAGATATTTGCAGGTTTATCTCAAGGGAAGGGGCCTAACGGACATATTTCGAGATATTTCTTCTTCTTGTTGTTCTTCTTCTGCACAGCTAAGCTGGAAGTGGCATTTGCGGCTCGCACTAGTGCAGAGTTATCTCAAAGAAAGGGGCCGCGGTGTTTCTGTATCTCTATTATGTTGGTGCGGCTTCGGAACTTTTAAATATCTTGATATATCTCGAGAACTACGCATCTGATCAAAAAATATCATAGAACATAAAAAGTAGGAAACTTAATTCTCTACAAAAAAGGTCTCTTAACATTTTGCCATAGCTCGCTTCGTTTCCGAGATATTTGCAGATATATCTCAAGGAAAGGGGCCTGACGGACATATTTCGAGATATTTCTTCTTCTTGTTGTTCTTCTTCTGCACAGCTAAGCTGGAAGTGGCATTTACAGCTCGCAATAGTGCAAAGTTATCTCAAAGAAAGGGGCCACGGTGTTTCTGTATCTCTATTATGTTGGTGCGGCTTCGGAACTTTTAAATATCTTGATATATCTCGAGAACTGCGCATCTGATCAAAAAATATCATAGAACATAAAAAGTAGGAAACTTAATTCTCTACAAAAAAGGTCTCTTAACATTTTGCCATAGCTCTCTTCGTTTCCGAGATATTTGCAGATTTATCTCAAGGGAAGGGGCCTGACGGACATATTTCGAGATATTTCTTCTTCTTGTTGTTCTTCTTCTGCACAGCTAAGCTGGAAGTGGCATTTGCAGCTCGCAATAGTGCAGAGTTATCTCAAAGAAAGGGGCCACGGTGTTTCTGAATCTCTATTATGTTGGTGCGGCTTCGGAACTTTTAAATATCTTGATATATCTCGAGAACTACGCATCTGATCAAAAAATATCATAGAACATAAATTGTAGGAAACATAATTCTCTACAAAAAAGGTCTCTTAACATTTTGCCATAGCTCGCTTGGTTTCCGAGATATTTGCAGATATATCTCAAGGGAAGGGGCCTGACGGACATATTTCGAGATATTTCTTCTTCTTGTTGTTCTTCTTCTGCACAGCTAACCTGGAAGTGGCATTTGCAGCTCGCAATAGTGCAGAGTTATCTCAAAGAAAGGGGCCACGGTGTTTCTGTATCTCTATTATGTTGGTGCGGCTTCGGAACTTTTAAATATCTTGATATGTCTCGAGAACTGCGCATCTGATCAAAAAATATCATAGAACATAAAAAGTAGGAAACTTAATTCTCTACAGAAAAGGTCTCTTAACATTTTGCCATAGCTCGCTTCGTTTCCGAGATATTTGCAGATTTATCTCAAGGGAAGGGGCCTGACGGACATATTTCGAGATATTTCTTCTTCTTGTTGTTCTTCTTCTGCACAGCTAAGCTGGAAGTGGCATTTGCAGCTCGCAATAGTGCAGAGATATCTCAAAGAAAGGGGCCACGGTGTTTCTGCATCTCTATTATGTTGGTGCGGCTTCGGAACTTTTAAATATCTTGATATATCTCGAGAACTACGCGTCTGATCAAAAAATATCATAGAACATAAAAAGTAGGAAACATAATTCTCTACAAAAAAGGTCTCTTAACATTTTGCCATAGCTCGCTTCGTTTCCGAGATATTTGCAGGTTTATCTCAAGGCAAGGGGCCTGACGGACATATTTCGAGATATTTCTTCTTCTTGTTGTTCTTCTTCTGCACAGCTAAGCTGGAAGTGGCATTTGCGGCTCGCACTAGTGCAGAGTTATCTCAAAGAAAGGGGCCACGGTGTTTCTGTATCTCTATTATGTTGGTGCGGCTTCGGAACTTTTAAATATCTTGATATATCTCGAGAACTACGCATCTGATCAAAAAATATCATAGAACATAAAAAGTAGGAAACTTAATTCTCTACAAAAAAGGTCTCTTAACATTTTGCCATAGCTCGCTTCGTTTCCGAGATATTTGCAGGTTTATCTCAAGGGAAGGGGCCTAACGGACATATTTCGAGATATTTCTTCTTCTTGTTGTTCTTCTTCTGCACAGCTAAACTGGAAGTGGCATTTCCAGCTCGCAATAGTGCAGAGTTATCTCAAAGAAAGGAGCCACGGTGTTTCTGTATCTCTATTCTGTTGGTGCGGCTTCGGAACTTTTAAATATCTTGATATATCTCGAGAACTACGCATCTGATCAAAAAATATCATAGAACATAAAAAGTAGGAAACTTAATTCTCTACAAAAAAGGTCTCTTAACATTTTGCCATAGCTCGCTTCGTTTCCGAGATATTTGCAGATATATCTCAAGGGAAGGGGCATGACGGACATATTTCGAGATATTTCTTCTTCTTGTTGTTCTTCTTCTGCACAGCTAAGCTGGAAGTGGCATTTGCGGCTCGCACTAGTGCAGAGTTATCTCAAAGAAAGGGGCCACGGTGTTTCTGTATCTCTATTATGTTGGTGCGGCTTCGGAACTTTTAAATATCTCGATATATCTCGAAAACTACTCTTCTGATCAAAAAATATCATAGAGCATAAATTGTAGGAAACATAATTCTCTACAAAAAAGGTCTCTTAACATTTTGCCATAGCTCGCTTCGTTTCCGAGATATTTGCAGATATATCTCAAGGGAAGGGGCCTGACGGACATATTTTGAGATATTTCTTCTTCTTGTTGTTCTTCTTCTGCACAGCTAAGCTGAAAGTGGCATTTACAGCTCGCAATAGTGCAAAGTTATCTCAAAGAAAGGGGCCACGGTGTTTCTGTATCTCTATTATGTTGGTGCGGCTTCGGAACTTTTAAATATCTCGATATATCTCGAAAACTACGCTTCTGATCAAAAAATATCATAGAACATAAATTGTAGGAAACTTAATTCTCTACAAAAAAGGTCTCTTAACATTTTGCCATAGCTCTCTTCGTTTCCGAGATATTTGCAGATTTATCTCAAGGGAAGGGGCCTGACGGACATATTTCGAGATATTTCTTCTTCTTGTTGTTCTTCTTCTGCACAGCTAAGCTGGAAGTGGCATTTGCAGCTCGCAATAGTGCAGAGTTATCTCAAAGAAAGGGGCCACGGTGTTTCTGTATCTCTATTATGTTGGTGCGGCTTCGGAACTTCTAAATATCTTGATATATCTCGAGAACTACGCATCTGATCAAAAAATATCATAGAACATAAAAAGTAGGAAACTTAATTCTCTACAAAAAAGGTCTCTTAACATTTTGCCATAGCTCGCCACCTTTCCGAGATATTTGCAGATCTATCTCAAGGGAAGGGGCCTGACGGACATATTTCGAGATATTTCTTCTTCTTGTTGTTCTTCTTCTGCACAGCTAAGCTGGAAGTGGCATTTGCGGCTCGCACTAGTGCAGAGTTATCTCAAAGAAAGGGGCCACGGTGTTTCTGTATCTCTATTATGTTGGTGCGGCTTCGGAACTTTTAAATATCTCGATATATCTCGAAAACTACGCTTCTGATCAAAAAATATCATAGAACATAAATTGTAGGAAACGTAATTCTCTACAAAAAAGGTCTCTTAACATTTTGCCATAGCTCGCTTCGTTTCCGAGATATTTGCAGATATATCTCAAGGGAAGGGGCCTGACGGACATATTTCGAGATATTTCTTCTTCTTGTTGTACTTCTTCTGCACAGCTAAACTGGAAGTGGCATTTCCAGCTCGCAATAGTGCAGAGTTATCTCAAAGAAAGGAGCCACGGTGTTTCTGTATCTCTATTCTGTTGGTGCGGCTTCGGAACTTTTAAATATCTTGATATATCTCGAGAACTACGCATCTGATCAAAAAATATCATAGAACATAAAAAGTAGGAAACTTAATTCTCTACAAAAAAGGTCTCTTAACATTTTGCCATAGCTCGCTTCGTTTCCGAGATATTTGCAGATTTATCTCAAGGGAAGGGGCATGACGGACATATTTCGAGATATTTCTTCTTCTTGTTGTTCTTCTTCTGCACAGCTAAGCTGGAAGTGGCATTTGCGGCTCGCACTAGTGCAGCGTTATCTCAAAGAAGGGGGCCACGGTGTTTCTGTATCTCTATTATGTTGGTGCGGCTTCGGAACTTTTAAATATCTTGATATATCTCGAGAACTACGCATCTGATCAAAAAATATCATAGAACATAAAAAGTAGGAAACTTAATTCTCTACAAAAAAGGTCTCTTAACATTTTGCCATAGCTCGCTTCGTTTCCGAGATATTTGCAGATTTATCTCAAGGCAAGGGGCCTGACGGACATATTTCGAGATATTTCTTCTTCTTGTTGTTCTTCTTCTGCACAGCTAAGCTGGAAGTGGCATTTGCGGCTCGCACTAGTGCAGAGTTCTCTCAAAGAAAGGGGCCACGGTGTTTCTGTATCTCTATTATGTTGGTGCGGCTTCGGAAGTTTTAAATATCTCGATATATCTCGAAAACTACGCTTCTGATCAAAAAATATCATAGAACATAAATTGTAGGAAACATAATTCTCTACAAAAAAGGTCTCTTAGCATTTTGCCATAGCTCGCTTCGTTTCCGAGATATTTGCAGATTTATTTCAAGGGAAGGGGCCTGACGGACATATTTCGAGATATTTCTTCTTCTTGTTGTTCTTCTTCTGCACAGCTAAGCTGGAAGTGGCATTTGCGGCTCGCACTAGTGCAGCGTTATCTCAAAGAAGGGGGCCACGGTGTTTCTGTATCTCTATTATGTTGGTGCGGCTTCGGAACTTTTAAATAACCTGATATATCTCGAGAACTACGCTTCTGATCAAAAAATATCATAGAACATAAAAAGTAGGAAACTTAATTCTCTACAAAAAAGGTCTCTTAACATTTTGCCATAGCTTGCTTCGTTTCCGAGATATTTGCAGATTTATCTCAAGGGAAGGGGCCTGACGGACATATTTCGAGATACTTCTTCTTCTTGTTGTCCTTCCTCTGCACAGCTAAGCTGGAAGTGGCATTTGCGGCTCGCACTAGTGCAGAGTTATCTCAAAGAAAGGGGCCACGGTGTTTCTGTATCTCTATTATGTTGGTGCGGCTTCGGAACTTTTAAATATCTTGATATATCTCGAGAACTACGCATCTGATCAAAAAATATCATAGAACATAAAAAGTAGGAAACTTAATTCTCTACAAAAAAGGTCTCTTAACATTTTGCCATAGCTCGCTTCGTTTCCGAGATATTTGCAGGTTTATCTCAAGGGAAGGGGCCTAACGGACATATTTCGAGATATTTCTTCTTCTTGTTGTTCTTCTTCTGCACAGCTAAACAGGAAGTGGCATTTCCAGCTCGCAATAGTGCAGAGTTATCTCAAAGAAAGGAGCCACGGTGTTTCTGTATCTCTATTCTGTTGGTGCGGCTTCGGAACTTTTAAATATCTTGATATATCTCGAGAACTACGCATCTGATCAAAAAATATCATAGAACATAAAAAGTAGGAAACTTAATTCTCTACAAAAAAGGTCTCTTAACATTTTGCCATAGCTCGCTTCGTTTCCGAGATATTTGCAGATTTATCTCAAGGGAAGGGGCATGACGGACATATTTCGAGATATTTCTTCTTCTTGTTGTTCTTCTTCTGCACAGCTAAGCTGGAAGTGGCATTTGCGGCTCGCACTAGTGCAGAGTTATCTCAAAGAAAGGGGCCACGGTGTTTCTGTATCTCTATTATGTTGGTGCGGCTTCGGAACTTTTAAATATCCTGATATATCTCGAGAACTACGCATCTGATCAAAAAATATCATAGAACATAAAAAGTAGGAAACTTATTTCTCTACAAAAAAGGTCTCTTAACATTTTGCCATAGCTCTCTTCGTTTCCGAGATATTTGCAGATTTATCTCAAGGGAAGGGGCCTGACGGACATATTTCGAGATATTTCTTCTTCTTGTTGTTCTACTTCTGCACAGCTAAGCTGGAAGTGGCATTTGCGGCTCGCACTAGTGCAGAGTTATCTCAAAGAAAGGGGCCACGGTGTTTCTGTATCTCTATTATGTTGGTGCGGCTTCGGAACTTTTAAATATCTTGATATATCTCGAGAACTGCGCATCTGATCAAAAAATATCATAGAACATAAAAAGTAGGAAACTTAATTCTCTACAAAAAAGGTCTCTTAGCATTTTGCCATAGCTCGCTTCGTTTCCGAGATATTTGCAGATTTATCTGAAGGGAAAGGGCCTGACGGACATATTTCGAGATATTTCTTCTTCTTGTTGTTCTTCTTCTGCACAGCTAACCTGGAAGTGGCATTTGCAGCTCGCAATAGTGCAGAGTTATCTCAAAGAAAGGGGCCACTGTGTTTCTGTATCTCTATTATGTTGGTGCGGCTTCGGAACTTTTAAATATCTTGATATATCTCGAGAACTGCGCATCTGATCAAAAAATATCATAGAACATAAAAAGTAGGAAACTTAATTCTCTACAGAAAAGGTCTCTTAACATTTTGCCATAGCTCTCTTCGTTTCCGAGATATTTGCAGATTTATCTGAAGGGAAGGGGCCTAACGGACATATTTCGAGATATTTCTTCTTCTTGTTGTTCTTCTTCTGCACAGCTAAACTGGAAGTGGCATTTCCAGCTCGCAATAGTGCAGAGTTATCTCAAAGAAAGGAGCCACGGTGTTTCTGTATCTCTATTATGTTGGTGCGGCTTCGGAACTTTTAAATATCTTGATATATCTCGAGAACTACGCATCTGATCAAAAAATATCGCAGAACATAAAAAGTAGGAAACTTAATTCTCTACAAATAAAGTCTCTTAACATTTTGCCATAGCTCGCTTCGTTTCCGAGATATTTGCAGATTTATCTCAAGGGAAGGGGCCTGACGGACATATTTCGAGATATTTCTTCTTCTTGTTGTTCTTCTTCTGCACAGTAAGCTGGAAGTGGCATTTGCAGCTCGCAATAGTGCATAGTTATCTCAAAGAAAGGGGCCACGGTGTTTCTGTATCTCTATTATGTTGGTGCGGCTTCGGAACTTTTAAATATCTTGATATATCTCGAGAACTGCGCATCTGATCAAAAAATATCATGGAACATAAAAAGTAGGAAACTTAACTCTCTACAAAAAAGGTCTCTTAACATTTTGCCATAGCTCGCTTCGTTTCCGAGATATTTGCAGATTTATCTCAAGGGAAGGGGCCTGACGGCCATATTTCGAGATATTTCTTCTTCTTGTTGTTCTTCTTCTGCACAGCTAAACTGGAAGTGGCATTTCCAGCTCGCAATAGTGCAGAGTTATCTCAAAGAAAGGGGCCACGGTGTTTCTGTATCTCTATTATGTTGGTGCGGCTTCGGAACTTTTAAATATCTTGATATATCTCGAAAACTACGCATCTGATCAAAAAATATCATAGAACATAAAAAGTAGGAAACTTAATTCTCTACAAAAAAGGTCTCTTAACATTTTGCCATAGCTCTCTTCGTTTCCGAGATATTTGCAGATTTATCTCAAGGGAAGGGGCCTGACGGACATATTTCGAGATATTTCTTGTTCTTGTTGTTCTTCTTCTGCACAGCTAAGCTGGAAGTGGCATTTGCGGCTCGCACTAGTGCAGAGTTATCTCAAAGAAAGGGGCCACGGTGTTTCTGTATCTCTATTATGTTGGTGCGGCTTCGGAACTTTTAAATATCTTGATATATCTCGAGAACTGCGCATCTGATCAAAAAATATCATAGAACATAAAAAGTAGGAAACTTAATTCTCTACAAAAAAGGTCTCTTAACATTTTGCCATAGCTCTCTTCGTTTCCGAGATATTTGCAGATTTATCTCAAGGGAAGGGGCCTGACGGACATATTTCGAGATATTTCTTCTTCTTGTTGTTCTTCTTCTGCACAGCTAAGCTGGAAGTGGCATTTGCAGCTCGCAATAGTGCAGAGTTATCTCAAAGAAAGGGGCCACGGTGTTTCTGTATCTCTATTATGTTGGTGCGGCTTCGGAACTTTTAAATATCTTGATATATCTCGAGAACTACGCATCTGATCAAAAAATATCATAGAACATAAAAAGTAGGAAACTTAATTCTCTACAAAAAAGGTCTCTTAACATTTTGCCATAGCTCGCTTCGTTTCCGAGATATTTGCAGGTTTATCTCAAGGGAAGGGGCCTAACGGACATATTTCGAGATATTTCTTCTTCTTGTTGTTCTTCTTCTGCACAGCTAAGCTGGAAGTGGCATTTGCGGCTCGCACTAGTGCAGAGTTATCTCAAAGAAAGGGGCCACGGTGTTTCTGTATCTCTATTATGTTGGTGCGGCTTCGGAACTTTTAAATATCTCGATATATCTCGAAAACTACGCTTCTGATCAAAAAATATCATAGAACATAAAAAGTAGGAAACTTAATTCTCTACAAAAAAGGTCTCTTAGCATTTTGCCATAGCTCGCTTCGTTTCCGAGATATTTGCAGATTTATCTGAAGGGAAAGGGCCTGACGGACATATTTCGAGATATTTCTTCTTCTTGTTGTTCTTCTTCTGCACAGCTAACCTGGAAGTGGCATTTGCAGCTCGCAATAGTGCAGAGTTATCTCAAAGAAAGGGGCCACTGTGTTTCTGTATCTCTATTATGTTGGTGCGGCTTCGGAACTTTTAAATATCTTGATATATCTCGAGAACTGCGCATCTGATCAAAAAATATCATAGAACATAAAAAGTAGGAAACTTAATTCTCTACAGAAAAGGTCTCTTAACATTTTGCCATAGCTCTCTTCGTTTCCGAGATATTTGCAGATTTATCTGAAGGGAAGGGGCCTAACGGACATATTTCGAGATATTTCTTCTTCTTGTTGTTCTTCTTCTGCACAGCTAAACTGGAAGTGGCATTTCCAGCTCGCAATAGTGCAGAGTTATCTCAAAGAAAGGAGCCACGGTGTTTCTGTATCTCTATTATGTTGGTGCGGCTTCGGAACTTTTAAATATCTTCATATATCTCGAGAACTGCGCATCTGATCAAAAAATATCATGGAACATAAAAAGTAGGAAACTTAACTCTCTACAAAAAAGGTCTCTTAACATTTTGCCATAGCTCGCTTCGTTTCCGAGATATTTGCAGATTTATCTCAAGGGAAGGGGCCTGACGGCCATATTTCGAGATATTTCTTCTTCTTGTTGTTCTTCTTCTGCACAGCTAAACTGGAAGTGGCATTTCCAGCTCGCAATAGTGCAGAGTTATCTCAAAGAAAGGGGCCACGGTGTTTCTGTATCTCTATTATGTTGGTGCGGCTTCGGAACTTTTAAATATCTTGATATATCTCGAGAACTACGCATCTGATCAAAAAATATCATAGAACATAAAAAGTAGGAAACTTAATTCTCTACAAAAAAGGTCTCTTAACATTTTGCCATAGCTCTCTTCGTTTCCGAGATATTTGCAGATTTATCTCAAGGGAAGGGGCCTGACGGACATATTTCGAGATATTTCTTGTTCTTGTTGTTCTTCTTCTGCACAGCTAAGCTGGAAGTGGCATTTGCGGCTCGCACTAGTGCAGAGTTATCTCAAAGAAAGGGGCCACGGTGTTTCTGTATCTCTATTATGTTGGTGCGGCTTCGGAACTTTTAAATATCTTGATATATCTCGAGAACTGCGCATCTGATCAAAAAATATCATAGAACATAAAAAGTAGGAAACTTAATTCTCTACAAAAAAGGTCTCTTAACATTTTGCCATAGCTCTCTTCGTTTCCGAGATATTTGCAGATTTATCTCAAGGGAAGGGGCCTGACGGACATATTTCGAGATATTTCTTCTTCTTGTTGTTCTTCTTCTGCACAGCTAAGCTGGAAGTGGCATTTGCAGCTCGCAATAGTGCAGAGTTATCTCAAAGAAAGGGGCCACGGTGTTTCTGTATCTCTATTATGTTGGTGCGGCTTCGGAACTTTTAAATATCTTGATATATCTCGAGAACTACGCTTCTGATCAAAAAATATCATAGAACATAAATTGTAGGAAACATAATTCTCTACAAAAAAGGTCTCTTAACATTTTGCCATAGCTCGCTTCGTTTCCGAGATATTTGCAGATATATCTCAAGGGAAGGGGCCTGACGGACATATTTCGAGATATTTCTTCTTCTTGTTGTTCTTCTTCTGCACAGCTAACCTGGAAGTGGCATTTGCAGCTCGCAATAGTGCAGAGTTATCTCAAAGAAAGGGGCCACGGTGTTTCTGTATCTCCATTATGTTGGTGCGGCTTCGGAACTTTTAAATATCTTGATATATCTCGAGAACTACGCATCTGATCAAAAAATATCATAGAACATAAAAAGTGGGAAACTTAATTCTCTACAAAAAAGGTCTCTTAACATTTTGCCATAGCTCGCTTCGTTTCCGAGATATTTGCAGATTTATCTCTAGGGAAGGGGCCTGACGGACATATTTCGAGATATTTCTTATTCTTGTTGTTCTTCTTCTGCACAGCTAAGCTGGAAGTGGCATTTGCAGCTCGCAATAGTGCAGAGTTATCTCAAAGAAAGGGACCACGGTGTTTCTGTATCTCTATTATGTTGGTGCGGCTTCGGAACTTTTAAATATCTTGATATATCTCGAGAACTACGCATCTGATCAAAAAATATCATAGAACATAAAAAGTAGGAAACTTAATTCTCTACAAAAACGGTCTCTTAACATTTTGCCATAGCTCGCTTCGTTTCCGAGATATTTGCAGATTTATCTCAAGGGAAGGGGCCTGACGGACATATTTCGAGATATTTCTTCTTCTTGTTGTTCTTCTTCTGCACAGCTAAGCTGGAAGTGGCATTTGCGGCTCGCACTAGTGCACAGTTATCTCAAAGAAAGGGGCCACGGTGTTTCTGTATCTCTATTATGTTGGTGCGGCTTCGGAACTTTTAAATATCTTGATATATCTCGAGAACTACGCATCTGATCAAAAAATATCATAGAACATAAAAAGTAGGAAACTTAATTCTCTACAAAAAAGGTCTCTTAACATTTTGCCATAGCTCGCTTCGTTTCCGAGATATTTGCAGGTTTATCTCAAGGGAAGGGGCCTAACGGACATATTTCGAGATATTTCTTCTTCTTGTTGTTCTTCTTCTGCACAGCTAAACTGGAAGTGGCATTTCCAGCTCGCAATAGTGCAGAGTTATCTCAAAGAAAGGAGCCACGGTGTTTCTGTATCTCTATTCTGTTGGTGCGGCTTCGGAACTTTTAAATATCTTGATATATCTCGAGAACTACGCATCTGATCAAAAAATATCATAGAAAATAAAAAGTAGGAAACTTAATTCTCTACAAAAAAGGTCTCTTAACATTTTGCCATAGCTCGCTTCGTTTCCGAGATATTTGCAGATGTATCTCAAGGGAAGGGGCATGACTGACATATTTCGAGATATTTCTTCTTCTTGTTGTTCTTCTTCTGCACAGCTAAGCTGGAAGTGGCATTTGCGGCTCGCACTAGTGCAGAGTTATCTCAAAGAAAGGGGCCACGGTGTTTCTGTATCTCTATTATGTTGGTGCGGCTTCGGAACTTTTAAATATCTCGATATATCTCGAAAACTACGCTTCTGATCAAAAAATATCATAGAACATAAATTGTAGGAAACATAATTCTCTACAAAAAAGGTCTCTTAACATTTTGCCATAGCTCGCTTCGTTTCCGAGATATTTGCAGATATATCTCAAGGGAAGGGGCCTGACGGACATATTTCGAGATATTTCTTCTTCTTGTTGTTCTTCTTCTGCACAGCTAAGCTGAAAGTGGCATTTCCAGCTCGCAATAGTGCAGAGTTATCACAAAGAAAGGAGCCACGGTGTTTCTGTATCTCTATTCTGTTGGTGCGGCTTCGGAACTTTTAAATATCTCGATATATCTCGAAAACTACGCTTCTGATCAAAAAATATCATAGAACATAAATTGTAGGAAACATAATTCTCTACAAAAAAGGTCTCTTAACATTTTGCCATAGCTCGCTTCGTTTCCGAGATATTTGCAGATATATCTCAAGGGAAGGGTCTGACGGACATATTTCGAGATATTTCTTCTTCTTGTTGTACTTCTTCTGCACAGCTAAGCTGGAAGTGGCATTTGCGGCTCGCACTAGTGCAGAGTTATCTCAAAGAAAGGGGCCACGGTGTTTCTGTATCTCTATTATCTTGGTGCGGCTTCGGAACTTTTAAATATCTTGATATATCTCGAGAACTACGCATCTGATCAAAAAATATCATAGAACATAAATAGTAGGAAACTTAATTCTCTACAAAAAAGGTCTCTCAACATTTTGCCATAGCTCTCTTCGTTTCCGAGATATTTGCAGATTTATCTCAAGGGAAGGGGCCTGACGGACATATTTCGAGATATTTCTTATTCTTGTTGTTCTTCTTCTGCACAGCTAAGCTGGAAGTGGCATTTGCAGCTCGCAATAGTGCAGAGTTATCTCAAAGAAAGGGGCCACGGTGTTTCTGTATCTCTATTATGTTGGTGCGGCTTCGGAACTTTTAAATATCTCGATATATCTCGAAAACTACGCATCTGATCAAAAAATATCATAGAACATAAATTGTAGGAAACATAATTCTCTACAAAAAAGTTCTCTTAACATTTTGCCATAGCTCGCTTCGTTTCCGAGATATTTACAGATATATCTCAAGGGAAGGGGCCTGACGGACATATTTCGAGATATTTCTTCTTCTTGTTGTTCTTCTTCTGCACAGCTAACCTGGAAGTGGCATTTGCAGCTCGCAATAGTGCAGAGTTATCTCAAAGAAAGGGGCCACGGTGTTTCTGTATCTCTATTATGTTGGTGCGGCTTCGGAACTTTTAAATATCTTGATATATCTCGAGAACTACGCATCTGATCAAAAAATATCATAGAACATAAAAAGTAGGAAACTTAATTCTCTACAAAAACGGTCTCTTAACATTTTGCCATAGCTCGCTTCGTTTCCGAGATATTTGCAGATTTATCTCAAGGGAAGGGGCCTGACGGACATATTTCGAGATATTTCTTCTTCTTGTTGTTCTTCTTCTGCACAGCTAAGCTGGAAGTGGCATTTGCGGCTCGCACTAGTGCACAGTTATCTCAAAGAAAGGGGCCACGGTGTTTCTGTATCTCTATTATGTTGGTGCGGCTTCGGAACTTTTAAATATCTCGATATATCTCGAAAACTACGCTTCTGATCAAAAAATATCATAGAACATAAATAGTAGGAAACTTAATTCTCTACAAAAAAGGTCTCTCAACATTTTGCCATAGCTCTCTTCGTTTCCGAGATATTTGCAGATTTATCTCAAGGGAAGGGGCCTGACGGACATATTTCGAGATATTTCTTATTCTTGTTGTTCTTCTTCTGCACAGCTAAGCTGGAAGTGGCATTTGCAGCTCGCAATAGTGCAGAATTATCTCAAAGAAAGGGGCCACGGTGTTTCTGTATCTCTATTATGTTGGTGCGGCTTCGGAACTTTTAAATATCTTGATATATCTCGAGAACTACGCATCTGATCAAAAAATATCATAGAACATAAAAAGTAGGAAACTTAATTCTCTACAAAAACGGTCTCTTAACATTTTGCCATAGCTCGCTTCGTTTCCGAGATATTTGCAGATTTATCTCAAGGCAAGGGGCCTGACGGACATATTTCGAGATATTTCTTCTTCTTGTTGTTCTTCTTCTGCACAGCTAAGCTGGAAGTGGCATTTGCGGCTCGCACTAGTGCAGAGTTATCTCAAAGAAAGGGGCCACGGTGTTTCTGTATCTCTATTATCTTGGTGCGGCTTCGGAACTTTTAAATATCTTGATATATCTCGAGAACTACGCATCTGATCAAAAAATATCATAGAACATAAATAGTAGGAAACTTAATTCTCTACAAAAAAGGTCTCTCAACATTTTGCCATAGCTCTCTTCGTTTCCGAGATATTTGCAGATTTATCTCAAGGGAAGGGGCCTGACGGACATATTTCGAGATATTTCTTATTCTTGTTGTTCTTCTTCTGCACAGCTAAGCTGGAAGTGGCATTTGCAGCTCGCAATAGTGCAGAGTTATCTCAAAGAAAGGGGCCACGGTGTTTCTGTATCTCTATTATGTTGGTGCGGCTTCGGAACTTTTAAATATCTCGATATATCTCGAAAACTACGCATCTGATCAAAAAATATCATAGAACATAAATTGTAGGAAACATAATTCTCTACAAAAAAGTTCTCTTAACATTTTGCCATAGCTCGCTTCGTTTCCGAGATATTTGCAGATATATCTCAAGGGAAGGGGCCTGACGGACATATTTCGAGATATTTCTTCTTCTTGTTGTTCTTCTTCTGCACAGCTAACCTGGAAGTGGCATTTGCAGCTCGCAATAGTGCAGAGTTATCTCAAAGAAAGGGGCCACGGTGTTTCTGTATCTCTATTATGTTGGTGCGGCTTCGGAACTTTTAAATATCTTGATATATCTCGAGAACTACGCATCTGATCAAAAAATATCATAGAACATAAAAAGTAGGAAACTTAATTCTCTACAGAAAAGGTCTCTTAACATTTTGCCATAGCTCTCTTCGTTTCCGAGATATTTGCAGATTTATCTCAAGGGAAGGGGCCTGACGGACATATTTCGAGATATTTCTTATTCTTGTTGTTCTTCTTCTGCACAGCTAAGCTGGAAGTGGCATTTGCAGCTCGCAATAGTGCAGAGTTATCTCAAAGAAAGGGGCCACGGTGTTTCTGTATCTCTATTATGTTGGTGCGGCTTCGGAACTTTTAAATATCTTGATATATCTCGAGAACTACGCATCTGATCAAAAAATATCATAGAACATAAAAAGTAGGAAACTTAATTCTCTACAAAAACGGTCTCTTAACATTTTGCCATAGCTCGCTTCGTTTCCGAGATATTTGCAGATTTATCTCAAGGGAAGGGGCCTGACGGACATATTTCGAGATATTTCTTCTTGTTGTTGTTCTTCTTCTGCACAGCTAAGCTGGAAGTGGCATTTGCGGCTCGCACTAGTGCACAGTTATCTCAAAGAAAGGGGCCACGGTGTTTCTGTATCTCTATTATGTTGGTGCGGCTTCGGAACTTTTAAATATCTCGATATATCTCGAAAACTACGCATCTGATCAAAAAATATGATAGAACATAAAAAGTGGGAAACTTAATTCTCTACAAAAAAGGTCTCTTAACATTTTGCCATAGCTCGCTTCGTTTCCGAGATATTTGCAGGTTTATCTCAAGGGAAGGGGCCTAACGGACATATTTCGAGATATTTCTTCTTCTTGTTGTTCTTCTTCTGCACAGCTAAGCTGGAAGTGGCATTTGCGGCTCGCACTAGTGCAGAGTTATCTCAAAGAAAGGGGCCACGGTGTTTCTGTATCTCTATTATGTTGGTGCGGCTTCGGAACTTTTAAATATCTCGATATATCTCGAAAACTACGCTTCTGATCAAAAAATATCATAGAACATAAATTGTAGGAAACATAATTCTCTACAAAAAAGTTCTCTTAACATTTTGCCATAGCTCGCTTCGTTTCCGAGATATTTGCAGATATATCTCAAGGGAAGGGGCCTGACGGACATGTTTCGAGATATTTCTTCTTCTTGTTGTTCTTCTTCTGCACAGCTAAGCTGGAAGTGGCATTTGCAGCTCGCAATAGTGCAGAGTTATCTCAAAGAAGGGGGCCACGGTGTTTCTGTATCTCTATTATGTTGGGGCGGCTTCGGAACTTTTAAATATCTTGATATATCTCGAGAACTACGCATCTGATCAAAAAATATTATAGAACATAAAAAGTAGGAAACTTAATTCTCTACAAAAAAGGTCTCTTAACATTTTGCCATAGCTCGCTTCGTTTCCGAGATATTTGCAGATTTATCTCAAGGGAAGGGGCCTGACGGACATATTTCGAGATATTTCTTCTTCTTGTTGTTCTTCTTCTGCACAGCTAAGCTGGAAGTCGCATTTGCGGCTCGCACTAGTGCAGCGTTATCTCAAAGAAAGGGGCCACGGTGTTTCTGTATCTCTATTATGTTGGTGCGGCTTCGGAACTTTTAAATATCTCGATATATCTCGAAAACTACGCATCTGATCAAAAAATATCATAGAACATAAATTGTAGGAAACATAATTCTCTACAAAAAAGTTCTCTTAACATTTTGCCATAGCTCGCTTCGTTTCCGAGATATTTACAGATATATCTCAAGGGAAGGGGCCTGACGGACATATTTCGAGATATTTCTTCTTCTTGTTGTTCTTCTTCTGCACAGCTAACCTGGAAGTGGCATTTGCAGCTCGCAATAGTGCAGAGTTATCTCAAAGAAAGGGGCCACGGTGTTTCTGTATCTCTATTATGTTGGTGCGGCTTCGGAACTTTTAAATATCTTGATATATCTCGAGAACTACGCATCTGATCAAAAAATATCATAGAACATAAAAAGTAGGAAACTTAATTCTCTACAGAAAAGGTCTCTTAACATTTTGCCATAGCTCTCTTCGTTTCCGAGATATTTGCAGATTTATCTCAAGGGAAGGGGCCTGACGGACATATTTCGAGATATTTCTTATTCTTGTTGTTCTTCTTCTGCACAGCTAAGCTGGAAGTGGCATTTGCAGCTCGCAATAGTGCAGAGTTATCTCAAAGAAAGGGGCCACGGTGTTTCTGTATCTCTATTATGTTGGTGCGGCTTCGGAACTTTTAAATATCTTGATATATCTCGAGAACTACGCATCTGATCAAAAAATATCATAGAACATAAAAAGTAGGAAACTTAATTCTCTACAAAAACGGTCTCTTAACATTTTGCCATAGCTCGCTTCGTTTCCGAGATATTTGCAGATTTATCTCAAGGGAAGGGGCCTGACGGACATATTTCGAGATATTTCTTCTTCTTGTTGTTCTTCTTCTGCACAGCTAAGCTGGAAGTGGCATTTGCGGCTCGCACTAGTGCACAGTTATCTCAAAGAAAGGGGCCACGGTGTTTCTGTATCTCTATTATGTTGGTGCGGCTTCGGAACTTTTAAATATCTCGATATATCTCGAAAACTACGCTTCTGATCAAAAAATATCATAGAACATAAATAGTAGGAAACTTAATTCTCTACAAAAAAGGTCTCTCAACATTTTGCCATAGCTCTCTTCGTTTCCGAGATATTTGCAGATTTATCTCAAGGGAAGGGGCCTGACGGACATATTTCGAGATATTTCTTATTCTTGTTGTTCTTCTTCTGCACAGCTAAGCTGGAAGTGGCATTTGCAGCTCGCAATAGTGCAGAATTATCTCAAAGAAAGGGGCCACGGTGTTTCTGTATCTCTATTATGTTGGTGCGGCTTCGGAACTTTTAAATATCTTGATATATCTCGAGAACTACGCATCTGATCAAAAAATATCATAGAACATAAAAAGTAGGAAACTTAATTCTCTACAAAAACGGTCTCTTAACATTTTGCCATAGCTCGCTTCGTTTCCGAGATATTTGCAGATTTATCTCAAGGCAAGGGGCCTGACGGACATATTTCGAGATATTTCTTCTTCTTGTTGTTCTTCTTCTGCACAGCTAAGCTGGAAGTGGCATTTGCGGCTCGCACTAGTGCAGAGTTATCTCAAAGAAAGGGGCCACGGTGTTTCTGTATCTCTATTATCTTGGTGCGGCTTCGGAACTTTTAAATATCTTGATATATCTCGAGAACTACGCATCTGATCAAAAAATATCATAGAACATAAATAGTAGGAAACTTAATTCTCTACAAAAAAGGTCTCTCAACATTTTGCCATAGCTCTCTTCGTTTCCGAGATATTTGCAGATTTATCTCAAGGGAAGGGGCCTGACGGACATATTTCGAGATATTTCTTATTCTTGTTGTTCTTCTTCTGCACAGCTAAGCTGGAAGTGGCATTTGCAGCTCGCAATAGTGCAGAGTTATCTCAAAGAAAGGGGCCACGGTGTTTCTGTATCTCTATTATGTTGGTGCGGCTTCGGAACTTTTAAATATCTCGATATATCTCGAAAACTACGCATCTGATCAAAAAATATCATAGAACATAAATTGTAGGAAACATAATTCTCTACAAAAAAGTTCTCTTAACATTTTGCCATAGCTCGCTTCGTTTCCGAGATATTTGCAGATATATCTCAAGGGAAGGGGCCTGACGGACATATTTCGAGATATTTCTTCTTCTTGTTGTTCTTCTTCTGCACAGCTAACCTGGAAGTGGCATTTGCAGCTCGCAATAGTGCAGAGTTATCTCAAAGAAAGGGGCCACGGTGTTTCTGTATCTCTATTATGTTGGTGCGGCTTCGGAACTTTTAAATATCTTGATATATCTCGAGAACTACGCATCTGATCAAAAAATATCATAGAACATAAAAAGTAGGAAACTTAATTCTCTACAGAAAAGGTCTCTTAACATTTTGCCATAGCTCTCTTCGTTTCCGAGATATTTGCAGATTTATCTCAAGGGAAGGGGCCTGACGGACATATTTCGAGATATTTCTTATTCTTGTTGTTCTTCTTCTGCACAGCTAAGCTGGAAGTGGCATTTGCAGCTCGCAATAGTGCAGAGTTATCTCAAAGAAAGGGGCCACGGTGTTTCTGTATCTCTATTATGTTGGTGCGGCTTCGGAACTTTTAAATATCTTGATATATCTCGAGAACTACGCATCTGATCAAAAAATATCATAGAACATAAAAAGTAGGAAACTTAATTCTCTACAAAAACGGTCTCTTAACATTTTGCCATAGCTCGCTTCGTTTCCGAGATATTTGCAGATTTATCTCAAGGGAAGGGGCCTGACGGACATATTTCGAGATATTTCTTCTTCTTGTTGTTCTTCTTCTGCACAGCTAAGCTGGAAGTGGCATTTGCGGCTCGCACTAGTGCACAGTTATCTCAAAGAAAGGGGCCACGGTGTTTCTGTATCTCTATTATGTTGGTGCGGCTTCGGAACTTTTAAATATCTCGATATATCTCGAAAACTACGCATCTGATCAAAAAATATGATAGAACATAAAAAGTAGGAAACTTAATTCTCTACAAAAAAGGTCTCTTAACATTTTGCCATAGCTCGCTTCGTTTCCGAGATATTTGCAGGTTTATCTCAAGGGAAGGGGCCTAACGGACATATTTCGAGATATTTCTTCTTCTTGTTGTTCTTCTTCTGCACAGCTAAGCTGGAAGTGGCATTTGCGGCTCGCACTAGTGCAGAGTTATCTCAAAGAAAGGGGCCACGGTGTTTCTGTATCTCTATTATGTTGGTGCGGCTTCGGAACTTTTAAATATCTCGATATATCTCGAAAACTACGCTTCTGATCAAAAAATATCATAGAACATAAATTGTAGGAAACATAATTCTCTACAAAAAAGTTCTCTTAACATTTTGCCATAGCTCGCTTCGTTTCCGAGATATTTGCAGATATATCTCAAGGGAAGGGGCCTGACGGACATGTTTCGAGATATTTCTTCTTCTTGTTGTTCTTCTTCTGCACAGCTAAGCTGGAAGTGGCATTTGCAGCTCGCAATAGTGCAGAGTTATCTCAAAGAAGGGGGCCACGGTGTTTCTGTATCTCTATTATGTTGGGGCGGCTTCGGAACTTTTAAATATCTTGATATATCTCGAGAACTACGCATCTGATCAAAAAATATTATAGAACATAAAAAGTAGGAAACTTAATTCTCTACAAAAAAGGTCTCTTAACATTTTGCCATAGCTCGCTTTGTTTCCGAGATATTTGCAGATTTATCTCAAGGGAAGGGGCCTGACGGACATATTTCGAGATATTTCTTCTTCTTGTTGTTCTTCTTCTGCACAGCTAAGCTGGAAGTCGCATTTGCGGCTCGCACTAGTGCAGCGTTATCTCAAAGAAAGGGGCCACGGTGTTTCTGTATCTCTATTATGTTGGTGCGGCTTCGGAACTTTTAAATATCTTGATATATCTCGAGAACTACGCATCTGATCAAAAAATATCATAGAACATAAAAAGTAGGAAACTTAATTCTCTACAAAAAAGGTCTCTTAACATTTTGCCATAGCTCGCTTCGTTTCCGAGATATTTGCAGATTTATCTCAAGGGAAGGGGCATGACGGACATATTTCGAGATATTTCTTCTTCTTGTTGTTCTTCTTCTGCACAGCTAAGCTGGAAGTGGCATTTGCGGCTCGCACTAGTGCAGAGTTATCTCAAAGAAAGGGGCCACGGTGTTTCTGTATCTCTATTATCTTGGTGCGGCTTCGGAACTTTTAAATATCTTGATATATCTCGAGAACTACGCATCTGATCAAAAAATATCATAGAACATAAATAGTAGGAAACTTAATTCTCTACAAAAAAGGTCTCTCAACATTTTGCCATAGCTCTCTTCGTTTCCGAGATATTTGCAGATTTATCTCAAGGGAAGGGGCCTGACGGACATATTTCGAGATATTTCTTATTCTTGTTGTTCTTCTTCTGCACAGCTAAGCTGGAAGTGGCATTTGCAGCTCGCAATAGTGCAGAGTTATCTCAAAGAAAGGGGCCACGGTGTTTCTGTATCTCTATTATGTTGGTGCGGCTTCGGAACTTTTAAATATCTCGATATATCTCGAAAACTACGCATCTGATCAAAAAATATCATAGAACATAAATTGTAGGAAACATAA
This sequence comes from Osmia lignaria lignaria, assembly GCF_051020975.1. Lineage (NCBI taxonomy): Eukaryota > Metazoa > Arthropoda > Insecta > Hymenoptera > Megachilidae > Osmia > Osmia lignaria. The sequence continues at coordinate 12,341,520 of NW_027478163.1, forward strand.
TTCTCTACAAAAAGTTCTCTTAACATTTTGCCATAGCTCGCTTCGTTTCCGAGATATTTACAGATATATCTCAAGGGAAGGGGCCTGACGGACATATTTCGAGATATTTCTTATTCTTGTTGTTCTTCTTCTGCACAGCTAAGCTGGAAGTGGCATTTGCAGCTCGCAATAGTGCAGAATTATCTCAAAGAAAGGGGCCACGGTGTTTCTGTATCTCTATTATCTTGGTGCGGCTTCGGAACTTTTAAATATCTTGATATATCTCGAGAACTACGCATCTGATCAAAAAATATCATAGAACATAAATAGTAGGAAACTTAATTCTCTACAAAAAAGGTCTCTCAACATTTTGCCATAGCTCTCTTCGTTTCCGAGATATTTGCAGATTTATCTCAAGGGAAGGGGCCTGACGGACATATTTCGAGATATTTCTTATTCTTGTTGTTCTTCTTCTGCACAGCTAAGCTGGAAGTGGCATTTGCAGCTCGCAATAGTGCAGAGTTATCTCAAAGAAAGGGGCCACGGTGTTTCTGTATCTCTATTATGTTGGTGCGGCTTCGGAACTTTTAAATATCTCGATATATCTCGAAAACTACGCATCTGATCAAAAAATATCATAGAACATAAATTGTAGGAAACATAATTCTCTACAAAAAAGTTCTCTTAACATTTTGCCATAGCTCGCTTCGTTTCCGAGATATTTGCAGATATATCTCAAGGGAAGGGGCCTGACGGACATATTTCGAGATATTTCTTCTTCTTGTTGTTCTTCTTCTGCACAGCTAACCTGGAAGTGGCATTTGCAGCTCGCAATAGTGCAGAGTTATCTCAAAGAAAGGGGCCACGGTGTTTCTGTATCTCTATTATGTTGGTGCGGCTTCGGAACTTTTAAATATCTTGATATATCTCGAGAACTACGCATCTGATCAAAAAATATCATAGAACATAAAAAGTAGGAAACTTAATTCTCTACAGAAAAGGTCTCTTAACATTTTGCCATAGCTCTCTTCGTTTCCGAGATATTTGCAGATTTATCTCAAGGGAAGGGGCCTGACGGACATATTTCGAGATATTTCTTATTCTTGTTGTTCTTCTTCTGCACAGCTAAGCTGGAAGTGGCATTTGCAGCTCGCAATAGTGCAGAGTTATCTCAAAGAAAGGGGCCACGGTGTTTCTGTATCTCTATTATGTTGGTGCGGCTTCGGAACTTTTAAATATCTTGATATATCTCGAGAACTACGCATCTGATCAAAAAATATCATAGAACATAAAAAGTAGGAAACTTAATTCTCTACAAAAACGGTCTCTTAACATTTTGCCATAGCTCGCTTCGTTTCCGAGATATTTGCAGATTTATCTCAAGGGAAGGGGCCTGACGGACATATTTCGAGATATTTCTTCTTCTTGTTGTTCTTCTTCTGCACAGCTAAGCTGGAAGTGGCATTTGCGGCTCGCACTAGTGCACAGTTATCTCAAAGAAAGGGGCCACGGTGTTTCTGTATCTCTATTATGTTGGTGCGGCTTCGGAACTTTTAAATATCTCGATATATCTCGAAAACTACGCATCTGATCAAAAAATATGATAGAACATAAAAAGTGGGAAACTTAATTCTCTACAAAAAAGGTCTCTTAACATTTTGCCATAGCTCGCTTCGTTTCCGAGATATTTGCAGGTTTATCTCAAGGGAAGGGGCCTAACGGACATATTTCGAGATATTTCTTCTTCTTGTTGTTCTTCTTCTGCACAGCTAAGCTGGAAGTGGCATTTGCGGCTCGCACTAGTGCAGAGTTATCTCAAAGAAAGGGGCCACGGTGTTTCTGTATCTCTATTATGTTGGTGCGGCTTCGGAACTTTTAAATATCTCGATATATCTCGAAAACTACGCTTCTGATCAAAAAATATCATAGAACATAAATTGTAGGAAACATAATTCTCTACAAAAAAGTTCTCTTAACATTTTGCCATAGCTCGCTTCGTTTCCGAGATATTTGCAGATATATCTCAAGGGAAGGGGCCTGACGGACATGTTTCGAGATATTTCTTCTTCTTGTTGTTCTTCTTCTGCACAGCTAAGCTGGAAGTGGCATTTGCAGCTCGCAATAGTGCAGAGTTATCTCAAAGAAGGGGGCCACGGTGTTTCTGTATCTCTATTATGTTGGGGCGGCTTCGGAACTTTTAAATATCTTGATATATCTCGAGAACTACGCATCTGATCAAAAAATATTATAGAACATAAAAAGTAGGAAACTTAATTCTCTACAAAAAAGGTCTCTTAACATTTTGCCATAGCTCGCTTCGTTTCCGAGATATTTGCAGATTTATCTCAAGGGAAGGGGCCTGACGGACATATTTCGAGATATTTCTTCTTCTTGTTGTTCTTCTTCTGCACAGCTAAGCTGGAAGTGGCATTTGCGGCTCGCACTAGTGCACAGTTATCTCAAAGAAAGGGGCCACGGTGTTTCTGTATCTCTATTATGTTGGTGCGGCTTCGGAACTTTTAAATATCTCGATATATCTCGAAAACTACGCTTCTGATCAAAAAATATCATAGAACATAAATAGTAGGAAACTTAATTCTCTACAAAAAAGGTCTCTCAACATTTTGCCATAGCTCTCTTCGTTTCCGAGATATTTGCAGATTTATCTCAAGGGAAGGGGCCTGACGGACATATTTCGAGATATTTCTTATTCTTGTTGTTCTTCTTCTGCACAGCTAAGCTGGAAGTGGCATTTGCAGCTCGCAATAGTGCAGAATTATCTCAAAGAAAGGGGCCACGGTGTTTCTGTATCTCTATTATGTTGGTGCGGCTTCGGAACTTTTAAATATCTTGATATATCTCGAGAACTACGCATCTGATCAAAAAATATCATAGAACATAAAAAGTAGGAAACTTAATTCTCTACAAAAACGGTCTCTTAACATTTTGCCATAGCTCGCTTCGTTTCCGAGATATTTGCAGATTTATCTCAAGGCAAGGGGCCTGACGGACATATTTCGAGATATTTCTTCTTCTTGTTGTTCTTCTTCTGCACAGCTAAGCTGGAAGTGGCATTTGCGGCTCGCACTAGTGCAGAGTTATCTCAAAGAAAGGGGCCACGGTGTTTCTGTATCTCTATTATCTTGGTGCGGCTTCGGAACTTTTAAATATCTTGATATATCTCGAGAACTACGCATCTGATCAAAAAATATCATAGAACATAAATAGTAGGAAACTTAATTCTCTACAAAAAAGGTCTCTCAACATTTTGCCATAGCTCTCTTCGTTTCCGAGATATTTGCAGATTTATCTCAAGGGAAGGGGCCTGACGGACATATTTCGAGATATTTCTTATTCTTGTTGTTCTTCTTCTGCACAGCTAAGCTGGAAGTGGCATTTGCAGCTCGCAATAGTGCAGAGTTATCTCAAAGAAAGGGGCCACGGTGTTTCTGTATCTCTATTATGTTGGTGCGGCTTCGGAACTTTTAAATATCTCAATATATCTCGAAAACTACGCATCTGATCAAAAAATATCATAGAACATAAATTGTAGGAAACATAATTCTCTACAAAAAAGTTCTCTTAACATTTTGCCATAGCTCGCTTCGTTTCCGAGATATTTGCAGATATATCTCAAGGGAAGGGGCCTGACGGACATATTTCGAGATATTTCTTCTTCTTGTTGTTCTTCTTCTGCACAGCTAACCTGGAAGTGGCATTTGCAGCTCGCAATAGTGCAGAGTTATCTCAAAGAAAGGGGCCACGGTGTTTCTGTATCTCTATTATGTTGGTGCGGCTTCGGAACTTTTAAATATCTTGATATATCTCGAGAACTACGCATCTGATCAAAAAATATCATAGAACATAAAAAGTAGGAAACTTAATTCTCTACAGAAAAGGTCTCTTAACATTTTGCCATAGCTCTCTTCGTTTCCGAGATATTTGCAGATTTATCTCAAGGGAAGGGGCCTGACGGACATATTTCGAGATATTTCTTATTCTTGTTGTTCTTCTTCTGCACAGCTAAGCTGGAAGTGGCATTTGCAGCTCGCAATAGTGCAGAGTTATCTCAAAGAAAGGGGCCACGGTGTTTCTGTATCTCTATTATGTTGGTGCGGCTTCGGAACTTTTAAATATCTTGATATATCTCGAGAACTACGCATCTGATCAAAAAATATCATAGAACATAAAAAGTAGGAAACTTAATTCTCTACAAAAACGGTCTCTTAACATTTTGCCATAGCTCGCTTCGTTTCCGAGATATTTGCAGATTTATCTCAAGGGAAGGGGCCTGACGGACATATTTCGAGATATTTCTTCTTCTTGTTGTTCTTCTTCTGCACAGCTAAGCTGGAAGTGGCATTTGCGGCTCGCACTAGTGCACAGTTATCTCAAAGAAAGGGGCCACGGTGTTTCTGTATCTCTATTATGTTGGTGCGGCTTCGGAACTTTTAAATATCTCGATATATCTCGAAAACTACGCTTCTGATCAAAAAATATCATAGAACATAAATTGTAGGAAACATAATTCTCTACAAAAAAGTTCTCTTAACATTTTGCCATAGCTCGCTTCGTTTCCGAGATATTTGCAGATATATCTCAAGGGAAGGGGCCTGACGGACATGTTTCGAGATATTTCTTCTTCTTGTTGTTCTTCTTCTGCACAGCTAAGCTGGAAGTGGCATTTGCAGCTCGCAATAGTGCAGAGTTATCTCAAAGAAGGGGGCCACGGTGTTTCTGTATCTCTATTATGTTGGGGCGGCTTCGGAACTTTTAAATATCTTGATATATCTCGAGAACTACGCATCTGATCAAAAAATATTATAGAACATAAAAAGTAGGAAACTTAATTCTCTACAAAAAAGGTCTCTTAACATTTTGCCATAGCTCGCTTCGTTTCCGTGATATTTGCAGATTTATCTCAAGGGAAGGGGCCTGACGGACATATTTCGAGATATTTCTTCTTCTTGTTGTTCTTCTTCTGCACAGCTAAGCTGGAAGTCGCATTTGCGGCTCGCACTAGTGCAGCGTTATCTCAAAGAAAGGGGCCACGGTGTTTCTGTATCTCTATTATGTTGGTGCGGCTTCGGAACTTTTAAATATCTTGATATATCTCGAGAACTACGCATCTGATCAAAAAATATCATAGAACATAAAAAGTAGGAAACTTAATTCTCTACAAAAAAGGTCTCTTAACATTTTGCCATAGCTCGCTTCGTTTCCGAGATATTTGCAGATTTATCTCAAGGGAAGGGGCATGACGGACATATTTCGAGATATTTCTTCTTCTTGTTGTTCTTCTTCTGCACAGCTAAGCTGGAAGTGGCATTTGCGGCTCGCACTAGTGCAGAGTTATCTCAAAGAAAGGGGCCACGGTGTTTCTGTATCTCTATTATGTTGGTGCGGCTTCGGAACTTTTAAATATCTCGATATATCTCGAAAACTACGCTTCTGATCAAAAAATATCATAGAACATAAATTGTAGGAAACATAATTCTCTACAAAAAAGGTCTCTTAACATTTTGCCATAGCTCGCTTCGTTTCCGAGATATTTGCAGATATATCTCAAGGGACGGGGCCTGACGGACATATTTCGAGATATTTCTTCTTCTTGTTGTTCTTCTTCTGCACAGCTAAGCTGAAAGTGGCATTTACAGCTCGCAATAGTGCAAAGTTATCTCAAAGAAAGGGGCCACGGTGTTTCTGTATCTCTATTATGTTGGTGCGGCTTCGGAACTTTTAAATATCTCGATATATCTCGAAAACTACGCTTCTGATCAAAAAATATCATAGAACATAAATTGTAGGAAACATAATTCTCTACAAAAAACGTCTCTCAACATTTTGCCATAGCTCGCTTCGTTTCCGAGATATTTGCAGATATATCCCAAGGGAAGGGGCCTGACGGACATATTTCGAGATATTTCTTCTTCTTGTTGTTCTTCTTCTGCACAGCTAAGCTGGAAGTGGCATTTGTAGGTCGCAATAGTGCAGAGTTATCTCAAAGAAAGGGGCCACGGTGTTTCTGTATCTCTATTATGTTGGTGCGCCTTCGGAACTTTTAAATATCTCGATATATCTCGAAAACTACGCTTCTGATCAAAAAATATCATAGAACGTAAATTGTAGGAAACATTATTCTCTACAAAAAAGGTCTCTTAACATTTTGCCATAGCTCGCTTCGTTTCCGAGATATTTGCAGATTTATCTCAAGGGAAGGGGCCTGACGGACATATTTCGAGATATTTCTTCTTCTTGTTGTTCTTCTTCTGCACAGCTAAGCTGGAAGTGGCATTTGCAGCTCCCAATAGTGCAGAGTTATCTCAAAGAAAGGGGCCACGGTGTTTCTGTATCTCTATTATGTTGGTGCGGCTTCGGAACTTTTAAATATCTTGATATATCTCGAGAACTACGCATCTGATCAAAAAATATCATAGAACATAAAAAGTAGGAAACTTAATTCTCTACAGAAAAGGTCTCTTAACATTTTGCCATAGCTCTCTTCGTTTCCGAGATATTTGCAGATTTATCTCAAGGGAAGGGGCCTGACGGACATATTTCGAGATATTTCTTATTCTTGTTGTTCTTCTTCTGCACAGCTAAGCTGGAAGTGGCATTTGCAGCTCGCAATAGTGCAGAGTTATCTCAAAGAAAGGGGCCACGGTGTTTCTGTATCTCTATTATGTTGGTGCGGCTTCGGAACTTTTAAATATCTTGATATATCTCGAGAACTACGCATCTGATCAAAAAATATCATAGAACATAAAAAGTAGGAAACTTAATTCTCTACAAAAACGGTCTCTTAACATTTTGCCATAGCTCGCTTCGTTTCCGAGATATTTGCAGATTTATCTCAAGGGAAGGGGCCTGACGGACATATTTCGAGATATTTCTTCTTCTTGTTGTTCTTCTTCTGCACAGCTAAGCTGGAAGTGGCATTTGCAGCTCGCAATAGTGCAGAGTTATCTCAAAGAAAGGGGCCACGGTGTTTCTGTATCTCTATTATGTTGGTGCGGCTTCGGAACTTTTAAATATCTTGATATATCTCGAGAACTACCCATCTGATCAAAAAATATCATAGAACATAAAAAGTAGGAAACTTAATTCTCTACAAAAAAGGTCTCTTAACATTTTGCCATAGCTCGCTTCGTTTCCGAGATATTTGCAGATTTATCTCAAGGGAAGGGGCCTAACGGACATATTTCGAGATATTTCTTCTTCTTGTTGTTCTTCTTCTGCACAGCTAAACTGGAAGTGGCATTTCCAGCTCGCAATAGTGCAGAGTTATCTCAAAGAAAGGGGCCACGGTGTTTCTGTATCTCTATTATGTTGGTGCGGCTTCGGAACTTTTAAATATCTTGATATATCTCGAGAACTACGCATCTGATCAAAAAATATCATGGAACATGAAAAGTAGGAAACTTAATTCTCTACAAAAAAGGTCTCTTAACATTTTGCCATAGCTCGCTTCGTTTCCGAGATATTTGCAGATTTATCTCAAAGGAAGGGGCCTGACGGACATATTTCGAGATATTTCTTCTTCTTGTTGTTCGTGTTCTGCACAGCTAAGCTGGAAGTGGCATTTGCGTCTCGCACTAGTGCAGAGTTATCTCAAAGAAAGGGGCCACGGCGTTTCTGTATCTCTATTATGTTGGTGCGGCTTCGGAACTTTTAAATATCTCGATATATCTCGAAAACTACGCTTCTGATCAAAAAATATCATAGAACATAAATTGTAGGAAACATAATTCTCTACAAAAAACATCTCTTAACATTTTGCCATAGCTCGCTTCGTTTCCGAGATATTTGCAGATTCAGCTCAAAGGAACGGGGCTGACGGACATATTTCGAGATATTTCTTCTTCTTGTTGTTCTTCCTCTGCACAGCTAAGCTGGAAGTGGCATTTGCAGCTCGCAATAGTGCAGAGTTATCTCGAAGAAAGGGGCCACGGAGTTTCTGTATCTCTATTATGTTGGTGCGGCTTCGGAACTTTTAAATATCTTGATATATCTCGAGAACTACGCATCTGATCAAAAAATATCATAGAACATAAAAAGTAGGAAACTTAATTCTCTACAAATAAGGTCTCTTAACATTTTGCATAGCTCGCTTCGTTTCCGAGATATTTGCAGATTTATCTCAAGGGAAGGGGCCTGACGGACATATTTCGAGATATTTCTTCTTCTTGTTGTTCTTCTTCTGCACAGCTAAACTGGAAGTGGCATTTGCGGCTCGCACTAGTGCAGAGTTATCTCAAAGAAAGGGGCCACGGTGTTTCTGTATCTCTATTATGTTGGTGCGGTTTCGGAACTTTTAAATATCTTGATATATCTCGAGAACTACGCATCTGATCAAAAAATATCATGGAACATGAAAAGTATGAAACTTAATTCTCTACAAATAAGGTCTCTTACCATTTTGCCATAGCTCGCTTCGTTTCCGAGATATTTGCCGATTTATCTCAAGGGAAGGGGCCTGACGGACATATTTCGAGATATTTCTTCTTCTTGTTGTTCTTCTTCTGCACAGCTAAGCTGGAAGTGTCATTTGCGGCTCGCACTAGTGCAGAGTTATCTCAAAGAAAGGGGCCACGGTGTTTCTGTATCTCTATTATGTTGGTGCGGCTTCGGAACTTTTAAATATCTTGATATATCTCGAGAACTACCCATCTGATCAAAAAATATCATAGAACATAAAAAGTAGGAAACTTAATTCTCTACAAAAAAGGTCTCTTAACATTTTGCCATAGCTCGCTTCGTTTCCGAGATATTTGCAGATTTATCTCAAGGGAAGGGGCCTAACGGACATATTTCGAGATATTTCTTCTTCTTGTTGTTCTTCTTCTGCACAGCTAAACTGGAAGTGGTATTTCCAGCTCGCAATAGTGCAGAGTTACCTCAAAGAGAGGAGCCACGGTGTTTCTGTATCTCTATTATGTTGGTGCGGCTTCGGAACTTTTAAATATCTTGATATATCTCGAGAACTACGCATCTGATCAAAAAATATCATAGAACATAAAAAGTAGGAAACTTAATTCTCTACAAATAAGGTCTCTTAACATTTTGCATAGCTCGCTTCGTTTCCGAGATATTTGCAGATTTATCTCAAGGGAAGGGGCCTGACGGACATATTTCGAGATATTTCTTCTTCTTGTTGTTCTTCTTCTGCACAGCTAAACTGGAAGTGGCATTTGCGGCTCGCACTAGTGCAGAGTTATCTCAAAGAAAGGGGCCACGGTGTTTCTGTATCTCTATTATGTTGGTGCGGTTTCGGAACTTTTAAATATCTTGATATATCTCGAGAACTACGCATCTGATCAAAAAATATCATCGAACATGAAAAGTATGAAACTTAATTCTCTACAAATAAGGTCTCTTACCATTTTGCCATAGCTCGCTTCGTTTCCGAGATATTTGCCGATTTATCTCAAGGGAAGGGGCCTGACGGACATATTTCGAGATATTTCTTCTTCTTGTTGTTCTTCTTCTGCACAGCTAAACTGGAAGTGGCATTTGCGGCTCGCACTAGTGCAGAGTTATCTCAAAGAAAGGGGCCACGGTGTTTCTGTATCTCTATTATGTTGGTGCGGTTTCGGAACTTTTAAATATCTTGATATATCTCGAGAACTACGCATCGGATCAAAAAATATCATGGAACATGAAAAGTATGAAACTTAATTCTCTACAAATAAGGTCTCTTAACATTTTGCCATAGCTCGCTTCGTTTCCGAGATATTTGCCGATTTATCTCAAGGGAAGGGGCCTGACGGACATATTTCGAGATATTTCTTCTTCTTGTTGTTCTTCTTCTGCACAGCTAAGCTGGAAGTGGCATTTGCAGCTCGCAATAGTGCAGAGTTATCTCAAAGAAAGGGGCCACGGTGTTTCTGTATCTCTATTATGTTGGTGCGGCTTCGGAACTTTTAAATATCTTGATATATCTCGAGAACTACCCATCTGATCAAAAAATATCATAGAACATAAAAAGTAGGAAACTTAATTCTCTACAAAAAAGGTCTCTTAACATTTTGCCATAGCTCGCTTCGTTTCCGAGATATTTGCAGATTTATCTCAAGGGAAGGGGCCTAACGGACATATTTCGAGATATTTCTTCTTCTTGTTGTTCTTCTTCTGCACAGCTAAACTGGAAGTGGCATTTCCAGCTCGCAATAGTGCAGAGTTATCTCAAAGAAAGGGGCCACGGTGTTTCTGTATCTCTATTATGTTGGTGCGGCTTCGGAACTTTTAAATATCTTGATATATCTCGAGAACTACGCATCTGATCAAAAAATATCATGGAACATGAAAAGTAGGAAACTTAATTCTCTACAAAAAAGGTCTCTTAACATTTTGCCATAGCTCGCTTCGTTTCCGAGATATTTGCAGATTTATCTCAAGGGAAGGGGCCTAACGGACATATTTCGAGATATTTCTTCTTCTTGTTGTTCTTCTTCTGCACAGCTAAACTGGAAGTGGCATTTCCAGCTCGCAATAGTGCAGAGTTATCTCAAAGAAAGGGGCCACGGTGTTTCTGTATCTCTATTATGTTGGTGCGGCTTCGGAACTTTTAAATATCTTGATATATCTCGAGAACTACGCATCTGATCAAAAAATATCATGGAACATGAAAAGTAGGAAACTTAATTCTCTACAAAAAAGGTCTCTTAACATTTTGCCATAGCTCGCTTCGTTTCCGAGATATTTGCAGATTTATCTCAAGGGAAGGGGCCTGACGGACATATTTCGAGATATTTCTTCTTCTTGTTGTTCTTCTTCTGCACAGCTAAGCTGGAAGTGGCATTTGCAGGTCGCAATAGTGCAGAGTTATCTCAAAGAAAGGGGCCACGGTGTTTCTGTATCTCTATTATGTTGGTGCAGCTTCGGAACTTTTAAATATCTCGATATATCTCGAAAACTACGCTTCTGATCAAAAAATATCATAGAACATAAATTGTAGGAAACATAATTCTCTACAAAAAAGGTCTCTTAACGTTTTGCCATAGCTCGCTTCGTTTCCGAGATATTTGCAGATTTATCTCAAGGGAAGGGTCCTGACGGACATATTTCGAGATATTTCTTCTTCTTGTTGTTCTTCTTCTGCACAGCTAAACTGGAAGTGGCATTTCGAGCTCGCAATAGTGCAGAGTTATCTCAAAGAAAGAGGCCACGGTGTTTCTGTGTCTCTATTATGTTGGTGCGGCTTCGGAACTTTTAAATATCTCGATATATCTCAAAAACTACGCTTCTGATCAAAAAATATCATAGAACATAAAAAGTAGGAAACTTAATTCTCTACAAAAAAGGTCTCTTAACATTTTGCCATAGCTCGCTTCGTTTCCGAGATATTTGCAGATTTGTCTCAAGCGAAGGGGCCTGACGGACATATTTCGAGATATTTCTTCTTCTTGTTGCTCTTCTTCTGCACAGCTAAGCTGGAAGTGGCATTTCCAGCTCGCAATCGTGCAGAGTTATCTCAAAGAAAGGGGCCACGGTGTTTCTGTATCTCTATTATGTTGGTGCGGCTTCGGAACTTTTAAATATCTCGATATATCTCGAAAACTACGCTTCTGATCAAAAAATATCATAGGACATAAATTGTAGGAAACATAATTCTCTACAAAAAAGGTCTCTTAACATTTTGCCATAGCTCGCTTCGTTTCCGAGATATTTGCAGATTTATCTCAAGGGAAGGGTCCTGATGGACATATTTCGAGATATTTCTTCTTCTTGTTGTTCTTCTTCTGCACAGCCAAACTGGAAGTGGCATTTCCAGCTCGCAATCGTGCAGAGTTATCTCAAAGAAAGGAGCCACGGTGTTTCTGTATCTCTATTATGTTGGTGCGGCTTCGGAACTTTTAAATATCTTGATATATCTCGAGAACTACGCATCTGATCAAAAAATATCATAGAACATAAAAAGTAGGAAACTTAATTCTCTACGAAAAAGGTCTCTTATCATTTTCCCATAGCTGGCATCGTTTCCGAGATATTTGCAGATTTAGCTCAAGGGAAGGGGTCTGACGGACATATTTCGAGATATTTCTTCTTCTTGTTGTTCTTCTTCTGCACAGCTAAGCTGGAAGTGGCATTTGCAGCTCGCAATAGTGCAGAGTTATCTCAAAGAAAGAGGCCACGGTGTTTCTGTGTCTCTATTATGTTGGTGCGGCTTCGGAACTTTTAAATATCTCGATATATCTCGAAAACTACGCTTCTGATCAAAAAATATCATAAAACGTAAATTGTAGGAAACATAATTCTCTACAAAAAAGGTCTCTTAACATTTTGCCATAGCTCGCTCCGTTTCCGAGATATTTGCAGATTTATCTCAAGGGAAGGGGTCTGACGGACATATTTCGAGATATTTCTTCTTCTTGTTGTTCTTCTTCTGCACAGCTAAGCTCGAAGTGGCATTTGCAGCTCGCAATAGTGCAGAGTTATCTCAAAGAAAGGGGCCACGGTGTTTCTGTATCTCTATTATGTTGGTGCGGCTTCGGAACTTTTAAATATCTTGATATATCTCGAGAACTACGCATCTGATCAAAAAATATCATACAATATAAAACGTAGGAAACTTAATTCTCTACAAAAAAGGTCACTTAACATTTTGCCATAACTCGCTTCGTTTCCGAGATATTTGCAGATTTATCTCAAGGGAAGGGGCCTGACGGACATATTTTGAGATACTTCTTCTTCTTGTTGTTCTTCTTCTGCACAGCTAAGTTGGAAGTGGCATTTGCAGCTCGCAAGAGTGCAGAGTTATCTCAAAGAAAGGGGCCACGGTGTTTCTGTATCTCTATTATGTTGGTGCGGCTTCGGAACTTTTAAATATCGTGATATATCTCGAGAACTACGCATCTGATCAAAAAATATCATAGAACATAAAAAGTAGGAAACTTAATTCTCTACAAAAAAGGTATCTTAGCATTTTGCCATAGCTCGCTTCGTTCCCGAGATATTTGCAGATTTATCTCAAGGGAAGGGGCCTGACGGACATATTTTGAGATTTTTCTTCTTCTTGTTGTTCTTCTTCTGCACAGCTAAGCTGGAAGTGCCATTTGCAGCTCGCAATAGTGCAGAGTTATCTCAAAGACAGAGGCCACGGTGTTTCTGTGTCTCTATTATGTTGGTGCGGCTTCGGAACTTTTAAATATCTCGATATATCTCGAAAACTACGCTTCTGATCAAAAAATATCATAAAACGTAAATTGTAGGAAACATAATTCTCTACAAAAAAGGTCTCTTAACATTTTGCCATAGCTCGCTCCGTTTCCGAGATATTTGCAGATTTATCTCAAGGGAAGGGGTCTGACGGACATATTTCGAGATATTTCTTCTTCTTGTTGTTCTTCTTCTGCACAGCTAAGCTGGAAGTGGCATTTGCGGCTCGCACTAGTGCAGAGTTATCTCAAAGAAAGGGGCCACGGTGTTTCTGTATCTCTATTATGTTGGTGCGGCTTCGGAACTTTTAAATATCTTGATATATCTCGAGAACTACCCATCTGATCAAAAAATATCATAGAACATAAAAAGTAGGAAACTTAATTCTCTACAAAAAAGGTCTCTTAACATTTTGCCATAGCTCGCTTCGTTTCCGAGATATTTGCAGATTTATCTCAAGGGAAGGGGCCTAACGGACATATTTCGAGATATTTCTTCTTCTTGTTGTTCTTCTTCTGCACAGCTAAACTGGAAGTGGCATTTCCAGCTCGCAATAGTGCAGAGTTACCTCAAAGAGAGGAGCCACGGTGTTTCTGTATCTCTATTATGTTGGTGCGGCTTCGGAACTTTTAAATATCTTGATATATCTCGAGAACTACGCATCTGATCAAAAAATATCATAGAACATAAAAAGTAGGAAACTTAATTCTCTACAAATAAGGTCTCTTAACATTTTGCATAGCTCGCTTCGTTTCCGAGATATTTGCAGATTTATCTCAAGGGAAGGGGCCTGACGGACATATTTCGAGATATTTCTTCTTCTTGTTGTTCTTCTTCTGCACAGCTAAACTGGAAGTGGCATTTGCGGCTCGCACTAGTGCAGAGTTATCTCAAAGAAAGGGGCCACGGTGTTTCTGTATCTCTATTATGTTGGTGCGGTTTCGGAACTTTTAAATATCTTGATATATCTCGAGAACTACGCATCTGACCAAAAAATATCATGGAACATGAAAAGTATGAAACTTAATTCTCTACAAATAAGGTCTCTTACCATTTTGCCATAGCTCGCTTCGTTTCCGAGATATTTGCCGATTTATCTCAAGGGAAGGGGCCTGACGGACATATTTCGAGATATTTCTTCTTCTTGTTGTTCTTCTTCTGCACAGCTAAACTGGAAGTGGCATTTGCGGCTCGCACTAGTGCAGAGTTATCTCAAAGAAAGGGGCCACGGTGTTTCTGTATCTCTATTATGTTGGTGTGGTTTCGGAACTTTTAAATATCTCGATATATCTCGAAAACTACGCATCTGATCAAAAAATATCATAGAACATAAAAAGTAGGAAACTTAATTCTCTACAAAAAAGGTCTATTAACATTTTGCCATAGCTCGCTTGGTTTCCGAGATATTTGCAGATTTACCTCAAGGGAAGGGGCCTGACGGACATATTTCGAGATATTTCTTCTTCTTGTTGTTCTTCTTCTGCACAGCTAAGCTGGAAGTGGCATTTGCGGCTCGCACTAGTGCAGAGTTATCTCAAAGAAAGGGGCCACGGTGTTTCTGTATCTCTATTATGTTGGTGCGGCTTCGGAACTTTTAAATATCTTGATATATCTCGAGAACTACCCATCTGATCAAAAAATATCATAGAACATAAAAAGTAGGAAACTTAATTCTCTACAAAAAAGGTCTCTTAACATTTTGCCATAGCTCGCTTCGTTTCCGAGATATTTGCAGATTTATCTCAAGGGAAGGGGCCTAACGGACATATTTCGAGATATTTCTTCTTCTTGTTGTTCTTCTTCTGCACAGCTAAACTGGAAGTGGCATTTCCAGCTCGCAATAGTGCAGAGTTACCTCAAAGAGAGGAGCCACGGTGTTTCTGTATCTCTATTATGTTGGTGCGGCTTCGGAACTTTTAAATATCTTGATATATCTCGAGAACTACGCATCTGATCAAAAAATATCATAGAACATAAAAAGTAGGAAACTTAATTCTCTACAAATAAGGTCTCTTAACATTTTGCATAGCTCGCTTCGTTTCCGAGATATTTGCAGATTTATCTCAAGGGAAGGGGCCTGACGGACATATTTCGAGATATTTCTTCTTCTTGTTGTTCTTCTTCTGCACAGCTAAACTGGAAGTGGCATTTGCGGCTCGCACTAGTGCAGAGTTATCTCAAAGAAAGGGGCCACGGTGTTTCTGTATCTCTATTATGTTGGTGCGGTTTCGGAACTTTTAAATATCTTGATATATCTCGAGAACTACGCATCTGATCAAAAAATATCATCGAACATGAAAAGTATGAAACTTAATTCTCTACAAATAAGGTCTCTTACCATTTTGCCATAGCTCGCTTCGTTTCCGAGATATTTGCCGATTTATCTCAAGGGAAGGGGCCTGACGGACATATTTCGAGATATTTCTTCTTCTTGTTGTTCTTCTTCTGCACAGCTAAGCTCGAAGTGGCATTTGCAGCTCGCAATAGTGCAGAGTTATCTCAAAGAAAGGGGCCACGGTGTTTCTGTATCTCTATTATGTTGGTGCGGCTTCGGAACTTTTAAATATCTTGATATATCTCGAGAACTACGCATCTGATCAAAAAATATCATACAATATAAAACGTAGGAAACTTAATTCTCTACAAAAAAGGTCACTTAACATTTTGCCATAACTCGCTTCGTTTCCGAGATATTTGCAGATTTATCTCAAGGGAAGGGGCCTGACGGACATATTTTGAGATACTTCTTCTTCTTGTTGTTCTTCTTCTGCACAGCTAAGTTGGAAGTGGCATTTGCAGCTCGCAAGAGTGCAGAGTTATCTCAAAGAAAGGGGCCACGGTGTTTCTGTATCTCTATTATGTTGGTGCGGCTTCGGAACTTTTAAATATCGTGATATATCTCGAGAACTACGCATCTGATCAAAAAATATCATAGAACATAAAAAGTAGGAAACTTAATTCTCTACAAAAAAGGTATCTTAGCATTTTGCCATAGCTCGCTTCGTTCCCGAGATATTTGCAGATTTATCTCAAGGGAAGGGGCCTGACGGACATATTTTGAGATTTTTCTTCTTCTTGTTGTTCTTCTTCTGCACAGCTAAGCTGGAAGTGCCATTTGCAGCTCGCAATAGTGCAGAGTTATCTCAAAGACAGAGGCCACGGTGTTTCTGTGTCTCTATTATGTTGGTGCGGCTTCGGAACTTTTAAATATCTCGATATATCTCGAAAACTACGCTTCTGATCAAAAAATATCATAAAACGTAAATTGTAGGAAACATAATTCTCTACAAAAAAGGTCTCTTAACATTTTGCCATAGCTCGCTCCGTTTCCGAGATATTTGCAGATTTATCTCAAGGGAAGGGGTCTGACGGACATATTTCGAGATATTTCTTCTTCTTGTTGTTCTTCTTCTGCACAGCTAAGCTGGAAGTGGCATTTGCGGCTCGCACTAGTGCAGAGTTATCTCAAAGAAAGGGGCCACGGTGTTTCTGTATCTCTATTATGTTGGTGCGGCTTCGGAACTTTTAAATATCTTGATATATCTCGAGAACTACCCATCTGATCAAAAAATATCATAGAACATAAAAAGTAGGAAACTTAATTCTCTACAAAAAAGGTCTCTTAACATTTTGCCATAGCTCGCTTCGTTTCCGAGATATTTGCAGATTTATCTCAAGGGAAGGGGCCTAACGGACATATTTCGAGATATTTCTTCTTCTTGTTGTTCTTCTTCTGCACAGCTAAACTGGAAGTGGCATTTCCAGCTCGCAATAGTGCAGAGTTACCTCAAAGAGAGGAGCCACGGTGTTTCTGTATCTCTATTATGTTGGTGCGGCTTCGGAACTTTTAAATATCTTGATATATCTCGAGAACTACGCATCTGATCAAAAAATATCATAGAACATAAAAAGTAGGAAACTTAATTCTCTACAAATAAGGTCTCTTAACATTTTGCATAGCTCGCTTCGTTTCCGAGATATTTGCAGATTTATCTCAAGGGAAGGGGCCTGACGGACATATTTCGAGATATTTCTTCTTCTTGTTGTTCTTCTTCTGCACAGCTAAACTGGAAGTGGCATTTGCGGCTCGCACTAGTGCAGAGTTATCTCAAAGAAAGGGGCCACGGTGTTTCTGTATCTCTATTATGTTGGTGCGGTTTCGGAACTTTTAAATATCTTGATATATCTCGAGAACTACGCATCTGATCAAAAAATATCATGGAACATGAAAAGTATGAAACTTAATTCTCTACAAATAAGGTCTCTTACCATTTTGCCATAGCTCGCTTCGTTTCCGAGATATTTGCCGATTTATCTCAAGGGAAGGGGCCTGACGGACATATTTCGAGATATTTCTTCTTCTTGTTGTTCTTCTTCTGCACAGCTAAACTGGAAGTGGCATTTGCGGCTCGCACTAGTGCAGAGTTATCTCAAAGAAAGGGGCCACGGTGTTTCTGTATCTCTATTATGTTGGTGTGGTTTCGGAACTTTTAAATATCTCGATATATCTCGAAAACTACGCATCTGATCAAAAAATATCATAGAACATAAAAAGTAGGAAACTTAATTCTCTACAAAAAAGGTCTATTAACATTTTGCCATAGCTCGCTTGGTTTCCGAGATATTTGCAGATTTACCTCAAGGGAAGGGGCCTGACGGACATATTTCGAGATATTTCTTCTTCTTGTTGTTCTTCTTCTGCACAGCTAAGCTGGAAGTGGCATTTGCGGCTCGCACTAGTGCAGAGTTATCTCAAAGAAAGGGGCCACGGTGTTTCTGTATCTCTATTATGTTGGTGCGGCTTCGGAACTTTTAAATATCTTGATATATCTCGAGAACTACCCATCTGATCAAAAAATATCATAGAACATAAAAAGTAGGAAACTTAATTCTCTACAAAAAAGGTCTCTTAACATTTTGCCATAGCTCGCTTCGTTTCCGAGATATTTGCAGATTTATCTCAAGGGAAGGGGCCTAACGGACATATTTCGAGATATTTCTTCTTCTTGTTGTTCTTCTTCTGCACAGCTAAACTGGAAGTGGCATTTCCAGCTCGCAATAGTGCAGAGTTACCTCAAAGAGAGGAGCCACGGTGTTTCTGTATCTCTATTATGTTGGTGCGGCTTCGGAACTTTTAAATATCTTGATATATCTCGAGAACTACGCATCTGATCAAAAAATATCATAGAACATAAAAAGTAGGAAACTTAATTCTCTACAAATAAGGTCTCTTAACATTTTGCATAGCTCGCTTCGTTTCCGGGATATTTGCAGATTTATCTCAAGGGAAGGGGCCTGACGGACATATTTCGAGATATTTCTTCTTCTTGTTGTTCTTCTTCTGCACAGCTAAACTGGAAGTGGCATTTGCGGCTCGCACTAGTGCAGAGTTATCTCAAAGAAAGGGGCCACGGTGTTTCTGTATCTCTATTATGTTGGTGCGGTTTCGGAACTTTTAAATATCTTGATATATCTCGAGAACTACGCATCTGATCAAAAAATATCATCGAACATGAAAAGTATGAAACTTAATTCTCTACAAATAAGGTCTCTTACCATTTTGCCATAGCTCGCTTCGTTTCCGAGATATTTGCCGATTTATCTCAAGGGAAGGGGCCTGACGGACATATTTCGAGATATTTCTTCTTCTTGTTGTTCTTCTTCTGCACAGCTAAGCTCGAAGTGGCATTTGCAGCTCGCAATAGTGCAGAGTTATCTCAAAGAAAGGGGCCACGGTGTTTCTGTATCTCTATTATGTTGGTGCGGCTTCGGAACTTTTAAATATCTTGATATATCTCGAGAACTACGCATCTGATCAAAAAATATCATACAATATAAAACGTAGGAAACTTAATTCTCTACAAAAAAGGTCACTTAACATTTTGCCATAACTCGCTTCGTTTCCGAGATATTTGCAGATTTATCTCAGGGGAAGGGGCCTGACGGACATATTTTGAGATACTTCTTCTTCTTGTTGTTCTTCTTCTGCACAGCTAAGTTGGAAGTGGCATTTGCAGCTCGCAAGAGTGCAGAGTTATCTCAAAGAAAGGGGCCACGGTGTTTCTGTATCTCTATTATGTTGGTGCGGCTTCGGAACTTTTAAATATCGTGATATATCTCGAGAACTACGCATCTGATCAAAAAATATCATAGAACATAAAAAGTAGGAAACTTAATTCTCTACAAAAAAGGTATCTTAGCATTTTGCCATAGCTCGCTTCGTTCCCGAGATATTTGCAGATTTATCTCAAGGGAAGGGGCCTGACGGACATATTTTGAGATTTTTCTTCTTCTTGTTGTTCTTCTTCTGCACAGCTAAGCTGGAAGTGCCATTTGCAGCTCGCAATAGTGCAGAGTTATCTCAAAGACAGAGGCCACGGTGTTTCTGTGTCTCTATTATGTTGGTGCGGCTTCGGAACTTTTAAATATCTCGATATATCTCGAAAACTACGCTTCTGATCAAAAAATATCATAAAACGTAAATTGTAGGAAACATAATTCTCTACAAAAAAGGTCTCTTAACATTTTGCCATAGCTCGCTCCGTTTCCGAGATATTTGCAGATTTATCTCAAGGGAAGGGGTCTGACGGACATATTTCGAGATATTTCTTCTTCTTGTTGTTCTTCTTCTGCACAGCTAAGCTGGAAGTGGCATTTGCGGCTCGCACTAGTGCAGAGTTATCTCAAAGAAAGGGGCCACGGTGTTTCTGTATCTCTATTATGTTGGTGCGGCTTCGGAACTTTTAAATATCTTGATATATCTCGAGAACTACCCATCTGATCAAAAAATATCATAGAACATAAAAAGTAGGAAACTTAATTCTCTACAAAAAAGGTCTCTTAACATTTTGCCATAGCTCGCTTCGTTTCCGAGATATTTGCAGATTTATCTCAAGGGAAGGGGCCTAACGGACATATTTCGAGATATTTCTTCTTCTTGTTGTTCTTCTTCTGCACAGCTAAACTGGAAGTGGCATTTCCAGCTCGCAATAGTGCAGAGTTACCTCAAAGAGAGGAGCCACGGTGTTTCTGTATCTCTATTATGTTGGTGCGGCTTCGGAACTTTTAAATATCTTGATATATCTCGAGAACTACGCATCTGATCAAAAAATATCATAGAACATAAAAAGTAGGAAACTTAATTCTCTACAAATAAGGTCTCTTAACATTTTGCATAGCTCGCTTCGTTTCCGAGATATTTGCAGATTTATCTCAAGGGAAGGGGCCTGACGGACATATTTCGAGATATTTCTTCTTCTTGTTGTTCTTCTTCTGCACAGCTAAACTGGAAGTGGCATTTGCGGCTCGCACTAGTGCAGAGTTATCTCAAAGAAAGGGGCCACGGTGTTTCTGTATCTCTATTATGTTGGTGCGGTTTCGGAACTTTTAAATATCTTGATATATCTCGAGAACTACGCATCTGATCAAAAAATATCATGGAACATGAAAAGTATGAAACTTAATTCTCTACAAATAAGGTCTCTTACCATTTTGCCATAGCTCGCTTCGTTTCCGAGATATTTGCCGATTTATCTCAAGGGAAGGGGCCTGACGGACATATTTCGAGATATTTCTTCTTCTTGTTGTTCTTCTTCTGCACAGCTAAACTGGAAGTGGCATTTGCGGCTCGCACTAGTGCAGAGTTATCTCAAAGAAAGGGGCCACGGTGTTTCTGTATCTCTATTATGTTGGTGTGGTTTCGGAACTTTTAAATATCTCGATATATCTCGAAAACTACGCATCTGATCAAAAAATATCATAGAACATAAAAAGTAGGAAACTTAATTCTCTACAAAAAAGGTCTATTAACATTTTGCCATAGCTCGCTTGGTTTCCGAGATATTTGCAGATTTACCTCAAGGGAAGGGGCCTGACGGACATATTTCGAGATATTTCTTCTTCTTGTTGTTCTTCTTCTGCACAGCTAAGCTGGAAGTGGCATTTGCGGCTCGCACTAGTGCAGAGTTATCTCAAAGAAAGGGGCCACGGTGTTTCTGTATCTCTATTATGTTGGTGCGGCTTCGGAACTTTTAAATATCTTGATATATCTCGAGAACTACGCATCTGATCAAAAAATATCATAGAACATAAAAAGTAGGAAACTTAATTCTCTACAAATAAGGTCTCTTAACATTTTGCATAGCTCGCTTCGTTTCCGAGATATTTGCAGATTTATCTCAAGGGAAGGGGCCTGACGGACATATTTCGAGATATTTCTTCTTCTTGTTGTTCTTCTTCTGCACAGCTAAACTGGAAGTGGCATTTGCGGCTCGCACTAGTGCAGAGTTATCTCAAAGAAAGGGGCCACGGTGTTTCTGTATCTCTATTATGTTGGTGCGGTTTCGGAACTTTTAAATATCTTGATATATCTCGAGAACTACGCATCTGATCAAAAAATATCATCGAACATGAAAAGTATGAAACTTAATTCTCTACAAATAAGGTCTCTTACCATTTTGCCATAGCTCGCTTCGTTTCCGAGATATTTGCCGATTTATCTCAAGGGAAGGGGCCTGACGGACATATTTCGAGATATTTCTTCTTCTTGTTGTTCTTCTTCTGCACAGCTAAGCTCGAAGTGGCATTTGCAGCTCGCAATAGTGCAGAGTTATCTCAAAGAAAGGGGCCACGGTGTTTCTGTATCTCTATTATGTTGGTGCGGCTTCGGAACTTTTAAATATCTTGATATATCTCGAGAACTACGCATCTGATCAAAAAATATCATACAATATAAAACGTAGGAAACTTAATTCTCTACAAAAAAGGTCACTTAACATTTTGCCATAACTCGCTTCGTTTCCGAGATATTTGCAGATTTATCTCAAGGGAAGGGGCCTGACGGACATATTTTGAGATACTTCTTCTTCTTGTTGTTCTTCTTCTGCACAGCTAAGTTGGAAGTGGCATTTGCAGCTCGCAAGAGTGCAGAGTTATCTCAAAGAAAGGGGCCACGGTGTTTCTGTATCTCTATTATGTTGGTGCGGCTTCGGAACTTTTAAATATCGTGATATATCTCGAGAACTACGCATCTGATCAAAAAATATCATAGAACATAAAAAGTAGGAAACTTAATTCTCTACAAAAAAGGTATCTTAGCATTTTGCCATAGCTCGCTTCGTTCCCGAGATATTTGCAGATTTATCTCAAGGGAAGGGGCCTGACGGACATATTTTGAGATTTTTCTTCTTCTTGTTGTTCTTCTTCTGCACAGCTAAGCTGGAAGTGCCATTTGCAGCTCGCAATAGTGCAGAGTTATCTCAAAGACAGAGGCCACGGTGTTTCTGTGTCTCTATTATGTTGGTGCGGCTTCGGAACTTTTAAATATCTCGATATATCTCGAAAACTACGCTTCTGATCAAAAAATATCATAAAACGTAAATTGTAGGAAACATAATTCTCTACAAAAAAGGTCTCTTAACATTTTGCCATAGCTCGCTCCGTTTCCGAGATATTTGCAGATTTATCTCAAGGGAAGGGGTCTGACGGACATATTTCGAGATATTTCTTCTTCTTGTTGTTCTTCTTCTGCACAGCTAAGCTGGAAGTGGCATTTGCGGCTCGCACTAGTGCAGAGTTATCTCAAAGAAAGGGGCCACGGTGTTTCTGTATCTCTATTATGTTGGTGCGGCTTCGGAACTTTTAAATATCTTGATATATCTCGAGAACTACCCATCTGATCAAAAAATATCATAGAACATAAAAAGTAGGAAACTTAATTCTCTACAAAAAAGGTCTCTTAACATTTTGCCATAGCTCGCTTCGTTTCCGAGATATTTGCAGATTTATCTCAAGGGAAGGGGCCTAACGGACATATTTCGAGATATTTCTTCTTCTTGTTGTTCTTCTTCTGCACAGCTAAACTGGAAGTGGCATTTCCAGCTCGCAATAGTGCAGAGTTACCTCAAAGAGAGGAGCCACGGTGTTTCTGTATCTCTATTATGTTGGTGCGGCTTCGGAACTTTTAAATATCTTGATATATCTCGAGAACTACGCATCTGATCAAAAAATATCATAGAACATAAAAAGTAGGAAACTTAATTCTCTACAAATAAGGTCTCTTAACATTTTGCATAGCTCGCTTCGTTTCCGAGATATTTGCAGATTTATCTCAAGGGAAGGGGCCTGACGGACATATTTCGAGATATTTCTTCTTCTTGTTGTTCTTCTTCTGCACAGCTAAACTGGAAGTGGCATTTGCGGCTCGCACTAGTGCAGAGTTATCTCAAAGAAAGGGGCCACGGTGTTTCTGTATCTCTATTATGTTGGTGCGGTTTCGGAACTTTTAAATATCTTGATATATCTCGAGAACTACGCATCTGATCAAAAAATATCATGGAACATGAAAAGTATGAAACTTAATTCTCTACAAATAAGGTCTCTTACCATTTTGCCATAGCTCGCTTCGTTTCCGAGATATTTGCCGATTTATCTCAAGGGAAGGGGCCTGACGGACATATTTCGAGATATTTCTTCTTCTTGTTGTTCTTCTTCTGCACAGCTAAACTGGAAGTGGCATTTGCGGCTCGCACTAGTGCAGAGTTATCTCAAAGAAAGGGGCCACGGTGTTTCTGTATCTCTATTATGTTGGTGTGGTTTCGGAACTTTTAAATATCTCGATATATCTCGAAAACTACGCATCTGATCAAAAAATATCATAGAACATAAAAAGTAGGAAACTTAATTCTCTACAAAAAAGGTCTATTAACATTTTGCCATAGCTCGCTTGGTTTCCGAGATATTTGCAGATTTACCTCAAGGGAAGGGGCCTGACGGACATATTTCGAGATATTTCTTCTTCTTGTTGTTCTTCTTCTGCACAGCTAAGCTGGAAGTGGCATTTGCGGCTCGCACTAGTGCAGAGTTATCTCAAAGAAAGGGGCCACGGTGTTTCTGTATCTCTATTATGTTGGTGCGGCTTCGGAACTTTTAAATATCTTGATATATCTCGAGAACTACCCATCTGATCAAAAAATATCATAGAACATAAAAAGTAGGAAACTTAATTCTCTACAAAAAAGGTCTCTTAACATTTTGCCATAGCTCGCTTCGTTTCCGAGATATTTGCAGATTTATCTCAAGGGAAGGGGCCTAACGGACATATTTCGAGATATTTCTTCTTCTTGTTGTTCTTCTTCTGCACAGCTAAACTGGAAGTGGCATTTCCAGCTCGCAATAGTGCAGAGTTACCTCAAAGAGAGGAGCCACGGTGTTTCTGTATCTCTATTATGTTGGTGCGGCTTCGGAACTTTTAAATATCTTGATATATCTCGAGAACTACGCATCTGATCAAAAAATATCATAGAACATAAAAAGTAGGAAACTTAATTCTCTACAAATAAGGTCTCTTAACATTTTGCATAGCTCGCTTCGTTTCCGAGATATTTGCAGATTTATCTCAAGGGAAGGGGCCTGACGGACATATTTCGAGATATTTCTTCTTCTTGTTGTTCTTCTTCTGCACAGCTAAACTGGAAGTGGCATTTGCGGCTCGCACTAGTGCAGAGTTATCTCAAAGAAAGGGGCCACGGTGTTTCTGTATCTCTATTATGTTGGTGCGGTTTCGGAACTTTTAAATATCTTGATATATCTCGAGAACTACGCATCTGATCAAAAAATATCATCGAACATGAAAAGTATGAAACTTAATTCTCTACAAATAAGGTCTCTTACCATTTTGCCATAGCTCGCTTCGTTTCCGAGATATTTGCCGATTTATCTCAAGGGAAGGGGCCTGACGGACATATTTCGAGATATTTCTTCTTCTTGTTGTTCTTCTTCTGCACAGCTAAACTGGAAGTGGCATTTGCGGCTCGCACTAGTGCAGAGTTATCTCAAAGAAAGGGGCCACGGTGTTTCTGTATCTCTATTATGTTGGTGCGGTTTCGGAACTTTTAAATATCTTGATATATCTCGAGAACTACGCATCTGATCAAAAAATATCATGGAACATGAAAAGTATGAAACTTAATTCTCTACAAATAAGGTCTCTTACCATTTTGCCATAGCTCGCTTCGTTTCCGAGATATTTGCCGATTTATCTCAAGGGAAGGGGCCTGACGGACATATTTCGAGATATTTCTTCTTCTTGTTGTTCTTCTTCTGCACAGCTAAACTGGAAGTGGCATTTGCGGCTCGCACTAGTGCAGAGTTATCTCAAAGAAAGGGGCCACGGTGTTTCTGTATCTCTATTATGTTGGTGCGGTTTCGGAACTTTTAAATATCTTGATATATCTCGAGAACTACGCATCTGATCAAAAAATATCATGGAACATGAAAAGTATGAAACTTAATTCTCTACAAATAAGGTCTCTTAACATTTTGCCATAGCTCGCTTCGTTTCCGAGATATTTGCCGATTTATCTCAAGGGAAGGGGCCTGACGGACATATTTCGAGATATTTCTTCTTCTTGTTTTTCTTCTTCTGCACAGCTAAGCTGGAAGTGGCATTTGCAGCTCGCAATAGTGCAGAGTTATCTCAAAGAAAGGGGCCACGGTGTTTCTGTATCTCTATTATGTTGGTGCGGCTTCGGAACTTTTAAATATCTTGATATATCTCGAGAACTACCCATCTGATCAAAAAATATCATAGAACATAAAAAGTAGGAAACTTAATTCTCTACAAAAAAGGTCTCTTAACATTTTGCCATAGCTCGCTTCGTTTCCGAGATATTTGCAGATTTATCTCAAGGGAAGGGGCCTAACGGACATATTTCGAGATATTTCTTCTTCTTGTTGTTCTTCTTCTGCACAGCTAAACTGGAAGTGGCATTTCCAGCTCGCAATAGTGCAGAGTTATCTCAAAGAAAGGGGCCACGGTGTTTCTGTATCTCTATTATGTTGGTGCGGCTTCGGAACTTTTAAATATCTTGATATATCTCGAGAACTACGCATCTGATCAAAAAATATCATGGAACATGAAAAGTAGGAAACTTAATTCTCTACAAAAAAGGTCTCTTAACATTTTGCCATAGCTCGCTTCGTTTCCGAGATATTTGCAGATTTATCTCAAGGGAAGGGGCCTGACGGACATATTTCGAGATATTTCTTCTTCTTGTTGTTCTTCTTCTGCACAGCTAAGCTGGAAGTGGCATTTGCAGGTCGCAATAGTGCAGAGTTATCTCAAAGAAAGGGGCCACGGTGTTTCTGTATCTCTATTATGTTGGTGCAGCTTCGGAACTTTTAAATATCTCGATATATCTCGAAAACTACGCTTCTGATCAAAAAATATCATAGAACATAAATTGTAGGAAACATAATTCTCTACAAAAAAGGTCTCTTAACGTTTTGCCATAGCTCGCTTCGTTTCCGAGATATTTGCAGATTTATCTCAAGGGAAGGGTCCTGACGGACATATTTCGAGATATTTCTTCTTCTTGTTGTTCTTCTTCTGCACAGCTAAACTGGAAGTGGCATTTCGAGCTCGCAATAGTGCAGAGTTATCTCAAAGAAAGAGGCCACGGTGTTTCTGTGTCTCTATTATGTTGGTGCGGCTTCGGAACTTTTAAATATCTCGATATATCTCAAAAACTACGCTTCTGATCAAAAAATATCATAGAACATAAAAAGTAGGAAACTTAATTCTCTACAAAAAAGGTCTCTTAACATTTTGCCATAGCTCGCTTCGTTTCCGAGATATTTGCAGATTTGTCTCAAGCGAAGGGGCCTGACGGACATATTTCGAGATATTTCTTCTTCTTGTTGCTCTTCTTCTGCACAGCTAAGCTGGAAGTGGCATTTCCAGCTCGCAATCGTGCAGAGTTATCTCAAAGAAAGGGGCCACGGTGTTTCTGTATCTCTATTATGTTGGTGCGGCTTCGGAACTTTTAAATATCTCGATATATCTCGAAAACTACGCTTCTGATCAAAAAATATCATAGGACATAAATTGTAGGAAACATAATTCTCTACAAAAAAGGTCTCTTAACATTTTGCCATAGCTCGCTTCGTTTCCGAGATATTTGCAGATTTATCTCAAGGGAAGGGTCCTGATGGACATATTTCGAGATATTTCTTCTTCTTGTTGTTCTTCTTCTGCACAGCTAAGCTGGAAGTGCCATTTGCAGCTCGCAATAGTGCAGAGTTATCTCAAAGACAGAGGCCACGGTGTTTCTGTGTCTCTATTATGTTGGTGCGGCTTCGGAACTTTTAAATATCTCGATATATCTCGAAAACTACGCTTCTGATCAAAAAATATCATAAAACGTAAATTGTAGGAAACATAATTCTCTACAAAAAAGGTCTCTTAACATTTTGCCATAGCTCGCTCCGTTTCCGAGATATTTGCAGATTTATCTCAAGGGAAGGGGTCTGACGGACATATTTCGAGATATTTCTTCTTCTTGTTGTTCTTCTTCTGCACAGCTAAGCTGGAAGTGGCATTTGCGGCTCGCACTAGTGCAGAGTTATCTCAAAGAAAGGGGCCACGGTGTTTCTGTATCTCTATTATGTTGGTGCGGCTTCGGAACTTTTAAATATCTTGATATATCTCGAGAACTACCCATCTGATCAAAAAATATCATAGAACATAAAAAGTAGGAAACTTAATTCTCTACAAAAAAGGTCTCTTAACATTTTGCCATAGCTCGCTTCGTTTCCGAGATATTTGCAGATTTATCTCAAGGGAAGGGGCCTAACGGACATATTTCGAGATATTTCTTCTTCTTGTTGTTCTTCTTCTGCACAGCTAAACTGGAAGTGGCATTTCCAGCTCGCAATAGTGCAGAGTTACCTCAAAGAGAGGAGCCACGGTGTTTCTGTATCTCTATTATGTTGGTGCGGCTTCGGAACTTTTAAATATCTTGATATATCTCGAGAACTACGCATCTGATCAAAAAATATCATAGAACATAAAAAGTAGGAAACTTAATTCTCTACAAATAAGGTCTCTTAACATTTTGCATAGCTCGCTTCGTTTCCGAGATATTTGCAGATTTATCTCAAGGGAAGGGGCCTGACGGACATATTTCGAGATATTTCTTCTTCTTGTTGTTCTTCTTCTGCACAGCTAAACTGGAAGTGGCATTTGCGGCTCGCACTAGTGCAGAGTTATCTCAAAGAAAGGGGCCACGGTGTTTCTGTATCTCTATTATGTTGGTGCGGTTTCGGAACTTTTAAATATCTTGATATATCTCGAGAACTACGCATCTGATCAAAAAATATCATGGAACATGAAAAGTATGAAACTTAATTCTCTACAAATAAGGTCTCTTACCATTTTGCCATAGCTCGCTTCGTTTCCGAGATATTTGCCGATTTATCTCAAGGGAAGGGGCCTGACGGACATATTTCGAGATATTTCTTCTTCTTGTTGTTCTTCTTCTGCACAGCTAAACTGGAAGTGGCATTTGCGGCTCGCACTAGTGCAGAGTTATCTCAAAGAAAGGGGCCACGGTGTTTCTGTATCTCTATTATGTTGGTGTGGTTTCGGAACTTTTAAATATCTCGATATATCTCGAAAACTACGCATCTGATCAAAAAATATCATAGAACATAAAAAGTAGGAAACTTAATTCTCTACAAAAAAGGTCTATTAACATTTTGCCATAGCTCGCTTGGTTTCCGAGATATTTGCAGATTTACCTCAAGGGAAGGGGCCTGACGGACATATTTCGAGATATTTCTTCTTCTTGTTGTTCTTCTTCTGCACAGCTAAGCTGGAAGTGGCATTTGCGGCTCGCACTAGTGCAGAGTTATCTCAAAGAAAGGGGCCACGGTGTTTCTGTATCTCTATTATGTTGGTGCGGCTTCGGAACTTTTAAATATCTTGATATATCTCGAGAACTACCCATCTGATCAAAAAATATCATAGAACATAAAAAGTAGGAAACTTAATTCTCTACAAAAAAGGTCTCTTAACATTTTGCCATAGCTCGCTTCGTTTCCGAGATATTTGCAGATTTATCTCAAGGGAAGGGGCCTAACGGACATATTTCGAGATATTTCTTCTTCTTGTTGTTCTTCTTCTGCACAGCTAAACTGGAAGTGGCATTTCCAGCTCGCAATAGTGCAGAGTTACCTCAAAGAGAGGAGCCACGGTGTTTCTGTATCTCTATTATGTTGGTGCGGCTTCGGAACTTTTAAATATCTTGATATATCTCGAGAACTACGCATCTGATCAAAAAATATCATAGAACATAAAAAGTAGGAAACTTAATTCTCTACAAATAAGGTCTCTTAACATTTTGCATAGCTCGCTTCGTTTCCGAGATATTTGCAGATTTATCTCAAGGGAAGGGGCCTGACGGACATATTTCGAGATATTTCTTCTTCTTGTTGTTCTTCTTCTGCACAGCTAAACTGGAAGTGGCATTTGCGGCTCGCACTAGTGCAGAGTTATCTCAAAGAAAGGGGCCACGGTGTTTCTGTATCTCTATTATGTTGGTGCGGTTTCGGAACTTTTAAATATCTTGATATATCTCGAGAACTACGCATCTGATCAAAAAATATCATCGAACATGAAAAGTATGAAACTTAATTCTCTACAAATAAGGTCTCTTACCATTTTGCCATAGCTCGCTTCGTTTCCGAGATATTTGCCGATTTATCTCAAGGGAAGGGGCCTGACGGACATATTTCGAGATATTTCATCTTCTTGTTGTTCTTCTTCTGCACAGCTAAGCTGGAAGTGGCATTTGCAGGTCGCAATAGTGCAGAGTTATCTCAAAGAAAGGGGCCACGGTGTTTCTGTATCTCTATTATGTTGGTGCAGCTTCGGAACTTTTAAATATCTCGATATATCTCGAAAACTACGCTTCTGATCAAAAAATATCATAGAACATAAATTGTAGGAAACATAATTCTCTACAAAAAAGGTCTCTTAACGTTTTGCCATAGCTCGCTTCGTTTCCGAGATATTTGCAGATTTATCTCAAGGGAAGGGTCCTGACGGACATATTTCGAGATATTTCTTCTTCTTGTTGTTCTTCTTCTGCACAGCTAAACTGGAAGTGGCATTTCGAGCTCGCAATAGTGCAGAGTTATCTCAAAGAAAGAGGCCACGGTGTTTCTGTGTCTCTATTATGTTGGTGCGGCTTCGGAACTTTTAAATATCTCGATATATCTCAAAAACTACGCTTCTGATCAAAAAATATCATAGAACATAAAAAGTAGGAAACTTAATTCTCTACAAAAAAGGTCTCTTAACATTTTGCCATAGCTCGCTTCGTTTCCGAGATATTTGCAGATTTGTCTCAAGCGAAGGGGCCTGACGGACATATTTCGAGATATTTCTTCTTCTTGTTGCTCTTCTTCTGCACAGCTAAGCTGGAAGTGGCATTTCCAGCTCGCAATCGTGCAGAGTTATCTCAAAGAAAGGGGCCACGGTGTTTCTGTATCTCTATTATGTTGGTGCGGCTTCGGAACTTTTAAATATCTCGATATATCTCGAAAACTACGCTTCTGATCAAAAAATATCATAGGACATAAATTGTAGGAAACATAATTCTCTACAAAAAAGGTCTCTTAACATTTTGCCATAGCTCGCTTCGTTTCCGAGATATTTGCAGATTTATCTCAAGGGAAGGGTCCTGATGGACATATTTCGAGATATTTCTTCTTCTTGTTGTTCTTCTTCTGCACAGCCAAACTGGAAGTGGCATTTCCAGCTCGCAATCGTGCAGAGTTATCTCAAAGAAAGGGGCCACGGTGTTTCTGTATCTCTATTATGTTGGTGCGGCTTCGGAACTTTTAAATATCTTGATATATCTCGAGAACTACGCATCTGATCAAAAAATATCATAGAACATAAAAAGTAGGAAACTTAATTCTCTACGAAAAAGGTCTCTTAACATTTTCCCATAGCTGGCATCGTTTCCGAGATATTTGCAGATTTAGCTCAAGGGAAGGGGTCTGACGGACATATTTCGAGATATTTCTTCTTCTTGTTGTTCTTCTTCTGCACAGCTAAGCTGGAAGTGGCATTTGCAGCTCGCAATAGTGCAGAGTTATCTCAAAGAAAGAGGCCACGGTGTTTCTGTGTCTCTATTATGTTGGTGC
The DNA here is from genome assembly GCF_051020975.1 of Osmia lignaria lignaria. Classification (NCBI taxonomy): domain Eukaryota; kingdom Metazoa; phylum Arthropoda; class Insecta; order Hymenoptera; family Megachilidae; genus Osmia; species Osmia lignaria. Next base: position 12,372,651 of record NW_027478163.1, read on the forward strand.
GGCTTCGGAACTTTTAAATATCTCGATATATCTCGAAAACTACGCTTCTGATCAAAAAATATCATAAAACGTAAATTGTAGGAAACATAATTCTCTACAAAAAAGGTCTCTTAACATTTTGCCATAGCTCGCTCCGTTTCCGAGATATTTGCAGATTTATCTCAAGGGAAGGGGTCTGACGGACATATTTCGAGATATTTCTTCTTCTTGTTGTTCTTCTTCTGCACAGCTAAGCTCGAAGTGGCATTTGCAGCTCGCAATAGTGCAGAGTTATCTCAAAGAAAGGGGCCACGGTGTTTCTGTATCTCTATTATGTTGGTGCGGCTTCGGAACTTTTAAATATCTTGATATATCTCGAGAACTACGCATCTGATCAAAAAATATCATACAATATAAAACGTAGGAAACTTAATTCTCTACAAAAAAGGTCACTTAACATTTTGCCATAACTCGCTTCGTTTCCGAGATATTTGCAGATTTATCTCAAGGGAAGGGGCCTGACGGACATATTTTGAGATACTTCTTCTTCTTGTTGTTCTTCTTCTGCACAGCTAAGTTGGAAGTGGCATTTGCAGCTCGCAAGAGTGCAGAGTTATCTCAAAGAAAGGGGCCACGGTGTTTCTGTATCTCTATTATGTTGGTGCGGCTTCGGAACTTTTAAATATCTCGATATATCTCGAAAACTACGCTTCTGATCAAAAAATATCATAAAACGTAAATTGTAGGAAACATAATTCTCTACAAAAAAGGTCTCTTAACATTTTGCCATAGCTCGCTCCGTTTCCGAGATATTTGCAGATTTATCTCAAGGGAAGGGGTCTGACGGACATATTTCGAGATATTTCTTCTTCTTGTTGTTCTTCTTCTGCACAGCTAAGCTCGAAGTGGCATTTGCAGCTCGCAATAATGCAGAGTTATCTCAAAGAAAGGGGCCACGGTGTTTCTGTATCTCTATTATGTTGGTGCGGCTTCGGAACTTTTAAATATCTTGATATATCTCGAGAACTACGCATCTGATCAAAAAATATCATACAATATAAAAAGTAGGAAACTTAATTCTCTACAAAAAAGGTCTTTTAACATTTTGCCATAACTCGCTTCGTTTCCGAGATATTTGCAAATTTATCTCAAGGGAAGGGGCCTGACGGACATATTTTGAGATATTTCTTCTTTTTGTTGTTCTTCTTCTGCACAGCTAAGCTGGAAGTGGCATTTGCAGCTCGCAATAGTGCAGAGTTATCTCAAAGAAAGGGGCCACGGTGTTTCTGTATCTCTATTATGTTGGTGCGGCTTCGGAACTTGTAAATATCTTGATATATCTCGAGAACTACGCATCTGATCAAAAAATATCATAGAACATAAAAAGTAGGAAACTTAATTCTCTACAAAAAAGGTCTCTTAACATTTTGCCATAGCTCGCTTGGTTTCCGAGATATTTGCAGATTTATCTCAAGGGAAGGGGCCTGACGGACATATTTCGAGATATTTCTTCTTCTTGTTGTTCTTCTTCTGCACAGCTAAGCTGGAAGTGGCATTTGCAGCTCGCAGTAGTGCAGAGTTATCTCAAAGAAAGGGGCCACGGTGTTTCTGTATCTCTATTATGTTGGTGCGGCTTCGGAACTTTTAAATATCTTGATATATCTCGAGAACTACGCATCTGATCAAAAAATATCATAGAACATAAAAAGTGGGAAACTTAATTCTCTACAAAAAAGGTCTCGTACCATTTTGCCATAGCTCGCTTGGTTTCCGAGATATTTGCAGATTTATCTCAAGGGAAGGGGCCTGACGGACATATTTCGAGATATTTCTTCTTCTTGTTGTTCTTCTTCTGCACAGCTAAGCTGGAAGTGGCATTTGCAGCTCGCAATAGTGCAGAGTTACCTCAAAGAAAGGGGCCACGGTGTTTCTGTATCTCTATTATGTTGGTGCCGCTTCGGAACTTTTAAATATCTGGATATATCTCGAGAACTACGCATCTGATCAAAAAATATCATAGAACATAAAAAGTAGGAAACTTAATTCTCTACAAAAAAGGTCTCTTAACGTTTTGCAATAGCTCGCTTCGTTTCCGAGATATTTGCAGATTTATCTCAAGGGAAGGGGCCTGACGGACATATTTCGAGATATTTCTTCTTCTTGTTGTTCTTCTTCTGCACAGCTAAGCTGGAAGTGGCATTTGCAGCGCGCAATAGTGCAGAGTTATCTCAAAGAAAGGGGCCACGGTGTTTCTGTATCTCTATTATGTTGGTGCGGCTTCGGAACTTTTAAATATCTCGATATATCTCGAAAACTACGCTTCTGATCAAAAAATATCATAGGACATAAATTGTAGGAAACATAATTCTCTACAAAAAAGGTCTCTTAACATTTTGCCATAGCTCGCTTCGTTTCCGAGATATTTGCAGATTTATCTCAAGGGAAGGGTCCTGATGGACATATTTCGAGATATTTCTTCTTCTTGTTGTTCTTCTTCTGCACAGCCAAACTGGAAGTGGCATTTCCAGCTCGCAATCGTGCAGAGTTATCTCAAAGAAAGGGGCCACGGTGTTTCTGTATCTCTATTATGTTGGTGCGGCTTCGGAACTTTTAAATATCTTGATATATCTCGAGAACTACGCATCTGATCAAAAAATATCATAGAACATAAAAAGTAGGAAACTTAATTCTCTACGAAAAAGGTCTCTTAACATTTTCCCATAGCTGGCATCGTTTCCGAGATATTTGCAGATTTAGCTCAAGGGAAGGGGTCTGACGGACATATTTCGAGATATTTCTTCTTCTTGTTGTTCTTCTTCTGCACAGCTAAGCTGGAAGTGGCATTTGCAGCTCGCAATAGTGCAGAGTTATCTCAAAGAAAGAGGCCACGGTGTTTCTGTGTCTCTATTATGTTGGTGCGGCTTCGGAACTTTTAAATATCTCGATATATCTCGAAAACTACGCTTCTGATCAAAAAATATCATAAAACGTAAATTGTAGGAAACATAATTCTCTACAAAAAAGGTCTCTTAACATTTTGCCATAGCTCGCTCCGTTTCCGAGATATTTGCAGATTTATCTCAAGGGAAGGGGTCTGACGGACATATTTCGAGATATTTCTTCTTCTTGTTGTTCTTCTTCTGCACAGCTAAGCTCGAAGTGGCATTTGCAGCTCGCAATAGTGCAGAGTTATCTCAAAGAAAGGGGCCACGGTGTTTCTGTATCTCTATTATGTTGGTGCGGCTTCGGAACTTTTAAATATCTTGATATATCTCGAGAACTACGCATCTGATCAAAAAATATCATACAATATAAAACGTAGGAAACTTAATTCTCTACAAAAAAGGTCACTTAACATTTTGCCATAACTCGCTTCGTTTCCGAGATATTTGCAGATTTATCTCAAGGGAAGGGGCCTGACGGACATATTTTGAGATACTTCTTCTTCTTGTTGTTCTTCTTCTGCACAGCTAAGTTGGAAGTGGCATTTGCAGCTCGCAAGAGTGCAGAGTTATCTCAAAGAAAGGGGCCACGGTGTTTCTGTATCTCTATTATGTTGGTGCGGCTTCGGAACTTTTAAATATCGTGATATATCTCGAGAACTACGCATCTGATCAAAAAATATCATAGAACATAAAAAGTAGGAAACTTAATTCTCTACAAAAAAGGTATCTTAGCATTTTGCCATAGCTCGCTTCGTTCCCGAGATATTTGCAGATTTATCTCAAGGGAAGGGGCCTGACGGACATATTTTGAGATTTTTCTTCTTCTTGTTGTTCTTCTTCTGCACAGCTAAGCTGGAAGTGCCATTTGCAGCTCGCAATAGTGCAGAGTTATCTCAAAGACAGAGGCCACGGTGTTTCTGTGTCTCTATTATGTTGGTGCGGCTTCGGAACTTTTAAATATCTCGATATATCTCGAAAACTACGCTTCTGATCAAAAAATATCATAAAACGTAAATTGTAGGAAACATAATTCTCTACAAAAAAGGTCTCTTAACATTTTGCCATAGCTCGCTCCGTTTCCGAGATATTTGCAGATTTATCTCAAGGGAAGGGGTCTGACGGACATATTTCGAGATATTTCTTCTTCTTGTTGTTCTTCTTCTGCACAGCTAAGCTCGAAGTGGCATTTGCAGCTCGCAATAATGCAGAGTTATCTCAAAGAAAGGGGCCACGGTGTTTCTGTATCTCTATTATGTTGGTGCGGCTTCGGAACTTTTAAATATCTTGATATATCTCGAGAACTACGCATCTGATCAAAAAATATCATACAATATAAAAAGTAGGAAACTTAATTCTCTACAAAAAAGGTCTTTTAACATTTTGCCATAACTCGCTTCGTTTCCGAGATATTTGCAAATTTATCTCAAGGGAAGGGGCCTGACGGACATATTTTGAGATATTTCTTCTTTTTGTTGTTCTTCTTCTGCACAGCTAAGCTGGAAGTGGCATTTGCAGCTCGCAATAGTGCAGAGTTATCTCAAAGAAAGGGGCCACGGTGTTTCTGTATCTCTATTATGTTGGTGCGGCTTCGGAACTTGTAAATATCTTGATATATCTCGAGAACTACGCATCTGATCAAAAAATATCATAGAACATAAAAAGTAGGAAACTTAATTCTCTACAAAAAAGGTCTCTTAACATTTTGCCATAGCTCGCTTGGTTTCCGAGATATTTGCAGATTTATCTCAAGGGAAGGGGCCTGACGGACATATTTCGAGATATTTCTTCTTCTTGTTGTTCTTCTTCTGCACAGCTAAGCTGGAAGTGGCATTTGCAGCTCGCAGTAGTGCAGAGTTATCTCAAAGAAAGGGGCCACGGTGTTTCTGTATCTCTATTATGTTGGTGCGGCTTCGGAACTTTTAAATATCTTGATATATCTCGAGAACTACGCATCTGATCAAAAAATATCATAGAACATAAAAAGTAGGAAACTTAATTCTCTACAAAAAAGGTCTCTTAACGTTTTGCAATAGCTCGCTTCGTTTCCGAGATATTTGCAGATTTATCTCAAGGGAAGGGGCCTGACGGACATATTTCGAGATATTTCTTCTTCTTGTTGTTCTTCTTCTGCACAGCTAAGCTGGAAGTGGCATTTGCAGCGCGCAATAGTGCAGAGTTATCTCAAAGAAAGGGGCCACGGTGTTTCTGTATCTCTATTATGTTGTTGCGGCTTCGGAACTTTTAAATATCTCGATATATCTCGAAAACTACGCTTCTGATCAAAAAATATCATAGAACATATATTGTAGGAAACATAATTCTCTACAAAAAAGGTCTCTTAACGTTTTGCCATAGCTCGCTTCGTTTCCGAGATATTTGCAGATTTATCTCAAGGGAAGGGTCCTGACGGACATATTTCGAGATCTTTCTTCTTCTTGTTGTTCTTCCTCTGCACAGCTAAACTGGAAGTGGCATTTCCAGCTCGCAATAGTGCAGAGTTATCCCGAAGAAAGGGGCCACGGTGTTTCTGTATCTCTATTATGTTGGTGCGGCTTCGGAACTTTTAAATATCTCGATATATCTCGAAAACTACGCTTCTGATCAAAAAATATTATAGAACATAAATTGTAGGAAACATAATTCTCTACAAAAAAGGTCTCTTAACATTTTGCCGTAGCTAGCTTCGTTTCCGAGATATTTGCAGATTTATCTCAAGGGAAGGGGCCTGACGGACATATTTCGAGATATTTCTTCTTCTTGTTGTTCTTCTTCTGCACAGCTAAGCTGGAAGTGGCATTTGCAGCGCGCAATAGTGCAGAGTTATCTCAAAGAAAGGGGCCACGGTGTTTCTGTATCTCTATTATGTTGGTGCGGCTTCGGAACTTTTAAATATCTGGATATATCTCGAGAACTACGCATCTGATCAAAAAATATCATAGAACATAAAAAGTAGGAAACTTAATTCTCTACAAAAAAGTTCTCTTAACATTTTGCCATAGCTCGCTTCGTTTCCGAGATATATGCAGATTTATCTCAGGGGAAGGGGCCTGACGGACATATTTCGAGATATTTCTTCTTCTTGTTGTTCTTCTTCAGCACAGCTAAGCTGGAAGTGGCATTTGCAGCTCGCAATAGTGCAGAGTTATCTCGCCGAAAGGGGCCACGTTGTTTCTGTATCTCTATTATGTTGGTGCGGCTTCGGAACTTTTAAATATCTTGATATATCTCGAGAACTACGCATCTGATCAAAAAATATCATAGACCATAAATAGTAGGAAACTTAATTTCCTACAAAAAAGGTCTCTTAATATTTTGCCATATCTCGCATCGTTTCCGAGATATTTGCAGATTTAGCTCAAGGGAAGGGGCCTGATGGACATATTCCGAGATATTTCTTGTTCTTGTTGTGCTTCTTCTGCACAGCTAAGCTGGAAGTGGCATTTGCAGCTCGCAATAGTGCAGAGTTATCTCACAGAAAGGGGCCACGGTGTTTCTGTATCTCTATTATGTTGGTGCGGCTTCGGAACTTTTAAATATCTTGATATATCTCGAAAACTACGCATCCGATCCGAAAATATCATAGAACATAAATAGTAGGAAACTTAATTTCCTACAAAAAAGGTCTCTCAACGTTTTGCCATAGCTCGCATTGTTTCCGAGATATTTGCAGATTCAGCTCAAAGGATCGGGCCTGACGGACATATTTCGTGATATTTCTTCTTCTTGTTGTTCTTCGTCTGCACAGCTAAACTGGAAGTGGCATTTCCAGCTCGCAATAGTGCAGAGTTATCTCGCAGAAAGGGGCCACGCTGTTTCTGTATCTCTATTATGTTGGTGCGGCTTCGGAACTTTTAAATATCTTGATATATCTCGAGAACTACTCATCTGATCAAAAAATATCATAGAGCATAAATAGTAGGAAACTTAATTTCCTACAAAAAAGGTCTCCGAACATTTTGCCATAGCTCGCATCGTTTCCGAGATATTTGCAGATTTAGCTCAAGGGAAGGGGCCTGACGGACATATTCCGAGATATTTCTTGTTCTTGTTGTGCTTCTTCTGCACAGCTAAGCGGGAACTGGCATTTGCAGCTCGCAATAGTGCAGAGTTATCTCAAAAAAAGGGGCCACGGTGTTTATGTATCTTTATTATGTTGTTGCGGCTTCGGAACCTTTAAATATCTCGATATATCTCGAAAACTACGCATCTGATCAAAAAATATCATAGAACATAAATAGTAGGAAACTTAATTTCCTACAAAAAAGTTCTCTCAACGTTTTGTCATAGCTCGCATTGTTTCCGAGATATTTGCAGATTCAGCTCAAAGGATCGGGCCTGACGGACATATTTCGAGATATTTCTTGTTCTTGTTGTGCTTCTTCCGCACAGCTAAGCTCGAACTGGCATTTGCAGCTCGCAATAGTGCAGAGTTATCTCACAGAAAGGGGCCACGGTGTTTCTGTATCTCTATTATGTTGGTGCGGCTTCGGAACTTTTAAATATCTTGATATATCTCGAAAACTACGCATCCGATCCGAAAATATCATAGAACATAAATAGTAGGAAACTTAATTTCCTACAAAAAAGGTCTCCGAACATTTTGCCATAGCTCGCATCGTTTCCGAGATATTTGCAGATTTAGCTCAAGGGAAGGGGCCTGACGGACATATTTCGAGATATTTCTGCTTCTTGTTGTTCTTCTTCTGCACAGCTAAGCTGGAAGTGGCATTTGCACGTCGCAATAGTGCAGAGTTATCTCAAAGAAAGGGGCCACGGTGTTTCTGTATCTCTATTATTTTGGTGCGGCTTCGGAACTTTTAAATATCTCGATATATCTCGAAAACTACGCTTCTGATCAAAAAATGTCATAGATCGTAAATTGTAGGAAACATAATTCTCTACAAAAAAGGTCTCTCAACATATTGCCATAGCTCGCTTCGTTTCCGAGATATTTGCAGATTTATCTCAAGGGAAGGGGCCTGACGGACATATTTCGAGATATTTCTTCTTCTTGTTGTTCTTCTTCTGCACAGCTAAGCTGGAAGTGGCATTTGCAGCTCGCAATAGTGCAGAGTTATCTCAAAGAAAGGGGCCACGGTGTTTCTGTATCTTTATTATGTTGTTGCGGCTTCGGAACCTTTAAATATCTCGATATATCTCGAAAACTACGCATCTGATCAAAAAATATCATAGAGCATAAATAGTAGGAAACTTAATTTCCTACAAAAAAGATCTCTTAATATTTTGCCATAGTTCGCATTGTTTCCGAGATATTTGCAGATTTAGCTCAAGGAAAGGGGCCTGACGGACATATTCCGAGATATTTCTTGTTCTTGTTGTGCTTCCTCTGCACAGCTAAGCTGGAAGTGGCATTTGCAGCTCGGAATAGTGCAGAGTTATCTCAAAGAAAGAGGCCACGGTGTTTATGTATCTTTATTATGTTGTTGCGGCTTCGGTACCTTTAAATATCTCGATATATCTCGAAAACTACGCATCTGATCAAAAAATATCATAGAACCTGAATTGTAGGAAACGTAATTCTCTACAAAAAAGGTCTCTTATCATTTTGCCATAGCTCGCATCGTTTCCGAGATATTTGCAGATTTAATTCAAGGGAAGGGGCCTGACGGACATATTTCGAGATATTTCTTCTTCTTGTTGTTCTTCTTCTGCACAGCTAAAGTGGAAGTTACATTTGCAGCTCGGAATAGTGCAGAGTTATCTCAAAGAAAGAGGCCACGGTGTTTATGTATCTTTATTATGTTGGTGCGGCTTCGGAACCTTTAAATATCCCGATATATCTCGAAAACTACGTATCTGATCAAAAAATATCATAGAACATAAATAGTAGGAAACTTAATTTCCTACAAAAAGGGTCTCTCAACGTTTTGCCATAGCTGGCATTGTTTCCGAGATATTTGCAGATTCAGCTCAAAGGAACGGGCCTGACGGACATATTCCGAGATATTTCTTGTTATTGTTGTGCTTCTTCTGCACAGCTAAGCTCGAACTGGCATTTGCAGCTCGCAATAGTGCAGGGTTATCTCAAAGAAAGGGGCCACGGTGTTTCTGTATCTCTATTATGTTGGTGCGGCTTCGGAACTTTTAAATATCTCGATATATCTCGAAAACTACGCTTCTGATCAAAAAATATCATAGAACATAAAAAGTAGGAAACTTAATTCTCTACAAAAAAGGTCTCTTAACATTTTGCCATTGCTCGCTTCGTTTCCTAGATATTTGCAGATGTATCTCAAGGGAAGGGGTCTGACGGACATATTTCGAGATATTTCTTCTTCTTGTTGTTCTTCTTCTGCACAGCTAAGCTCGAACTGGCATTTGCAGCTCGCAATAGTGCATAGTTATCTCACAGAAAGGGGTCACGGTGTTTCCGTATCTCTATTATGTTGGTGCGGCTTCGGAACTTTTAAGTATCTTGATATATCTCGAGAATTACGCATCTGATCAAAAAATATCATAGAACGTAAGAAGTAGGAAACTTAATTCTCTACAAAAAAGGTCTCTTAACATTTTGCCACAGCTCGCATCGTTTCCGAGATATTTGCAGATTTAGCTCAAGGGAAGGGGCCTGACGGACTTAATCCGAGATATTTCTTGTTCTTGTTGTGCTTCTTCTGCACAGCTAAGCTCGAACTGGCATTTGCAGCTTGCAATAGTGCAGAGTTATCTCACAGAAAGGGGCCACGGTGTTTCTGTATCTCTATTATGTTGGTGCGGCTTCGGAACTTTTAAATATCTTGATATATCTCGAGAATTACGCATCTGATCAAAAAATATCATAGAACATAAATAGTAGGAAACTTAATTTCCTACAAAAAGGGTCTCTCAACGTTTTGCCATAGCTCGCATTGTTTCCGAGATATTTGCAGACTCAGCTCAAACAAACGGGCCTGACGGACATATTCCGAGATATTTCTTGTTCTTGTTGTGCTTCTTCCGCACAGCTAAGCTCGAACTGGCATTTGCAGCTCGCAATAGTGCAGAGTTATCTCACAGAAAGGGGCCACGGTGTTTCTGTATCTCTATTATGTTGGTGCGGCTTCGGAACTTTTAAATATCTTGATATATCTCGAGAATTACGCATCTGATCAAAAAATATCATAGAACTTAAGAAGTAGGAAACTTAATTCTCTACAAAAAAGGTCTCTTAACATTTTGCCATAGCTCGCATCGTTTCCGAGATATTTGCAGATGTAACTCAAGGGAAGGGGCCTGACGGACATATTCCGAGATATTTCTTGTTATTGTTGTGCTTCTTCTGCACAGCTAAGCTCGAACTGGCATTTGCAGCTCGCAATAGTGCAGAGTTATCTCACAGAAAGGGGCCACGGTGTTTCTGTATCTCTATTATGTTGGTGCGGCTTCGGAACTTTTAAATATCTTGATATATCTCGAAAACTACGCATCCGATCCGAAAATATCATAGAACATAAATAGTAGGAAACTTAATTTCCTACAAAAAAGGTCTCTCAACGTTTTGCCATAGCTCGCATTGTTTCCGAGATATTTGCAGATTCAGCTCAAAGGATCGGGCCTGACGGACATATTTCGTGATATTTCTTCTTCTTGTTGTTCTTCGTCTGCACAGCTAAACTGGAAGTGGCATTTCCAGCTCGCAATAGTGCAGAGTTATCTCGCAGAAAGGGGCCACGCTGTTTCTGTATCTCTATTATGTTGGTGCGGCTTCGGAACTTTTAAATATCTTGATATATCTCGAGAACTACTCATCTGATCAAAAAATATCATAGAGCATAAATAGTAGGAAACTTAATTTCCTACAAAAAAGGTCTCCGAACATTTTGCCATAGCTCGCATCGTTTCCGAGATATTTGCAGATTTAGCTCAAGGGAAGGGGCCTGACGGACATATTCCGAGATATTTCTTGTTCTTGTTGTGCTTCTTCTGCACAGCTAAGCGGGAACTGGCATTTGCAGCTCGCAATAGTGCAGAGTTATCTCAAAAAAAGAGGCCACGGTGTTTATGTATCTTTATTATGTTGTTGCGGCTTCGGAACCTTTAAATATCTCGATATATCTCGAAAACTACGCATCTGATCAAAAAATATCATAGAACATAAATAGTAGGAAACTTAATTTCCTACAAAAAAGTTCTCTCAACGTTTTGCCATAGCTCGCATTGTTTCCGAGATATTTGCAGATTCAGCTCAAAGGATCGGGCCTGACGGACATATTTCGAGATATTTCTTCTTCTTGTTGTTCTTCGTCTGCACAGCTAAACTGGAAGTGGCATTTCGAGCTCGCAATATTGCAGAGTTATCTCGCAGAAAGGGGCCACGCTGTTTCTGTATCTCTATTATGTTGGTGCGGCTTCGGAACTTTTAAATATCTTGATATATCTCGAGAACTACTCATCTGATCAAAAAATATCATAGAGAATAAATAGTAGGAAACTTAATTTCCTACATAAAAGATCTCTTAATATTTTGCCATAGCTCGCATTGTTTCCGAGATATTTGCAGATTTAGCTCAAGGGAAGGGGCCTGACGGATATATTCCGAGATATTTCTTGTTCTTGTTGTGCTTCTTCTGCACAGCTAAGCTGGAAGTGGCATTTGCAGCTCGGAATAGTGCAGAGTTATCTCAAAGAAAGAGGCCACGGTGTTTATGTATCTTTATTATGTTGTTGCGGCTTCGGAACCTTTAAATATCTCGATATATCTCGAAAACTACGCATCTGATCAAAAAATATCATAGAACCTGAATTGTAGGAAACGTAATTCTCTACAAAAAAGGTCTCTTATCATTTTGCCATAGCTCGCATCGTTTCCGAGATATTTGCAGATTTAATTCAAGGGAAGGGGCCTGACGGACATATTTCGAGATATTTCTTCTTCTTGTTGTTCTTCTTCTGCACAGCTAAAGTGGAAGTTACATTTGCAGCTCGGAATAGTGCAGAGTTATCTCAAAGAAAGAGGCCACGGTGTTTATGTATCTTTATTATGTTGGTGCGGCTTCGGAACCTTTAAATATCTCGATATATCTCGAAAACTACGTATCTGATCAAAAAATATCATAGAACATAAATAGTAGGAAACTTAATTTCCTACAAAAAGGGTCTCTCAACGTTTTGCCATAGCTCGCATTGTTTCCGAGATATTTGCAGATTCAGCTCAAAGGAACGGGCCTGACGGACATATTCCGAGATATTTCTTGTTATTGTTGTGCTTCTTCTGCACAGCTAAGCTCGAACTGGCATTTGCAGCTCGCAATAGTGCAGGGTTATCTCAAAGAAAGGGGCCACGGTGTTTCTGTATCTCTATTATGTTGGTGCGGCTTCGGAACTTTTAAATATCTCGATATATCTCGAAAACTACGCTTCTGATCAAAAAATATCATAGAACATAAAAAGTAGGAAACCTATTTCTCTACAAAAAAGGTCTCTTAACATTTTGCCATTGCTCGCTTCGTTTCCTAGATATTTGCAGATGTATCTCAAGGGAAGGGGTCTGACGGACATATTTCGAGATATTTCTTCTTCTTGTTGTTCTTCTCCTGCACAGCTAAGCTCGAACTGGCATTTGCAGCTCGCAATAGTGCATAGTTATCTCACAGAAAGGGGTCACGGTGTTTCCGTATCTCTATTATGTTGGTGCGGCTTCGGAACTTTTAAATATCTTGATATATCTCGAGAATTACGCATCTGATCAAAAAATATCATAGAACGTAAGAAGTAGGAAACTTAATTCTCTACAAAAAAGGTCTCTTAACATTTTGCCATAGCTCGCATCGTTTCCGAGATATTTGCAGATTTAGCTCAAGGGAAGGGGCCTGATGGACTTAATCCGAGATATTTCTTGTTCTTGTTGTGCTTCTTCTGCACACCTAAGCTCGAACTGGCATTTGCAGCTCGCAATAGTGCAGAGTTATCTCACAGAAAGGGGCCACGGTGTTTCTGTATCTCTATTATGTTGGTGCGGCTTCGGAACTTTTAAATATCTCGATATATCTCGAAAACTACGTATCTGATCAAAAAATATCATAGAACATAAATAGTAGGAAACTTAATTTCCTACAAAAAGGGTCTCTCAACGTTTTGCCATAGCTCGCATTGTTTCCGAGATATTTGCAGATTCAGCTCAAAGGAACGGGCCTGACGGACATATTCCGAGATATTTCTTGTTATTGTTGTGCTTCTTCTGCACAGCTAAGCTCGAACTGGCATTTGCAGCTCGCAATAGTGCAGGGTTATCTCAAAGAAAGGGGCCACGGTGTTTCTGTATCTCTATTATGTTGGTGCGGCTTCGGAACTTTTAAATATCTCGATATATCTCGAAAACTACGCTTCTGATCAAAAAATATCATAGAACATAAAAAGTAGGAAACTTAATTCTCTACAAAAAAGGTCTCTTAACATTTTGCCATTGCTCGCTTCGTTTCCTAGATATTTGCAGATGTATCTCAAGGGAAGGGGTCTGACGGACATATTTCGAGATATTTCTTCTTCTTGTTGTTCTTCTTCTGCACAGCTAAGCTCGAACTGGCATTTGCAGCTCGCAATAGTGCATAGTTATCTCACAGAAAGGGGTCACGGTGTTTCCGTATCTCTATTATGTTGGTGCGGCTTCGGAACTTTTAAATATCTTGATATATCTCGAGAATTACGCATCTGATCAAAAAATATCATAGAACATAAATAGTAGGAAACTTAATTTCCTACAAAAAGGGTCTCTGAACGTTTTGCCATAGCTCGCATTGTTTCCGAGATATTTGCAGACTCAGCTCAAACGAACGGGCCTGACGGACATATTCCGAGATATTTCTTGTTCTTGTTGTGCTTCTTCCGCACAGCTAAGCTCGAACTGGCATTTGCAGCTCGCAATAGTGCAGAGTTATCTCACAGAAAGGGGCCACGGTGTTTCTGTATCTCTATTATGTTGGTGCGGCTTCGGAACTTTTAAATATCTTGATATATCTCGAGAATTACGCATCTGATCAAAAAATATCATAGAACTTAAGAAGTAGGAAACTTAATTCTCTACAAAAAAGGTCTCTTAACATTTTGCCATAGCTCGCATCGTTTCCGAGATATTTGCAGATGTAACTCAAGGGAAGGGGCCTGACGGACATATTCCGAGATATTTCTTGTTATTGTTGTGCTTCTTCTGCACAGCTAAGCTCGAACTGGCATTTGCAGCTCGCAATAGTGCAGAGTTATCTCACAGAAAGGGGCCACGGTGTTTCTGTATCTCTATTATGTTGGTGCGGCTTCGGAACTTTAAAATATCTTGATATATCTCGAGAACTACGCATCTGATCAAAAAATATCATACAACATAAAAAGTAGGAAACTTAATTCTCTACAAAAAAGGTCTCTTAACATTTTGCCATAGCTCGCTTCGTTTCCGAGATATATGCAGATTTATCTCAAGGGAAGGGGCCTGACGGACATATTTCGAGATATTTCTTCTTCTTGTTGTTCTTCTTCTGCATAGCTAAACTGGAAGTGGCATTTCCAGCTCGCAATAGTGCAGAGTTATCTCAAAGAAAGGGGCCACGGTGTTTCTGTATCTTTATTATGTTGTTGCGGCTTCGGAACCTTTAAATATCTCGATATATCTCGAAAACTACGCATCTGATCAAAAAATATCATAGAACCTGAATTGTAGGAAACGTAATTCTCTACAAAAAAGGTCTCTTATCATTTTGCCATAGCTCGCATCGTTTCCGAGATATTTGCAGATTTAATTCAAGGAAAGGGGCCTGACGGACATATTCCGAGATATTTCTTGTTCTTGTTGTGCTTCCTCTGCACAGCTAAGCTGGAAGTGGCATTTGCAGCTCGGAATAGTGCAGAGTTATCTCAAAGAAAGAGGCCACGGTGTTTATGTATCTTTATTATGTTGATGCGGCTTCGGAACCTTTAAATATCTCGATATATCTCGAAAACTACGCATCTGATCAAAAAATATCATAGAACCTGAATTGTAGGAAACGTAATTCTCTACAAAAAAGGTCTCTTATCATTTTGCCATAGCTCGCATCGTTTCCGAGATATTTGCAGATTTAATTCAAGGGAAGGGGCCTGACGGACATATTTCGAGATATTTCTTCTTCTTGTTGTTCTTCTTCTGCACAGCTAAAGTGGAAGTTACATTTGCAGCTCGGAATAGTGCAGAGTTATCTCAAAGAAAGAGGCCACGGTGTTTATGTATCTTTATTATGTTGGTGCGGCTTCGGAACCTTTAAATATCTCGATATATCTCGAAAACTACGTATCTGATCAAAAAATATCATAGAACATAAATAGTAGGAAACTTAATTTCCTACAAAAAGGGTCTCTCAACGTTTTGCCATAGCTCGCATTGTTTCCGAGATATTTGCAGATTCAGCTCAAAGGAACGGGCCTGACGGACATATTCCGAGATATTTCTTGTTATTGTTGTGCTTCTTCTGCACAGCTAAGCTCGAACTGGCATTTGCAGCTCGCAATAGTGCAGGGTTATCTCAAAGAAAGTGGCCACGGTGTTTCTGTATCTCTATTATGTTGGTGCGGCTTCGGAACTTTTAAATATCTCGATATATCTCGAAAACTACGCTTCTGATCAAAAAATATCATAGAACATAAAAAGTAGGAAACTTAATTCTCTACAAAAAAGGTCTCTTAACATTTTGCCATTGCTCGCTTCGTTTCCTAGATATTTGCAGATGTATCTCAAGGGAAGGGGTCTGACGGACATATTTCGAGATATTTCTTCTTCTTGTTGTTCTTCTTCTGCACAGCTAAGCTCGAACTGGCATTTGCAGCTCGCAATAGTGCATAGTTATCTCACAGAAAGGGGTCACGGTGTTTCCGTATCTCTATTATGTTGGTGCGGCTTCGGAACTTTTAAATATCTTGATATATCTCGAGAATTACGCATCTGATCAAAAAATATCATAGAACGTAAGAAGTAGGAAACTTAATTCTCTACAAAAAAGGTCTCTTAACATTTTGCTATAGCTCGCATCGTTTCCGAGATATTTGCAGATTTAGCTCAAGGGAAGGGGCCTGACGGACTTAATCCGAGATATTTCTTGTTCTTGTTGTGCTTCTTCTGCACAGCTAAGCTCGAACTGGCATTTGCAGCTCGCAATAGTGCAGAGTTATCTCACAGAAAGGGGCCACGGTGTTTCTGTATCTCTATTATGTTGGTGCGGCTTCGGAACTTTTAAATATCTTGATATATCTCGAGAATTACGCATCTGATCAAAAAATATCATAGAACATAAATAGTAGGAAACTTAATTTCCTACAAAAAGGGTCTCTCAACGTTTTGCCATAGCTCGCATTGTTTCCGAGATATTTGCAGACTCAGCTCAAACGAACGGGCCTGACGGACATATTCCGAGATATTTCTTGTTCTTGTTGTGCTTCTTCCGCACAGCTAAGCTCGAACTGGCATTTGCAGCTCGCAATAGTGCAGAGTTATCTCACAGAAAGGGGCCACGGTGTTTCTGTATCTCTATTATGTTGGTGCGGCTTCGGAACTTTTAAATATCTTGATATATCTCGAGAATTACGCATCTGATCAAAAAATATCATAGAACTTAAGAAGTAGGAAACTTAATTCTCTACAAAAAAGGTCTCTTAACATTTTGCCATAGCTCGCATCGTTTCCGAGATATTTGCAGATGTAACTCAAGGGAAGGGGCCTGACGGACATATTCCGAGATATTTCTTGTTATTGTTGTGCTTCTTCTGCACAGCTAAGCTCGAACTGGCATTTGCAGCTCGCAATAGTGCAGAGTTATCTCACAGAAAGGGGCCACGGTGTTTCTGTATCTCTATTATGTTGGTGCGGCTTCGGAACTTTAAAATATCTTGATATATCTCGAGAACTACGCATCTGATCAAAAAATATCATACAACATAAAAAGTAGGAAACTTAATTCTCTACAAAAAAGGTCTCTTAACATTTTGCCATAGCTCGCTTCGTTTCCGAGATATTTGCAGATTTATCTCAAGGGAAGGGGCCTGACGGACATATTTCGAGATATTTCTTCTTCTTGTTGTTCTTCATCTGCACAGCTAAACTGGAAGTGGCATTTCCAGCTCGCAATAGTGCAGAGTTATCTCAAAGAAAGGGGCCACGGTGTTTCTGTATCTCTATTATGTTGGTGCGGCATCGGAACTTTTAAATATCTTGATATATCTCGAGAACTACGCTTCTGATCAAAAAATATCATAGAACATAAATTGTAGGAAACATAATTCTCCACAAAAAAGGTCTGTTACCATTTTGCCATAGCTCGCTTCGTTTCCGAGATATTTGCAGATATATCTCAAGGGAAGGGGCCTGACGGACATATTTCGAGATATTTCTTCTTCTTGTTGTTCTTCTTCTGCACTGCTAAGCTGGAAGTGGCATTTGCAGCTCGCAATAGTGCAGAGTTATCTCAAAGAAAGGGGCCACGGTGTTTCTGTATCTCTATTATGTTGGTGCGGCTTCGGAACTTTTAAATATCTCGAGGTATCTCGAAAACTACGCTTCTGTTCAAAAAATATCATAGAACATAAATTGTAGGAAACATAATTCTCTACAAAAAACGTCTCTTAACATTTTGCCATAGCTCGCTTCGTTTCCGAGATATTTGCAGATTTAGCTCAAGGGAAGGGGCCTGACGGACATATTCCGAGATATTTCTTGTTCTTGTTGTGCTTCTTCTGCACAGCTAAACTGGAAGTGGCATTTCCAGCTCGCAATAGTGCAGAGTTATCTCAAAGAAAGGGGCCACGGTGTTTCTGTATCTCTATTATGTTGGTGCGGCTTCGGAACTTTTAAATATCTTGATATATCTCGAAAACTACGCATCTGATCAAAAAATATCATACAACATAAAAAGTAGGAAACTTAATTCTCTACAAAAAAGGTCTCTCAACATTTTCCCATAGCTGGCATCGTTTCCGAGATATTTGCAGATTTAGCTCAAGGGAAGGGGCCTGACGGACATATTTCGAGATATTTCTTCTTCTTGTTGTTCTTCTTCTGCACAGCTAAGCTGGAAGTGGCATTTGCACGTCGCAATAGTGCAGAGTTATCTCAAAGAAAGGGGCCACGGTGTTTCTGTATCTCTATGATGTTGGTGCGGCTTCGGAACTTTTAAATATCTCGATATATCTCGAAAACTACGCTTCTGATCAAAAAATATCATAGAACATAAATTGTAGGAAACATAATTCTCTACAAAAAACGTCTCTTAACATTTTGCCATAGCTCGCTTCGTTTCCGAGATATTTGCAGATTTATCTCAAGAGAAGGGGCCTGACGGACATATTTCGAGATATTTCTTCTTCTTGTTGTTCTTCTTCTGCACAGCTAAGCTGGAAGTGGCATTTGCAGCTCGCAATAGTGCAGAGTTATCTCAAAGAAAGGGGCCACGGTGTTTCTGTATCTCTATTATGTTGGTGCGGCTTCGGAACTTTTAAATATCTCGATATATCTCGAAAACTACGCTTCTGATCAAAAAATATCATGGAAGATAAATTGTAGGAAACATAATTCTCTACAAAAAAGGTCTCTTAACATTTTGCCATAGCTCGCTTCGTTTCCGAGATATCTGCACATATATCTCACGGGAAGGGGCCTGACGGACATATTTCGAGATATTTCTTCTTCTTGTTGTTCTTCTTCTGCACAGCTAAGCTGGGGGTGGCAATTACAGCTCGCAATAGTGCATAGTTATCTCAAAGAAAGGGGCCACGGTGTTTCTGTATCTCTATGGTGTTGGTGCGGCTTCGGAACTTTTAAATATCTCGATATATCTCGAAAACTACGCTTCTGATCAAAAAATATCATAGAACATAAATTGTAGGAAACATAATTCTCTACAAAAAACGTCTCTTAACATTTTGCCATAGCTCGCGTCGTTTCCGAGATATTTGCAGATTCAGCTCAAAGGAACGGGCCTGACGGACATATTTCGAGATATTTCTTCTTCTTGTTGTTCTTCTTCTGCACAGCTAAGCTGGAAGTGGCATTTGCAGCTCGCAATAGTGAAGAGTTATCTCAAAGAAAGGGGCCACGGTGTTTCTGTATCTCTATTATGCTGGTGCGGCTTCGGAACTTTTAAATAACTCGATATATCTCGAAAACTACGCTTCTGATCAAAAAATATCATGGAACATAAATTGTAGGAAACATAATTCTCTACAAAAAAGATCTCTTAACATTTTGCCATAGCTCGCTTCGTTTCCGAGATATTTGCAGATACATCTCAAGGGAAGGGGCCTGACGGACATATTTCGAGATATTTCTTCTTCTTGTTGTTCTTCTTCTGCACAGCTAAGCTGGAAGTGGCATTTGCGGCTCGCACTAGTGCAGAGTTATCTCAAAGAAAGGGGCCACGGTGTTTCTGTATCTCTATTATGTTTGTGCGGCTTCGTAACTTTTAAATATCTTGATATATCTCGAGAACTACGCATCTGATCAAAAAATATCATAGAACATAAAAAGTAGGAAACTTAATTCTCTACAAAAAAGGTCTCTTAACATTTTGCCATAGCTCGCTTCGTTTCCGAGATATTTGCAGATTTATCTCAAGGGAAGGGGCCTGACGGACATATTTCGAGATATTTCTTCTTCTTGTTGTTCTTCTTCTGCACAGCTAAAGTGGCAGTTACATTTGCAGCTCGGAATAGTGCAGAGTTATCTCAAAGAAAGAGGCCACGGTGTTTATGTATCTTTATTATGTTGGTGCGGCTTCGGAACCTTTAAAACTCGATATATCTCGAAAACTACGCATCTGATCAAAAAATATCATAGAACATAAATAGTAGGAAACTTAATTTCCTACAAAAAGGGTCTCTCAACGTTTTGCCATAGCTCGCTTCGTTTCCGAGATATTTGCAGATTTATCTCAAGGGAAGGGGCCTGACGGACATATTTCGAGATATTTCTTCTTCTTGTTGTTCTTCTTCTGCACAGCTAAACTGGAAGTGGCATTTCCAGCTCGCAATAGTGCAGAGTTATCTCAAAGAAAGGGGCCACGGTGTTTCTGTATCTCTATTATGTTGGTGCGGCTTCGGAACTTTTAAATATCTCGATATATCTCGAAAACTACGCTTCTGATCAAAAAATATCATAGAACATAAATTGTAGGAAACATAATTCTCTACAAAAAAGGTCTCTTAAGATTTTGCCATAGCTCGTTTGGTTTC
Organism: Osmia lignaria lignaria; assembly: GCF_051020975.1. Classification (NCBI taxonomy): domain Eukaryota; kingdom Metazoa; phylum Arthropoda; class Insecta; order Hymenoptera; family Megachilidae; genus Osmia; species Osmia lignaria. The sequence continues at coordinate 12,392,753 of NW_027478163.1, forward strand.
CGAGATATTTGCAGATATATCTCAAGGGAAGGGGCCTGACGGACATATTTCGAGATACTTCTTCTTCTTGTTGTTCTTCTTCTGCACAGCTAAGCTGGAAGTGGCATTTGCGGCTCGCACTAGTGCAGAGTTATCTCAAAGAAAGGGGCCACGGTGTTTCTGTATCTCTATTATGTTGGTGCGGCTTCGGAACTTTGAAATATCTTGATATATCTCGAGAACTACGCATCTGATCAAAAAATATCATAGAACATAAAAAGTAGGAAACTTAATTCTCTACAAAAAAGGTCTCTTAACATTTTGCCATAGCTCGCTTCGTTTCCGAGATATTTGCAGATATATCTGAAGGGAAGGGGCCTGACGGACATATTTCGAGATATTTCTTCTTCTTGTTGTTCTTCATCTGCACAGCTAAACTGGAAGTGGCATTTCCAGCTCGCAATAGTGCAGAGTTATCTCAAAGAAAGGGGCCACGGTGTTTCTGTATCTCTATTATGTTGGTGCGGCATCGGAACTTTTAAATATCTTGATATATCTCGAGAACTACGCTTCTGATCAAAAAATATCATAGAACATAAATTGTAGGAAACATAATTCTCCACAAAAAAGGTCTGTTACCATTTTGCCATAGCTCGCTTCGTTTCCGAGATATTTGCGGATATATCTCAAGGGATGGGGCCTGACGGACATATTTCGAGATATTTCTTCTTCTTGTTGTTCTTCTTCTGCACTGCTAAGCTGGAAGTGGCATTTGCAGCTCGCAATAGTGCAGAGTTATCTCAAAGAAAGGGGCCACGGTGTTTCTGTATCTCTATTATGTTGGTGCGGCTTCGGAACTTTTAAATATCTCGAGGTATCTCGAAAACTACGCTTCTGTTCAAAAAATATCATAGAACATAAATTGTAGGAAACATAATTCTCTACAAAAAACGTCTCTTAACATTTTGCCATAGCTCGCTTCGTTTCCGAGATATTTGCAGATTTATCTCAAGGGAAGGGGCCTGACGGACATATTCCGAGATATTTCTTGTTCTTGTTGTGCTTCTTCTGCACAGCTAAGCGGGAACTGGCATTTGCAGCTCGCAATAGTGCAGAGTTATCTCAAAAAAAGAGGCCACGGTGTTTATGTATCTTTATTATGTTGTTGCGGCTTCGGAACCTTTAAATATCTCGATATATCTCGAAAACTACGCATCTGATCAAAAAATATCATAGGACATATATAGTAGGAAACTTAATTTCCTACAAAAAAGGTCTCTTAACATTTTGCCATAGCTCGCTTCGTTTACGAGATATTTGCAGATTCAGCTCAAAGGATCGGGCCTGACGGACATATTTCGAGATATTTCTTCTTCTTGTTGTTCTTCGTCTGCACAGCTAAACTGGAAGTGGCATTCCCAGCTCGCAATAGTGCAGAGTTATCTCAAAGAAAGGGGCCACGGTGTTTCTGTATCTCTATTATGTTGGTGCGGCTTCGGAACTTTTAAATATCTTGATATATCTCGAAAACTACGCTTCTGATCAAAAAATATCATAGAACATAAATAGTAGGAAACTTAATTCTCTACAAAAAAGGTCTCTTAACATTTTGCCATAGCTCGCTTCGTTTCCGAGATATTTGCAGATTTATCTCAAGGGAAGGGGCCTGACGGACATGTTTCGAGATATTTCTTCTTCTTGTTGTTCTTCTTCTGCGCAGCTAAGCTGGAAGTGGCATTTGCGGCTCGCACTAGTGCAGAGTTATCTCAAAGAAAGGGGCCACGGTGTTTCTGTATCTCTATTATGTTGGTGCGGCTTCGGAACTTTTAAATATCTCGAGGTATCTCGAAAACTACGCTTCTGATCAAAAAATATCATAGAACATAAATTGTAGGAAACATAATTCTCTACAAAAAACGTCTCTTAACATTTTGCCATAGCTCGCTTCGTTTCCGAGATATTTGCAGATTTCGCTCAAGGGAAGGGGCCTGACGGACATATTCCGAGATATTTCTTGTTCTTGTTGTGCTTCTTCTGCACAGCTAAGCGGGAACTGGCATTTGCAGCTCGCAATAGTGCAGAGTTATCTCAAAAAAAGAGGCCACGGTGTTTCCGTATCTCTATTATGTTGGTGCGGCTTCGGAACTTTTAAATATCTTGATATATCTCGAAAACTACGCATCTGATCAAAAAATATCATAGAACCTAAATTGTAGGAAACGTAATTCTCTACAAAAAAGGTCTCTTATCATTTTGCCATAGCTCGCATCGTTTCCGAGATATTTGCAGATCTAATTCAAGGGAAGGGGCCTGACGGACATATTGCGAGATATTCCTTCTTCTTGTTGTTCTTCGTCTGCACAGCTAAAGTGGAAGTTACATTTGCAGCTCGGAATAGTGCAGAGTTATCTCAAAGAAAGAGGCCACGGTGTTTATGTATCTTTATTATGTTGGTGCGGCTTCGGAACCTTCAAATATCTCGATATATCTCGAAAACTACGCATCTGATCAAAAAATATCATAGAACATAAATAGTAGGAAACTTAATTTCCTACAAAAAGGGTCTCTCAACGTTTTGCCATAGCTCGCATTGTTTCCGAGATATTTGCAGATTCAGCTCAAACGAACGGGCCTGACGGATATATTCCGAGATATTTCTTGTTCTTGTTGTGCTTCTTCCGCACAGCTAAGCTCGAACTGGCATTTGCAGCTCGCAATAGTGCAGAGTTATCTCACAGAAAGGGGCCACGGTGTTTCTGTATCTCTATTATGTTGGTGCGGCTTCGGAACTTTTAAATATCTTGATATATCTCGAGAACTACGCATCTGATCAAAAAATATCATAGAACATAAAAAGTAGGATACTTAATTCTCTACAAAAAAGGTCTCTTAACATTTTGCCATAGCTCGCATCGTTTCCGAGATATTTGCAGATTTATTTCAAGGGAAGGGGCCTGACGGACATATTTCGAGATATTTCTTCTTCTTGTTGTTCTTCTTCTGCACAGCTAAAGTGGAAGTTACATTTAGGGCTCGGAATAGTGCAGAGTTATCTCAAAGAAAGAGGCCACGGTGTTTATGTATCTTTATTATGTTGGTGCGGCTTCGGAACCTTTAAATATCTCGATATATCTCGAAAACTACGCATCTGATCAAAAAATATCATAGAACATAAATAGTAGGAAACTTAATTTCCTACAAAAAGGGTCTCTCAACGTTTTGCCATAGCTCGCATTGTTTCCGAGATATTTGCAGATTCAGCTCAAAGGAACGGGCCTGACGGACATATTCCGAGATATTTCTTGTTATTGTTGTGCGTCTTCTGCACAGCTAAGCTGGAACTGGCACTTGCAGCTCGCAATAGTGCAGAGTTATATCACAGAAAGAGGCCACGGTGTTTATGTATCTTTATTATGTTGGTGCGGCTTCGGAACCTTTAAATATCTCGATATATCTCGAAAACTACGCATCTGATCAAAAAATATCATAGAACATAAATAGTAGGAAACTTAATTTCCTACAAAAAGGGTCTCTCAACGTTTTGCCATAGCTCGCATTGTTTCCGAGATATTTGCAGATTCAGCTCAAAGGAACGGGCCTGACGGACATATTCCGAGATATTTCTTGTTATTGTTGTGCGTCTTCTGCACAGCTAAGCTGGAACTGGCACTTGCAGCTCGCAATAGTGCAGAGTTATCTCGCAGAAAGGGGCCACGCTGTTTCTGTATCTCTATTATGTTGGTGCGGCTTCGGAACTTTTAAATATCTTGATATATCTCGAGAACTACGCACCTGATCAAAAAATATCATAGAGCATAAATAGTAGGAAACTTAATTCTCTACAAAAAAGGTCTCTTAACATTTTGCCATAGCTCGCATCGTTTCCGAGATATTTGCAGATTTAGCTCAAGGGAAGGGGCCTGACGGACTTAATCCGAGATATTTCTTGTTCTTGTTGTGCTTCTTCTGCACAGCTAAGCTCGAACTAGCATTTGCAGCTCGCAATAGTGCAGAGTTATCTCATAGAAAGGGGCCACGGTGTTTCCGTATCTCTATTATGTTGGTGCGGCTTCGGAACTTTTAAATATGTTGATATATCTCGAAAACTACGCATCTGATCAAAAAATATCATACAACATAAAAAGTAGGAAACTTAATTCTCTACAAAAAAGGTCTCTCAACATTTTCCCATAGCTGGCATCGTTTCCGAGATATTTGCAGATCTAGCTCAAGGGAAGGGGCCTGACCGACATATTTCGAGATATTTCTTCTTCTTGTTGTTCTTCTTCTGCACAGCTAAGCTGGAAGTGGCATTTGCACGTCGCAATAGTGCAGAGTTATCTCAAAGAAAGGGGCCACGGTGTTTCTGTATCTCTATTATGTTGGTGCGGCTTCGGAACTTTTAAATATCTCGATATATCTCGAGAACTACGCTTCTGATCAAAAAATATCATAGAACATAAATTGTAGGAAACATAATTCTCTACAAAAAACGTCTCTTAACATTTTGCCATAGCTCGCTTCGTTTCCGCGATATTTGCAGATTTATCTCAAGGGAAGGGGCCTGACGGACAGATTTCGAGATATTTCCTCTTCTTGTTGTTCTTCTTCTGCACAGCTAAGCTGGAAGTGGCATTTGCAGCTCGCAATAGTGCAGAGTTATCTCAAAGAAAGGGGCCACGGTGTTTCTGTATCTCTATTATGTTGGTGCGGCTTCGGAACTTTTAAATATCTTGATATATCTCGAGAACTACGCATCTGATCAAAAAATATCATAGAACGTAAAAAGTAGGAAACGTAATTCTCTACAAAAAAGGTCTCTTAACATTTTGCCATAGCTCGCTACGTTTCCGAGATATTTGCAGATTTATCTCAAGGGAAGGGGCCTGACGGACATATTTCGAGATATTTCTTCTTCTTGTTGTTCTTCTTCTGCACAGCTAAGCTGGAGGTGGCATTTACAGCTCGCAATAGTGCAGAGTTATCTCAAAGAAAGGGGCCACGGTGTTTCTGTATCTCTATGATGTTGGTACGGCTTCGGAACTTTTAAATATCTCGATATATCTCGAAAACTACGCTTCTGATCAAAAAATATCATAGAACATAAAAAGTAGGAAACTTAATTCTCTACAAAAAAGGTCTCAAAACATTTTGCCATAGCTCGCTTCGTTTCCGAGATATTTGCAGATTTATCTCAAGGGAAGGGGCCTGACGGACATATTTCGAGATATTTCTTCTTCTTGTTGTTCTTCTTCTGCACAGCTAAGCTGGAAGTGGCATTTGCAGCTCGCAATAGTGCAGAGTTATCTCAAAGAAAGGGGCCACGGTGTTTCTGTATCTCTATTATGTTGGTGCGGCTTCGGAACTTTTAAATATCTTGATATATCTCGAGAACTACGCATCTGATCAAAAAATATCATAGAACATAAAAAGTAGGAAACTTAATTCTCTACGAAAAAGGTCTCTTAACATTTTGCCATAGCTCGCTTCGTTTCCGAGATATTTGCAGATTTATCTCACGGGAAGGGGCCTGACGGACATATTTCGAGATATTTCTTCTTCTTGTTGTTCTTCTTCTGCACAGCTAAGCTGGAGGTGGCATTTACAGCTCGCAATAGTGCAGAGTTATCTCAAAGAAAGGGGCCACGGTGTTTCTGTATCTCTATTATGTTGGTGCGGCTTCGGAACTTTTAAATATCTTGATATATCTCGAGAACTACGCATCTGATCAAAAAATGTCATAGAACATAAAAAGTAGGAAACTCAATTCTCTACAAAAAAGGTCTCTTAACATTTTGCCATAGCTCGCTTCGTTTCCGAGATATTTGCATATTTATCTCAAGGGAAGGGGCCTGACGGACATATTTCGAGATATTTCTTCTTCTTGTTGTTCTTCTTCTGCACAGCTATGCTGGAAGTGGCATTTGCGGCTCGCACTAGTGCAGAGTTATCTCAAAGAAAGGGGCCACGGTGTTTCTGTATCTCTATTATATTGGTGCGGCTTCGGAACTTTTAAATAACTCGATATATCTCGAAAACTACGCATCTGATCAAAAAATATCATAGAACATAAAAAGTAGGAAACTTAATTCTCTACAAAAGAGGTCTCTTAACATTTTGCCATAGCTCGCTTCGTTTCCGAGATATTTGCAGATTTATCTCAAGAGAAGGGGCCTGACGGACATATTTCGAGATATTTCTTCTTCTTGTTGTTCTTCTTCTGCACAGCTAAGCTGGAAGTGGCATTTGCAGCTCGCAATAGTGCAGAGTTATCTCAAAGAAAGGGGCCACGGTGTTTCTGTATCTCTATTATGTTGGTGCGGCTTCGGAACTTTTAAATATCTCGATATATCTCGAAAACTACGCTTCTGATCAAAAAATATCATGGAACATAAATTGTAGGAAACATAATTCTCTACAAAAAAGGTCTCTTAACATTTTGCCATAGCTCGCTTCGTTTCCGAGATATCTGCACATATATCTCACGGGAAGGGGCCTGACGGACATATTTCGAGATATTTCTTCTTCTTGTTGTTCTTCTTCTGCACAGCTAAGCTGGGGGTGGCAATTACAGCTCGCAATAGTGCAGAGTTATCTCAAAGAAAGGGGCCACGGTGTTTCTGTATCTCTATGATGTTGGTGCGGCTTCGGAACTTTTAAATATCTCGATATATCTCGAAAACTACGCTTCTGATCAAAAAATATCATAGAAGATAAATTGTAGGAAACATAATTCTCTACAAAAAACGTCTCTTAACATTTTGCCATAGCTCGCGTCGTTTCCGAGATATTTGCAGATTCAGCTCAAAGGAACGGGCCTGACGGACATATTTCGAGATATTTCTTCTTCTTGTTGTTCTTCTTCTGCACAGCTAAGCTGGAAGTGGCATTTGCAGCTCGCAATAGTGAAGAGTTATCTCAAAGAAAGGGGCCACGGTGTTTCTGTATCTCTATTATGTTGGTGCGGCTTCGGAACTTTTAAATATATTGATATATCTCGAGAACGACGCCTCTGATCAAAAAATATCATAGAACATAAAAAGTAGGAAACTTAATTTTCTACAAAAGAGGTCTCTTAACATTTTGCCATAGCTCGCTTCGTTTCCGAGATATTTGCAGATTTATCTCAAGGGAAGGGGCCTGACGGACATATTTCGAGATATTTCTTCTTCTTGATGTTCTTCTTCTGCACAGCTATGCTGGAAGTGGCATTTGCGGCTCGCACTAGTGCAGAGTTATCTCAAAGAAAGGGGCCACGGTGTTTCTGTATCTCTATTATGTTGGTGCGGCTTCGGAACTTTTAAATATCTCGATATATCTCGAAAACTACGCTTCTGATCAAAAAATATCATAGAACATAAATTGTAGGAAACATAATTCTCTACAAAAAACGTCTCTTAACATTTTGCCATAGCTCGCGTCGTTTCCGAGATATTTGCAGATTCAGCTCAAAGGAACGGGCCTGACGGACATATTTCGAGATATTTCTTCTTCTTGTTGTTCTTCTTCTGCACAGCTAAGCTGGAAGTGGCATTTGCAGCTCGCAATAGTGAAGAGTTATCTCAAAGAAAGGGGCCACGGTGTTTCTGTATCTCTATTATGTTGGTGCGGCTTCGGAACTTTTAAATATCTTGATATATCTCGAGAACTACGCATCTGATCAAAAAATATCATAGAACATAAAAAGTAGGAAACTTAATTCTCTACAAAAGAGGTCTCTTAACATTTTGCCATAGCTCGCTTCGTTTCCGAGATATTTGCAGATTTATCTCAAGGGAAGGGGCCTGACGGACATATTTCGAGATATTTCTTCTTCTTGATGTTCTTCTTCTGCACAGCTAAGCTGGAAGTGGCATTTGCGGCTCGCACTAGTGCAGAGTTATCTCAAAGAAAGGGGCCACGGTGTTTCTGTATCTCTATTATGTTGGTGCGGCTTCGGAACTTTTAAATATCTCGATATATCTCGAAAACTACGCTTCTGATCAAAAAATATCATAGAACATAAATTGTAGGAAACATAATTCTCTACAAAAAAGGTCTCTTAACATTTTGCCATAGCTCGCTTCGTTTCCGAGATATTTGCAGATTCAGCTCAAAGGAACGGGCCTGACGGACATATTTCGAGATATTTCTTCTTCTTGTTGTTCTTCTTCTGCACAGCTAAGCTGGAAGTGGCATTTGCAGCTCGCAATAGTGAAGAGTTATCTCAAAGAAAGGGGCCACGGTGTTTCTGTATCTCTATTATGCTGGTGCGGCTTCGGAACTTTTAAATAACTCGATATATCTCGAAAACTACGCTTCTGATCAAAAAATATCATAGAACATAAATTGTAGGAAACATAATTCTCTACAAAAAAGATCTCTTAACATTTTGCCATAGCTCGCTTCGTTTCCGAGATATTTGCAGATACATCTCAAGGGAAGGGGCCTGACGGACATATTTCGAGATATTTCTTCTTCTTGTTGTTCTTCTTCTGCACAGCTAAGCTGGAAGTGGCATTTGCAGCTCGCAATAGTGCAGAGTTATCTCAAAGAAAGGGGCCACGGTGTTTCTGTATCTCTATTATGTTGGTGCGGCTTCGGAACTTTTAAATATCTTGATATATCTCGAGAACTACGCATCTGATCAAAAAATATCATAGAACATAAAAAGTAGGAAACTTAATTCTCTACAAAAAAGGTCTCTTAACATTTTGCCATAGCTCGCTTCGTTTCCGAGATATTTGCAGATTTATCTCAAGGGAAGGGGCCTGACGGACATATTTCGAGATATTTCTTCTTCTTGTTGTTCTTCTTCTGCACAGCTAAGCTGGAAGTGGCATTTGCAGCTCGCAATAGTGCAGAGTTATCTCAAAGAAAGGGGCCACGGTGTTTCTGTATCTCTATTATGTTGGTGCGGCTTCGGAACTTTTAAATATCTCGATATATCTCGAAAACTACGCTTCTGATCAAAAAATATCGTAGAACATAAATTGTAGGAAACATAATTCTCTACAAAAAACGTCTCTTAACATTTTACCATAGCTCGCTTCGTTTCCGAGATATTTGCAGATTCAGCTCAACGGAACGGGCCTGACGGACATATTTCGAGATATTTCTTCTTCTTGTTGTTCTTCTTCTGCACAGCTAAACTGGAAGTGGCATTTCCAGCTCGCAACAGTGCAGAGTTATCTCAAAGAAAGGGGCCACGGTGTTTCTGTATCTCTATTATGTTGGTGCGGCTTCGGTACTTTTAAATATCTTGATATATCTCGAGAACTACGCATCTGATCAAAAAATATCATAGAACATAAAAAGTAGGAAACTTAATTCTCTACAAAAAAGGTCGCTCAACATTTTGCCGTAGCTCGCTTCGTTTCCGAGATATTTGCAGATTTATCTCAAGGGAAGGGGCCTGACGGACATATTTCGAGATATTTCTTCTTCTTGTTGTTCTTCTTCTGCACAGCTAAGCTGGAAGTGGCATTTGCAGCTCGCAATAGTGCAGAGTTATCTCAAAGAAAGGGGCCACGGTGTTTCTGTATCTCTATTATGTTGGTGCGGCTTCGGAACTTTTAAATATCTTGATATATCTCGAGAACTACGCATCTGATCAAAAAATATCATAGAACATAAAAAGTAGGAAACTTAATTCTCTACAAAAAAGGTCTCTTAACATTTTGCCATAGCTCGCTTCGTTTCCGAGATATTTGCAGATACATCTCAAGGGAAGGGGCCTGACGGACATATTTCGAGATATTTCTTCTTCTTGTTGTTCTTCTTCTGCACAGCTAAGCTGGAAGTGGCATTTGCAGCTCGCAATAGTGCAGGGTTATCTCAAAGAAAGGGGCCACGGTGTTTCTGTATCTCTATTATGTTGGTGCGGCTTCGGAACTTTTAAATATCTCGATATATCTCGAAAACTACGCTTCTGATCAAAAAATATCATAGAACATAAATTGTAGGAAACATAATTCTCTACAAAAAAGGTCTCTTAACATTTTGCCATAGCTCGCTTCGTTTCCGAGATATTTGCAGATTCAGCTCAAAGGAACGGGCCTGACGGACATATTTCGAGATATTTCTTCTTCTTGTTGTTCTTCTTCTGCACAGCTAAGCTGGAAGTGGCATTTGCAGCTCGCAATAGTGAAGAGTTATCTCAAAGAAAGGGGCCACGGTGTTTCTGTATCTCTATTATGCTGGTGCGGCTTCGGAACTTTTAAATAACTCGATATATCTCGAAAACTACGCTTCTGATCAAAAAATATCATAGAACATAAATTGTAGGAAACATAATTCTCTACAAAAAAGATCTCTTAACATTTTGCCATAGCTCGCTTCGTTTCCGAGATATTTGCAGATACATCTCAAGGGAAGGGGCCTGACGGACATATTTCGAGATATTTCTTCTTCTTGTTGTTCTTCTTCTGCACAGCTAAGCTGGAAGTGGCATTTGCAGCTCGCAATAGTGCAGAGTTATCTCAAAGAAAGGGGCCACGGTGTTTCTGTATCTCTATTATGTTGGTGCGGCTTCGGAACTTTTAAATATCTTGATATATCTCGAGAACTACGCATCTGATCAAAAAATATCATAGAACATAAAAAGTAGGAAACTTAATTCTCTACAAAAAAGGTCTCTTAACATTTTGCCATAGCTCGCTTCGTTTCCGAGATATTTGCAGATTTATCTCAAGGGAAGGGGCCTGACGGACATATTTCGAGATATTTCTTCTTCTTGTTGTTCTTCTTCTGCACAGCTAAGCTGGAAGTGGCATTTGCAGCTCGCAATAGTGCAGAGTTATCTCAAAGAAAGGTGCCACGGTGTTTCTGTATCTCTATTATGTTGGTGCGGCTTCGGAACTTTTAAATATCTCGATATATCTCGAAAACTACGCTTCTGATCAAAAAATATCGTAGAACATAAATTGTAGGAAACATAATTCTCTACAAAAAACGTCTCTTAACATTTTGCCATAGCTCGCTTCGTTTCCGAGATATTTGCAGATTCAGCTCAACGGAACGGGCCTGACGGACATATTTCGAGATATTTCTTCTTCTTGTTGTTCTTCTTCTGCACAGCTAAACTGGAAGTGGCATTTCCAGCTCGCAATAGTGCAGAGTTATCTCAAAGAAAGGGGCCACGGTGTTTCTGTATCTCTATTATGTTGGTGCGGCTTCGGTACTTTTAAATATCTTGATATATCTCGAGAACTACGCATCTGATCAAAAAATATCATAGAACATAAAAAGTAGGAAACTTAATTCTCTACAAAAAAGGTCCCTTAACATTTTGCCGTAGCTCGCTTCGTTTCCGAGATATTTGCAGATTTATCTCAAGGGAAGGGGCCTGACGGACATATTTCGAGATATTTCTTTTTCTTGTTGTTCTTCTTCTGCACAGCTAAGCTGGAAGTGGCATTTGCAGCTCGCAATAGTGCAGAGTTATCTCAAAGAAAGGGGCCACGGTGTTTCTGTATCTCTATTATGTTGGTGCGGCTTCGGAACTTTTAAATATCTCGATATATCTCGAAAACTACGCTTCTGATCAAAAAATATCATACAACATAAATTGTAGGAAACATAATTCTCTACAAAAAACGTCTCTTAACATTTTGCCATAGCTCGCTTCGTTTCCGAGATATTTGCAGATTTATCTCAAGGGAAGGGGCCTGACGGACATATTTCGAGATATTTCTTCTTCTTGTTGTTCTTCTTCTGCACAGCTAAGATGGAAGTGGCATTTGCAGCTCGCAATAGTGCAGGGTTATCTCAAAGAAAGGGGCCACGGTGTTTCTGTATCTCTATTATGTTGGTGCGGCTTCGGAACTTTTAAATATCTCGATATATCTCGAAAACTACGCTTCTGATCAAAAAATATCGTAGAACATAAATTGTAGGAAACATAATTCTCTACAAAAATCGTCTCTTAACATTTTGCCATAGCTCGCTTCGTTTCCGAGATATTTGCAGATTCAGCTCAACGGAACGGGCCTGACGGACATATTTCGAGATATTTCTTCTTCTTGTTGTTCTTCTTCTGCACAGCTAAACTGGAAGTGGCATTTCCAGCTCGCAATAGTGCAGAGTTATCTCAAAGAAAGGGGCCACGGTGTTTCTGTATCTCTATTATGTTGGTGCGGCTTCGGTACTTTCAAGTATCTTGATATATCTCGAGAACTACGCATCTGATCAAAAAATATCATACAACATAAATTGTAGGAAACATAATTCTCTACAAAAAACGTCTCTTAACATTTTGCCATAGCTCGCTTCGTTTCCGAGATATTTGCAGATTTATCTCAAGGGAAGGGGCCTGACGGACATATTTCGAGATATTTCTTCTTCTTGTTGTTCTTCTTCTGCACAGCTAAGCTGGAAGTGGCATTTGCAGCTCGCAATAGTGGAGAGTTATCTCAAAGAAAGGGGCCACGGTGTTTCTGTATCTCTATTATGTTGGTGCGGCTTCGGAACTTTTAAATATCTTGATATATCTCGAGAACTACGCATCTGATCAAAAAATATCATAGAACATAAAAAGTAGGAAACTTAATTCTCTACAAAAAAGGTCTCTTAACATTTTGCCATAGCTCGCTTCGTTTCCGAGATATTTGCAGATACATCTCAAGGGAAGGGGCCTGACGGACATATTTCGAGATATTTCTTCTTCTTGTTGTTCTTCTTCTGCACAGCTAAGCTGGAAGTGGCATTTGCAGCTCGCAATAGTGCAGGGTTATCTCAAAGAAAGGGGCCACGGTGTTTCTGTATCTCTATTATGTTGGTGCGGCTTCGGAACTTTTAAATATCTCGATATATCTCGAAAACTACGCTTCTGATCAAAAAATATCGTAGAACATAAATTGTAGGAAACATAATTCTCTACAAAAATCGTCTCTTAACATTTTGCCATAGCTCGCTTCGTTTCCGAGATATTTGCAGATTCAGCTCAACGGAACGGGCCTGACGGACATATTTCGAGATATTTCTTCTTCTTGTTGTTCTTCTTCTGCACAGCTAAACTGGAAGTGGCATTTCCAGCTCGCAATAGTGCAGAGTTATCTCAAAGAAAGGGGCCACGGTGTTTCTGTATCTCTATTATGTTGGTGCGGCTTCGGTACTTTCAAATATCTTGATATATCTCGAGAACTACGCATCTGATCAAAAAATATCATAGAACATAAAAAGTAGGAAACTTAATTCTCTACAAAAAAGGTCCCTTAACATTTTGCCGTAGCTCGCTTCGTTTCCGAGATATTTGCAGATTTATCTCAAGGGAAGGGGCCTGACGGACATATTTCGAGATATTTCTTCTTCTTGTTGTTCTTCTTCTGCACAGCTAAGCTGGAAGTGGCATTTACAGCTCGCAATAGTGCAGAGTTATCTCAAAGAAAGTGGCCACGGTGTTTCTGTATCTCTATTATGTTGGTGCGGCTTCGGAACTTTTAAATATCTTGATATATCTCGAGAACTACGCATCTGATCAAAAAATATCATAGAACATAAAAAGTAGGAAACTTAATTCTCTACACAAAAGGTCTCTTAACATTTTGCCATAGCTCGCTTCGTTTCCGAGATATTTGCAGATTCAGCTCAAAGGAACGGGCCCGACGGACATATTTCGAGATATTCCTTCTTCTTGTTGTTCTTCTTCTGCACAGCTAAGCTGGAAGTGGCATTTGCAGCTCGCAATAGTGCAGAGTTATCTCAAAGAAAGGGGCCACGGTGTTTCTGTATCTCTATTATGTTGGTGCGGCTTCGGAACTTTTAAATATCTTGATATATCTCGAGAACTACGCATCTGATCAAAAAATATCATAGAACATAAAAAGTAGGAAACTTAATTCTGTACAAAAAAGGTCTCTTAACATTTTGCCATAGATCGCTTCGTTTCCGAGATATTTGCAGATTCAGCTCAACGGAACGGGCCTGACGGACATATTTCGAGATATTTCTTCTTCTTGTTGTTCTTCTTCTGCACAGCTAAACTGGAAGTGGCATTTGCGGCTCGCACTAGTGCAGAGTTATCTCCAAGAAAGGGGCCACGGTGTTTCTGTATCTCTATTACGTTGGTGCGGCTTCGGAACTTTTAAATATCTCGATATATCTCGAAAACTACGCTTCTGATCAAAAAATATCATAGAACATAGATTGTAGGAAACATAATTCTCTACAAAAAACGTCTCTTAACATTTTGCCATAGCTCGCTTCGTTTCCGAGATATTTGCAGATTTATCTCAAGGGAAGGGGCCTGACGGACATATTTCGAGATATTTCTTCTTCTTGTTGTTCTTCTTCTGCACAGCTAAGCTGGAAGTGGCATTTGCAGCTCGCAATAGTGCAGAGTTATCTCAAAGAAAGGGGCCACGGTGTTTCTGTATCTCTATTATGTTGGTGCGGCTTCGGAACTTTTAAATATCTCGATATATCTCGAAAACTACGCTTCTGATCAAAAAATATCATACAACATAAATTGTAGGAAACATAATTCTCTACAAAAAACGTCTCTTAACATTTTGCCATAGCTCGCTTCGTTTCCGAGATATTTGCAGATTTATCTCAAGGGAAGGGGCCTGACGGACATATTTCGAGATATTTCTTCTTCTTGTTGTTCTTCTTCTGCACAGCTAAGCTGGAAGTGGCATTTGCAGCTCGCAATAGTGCAGGGTTATCTCAAAGAAAGGGGCCACGGTGTTTCTGTATCTCTATTATGTTGGTGCGGCTTCGGAACTTTTAAATATCTCGATATATCTCGAAAACTACGCTTCTGATCAAAAAATATCGTAGAACATAAATTGTAGGAAACATAATTCTCTACAAAAATCGTCTCTTAACATTTTGCCATAGCTCGCTTCGTTTCCGAGATATTTGCAGATTCAGCTCAACGGAACGGGCCTGACGGACATATTTCGAGATATTTCTTCTTCTTGTTGTTCTTCTTCTGCACAGCTAAACTGGAAGTGGCATTTCCAGCTCGCAATAGTGCAGAGTTATCTCAAAGAAAGGGGCCACGGTGTTTCTGTATCTCTATTATGTTGGTGCGGCTTCGGTACTTTCAAGTATCTTGATATATCTCGAGAACTACGCATCTGATCAAAAAATATCATACAACATAAATTGTAGGAAACATAATTCTCTACAAAAAACGTCTCTTAACATTTTGCCATAGCTCGCTTCGTTTCCGAGATATTTGCAGATTTATCTCAAGGGAAGGGGCCTGACGGACATATTTCGAGATATTTCTTCTTCTTGTTGTTCTTCTTCTGCACAGCTAAGCTGGAAGTGGCATTTGCAGCTCGCAATAGTGGAGAGTTATCTCAAAGAAAGGGGCCACGGTGTTTCTGTATCTCTATTATGTTGGTGCGGCTTCGGAACTTTTAAATATCTTGATATATCTCGAGAACTACGCATCTGATCAAAAAATATCATAGAACATAAAAAGTAGGAAACTTAATTCTCTACAAAAAAGGTCTCTTAACATTTTGCCATAGCTCGCTTCGTTTCCGAGATATTTGCAGATACATCTCAAGGGAAGGGGCCTGACGGACATATTTCGAGATATTTCTTCTTCTTGTTGTTCTTCTTCTGCACAGCTAAGCTGGAAGTGGCATTTGCAGCTCGCAATAGTGCAGGGTTATCTCAAAGAAAGGGGCCACGGTGTTTCTGTATCTCTATTATGTTGGTGCGGCTTCGGAACTTTTAAATATCTCGATATATCTCGAAAACTACGCTTCTGATCAAAAAATATCGTAGAACATAAATTGTAGGAAACATAATTCTCTACAAAAATCGTCTCTTAACATTTTGCCATAGCTCGCTTCGTTTCCGAGATATTTGCAGATTCAGCTCAACGGAACGGGCCTGACGGACATATTTCGAGATATTTCTTCTTCTTGTTGTTCTTCTTCTGCACAGCTAAACTGGAAGTGGCATTTCCAGCTCGCAATAGTGCAGAGTTATCTCAAAGAAAGGGGCCACGGTGTTTCTGTATCTCTATTATGTTGGTGCGGCTTCGGTACTTTCAAATATCTTGATATATCTCGAGAACTACGCATCTGATCAAAAAATATCATAGAACATAAAAAGTAGGAAACTTAATTCTCTACAAAAAAGGTCCCTTAACATTTTGCCGTAGCTCGCTTCGTTTCCGAGATATTTGCAGATTTATCTCAAGGGAAGGGGCCTGACGGACATATTTCGAGATATTTCTTCTTCTTGTTGTTCTTCTTCTGCACAGCTAAGCTGGAAGTGGCATTTACAGCTCGCAATAGTGCAGAGTTATCTCAAAGAAAGTGGCCACGGTGTTTCTGTATCTCTATTATGTTGGTGCGGCTTCGGAACTTTTAAATATCTTGATATATCTCGAGAACTACGCATCTGATCAAAAAATATCATAGAACATAAAAAGTAGGAAACTTAATTCTCTACACAAAAGGTCTCTTAACATTTTGCCATAGCTCGCTTCGTTTCCGAGATATTTGCAGATTCAGCTCAAAGGAACGGGCCCGACGGACATATTTCGAGATATTCCTTCTTCTTGTTGTTCTTCTTCTGCACAGCTAAGCTGGAAGTGGCATTTGCAGCTCGCAATAGTGCAGAGTTATCTCAAAGAAAGGGGCCACGGTGTTTCTGTATCTCTATTATGTTGGTGCGGCTTCGGAACTTTTAAATATCTTGATATATCTCGAGAACTACGCATCTGATCAAAAAATATCATAGAACATAAAAAGTAGGAAACTTAATTCTGTACAAAAAAGGTCTCTTAACATTTTGCCATAGATCGCTTCGTTTCCGAGATATTTGCAGATTCAGCTCAACGGAACGGGCCTGACGGACATATTTCGAGATATTTCTTCTTCTTGTTGTTCTTCTTCTGCACAGCTAAACTGGAAGTGGCATTTGCGGCTCGCACTAGTGCAGAGTTATCTCCAAGAAAGGGGCCACGGTGTTTCTGTATCTCTATTACGTTGGTGCGGCTTCGGAACTTTTAAATATCTCGATATATCTCGAAAACTACGCTTCTGATCAAAAAATATCATAGAACATAGATTGTAGGAAACATAATTCTCTACAAAAAACGTCTCTTAACATTTTGCCATAGCTCGCTTCGTTTCCGAGATATTTGCAGATTTATCTCAAGGGAAGGGGCCTGACGGACATATTTCGAGATATTTCTTCTTCTTGTTGTTCTTCTTCTGCACAGCTAAGCTGGAAGTGGCATTTGCAGCTCGCAATAGTGCAGAGTTATCTCAAAGAAAGGGGCCACGGTGTTTCTGTATCTCTATTATGTTGGTGCGGCTTCGGAACTTTTAAATATCTCGATATATCTCGAAAACTACGCTTCTGATCAAAAAATATCATACAACATAAATTGTAGGAAACATAATTCTCTACAAAAAACGTCTCTTAACATTTTGCCATAGCTCGCTTCGTTTCCGAGATATTTGCAGATTTATCTCAAGGGAAGGGGCCTGACGGACATATTTCGAGATATTTCTTCTTCTTGTTGTTCTTCTTCTGCACAGCTAAGCTGGAAGTGGCATTTGCAGCTCGCAATAGTGCAGAGTTATCTCAACGAAAGGGGCCACGGTGTTTCTGTATCTCTATTATGTTGGTGCGGCTTCGGAACTTTTAAATATCTCGATATATCTCGAAAACTACGCTTCTGATCAAAAAATATCGTAGAACATAAATTGTAGGAAACATAATTCTCTACAAAAAACGTCTCTTAACATTTTGCCATAGCTCGCTTCGTTTCCGAGATATTTGCAGATTCAGCTCAACGGAACGGGCCTGACGGACATATTTCGAGATATTTCTTCTTCTTGTTGTTCTTCTTCTGCACAGCTAAACTGGAAGTGGCATTTCCAGCTCGCAATAGTGCAGAGTTATCTCAAAGAAAGGGGCCACGGTGTTTCTGTATCTCTATTATGTTGGTGCGGCTTCGGTACTATTAAATATCTTGATATATCTCGAGAACTACGCATCTGATCAAAAAATATCATAGAACATAAAAAGTAGGAAACTTAATTCTCTACAAAAAAGGTCCCTTAACATTTTGCCGTAGCTCGCTTCGTTTCCGAGATATTTGCAGATTTATCTCAAGGGAAGGGGCCTGACGGACATATTTCGAGATACTTCTTCTTCTTGTTGTTCTTCTTCTGCACAGCTTGGCTGGAAGTGGCATTTACAGCTGGCAATAGTGCAGAGTTATCTCAAAGAAAGGGGCCACGGTGTTTCTGTATCTCTATTATGTTGATGCGGCTTCGGAACTTTTAAATATCTTGATATATCTCGAGAACTACGCATCTGATCAAAAAATATCATAGAACATAAAAAGTAGGAAACTTAATTCTCTACAAAAAAGGTCCCTTAACATTTTGCCGTAGCTCGCTTCGTTTCCGAGATATTTGCAGATTTATCTCAAGGGAAGGGGCCTGACGGACATATTTCGAGATATTTCTTCTTCTTGTTGTTCTTCTTCTGCACAGCTAAGCTGGAAGTGGCATTTACAGCTCGCAATAGTGCAGAGTTATCTCAAAGAAAGTGGCCACGGTGTTTCTGTATCTCTATTATGTTGGTGCGGCTTCGGAACTTTTAAATATCTTGATATATCTCGAGAACTACGCATCTGATCAAAAAATATCATAGAACATAAAAAGTAGGAAACTTAATTCTCTACACAAAAGGTCTCTTAACATTTTGCCATAGCTCGCTTCGTTTCCGAGATATTTGCAGATTCAGCTCAAAGGAACGGGCCCGACGGACATATTTCGAGATATTCCTTCTTCTTGTTGTTCTTCTTCTGCACAGCTAAGCTGGAAGTGGCATTTGCAGCTCGCAATAGTGCAGAGTTATCTCAAAGAAGGGGGCCACGGTGTTTCTGTATCTCTATTATGTTGGTGCGGCTTCGGAACTTTTAAATATCTTGATATATCTCGAGAACTACGCATCTGATCAAAAAATATCATAGAACATAAAAAGTAGGAAACTTAATTCTGTACAAAAAAGGTCTCTTAACATTTTGCCATAGCTCGCTTCGTTTCCGAGATATTTGCAGATTTATCTCAAGGGAAGGGGCCTGACGGACATATTTCGAGAAATTTCTTCTTCTTGATGTTCTTCTTCTGCACAGCTAAGCTGGAAGTGGCATTTGCGGCTCGCACTAGTGCAGAGTTATCTCCAAGAAAGGGGCCACGGTGTTTCTGTATCTCTATTACGTTGGTGCGGCTTCGGAACTTTTAAATATCTCGATATATCTCGAAAACTACGCTTCTGATCAAAAAATATCATAGAACATAGTTGTAGGAAACATAATTCTCTACAAAAAACGTCTCTTAACATTTTGCCATAGCTCGCTTCGTTTCCGAGATATTTGCAGATTTATCTCAAGGGAAGGGGCCTGACGGACATATTTCGAGATATTTCTTCTTCTTGTTGTTCTTCTTCTGCACAGCTAAGCTGGAAGTGGCATTTGCAGCTCGCAATAGTGCAGAGTTATCTCAAAGAAAGGGGCCACGGTGTTTCTGTATCTCTATTATGTTGGTGCGGCTTCGGAACTTTTAAATATCTCGATATATCTCGAAAACTACGCTTCTGATCAAAAAATATCATACAACATAAATTGTGGGAAACATAATTCTCTACAAAAAACGTCTCTTAACATTTTGCCATAGCTCGCTTCGTTTCCGAGATATTTGCAGATTTATCTCAAGGGAAGGGGCCTGACGGACATATTTCGAGATATTTCTTCTTCTTGTTGTTCTTCTTCTGCACAGCTAAGCTGGAAGTGGCATTTGCAGCTCGCAATAGTGCAGAGTTATCTCAACGAAAGGGGCCACGGTGTTTCTGTATCTCTATTATGTTGGTGCGGCTTCGGAACTTTTAAATATCTCGATATATCTCGAAAACTACGCTTCTGATCAAAAAATATCGTAGAACATAAATTGTAGGAAACATAATTCTCTACAAAAAACGTCTCTTAACATTTTGCCATAGCTCGCTTCGTTTCTGAGATATTTGCAGATTCAGCTCAACGGAACGGGCCTGACGGACATATTTCGAGATATTTCTTCTTCTTGTTGTTCTTCTTCTGCACAGCTAAACTGGAAGTGGCATTTCCAGCTCGCAATAGTGCAGAGTTATCTCAAAGAAAGGGGCCACGGTGTTTCTGTATCTCTATTATGTTGGTGCGGCTTCGGTACTATTAAATATCTTGATATATCTCGAGAACTACGCATCTGATCAAAAAATATCATAGAACATAAAAAGTAGGAAACTTAATTCTCTACAAAAAAGGTCCCTTAACATTTTGCCGTAGCTCGCTTCGTTTCCGAGATATTTGCAGATTTATCTCAAGGGAAGGGGCCTGACGGACATATTTCGAGATATTTCTTCTTCTTGTTGTTCTTCTTTTGCACAGCTTGGCTGGAAGTGGCATTTACAGCTGGCAATAGTGCAGAGTTATCTCAAAGAAAGGGGCCACGGTGTTTCTGTATCTCTATTATGTTGATGCGGCTTCGGAACTTTTAAATATCTTGATATATCTCGAGAACTACACATCTGATCAAAAAATATCATAGAACATGAAAAGTAGGAAACTTAATTCTCTACACAAAAGGTCTCTTAACATTTTGCCATAGCTCGCTTCATTTCCGAGATGTTTGCAGATTTATCTCAAGGGAAGGGGCCTAACGGACATATTTCGAGATATTTCTTCTTCTTGTTGTTCTTCTTCTGCACAGCTAAACTGGAAGTGGCATTTCCAGCTCGCAATAGTGCAGAGTTATCTCAAAGAAAGGGGCCACGGTGTTTCTGTATCTCTATTATGTTTGTGCGGCTTCGGAACTTTTAAATATCTTGATATATCTCGAGAACTACGCATCTGATCAAAAAATATCATAGAACATAAAAAGTAGGAAACTTAATTCTCTACAAAAAAGGTCTCTCAAGATTTTGCCATAGCTCGCTTCGTTTCCGAGATATTTGCAGATTTATCTCAAGGGAAGGGGCCTGACGGACATATTTCGAGATATTTCTTCTTCTTGTTGTTCTTCTTCTGCACAGCTAAGCTGGAAGTGGCATTTACAGCTCGCAATAGTGCAGAGTTATCTCAAAGAAAGGGGCCACGGTGTTTCTGTATCTCTATTATGTTGGTGCGGCTTCGGAACTTTTAAATATCTTGATATATCTCGAGAACTACGCATCTGATCAAAAAATATCATAGAACATAAAAAGTAGGAAACCTAATTCTCTACACAAAAGGTCTCTTAACATTTTGCCATAGCTCGCTTCGTTTCCGAGATATTTGCAGATACATCTCAAGGGAAGGGGCCTGACGGACATATTTCGAGATATTTCTTCTTCTTGTTGTTCTTCTTCTGCACAGCTAAGCTGGAAGTGGCATTTGCAGCTCGCAATAGTGCAGAGTTATCTCAACGAAAGGGGCCACGGTGTTTCTGTATCTCTATTATGTTGGTGCGGCTTCGGAACTTTTAAATATCTCGATATATCTCGAAAACTACGCTTCTGATCAAAAAATATCGTTGAACATAAATTGTAGGAAACATAATTCTCTACAAAAAACGTCTCTTAACATTTTGCCATAGCTCGCTTCGTTTCCGAGATATTTGCAGATTCAGCTCAACGGAACGGGCCTGACGGACATATTTCGAGATATTTCTTCTTCTTGTTGTTCTTCTTCTGCACAGCTAAGCTGGAAGTGGCATTTGCAGCTCGCAATAGTGCAGAGTTATCTCAAAGAAAGGGGCCACGGTGTTTCTGTATCTCTATTATGTTGGTGCGGCTTCGGAACTTTTAAATATCTTGATATATCTCGAGAACTACGCATCTGATCAAAAAATATCATAGAACATAAAAACTAGGAAACTTAATTCTCTACAAAAAAGGTCTCTTAACATTTTGCCATAGCTCGCTTCGTTTCCGAGATATTTGCAGATTTATCTCAAGGGAAGGGGCCTGACGGACAGATTTCGAGATATTTCTTCTTCTTGTTGTTCTTCTTCTGCACAGCTAAGCTGGAAGTGGCATTTGCAGCTCGCACTAGTGCCGAGTTATCTCAAAGAAAGGGGCCACGGTGTTTCTGTATCTCTATTATGTTGGTGCGGCTTCGGAACTTTTAAATATCTTGATATATCTCGAGAACTACGCATCTGATCAAAAAATATCATAGAACATAAAAAGTAGGAAACTTAATTCGCTACAAAAAGGGTCTCTCAACATTTTGCCATAGCTCGCTTCGTTTCCGAGATATTTGCAGACTTATCTCAAGGGAAGGGGCCTGACGGACAGATTTCGAGATATTTCTTCTTCTTGTTGTTCTTCTTCTGTACAGCTAAGCTGGAAGTGGCATTTGCAGCTCGCAATAGTGCAGAGTAATCTCAAAGAAAGGGGCCACGGTGTTTCTGTATCTCTATTATGTTGGTGCGGCTTCGGAACTTTTAAATATCTTGATATATCTCGAGAACTACGCATCTGATCAAAAAATATCATAGAACATAAAAAGTAGGAAACTTAATTCTCTACAAAAAAGGTCTCTCAAGATTTTGCCATAGCTCGCTTCGTTTCCGAGATATTTGCAGATTTATCTCAAGGGAAGGGGCCTGACGGACATATTTCGAGATATTTCTTCTTCTTGTTGTTCTTCTTCTGCACAGCTAAGCTGAAAGTGGCATTTACAGCTCGCAATAGTGCAGAGTTATCTCAAAGAAAGGGGCCACGGTGTTTCTGTATCTCTATTATGTTGGTGCGGCTTCGGAACTTTTAAATATCTTGATATATCTCGACAACTACGCATCTGATCAAAAAATATCATAGAACATAAAAAGTAGGAAACTTAATTCTCTACAAAAAAGGTCTCTTAACATTTTGCCATAGCTCGCTTCGTTTCCGAGATATTTGCAGATTTATCTCAAGGGAAGGGGCCTGACGGACAGATTTCGCGATATTTCTTCTTCTTGTTGTTCTTCTTCTGCACAGCTAAGCTGGAAGTGGCATTTGCAGCTCGCAATAGTGCAGGGTTATCTCAAAGAAAGGGGCCACGGTGTTTCTGTATCTCTATTATGTTGGTGCGGCTTCGGAACTTTTAAATATCTTGATATATCTCGAGAACTACGCATCTGATCAAAAAATATCATAGAACATAAAAAGTAGGAAATTTAATTCTCTACAAAAAAGGTCTCTTAACATTTTGCAATAGCTCGCTTCGTTTCCGAGATATTTGCAGATACATCTCAAGGGAAGGGGCCTGACGGACATATTTCGAGATATTTCTTCTACTTGTTGTTCTTCTTCTGCACAGCTAAGCTGGAAGTGGCATTTGCATCTCGCAATAGTGCAGAGTTATCTCAAAGAAAGGGGCCACGGTGTTTCTGTATCTCTATTATGTTGGTGCGGCTTCGGTACTTTCAAATATCTTGATATATCTCGAGAACTACGCATCTGATCAAAAAATATCATAGAACATAAATTGTAGGAAACATAATTCTGTACAAAAAAAGGTCTCTTAACATTTTGCCATAGCTCGCTTCGTTTCCGAGATATTTGCAGATTTATCTCAAGGGAAGGGGCCTGACGGACATATTTCGAGATATTTCTTCTACTTGTTGTTCTTCTTCTGCACAGCTAAGCTGGAAGTGGCATTTGCATCTCGCAATAGTGCAGAGTTATCTCAAAGAAAGGGGCCACGGTGTTTCTGTATCTCTATTATGTTGGTGCAGCTTCGGAACTTTTAAATATCTTGATATATCTCGAGAACTACGCATCTGATCAAAAAATATCATGGAACATAAAAAGTAGAAAACTTAATTCTCTACAAAAAAGGTCTCTTAACATTTTGCCATAGCTCGCTTCGTTTCCGAGATATTTGCACATTTATCTCAAGGGAAGGGGCCTAACGCACATATTTCGAGATATTTCTTCTTCTTGTTGTTCTTCTTCTGCACAGCTAAGCTGGAAGTGGCATTTGCGGCTCGCACTAGTGCAGAGTTATCTCAAAGAAAGGGGCCACGGTGTTTCTGTATCTCTATTATGTTGGTGCGGCTTCGGAACTTTTAAATATCTTGATATATCTCGAGAACTACGCATCTGATCAAAAAATATCATAGAACATAAAAAGTAGGAAACTTAATTCTCTACAAAAAAGGTCTCTTAACATTTTGCCATAGCTCGCTTCGTTTCCGAGATATTTGCAGATTTATGTCAAGGGAAGGGGCCTGACGGACAGATTTCGCGATATTTCTTCTTCTTGTTGTTCTTCTTCTGCACAGCTAAGCTGGAAGTGGCATTTGCAGCTCGCAATAGTGGAGAGTTATCTCAAAGAAAGGGGCCACGGTGTTTCTGTATCTCTATTATGTTGGTGCGGCTTCGGAACTTTTAAATATCTTGATATATCTCGAGAACTACGCATCTGATCAAAAAATATCATAGAACATAAAAAGTAGGAAACTTAATTCTCTACAAAAAAGGTCTCTTAACATTTTGCCATAGCTCGCTTCGTTTCCGAGATATTTGCAGATACATCTCAAGGGAAGGGGCCTGACGGACATATTTCGAGATATTTCTTCTACTTGTTGTTCTTCTTCTGCACAGCTAAGCTGGAAGTGGCATTTGCATCTCGCAATAGTGCAGAGTTATCTCAAAGAAAGGGGCCACGGTGTTTCTGTATCTCTATTATGTTGGTGCGGCTTCGGTACTTTCAAATATCTTGATATATCTCGAGAACTACGCATCTGATCAAAAAATATCATAGAACATAAATTGTAGGAAACATAATTCTGTACAAAAAAAGGTCTCTTAACATTTTGCCATAGCTCGCTTCGTTTCCGAGATATTTGCAGATTTATCTCAAGGGAAGGGGCCTGACGGTCATATTTCGAGATATTTCTTCTTCTTGATGTTCTTCTTCTGCACAGCTAACCTGGAAGTGGCATTTGCGGCTCGCACTAGTGCAGAGTTATCTCAAAGAAAGGGGCCACGGTGTTTCTGTATCTCTATTATGTTGGTGCGGCTTCGGAACTTTTAAATATCTCGCTATATCTCGAAAACTACGCTTCTGATCAAAAAATATCATAGAACATAAATTGTAGGAAACATGATTCTCTACAAAAAAGGTCTCTTAACATTTTGCCATAGCTCGCTTCGTTTCCGAGATATTTGCAGATATATCTCACGGGAAGGGGCCTGACGGACATATTTCGAGATATTTCTTCTTCTTGTTGTTCTTCTTCTGCACAGCTAAGCTGGAAGTGGCATTTGCGGCTCGCACTAGTGCAGAGTTATCTCAAAGAAAGGGGCCACGGTGTTTCTGTATCTCTTTTATGTTGGTGCAGCTTCGGAACTTTTAAATATCTTGATATATCTCGAGAACTACGCATCTGATCAAAAAATATCATGGAACATAAAAAGTAGAAAACTTAATTCTCTACAAAAAAGTTCTCTTAACATTATGCCATAGCTCGCTTCGTTTCCGAGATATTTGCACATTTATCTCAAGGGAAGGGGCCTAACGCACATATTTCGAGATATTTCTTCTTCTTGTTGTTCTTCTTCTGCACAGCTAAGCTGGAAGTGGCATTTGCGGCTCGCACTAGTGCAGAGTTATCTCAAAGAAAGGGGCCACGGTGTTTCTGTATCTCTATTATGTTGGTGCGGCTTCGGAACTTTTAAATATCTTGATATATCTCGAGAACTACGCATCTGATCAAAAAATATCATAGAGCATAAAAAGTAGGAAACTTAATTCTCTACAAAAAAGGTCTCTTAACATTTTGCCATAGCTCGCTTCGTTTCCGAGATATTTGCAGATTTATCTCAAGGGAAGGGGCCTGACGGACAGATTTCGCGATATTTCTTCTTCTTGTTGTTCTTCTTCTGCACAGCTAAGCTGGAAGTGGCATTTGCAGCTCGCAATAGTGGAGAGTTATCTCAAAGAAAGGGGCCACGGTGTTTCTGTATCTCTATTATGTTGGTGCGGCTTCGGAACTTTTAAATATCTTGATATATCTCGAGAACTACGCATCTGATCAAAAAATATCATAGAACATAAAAAGTAGGAAACTTAATTCTCTACAAAAAAGGTCTCTTAACATTTTGCCATAGCTCGCTTCGTTTCCGAGATATTTGCAGATTTATCTCAAGGGAAGGGGCCTGACGGACAGATTTCGCGATATTTCTTCTTCTTGTTGTTCTTCTTCTGCACAGCTAAGCTGGAAGTGGCATTTGCAGCTCGCAATAGTGGAGAGTTATCTCAAAGAAAGGGGCCACGGTGTTTCTGTATCTCTATTATGTTGGTGCGGCTTCGGAACTTTTAAATATCTCGATATATCTCGAAAACTACGCTTCTGATCAAAAAATATCATAGAACATAAATTGTAGGAAACATAATTCTCTACAAAAAAGGTCTCTTAACATTTTGCCATAGCTCGCTTCGTTTCCGAGATATTTGCAGATTTATCTCAAAGGAAGGGGCCTGACGGACATATTTCGAGATATTTCTTCTTCTTGTTGTTCTTCTTCTGCACAGCTAAGCTGGAAGTGGCATTTGCGGCTCGCACTAAACGCAGAGTTATCTCAAAGAAAGGGGCCACGGTGTTTCTGAATCTCTATTATGTTGGTGCGGCTTCGGAACTTTTAAATATCTCGATATATCTCGAAAACTACGCTTCTGATCAAAAAATATCATAGAACATAAATTGTAGCAAACATAATTCTCTACAAAAAACGTCTCTTAACATTTTGCCATAGCTCGCTTCGTTTCCGAGATATTTGCAGATTCAGCTCAAAGGAACGGGCATGACGGACATATTTCGAGATATTTCTTCTTCTTGTTGTTCTTCTTCTGCACAGCTAAGCTGGAAGTGGCATTTACAGCTCGCAATAGTGCAGAGTTATCTCAAAGAAAGGGGCCACGGTGTTTCTGTATCTCTATGATGTTGGTGCGGCTTCGGAACTTTTAAATATCTCGATATATCTCGAAAACTACGCTTCTGATCAAAAAATATCATAGAACATAAATTGTAGGAAACATAATTCTCTACAAAAAACGTCTCTTAACATTTTGCCATAGCTCGCTTCGTTTCCGAGATATTTGCAGATACATCTCAAGGGAAGGGGCCTCACGGACATATTTCGAGATATTTCTTCTTCTTGTTGTTCTTCTTCTGCACAGCTAAGCTGGAAGTGGCATTTGCATCTCGCAATAGTGCAGAGTTATCTCAAAGAAAGGGGCCACGGTGTTTCTGTATCTCTATTATGTTGGTGCAGCTTCGGAACTTTTAAATATCTTGATATATCTCGAGAACTACGCATCTGATCAAAAAATATCATGGAACATAAAAAGTAGAAAACTTAATTCTCTACAAAAAAGGTCTCTTAACATTTTGCCATAGCTCGCTTCGTTTCCGAGATATTTGCACATTTATCTCAAGGGAAGGGGCCTAACGCACATATTTCGAGATATTTCTTCTTCTTGTTGTTCTTCTTCTGCACAGCTAAGCTGGAAGTGGCATTTGCGGCTCGCACTAGTGCAGAGTTATCTCAAAGAAAGGGGCCACGGTGTTTCTGTATCTCTATTATGTTGGTGCGGCTTCGGAACTTTTAAATATCTTGATATATCTCGAGAACTACGCATCTGATCAAAAAATATCATAGAACATAAAAAGTAGGAAACTTAATTCTCTACAAAAAAGGTCTCTTAACATTTTGCCATAGCTCGCTTCGTTTCCGAGATATTTGCAGATTTATGTCAAGGGAAGGGGCCTGACGGACAGATTTCGCGATATTTCTTCTTCTTGTTGTTCTTCTTCTGCACAGCTAAGCTGGAAGTGGCATTTGCAGCTCGCAATAGTGCAGGGTTATCTCAAAGAAAGGGGCCACGGTGTTTCTGTATCTCTATTATGTTGGTGCGGCTTCGGAACTTTTAAATATCTTGATATATCTCGAGAACTACGCATCTGATCAAAAAATATCATAGAACATAAAAAGTAGGAAATTTAATTCTCTACAAAAAAGGTCTCTTAACATTTTGCAATAGCTCGCTTCGTTTCCGAGATATTTGCAGATACATCTCAAGGGAAGGGGCCTGACGGACATATTTCGAGATATTTCTTCTACTTGTTGTTCTTCTTCTGCACAGCTAAGCTGGAAGTGGCATTTGCATCTCGCAATAGTGCAGAGTTATCTCAAAGAAAGGGGCCACGGTGTTTCTGTATCTCTATTATGTTGGTGCGGCTTCGGTACTTTCAAATATCTTGATATATCTCGAGAACTACGCATCTGATCAAAAAATATCATAGAACATAAATTGTAGGAAACATAATTCTGTACAAAAAAAGGTCTCTTAACATTTTGCCATAGCTCGCTTCGTTTCCGAGATATTTGCAGATTTATCTCAAGGGAAGGGGCCTGACGGACATATTTCGAGATATTTCTTCTACTTGTTGTTCTTCTTCTGCACAGCTAAGCTGGAAGTGGCATTTGCATCTCGCAATAGTGCAGAGTTATCTCAAAGAAAGGGGCCACGGTGTTTCTGTATCTCTATTATGTTGGTGCAGCTTCGGAACTTTTAAATATCTTGATATATCTCGAGAACTACGCATCTGATCAAAAAATATCATGGAACATAAAAAGTAGAAAACTTAATTCTCTACAAAAAAGGTCTCTTAACATTTTGCCATAGCTCGCTTCGTTTCCGAGATATTTGCACATTTATCTCAAGGGAAGGGGCCTAACGCACATATTTCGAGATATTTCTTCTTCTTGTTGTTCTTCTTCTGCACAGCTAAGCTGGAAGTGGCATTTGCGGCTCGCACTAGTGCAGAGTTATCTCAAAGAAAGGGGCCACGGTGTTTCTGTATCTCTATTATGTTGGTGCGGCTTCGGAACTTTTAAATATCTTGATATATCTCGAGAACTACGCATCTGATCAAAAAATATCATGGAACATAAAAAGTAGGAAACTTAATTCTCTACAAAAAAGGTCTCTTAACATTTTGCCATAGCTCGCTTCGTTTCCGAGATATTTGCAGATTTATGTCAAGGGAAGGGGCCTGACGGACAGATTTCGCGATATTTCTTCTTCTTGTTGTTCTTCTTCTGCACAGCTAAGCTGGAAGTGGCATTTGCAGCTCGCAATAGTGGAGAGTTATCTCAAAGAAAGGGGCCACGGTGTTTCTGTATCTCTATTATGTTGGTGCGGCTTCGGAACTTTTAAATATCTTGATATATCTCGAGAACTACGCATCTGATCAAAAAATATCATAGAACATAAAAAGTAGGAAACTTAATTCTCTACAAAAAAGGTCTCTTAACATTTTGCCATAGCTCGCTTCGTTTCCGAGATATTTGCAGATACATCTCAAGGGAAGGGGCCTGACGGACATATTTCGAGATATTTCTTCTACTTGTTGTTCTTCTTCTGCACAGCTAAGCTGGAAGTGGCATTTGCATCTCGCAATAGTGCAGAGTTATCTCAAAGAAAGGGGCCACGGTGTTTCTGTATCTCTATTATGTTGGTGCGGCTTCGGTACTTTCAAATATCTTGATATATCTCGAGAACTACGCATCTGATCAAAAAATATCATAGAACATAAATTGTAGGAAACATAATTCTGTACAAAAAAAGGTCTCTTAACATTTTGCCATAGCTCGCTTCGTTTCCGAGATATTTGCAGATTTATCTCAAGGGAAGGGGCCTGACGGTCATATTTCGAGATATTTCTTCTTCTTGATGTTCTTCTTCTGCACAGCTAACCTGGAAGTGGCATTTGCGGCTCGCACTAGTGCAGAGTTATCTCAAAGAAAGGGGCCACGGTGTTTCTGTATCTCTATTATGTTGGTGCGGCTTCGGAACTTTTAAATATCTCGCTATATCTCGAAAACTACGCTTCTGATCAAAAAATATCATAGAACATAAATTGTAGGAAACATGATTCTCTACAAAAAAGGTCTCTTAACATTTTGCCATAGCTCGCTTCGTTTCCGAGATATTTGCAGATATATCTCACGGGAAGGGGCCTGACGGACATATTTCGAGATATTTCTTCTTCTTGTTGTTCTTCTTCTGCACAGCTAAGCTGGAAGTGGCATTTGCGGCTCGCACTAGTGCAGAGTTATCTCAAAGAAAGGGGCCACGGTGTTTCTGTATCTCTTTTATGTTGGTGCAGCTTCGGAACTTTTAAATATCTTGATATATCTCGAGAACTACGCATCTGATCAAAAAATATCATGGAACATAAAAAGTAGAAAACTTAATTCTCTACAAAAAAGTTCTCTTAACATTATGCCATAGCTCGCTTCGTTTCCGAGATATTTGCACATTTATCTCAAGGGAAGGGGCCTAACGCACATATTTCGAGATATTTCTTCTTCTTGTTGTTCTTCTTCTGCACAGCTAAGCTGGAAGTGGCATTTGCGGCTCGCACTAGTGCAGAGTTATCTCAAAGAAAGGGGCCACGGTGTTTCTGTATCTCTATTATGTTGGTGCGGCTTCGGAACTTTTAAATATCTTGATATATCTCGAGAACTACGCATCTGATCAAAAAATATCATAGAGCATAAAAAGTAGGAAACTTAATTCTCTACAAAAAAGGTCTCTTAACATTTTGCCATAGCTCGCTTCGTTTCCGAGATATTTGCAGATTTATCTCAAGGGAAGGGGCCTGACGGACAGATTTCGCGATATTTCTTCTTCTTGTTGTTCTTCTTCTGCACAGCTAAGCTGGAAGTGGCATTTGCAGCTCGCAATAGTGGAGAGTTATCTCAAAGAAAGGGGCCACGGTGTTTCTGTATCTCTATTATGTTGGTGCGGCTTCGGAACTTTTAAATATCTTGATATATCTCGAGAACTACGCATCTGATCAAAAAATATCATAGAACATAAAAAGTAGGAAACTTAATTCTCTACAAAAAAGGTCTCTTAACATTTTGCCATAGCTCGCTTCGTTTCCGAGATATTTGCAGATTTATCTCAAGGGAAGGGGCCTGACGGACAGATTTCGCGATATTTCTTCTTCTTGTTGTTCTTCTTCTGCACAGCTAAGCTGGAAGTGGCATTTGCAGCTCGCAATAGTGGAGAGTTATCTCAAAGAAAGGGGCCACGGTGTTTCTGTATCTCTATTATGTTGGTGCGGCTTCGGAACTTTTAAATATCTCGATATATCTCGAAAACTACGCTTCTGATCAAAAAATATCATAGAACATAAATTGTAGGAAACATAATTCTCTACAAAAAAGGTCTCTTAACATTTTGCCATAGCTCGCTTCGTTTCCGAGATATTTGCAGATATATCTCACGGGAAGGGGCCTGACGGACATATTTCGAGATATTCCTTCTTCTTGTTGTTCTTCTTCTGCACAGCTAAGCTGGAAGTGGCATTTGCGGCTCGCACTAGTGCAGAGTTATCTCAAAGAAAGGGGCCACGGTGTTTCTGTATCTCTTTTATGTTGGTGCAGCTTCGGAACTATTAAATATCTTGATATATCTCGAGAACTACGCATCTGATCAAAAAATATCATAGAACATAAAAAGTAGGAAACTTAATTCTCTACAAAAAAGGTCTCTCAAGATTTTGCCATAGCTCGCTTCGTTTCCGAGATATTTGCAGATTTATCTCAAGGGAAGGGGCCTGACGGACATATTTCGAGATATTTCTTCTTCTTGTTGTTCTTCTCCTGCACAGCTAAGCTGAAAGTGGCATTTACAGCTCGCAATAGTGCAGAGTTATCTCAAAGAAAGGGGCCACGGTGTTTCTGTATCTCTATTATGTTGGTGCGGCTTCGGAACTTTTAAATATCTTGATATATCTCGAGAACTACGCATCTGATCAAAAAATATCATAGAACATAAAAAGTAGGAAACTTAATTCTCTACAAAAAAGGTCTTTTAACATTTTGCCATAGCTCGCTTCGTTTCCGAAATATTTGCAGATTTATCTCAAGGGAAGGGGCCTGACGGACATATTTCGAGATATTTCTTCTTCTTGTTGTTCTTCTTCTGCACGGCTAAGCTGGAAGTGGCATTTGCAGCTCGCAATAGTGCAGAGTTATCTCAAAGAAAGGGGCCACGGTGTTTCTGTATCTCTATTATGTTGGTGCGGCTTCGGAACTTTTAAATATCTTGATATATCTCGAGAACTACGCATCTGATCAAAAAATATCATAGAACATAAAAAGTAGGAAACTTAATTCTCTACAAAAAAGGTCTCTTAACATTTTGCCATAGCTCGCTTCGTTTCCGAGATATTTGCAGATACATCTCAAGGGAAGGGGCCTGACGGACATATTTCGAGATATTTCTTCTTCTTGTTGTTCTTCTTCTGCACAGCTAAGCTGGAAGTGGCATTTGCATCTCGCAATAGTGCAGAGTTATCTCAAAGAAAGGGGCCACGGTGTTTCTGTATCTCTATTATGTTGGTGCGGCTTCGGTACTTTCAAATATCTTGATATATCTCGAGAACTACGCATCTGATCAAAAAATATCATGCAACATAAAAAGTAGAAAACTTAATTCTCTACAAAAAAGGTCTCTTAACATTTTGCCATAGCTCGCTTCGTTTCCGAGATATTTGCACATTTATCTCAAGGGAAGGGGCCTAACGCACATATTTCGAGATATTTCTTCTTCTTGTTGTTCTTCTTCTGCACAGCTAAGCTGGAAGTGGCATTTGCGGCTCGCACTAGTGCAGAGTTATCTCAAAGAAAGGGGCCACGGTGTTTCTGTATCTCTTTTATGTTGGTGCAGCTTCGGAACTTTTAAATATCTTGATATATCTCGAGAACTACGCATCTGATCAAAAAATATCATGGAACATCAAAAGTAGAAAACTTAATTCTCTACAAAAAAGGTTTCTTAACATTTTGCCATAGCTCGCTTCGTTTCCGAGATATTTGCAGATTTATCTCAACGGAAGGGGCCTGACGGACATATTTGGAGATATTACCTCTTCTTGTTGTTCTTCTTCTGCACAGCTAAGCTGGAAGTGGCATTTGCAGCTCGCAATAGTGCAGAGTTATCTCAAAGAAAGGGGCCACGGTGTTTCTGTATCTCTATTATGTTGGAGCGGCTTCGGAACTTTTACATATCTTGATATATCTCGAGAACTACGCATCTGATCAAAAAATATCATAGAACATAAAAAGTAGGAAACTTAATTCTCGACAAAAAAGGTCTCTCAAGATTTTGCCATAGCTCGCTTCGTTTCCGAGATATTTGCAGATTTATCTCAAGGGAAGGGGCCTGACGGACATATTTCGAGATATTTCTTCTTCTTGTTGTTCTTCTTCTGCACAGCTAAGCTGGAAGTGGCATTTGCAGCTCGCAATAGTGCAGAGTTATCTCAAAGAAAGGGGCCACGGTGTTTCTGTATCTCTATTATGTTGGTGCGGCTTCGGAACTTTTAAATATCTTGATATATCTCGAGAACTACGCATCTGATCAAAAAATATCATAGAGCATAAAAAGTAGGAAACTTAATTCTCTACAAAAAAGGTCTCTTAACATTTTGCCATAGCTCGCTTCGTTTCCGAGATATTTGCAGATACATCTCAAGGGAAGGGGCCTGACGGACATATTTCGAGATATTTCTTCTTCTTGTTGTTCTTCGTCTGCACAGCTAAGCTGGAAGTGGCATTTGCAACTCGCAATAGTGCAGGGTTATCTCAAAGAAAGGGGCCACGGTGTTTCTGTATCTCTGTTATGTTGGTGCGGCTTCGGAACTTTTACATATCTTGATATATCTCGAGAACTACGCATCTGATCAAAAAATATCATAGAACATAAAAAGTAGGAAACTTAATTCTCTACAAAAAAGGTCTTTTAACATTTTGCCATAGCTCGCTTCGTTTCCGAAATATTTGCAGATTTATCTCAAGGGAAGGGGCCTGACGGACATATTTCGAGATATTTCTTCTTCTTGTTGTTCTTCTTCTGCACGGCTAAGCTGGAAGTGGCATTTGCAGCTCGCAATAGTGCAGAGTTATCTCAAAGAAAGGGGCCACGGTGTTTCTGTATCTCTATTATGTTGGTGCGGCTTCGGAACTTTTAAATATCTTGATATATCTCGAGAACTACGCATCTGATCAAAAAATATCATAGAACATAAAAAGTAGGAAACTTAATTCTCTACAAAAAAGGTCTCTTAACATTTTGCCATAGCTCGCTTCGTTTCCGAGATATTTGCAGATACATCTCAAGGGAAGGGGCCTGACGGACATATTTCGAGATATTTCTTCTTCTTGTTGTTCTTCTTCTGCACAGCTAAGCTGGAAGTGGCATTTGCATCTCGCAATAGTGCAGAGTTATCTCAAAGAAAGGGGCCACGGTGTTTCTGTATCTCTATTATGTTGGTGCGGCTTCGGTACTTTCAAATATCTTGATATATCTCGAGAACTACGCATCTGATCAAAAAATATCATGCAACATAAAAAGTAGAAAACTTAATTCTCTACAAAAAAGGTCTCTTAACATTTTGCCATAGCTCGCTTCGTTTCCGAGATATTTGCACATTTATCTCAAGGGAAGGGGCCTAACGCACATATTTCGAGATATTTCTTCTTCTTGTTGTTCTTCTTCTGCACAGCTAAGCTGGAAGTGGCATTTGCGGCTCGCACTAGTGCAGAGTTATCTCAAAGAAAGGGGCCACGGTGTTTCTGTATCTCTTTTATGTTGGTGCAGCTTCGGAACTTTTAAATATCTTGATATATCTCGAGAACTACGCATCTGATCAAAAAATATCATGGAACATCAAAAGTAGAAAACTTAATTCTCTACAAAAAAGGTTTCTTAACATTTTGCCATAGCTCGCTTCGTTTCCGAGATATTTGCAGATTTAT
This sequence comes from Osmia lignaria lignaria, assembly GCF_051020975.1. Taxonomy (NCBI): domain Eukaryota; kingdom Metazoa; phylum Arthropoda; class Insecta; order Hymenoptera; family Megachilidae; genus Osmia; species Osmia lignaria. The sequence continues at coordinate 12,427,553 of NW_027478163.1, forward strand.
CTCAACGGAAGGGGCCTGACGGACATATTTGGAGATATTACCTCTTCTTGTTGTTCTTCTTCTGCACAGCTAAGCTGGAAGTGGCATTTGCAGCTCGCAATAGTGCAGAGTTATCTCAAAGAAAGGGGCCACGGTGTTTCTGTATCTCTATTATGTTGGAGCGGCTTCGGAACTTTTACATATCTTGATATATCTCGAGAACTACGCATCTGATCAAAAAATATCATAGAACATAAAAAGTAGGAAACTTAATTCTCGACAAAAAAGGTCTCTCAAGATTTTGCCATAGCTCGCTTCGTTTCCGAGATATTTGCAGATTTATCTCAAGGGAAGGGGCCTGACGGACATATTTCGAGATATTTCTTCTTCTTGTTGTTCTTCTTCTGCACAGCTAAGCTGGAAGTGGCATTTGCAGCTCGCAATAGTGCAGAGTTATCTCAAAGAAAGGGGCCACGGTGTTTCTGTATCTCTATTATGTTGGTGCGGCTTCGGAACTTTTAAATATCTTGATATATCTCGAGAACTACGCATCTGATCAAAAAATATCATAGAGCATAAAAAGTAGGAAACTTAATTCTCTACAAAAAAGGTCTCTTAACATTTTGCCATAGCTCGCTTCGTTTCCGAGATATTTGCAGATACATCTCAAGGGAAGGGGCCTGACGGACATATTTCGAGATATTTCTTCTTCTTGTTGTTCTTCGTCTGCACAGCTAAGCTGGAAGTGGCATTTGCAACTCGCAATAGTGCAGGGTTATCTCAAAGAAAGGGGCCACGGTGTTTCTGTATCTCTGTTATGTTGGTGCGGCTTCGGAACTTTTACATATCTTGATATATCTCGAGAACTACGCATCTGATCAAAAAATATCATAGAACATAAAAAGTAGGAAACTTAATTCTCTACAAAAAAGGTCTCTTAACATTTTGCCATAGCTCGCTTCGTTTCCGAGATATTTGCAGATTGATCTCAAGGGAAGGGGCCTGACGGACATATTTCGAGATATTTCTTCTTCTTGTTGTTCTTCTTCTGCACAGCTAAACTCGAAGTGGCATTTCCAGCTCGCAATAGTGCAGAGTTATCTCAAAGAAAGGGGCCACGGTGTTTCTGTATCTCTATTATGTTGGTGCGGCTTCGGAACTTTTAAATATCTTGATATATCTCGAGAACTACGCATCTGATCAAAAAATATCATAGAACATAAAAAGTAGGAAACTTAATTCTCTACAAAAAAGGTCTCTTAACATTTTGCCATAGCTCGCTTCGTTTCCGAGATATTTGCAGATTGATCTCAAGGGAAGGGGCCTGACGGACATATTTCGAGATATTTCTTCTTCTTGTTGTTCTTCTTCTGCACAGCTAAACTCGAAGTGGCATTTCCAGCTCGCAATAGTGCAGAGTTATCTCAAAGAAAGGGGCCACGGTGTTTCTGTATCTCTATTATGTTGGTGCGGCTTCGGAACTTTTAAATATCTTGATATATCTCGAGAACTACGCATCTGATCAAAAAATATCATAGAACATAAAAAGTAGGAAACTTAATTCTCTACAAAAAAGGTCTCTTAACATTTTGCCATAGCTCGCTTCGTTTCCGAGATATTTGCAGATACATCTCAAGGGAAGGGGCCTGACGGACATATTTCGAGATATTTCTTCTTCTTGTTGTTCTTCTTCTGCACAGCTAAGCTGGAAGTGGCATTTGCATCTCGCAATAGTGCAGAGTTATCTCAAAGAAAGGGGCCACGGTGTTTCTGTATCTCTATTATGTTGGTGCGGCTTCGGTACTTTCAAATATCTTGATATATCTCGAGAACTACGCATCTGATCAAAAAATATCATGGAACATAAAAAGTAGAAAACTTAATTCTCTACAAAAAAGGTCTCTTAACATTTTGCCATAGCTCGCTTCGTTTCCGAGATATTTGCACATTTATCTCAAGGGAAGGGGCCTAACGCACATATTTCGAGATATTTCTTCTTCTTGTTGTTCTTCTTCTGCACAGCTAAGCTGGAAGTGGCATTTGCGGCTCGCACTAGTGCAGAGTTATCTCAAAGAAAGGGGCCACGGTGTTTCTGTATCTCTTTTATGTTGGTGCAGCTTCGGAACTTTTAAATATCTTGATATATCTCGAGAACTACGCATCTGATCAAAAAATATCATGGAACATAAAAAGTAGAAAACTTAATTCTCTACAAAAAAGGTTTCTTAACATTTTGCCATAGCTCGCTTCGTTTCCGAGATATTTGCAGATTTATCTCAACGGAAGGGGCCTGACGGACATATTTCGAGATATTACCTCTTCTTGTTGTTCTTCTTCTGCACAGCTAAGCTGGAAGTGGCATTTGCAGCTCGCAATAGTGCAGAGTTATCTCAAAGAAAGGGGCCACGGTGTTTCTGTATCTCTATTATGTTGGAGCGGCTTCGGAACTTTTACATATCTTGATATATCTCGAGAACTACGCATCTGATCAAAAAATATCATAGAACATAAAAAGTAGGAAACTTAATTCTCGACAAAAAAGGTCTCTCAAGATTTTGCCATAGCTCGTTTCGTTTCCGAGATATTTGCAGATTTATCTCAAGGGAAGGGGCCTGACGGACATATTTCGAGATATTTCTTCTTCTTGTTGTTCTTCTTCTGCACAGCTAAGCTGGAAGTGGCATTTGCAGCTCGCAATAGTGCAGAGTTATCTCAAAGAAAGGGGCCACGGTGTTTCTGTATCTCTATTATGTTGGTGCGGCTTCGGAACTTTTAAATATCTTGATATATCTCGAGAACTACGCATCTGATCAAAAAATATCATAGAACATAAAAAGTAGGAAACTTAATTCTCTACAAAAAAGGTCTCTTAACATTTTGCCATAGCTCGCTTCGTTTCCGAGATATTTGCAGATACATCTCAAGGGAAGGGGCCTGACGGACATATTTCGAGATATTTCTTCTTCTTGTTGTTCTTCTTCTGCACAGCTAAGCTGGAAGTGGCATTTGCAACTCGCAATAGTGCAGGGTTATCTCAAAGAAAGGGGCCACGGTGTTTCTGTATCTCTGTTATGTTGGTGCGGCTTCGGAACTTTTAAATATCTTGATATATCTCGAGAACTACGCATCTGATCAATAAATATCATAGAACATAAAAAGTAGGAAACTTAATTCTCTACAAAAAAGGTCTCTTAACATTTTGCCATAGCTCGCTTCGTTTCCGAGATATTTGCAGATTTATCTCAAGGGAAGGGGCCTGACGGACATATTTCGAGATATTTCTTCTTCTTCTTGTTCTTCTTCTGCACGGCTAAGCTGGAAGTGGCATTTGCAGCTCGCAATAGTGCAGAGTTATCTCAAAGAAAGGGGCCACGGTGTTTCTGTATCTCTATTATGTTGGTGCGGCTTCGGAACTTTTACATATCTTGATATATCTCGAGAACTACGCATCTGATCAAAAAATATCATAGAACATAAAAAGTAGGAAACTTAATTCTCTACAAAAAAGGTCTCTCAACATTTTGCCATAGCTCGCTTCGTTTCCGAGATATTTGCAGATTGATCTCAAGGGAAGGGGCCTGACGGACATATTTCGAGATATTTCTTCTTCTTGTTGTTCTTCTTCTGCACAGCTAAACTCGAAGTGGCATTTCCAGCTCGCAATAGTGCAGAGTTATCTCAAAGAAAGGGGCCACGGTGTTTCTGTATCTCTATTATGTTGGTGCGGCTTCGGAACTTTTAAATATCTTGATATATCTCGAGAACTACGCATCTGATCAAAAAATATCATAGAACATAAAAAGTAGGAAACTTAATTCTCTACAAAAAAGGTCTCTTACCATTTTGCCATAGCTCGCTTCGTTTCCGAGATATTTGCAGATTTATCTCAAGGGAAGGGGCCTGACGGACATATTTCGAGATATTTCTTCTTCTTGTTGTTCTTCTTCTGCACGGCTAAGCTGGAAGTGGCATTTGCAGCTCGCAATAGTGCAGAGTTATCTCAAAGAAAGGGGCCACGGTGTTTCTGTATCTCTATTATGTTGGTGCGGCTTCGGAACTTTTACATATCTTGATATATCTCGAGAACTACGCATCTGATCAAAAAATATCATAGAACATAAAAAGTAGGAAACTTAATTCTCTACAAAAAAGGTCTCTTAACATTTTGCCATAGCTCGCTTCGTTTCCGAGATATTTGCAGATTTATCTCAAGGGAAGGGGCCTGACGGACATATTTCGAGATATTTCTTCTTCTTGTTGTTCTTCTTCTGCACAGCTAAACTCGAAGTGGCATTTCCAGCTCGCAATAGTGCAGAGTTATCTCAAAGAAAGGGTCCACGGTGTTTCTGTATCTCTATTATGTTGGTGCGGCTTCGGAACTTTTAAATATCTCGATATATCTCGAAAACTACGCTTCTGATCAAAAAATATCATAGAACATAAATTGTAGGAAACATAATTCTCTACAAAAAAGGTCTCTTAACATTTTGCCGTAGCTCGCTTCGTTTCCGAGATATTAGCAGATATATCTCTCGGGAAGGGGCCTGACGGACATATTTCGAGATATTTCTTCTTCATGTTGTTCTTCTTCTGCACGGCTAAGCTGGAAGTGGCATTTGCGGCTCGCACTAGTGCAGAGTTATCTCAAAGAAAGGGGCCACGGTGTTTCTGTATCTCTATTATGTTGGTGCGGCTTCGGAACTTTTAAATATCGTGATATATCTCGAGAACTACGCATCTGATCAAAAAATATCATAGAACATAAAAAGTAGGAAACTTAATTCTCTACACAAAAGGTCTCTTAACATTTTGCCATAGCTCGCTTCATTTCCGAGATATTTGCAGATTTATCTCAAGGGAAGGGGCCTAACGGACATATTTCGAGATATTTCTTCTTCTTGTTGTTCTTCTTCTGCACAGCGAAGCTGGAAGTGGCATTTGCAGCTCGCAATAGTGCAGAGTTATCTCAAAGAAAAGGGCCACGGTGTTTCTGTATCTCTATTATGTTGGTGCGGCTTCGGAACTTTTAAATATCTTGATATATCTCGAGAACTACGCATCTGATCAAAAAATATCATAGAACATAAAAAGTAGGAAACTTAATTCTCTACAAAAAAGGTCTCTTAACATTTTGCCATAGCTCGCTTCGTTTCCGAGATATTTGCAGATTGATCTCAAGGGAAGGGGCCTGACGGACATATTTCGAGATATTTCTTCTTCTTGTTGTTCTTCTTCTGCACAGCTAAACTCGAAGTGGCATTTCCAGCTCGCAATAGTGCAGAGTTATCTCAAAGAAAGGGGCCACGGTGTTTCTGTATCTCTATTATGTTGATGCGGCTTCGGAACTTTTAAATATCTTGATATATCTCGAGAACTACGCATCTGATCAAAAAATATCATAGAACATAAAAAGTAGGAAACTTAATTCTCTACAAAAAAGGTCTCTTAACATTTTGCCATAACTCGCTTCGTTTCCGAGATATTTGCAGATTGATCTCAAGGGAAGGGGCCTGACGGACATATTTCGAGATATTTCTTCTTCTTGTTGTTCTTCTTCTGCACAGCTAAACTCGAAGTGGCATTTCCAGCTCGCAATAGTGCAGAGTTATCTCAAAGAAAGGGGCCACGGTGTTTCTGTATCTCTATTATGTTGGTGCGGCTTCGGAACTTTTAAATATCTTGATATATCTCGAGAACTACGCATCTGATCAAAAAATATCATAGAACATAAAAAGTAGGAAACTTAATTCTCTACAAAAAAGGTCTCTTAACATTTTGCCATAGCTCGCTTAGTTTCCGAGATATTTGCAGATACATCTCAAGGGAAGGGGCCTGACGGACATATTTCGAGATATTTCTTCTTCTTGTTGTTCTTCTTCTGCACAGCTAAGCTGGAAATGGCATTTGCATCTCGCAATAGTGCAGAGTTATCTCAAAGAAAGGGGCCACGGTGTTTCTGTATCTCTATTATGTTGGTGCGGCTTCGGTACTTTCAAATATCTTGATATATCTCGAGAACTACGCATCTGATCAAAAAATATCATGGAACATAAAAAGTAGAAAACTTAATTCTCTACAAAAAAGGTCTCTTAACATTTTGCCATAGCTCGCTTCGTTTCCGAGATATTTGCACATTTATCTCAAGGGAAGGGGCCTAACGCACATATTTCGAGATATTTCTTCTTCTTGTTGTTCTTCTTCTGCACAGCTAAGCTGGAAGTGGCATTTGCGGCTCGCACTAGTGCAGAGTTATCTCAAAGAAAGGGGCCACGGTGTTTCTGTATCTCTTTTATGTTAGTGCAGCTTCGGAACTTTTAAATATCTTGATATATCTCGAGAACTACGCATCTGATCAAAAAATATCATGGAACATAAAAAGTAGAAAACTTAATTCTCTACAAAAAAGGTTTCTTAACATTTTGCCATAGCTCGCTTCGTTTCCGAGATATTTGCAGATTTATCTCAACGGAAGGGGCCTGACGGACATATTTCGAGATATTACCTCTTCTTGTTGTTCTTCTTCTGCACAGCTAAGCTGGAAGTGGCATTTGCAGCTCGCAATAGTGCAGAGTTATCTCAAAGAAAGGGGCCACGGTGTTTCTGTATCTCTATTATGTTGGAGCGGCTTCGGAACTTTTACATATCTTGATATATCTCGAGAACTACGCATCTGATCAAAAAATATCATAGAACATAAAAAGTAGGAAACTTAATTCTCGACAAAAAAGGTCTCTCAAGATTTTGCCATAGCTCGCTTCGTTTCCGAGATATTTGCAGATTTATCTCAAGGGAAGGGGCCTGACGGACATATTTCGAGATATTTCTTCTTCTTGTTGTTCTTCTTCTGCACAGCTAAGCTGGAAGTGGCATTTGCAGCTCGCAATAGTGCAGAGTTATCTCAAAGAAAGGGGCCACGGTGTTTCTGTATCTCTATTATGTTGGTGCGGCTTCGGAACTTTTAAATATCTTGATATATCTCGAGAACTACGCATCTGATCAAAAAATATCATAGAACATAAAAAGTAGGAAACTTAATTCTCTACAAAAAAGGTCTCTTAACATTTTGCCTTAGCTCGCTTCGTTTCCGAGATATTTGCAGATACATCTCAAGGGAAGGGGCCTGACGGACATATTTCGAGATATTTCTTCTTCTTGTTGTTCTTCTTCTGCACAGCTAAGCTGGAAGTGGCATTTGCAACTCGCAATAGTGCAGGGTTATCTCAAAGAAAGGGGCCACGGTGTTTCTGTATCTCTGTTATGTTGGTGCGGCTTCGGAACTTTTAAATATCTTGATATATCTCGAGAACTACGCATCTGATCAATAAATATCATAGAACATAAAAAGTAGGAAACTTAATTCTCTACAAAAAAGGTCTCTTAACATTTTGCCATAGCTCGCTTCGTTTCCGAGATATTTGCAGATTTATCTCAAGGGAAGGGGCCTGACGGACATATTTCGAGATATTTCTTCTTCTTCTTGTTCTTCTTCTGCACGGCTAAGCTGGAAGTGGCATTTGCAGCTCGCAATAGTGCAGAGTTATCTCAAAGAAAGGGGCCACGGTGTTTCTGTATCTCTATTATGTTGGTGCGGCTTCGGAACTTTTACATATCTTGATATATCTCGAGAACTACGCATCTGATCAAAAAATATCATAGAACATAAAAAGTAGGAAACTTAATTCTCTACAAAAAAGGTCTCTCAACATTTTGCCATAGCTCGCTTCGTTTCCGAGATATTTGCAGATTGATCTCAAGGGAAGGGGCCTGACGGACATATTTCGAGATATTTCTTCTTCTTGTTGTTCTTCTTCTGCACAGCTAAACTCGAAGTGGCATTTCCAGCTCGCAATAGTGCAGAGTTATCTCAAAGAAAGGGTCCACGGTGTTTCTGTATCTCTATTATGTTGGTGCGGCTTCGGAACTTTTAAATATCTCGATATATCTCGAAAACTACGCTTCTGATCAAAAAATATCATAGAACATAAATTGTAGGAAACATAATTCTCTACAAAAAAGGTCTCTTAACATTTTGCCGTAGCTCGCTTCGTTTCCGAGATATTTGCAGATATATCTCACGGGAAGGGGCCTGACGGACATATTTCGAGATATTTCTTCTTCTTGTTGTTCTTCTTCTGCACGGCTAAGCTGGAAGTGGCATTTGCGGCTCGCACTAGTGCAGAGTTATCTCAAAGAAAGGGGCCACGGTGTTTCTGTATCTCTATTATGTTGGTGCGGCTTCGGAACTTTTAAATATCGTGATATATCTCGAGAACTACGCATCTGATCAAAAAATATCATAGAACATAAAAAGTAGGAAACTTAATTCTCTACACAAAAGGTCTCTTAACATTTTGCCATAGCTCGCTTCATTTCCGAGATATTTGCAGATTTATCTCAAGGGAAGGGGCCTAACGGACATATTTCGAGATATTTCTTCTTCTTGTTGTTCTTCTTCTGCACAGCGAAGCTGGAAGTGGCATTTGCAGCTCGCAATAGTGCAGAGTTATCTCAAAGAAAAGGGCCACGGTGTTTCTGTATCTCTATTATGTTGGTGCGGCTTCGGAACTTTTAAATATCTTGATATATCTCGAGAACTACGCATCTGATCAAAAAATATCATAGAACATAAAAAGTAGGAAACTTAATTCTCTACAAAAAAGGTCTCTTAACATTTTGCCATAGCTCGCTTCGTTTCCGAGATATTTGCAGATTGATCTCAAGGGAAGGGGCCTGACGGACATATTTCGAGATATTTCTTCTTCTTGTTGTTCTTCTTCTGCACAGCTAAACTCGAAGTGGCATTTCCAGCTCGCAATAGTGCAGAGTTATCTCAAAGAAAGGGGCCACGGTGTTTCTGTATCTCTATTATGTTGATGCGGCTTCGGAACTTTTAAATATCTTGATATATCTCGAGAACTACGCATCTGATCAAAAAATATCATAGAACATAAAAAGTAGGAAACTTAATTCTCTACAAAAAAGGTCTCTTAACATTTTGCCATAGCTCGCTTCGTTTCCGAGATATTTGCAGATTGATCTCAAGGGAAGGGGCCTGACGGACATATTTCGAGATATTTCTTCTTCTTGTTGTTCTTCTTCTGCACAGCTAAACTCGAAGTGGCATTTCCAGCTCGCAATAGTGCAGAGTTATCTCAAAGAAAGGGGCCACGGTGTTTCTGTATCTCTATTATGTTGGTGCGGCTTCGGAACTTTTAAATATCTTGATATATCTCGAGAACTACGCATCTGATCAAAAAATATCATAGAACATAAAAAGTAGGAAACTTAATTCTCTACAAAAAAGGTCTCTTAACATTTTGCCATAGCTCGCTTCGTTTCCGAGATATTTGCAGATACATCTCAAGGGAAGGGGCCTGACGGACATATTTCGAGATATTTCTTCTTCTTGTTGTTCTTCTTCTGCACAGCTAAGCTGGAAATGGCATTTGCATCTCGCAATAGTGCAGAGTTATCTCAAAGAAAGGGGCCACGGTGTTTCTGTATCTCTATTATGTTGGTGCGGCTTCGGTACTTTCAAATATCTTGATATATCTCGAGAACTACGCATCTGATCAAAAAATATCATGGAACATAAAAAGTAGAAAACTTAATTCTCTACAAAAAAGGTCTCTTAACATTTTGCCATAGCTCGCTTCGTTTCCGAGATATTTGCACATTTATCTCAAGGGAAGGGGCCTAACGCACATATTTCGAGATATTTCTTCTTCTTGTTGTTCTTCTTCTGCACAGCTAAGCTGGAAGTGGCATTTGCGGCTCGCACTAGTGCAGAGTTATCTCAAAGAAAGGGGCCACGGTGTTTCTGTATCTCTTTTATGTTGGTGCAGCTTCGGAACTTTTAAATATCTTGATATATCTCGAGAACTACGCATCTGATCAAAAAATATCATGGAACATAAAAAGTAGAAAACTTAATTCTCTACAAAAAAGGTTTCTTAACATTTTGCCATAGCTCGCTTCGTTTCCGAGATATTTGCAGATTTATCTCAACGGAAGGGGCCTGACGGACATATTTCGAGATATTACCTCTTCTTGTTGTTCTTCTTCTGCACAGCTAAGCTGGAAGTGGCATTTGCAGCTCGCAATAGTGCAGAGTTATCTCAAAGAAAGGGGCCACGGTGTTTCTGTATCTCTATTATGTTGGAGCGGCATCGGAACTTTTACATATCTTGATATATCTCGAGAACTACGCATCTGATCAAAAAATATCATAGAACATAAAAAGTAGGAAACTTAATTCTCGACAAAAAAGGTCTCTCAAGATTTTGCCATAGCTCGTTTCGTTTCCGAGATATTTGCAGATTTATCTCAAGGGAAGGGGCCTGACGGACATATTTCGAGATATTTCTTCTTCTTGTTGTTCTTCTTCTGCACAGCTAAGCTGGAAGTGGCATTTGCAGCTCGCAATAGTGCAGAGTTATCTCAAAGAAAGGGGCCACGGTGTTTCTGTATCTCTATTATGTTGGTGCGGCTTCGGAACTTTTAAATATCTTGATATATCTCGAGAACTACGCATCTGATCAAAAAATATCATAGAACATAAAAAGTAGGAAACTTAATTCTCTACAAAAAAGGTCTCTTAACATTTTGCCATAGCTCGCTTCGTTTCCGAGATATTTGCAGATACATCTCAAGGGAAGGGGCCTGACGGACATATTTCGAGATATTTCTTCTTCTTGTTGTTCTTCTTCTGCACAGCTAAGCTGGAAGTGGCATTTGCAACTCGCAATAGTGCAGGGTTATCTCAAAGAAAGGGGCCACGGTGTTTCTGTATCTCTGTTATGTTGGTGCGGCTTCGGAACTTTTAAATATCTTGATATATCTCGAGAACTACGCATCTGATCAATAAATATCATAGAACATAAAAAGTAGGAAACTTAATTCTCTACAAAAAAGGTCTCTTAACATTTTGCCATAGCTCGCTTCGTTTCCGAGATATTTGCAGATTTATCTCAAGGGAAGGGGCCTGACGGACATATTTCGAGATATTTCTTCTTCTTCTTGTTCTTCTTCTGCACGGCTAAGCTGGAAGTGGCATTTGCAGCTCGCAATAGTGCAGAGTTATCTCAAAGAAAGGGGCCACGGTGTTTCTGTATCTCTATTATGTTGGTGCGGCTTCGGAACTTTTACATATCTTGATATATCTCGAGAACTACGCATCTGATCAAAAAATATCATAGAACATAAAAAGTAGGAAACTTAATTCTCTACAAAAAAGGTCTCTCAACATTTTGCCATAGCTCGCTTCGTTTCCGAGATATTTGCAGATTGATCTCAAGGGAAGGGGCCTGACGGACATATTTCGAGATATTTCTTCTTCTTGTTGTTCTTCTTCTGCACGGCTAAGCTGGAAGTGGCATTTGCAGCTCGCAATAGTGCAGAGTTATCTCAAAGAAAGGGGCCACGGTGTTTCTGTATCTCTATTATGTTGGTGCGGCTTCGGAACTTTTACATATCTTGATATATCTCGAGAACTACGCATCTGATCAAAAAATATCATAGAACATAAAAAGTAGGAAACTTAATTCTCTACAAAAAAGGTCTCTTAACATTTTGCCATAGCTCGCTTCGTTTCCGAGATATTTGCAGATTTATCTCAAGGGAAGGGGCCTGACGGACATATTTCGAGATATTTCTTCTTCTTGTTGTTCTTCTTCTGCACAGCTAAACTCGAAGTGGCATTTCCAGCTCGCAATAGTGCAGAGTTATCTCAAAGAAAGGGTCCACGGTGTTTCTGTATCTCTATTATGTTGGTGCGGCTTCGGAACTTTTAAATATCTCGATATATCTCGAAAACTACGCTTCTGATCAAAAAATATCATAGAACATAAATTGTAGGAAACATAATTCTCTACAAAAAAGGTCTCTTAACATTTTGCCGTAGCTCGCTTCGTTTCCGAGATATTAGCAGATATATCTCTCGGGAAGGGGCCTGACGGACATATTTCGAGATATTTCTTCTTCTTGTTGTTCTTCTTCTGCACGGCTAAGCTGGAAGTGGCATTTGCGGCTCGCACTAGTGCAGAGTTATCTCAAAGAAAGGGGCCACGGTGTTTCTGTATCTCTATTATGTTGGTGCGGCTTCGGAACTTTTAAATATCGTGATATATCTCGAGAACTACGCATCTGATCAAAAAATATCATAGAACATAAAAAGTAGGAAACTTAATTCTCTACACAAAAGGTCTCTTAACATTTTGCCATAGCTCGCTTCATTTCCGAGATATTTGCAGATTTATCTCAAGGGAAGGGGCCTAACGGACATATTTCGAGATATTTCTTCTTCTTGTTGTTCTTCTTCTGCACAGCGAAGCTGGAAGTGGCATTTGCAGCTCGCAATAGTGCAGAGTTATCTCAAAGAAAAGGGCCACGGTGTTTCTGTATCTCTATTATGTTGGTGCGGCTTCGGAACTTTTAAATATCTTGATATATCTCGAGAACTACGCATCTGATCAAAAAATATCATAGAACATAAAAAGTAGGAAACTTAATTCTCTACAAAAAAGGTCTCTTAACATTTTGCCATAGCTCGCTTCGTTTCCGAGATATTTGCAGATTGATCTCAAGGGAAGGGGCCTGACGGACATATTTCGAGATATTTCTTCTTCTTGTTGTTCTTCTTCTGCACAGCTAAACTCGAAGTGGCATTTCCAGCTCGCAATAGTGCAGAGTTATCTCAAAGAAAGGGGCCACGGTGTTTCTGTATCTCTATTATGTTGGTGCGGCTTCGGAACTTTTAAATATCTTGATATATCTCGAGAACTACGCATCTGATCAAAAAATATCATAGAACATAAAAAGTAGGAAACTTAATTCTCTACAAAAAAGGTCTCTTAACATTTTGCCATAGCTCGCTTAGTTTCCGAGATATTTGCAGATACATCTCAAGGGAAGGGGCCTGACGGACATATTTCGAGATATTTCTTCTTCTTGTTGTTCTTCTTCTGCACAGCTAAGCTGGAAATGGCATTTGCATCTCGCAATAGTGCAGAGTTATCTCAAAGAAAGGGGCCACGGTGTTTCTGTATCTCTATTATGTTGGTGCGGCTTCGGTACTTTCAAATATCTTGATATATCTCGAGAACTACGCATCTGATCAAAAAATATCATGGAACATAAAAAGTAGAAAACTTAATTCTCTACAAAAAAGGTCTCTTAACATTTTGCCATAGCTCGCTTCGTTTCCGAGATATTTGCACATTTATCTCAAGGGAAGGGGCCTAACGCACATATTTCGAGATATTTCTTCTTCTTGTTGTTCTTCTTCTGCACAGCTAAGCTGGAAGTGGCATTTGCGGCTCGCACTAGTGCAGAGTTATCTCAAAGAAAGGGGCCACGGTGTTTCTGTATCTCTTTTATGTTAGTGCAGCTTCGGAACTTTTAAATATCTTGATATATCTCGAGAACTACGCATCTGATCAAAAAATATCATGGAACATAAAAAGTAGAAAACTTAATTCTCTACAAAAAAGGTTTCTTAACATTTTGCCATAGCTCGCTTCGTTTCCGAGATATTTGCAGATTTATCTCAACGGAAGGGGCCTGACGGACATATTTCGAGATATTACCTCTTCTTGTTGTTCTTCTTCTGCACAGCTAAGCTGGAAGTGGCATTTGCAGCTCGCAATAGTGCAGAGTTATCTCAAAGAAAGGGGCCACGGTGTTTCTGTATCTCTATTATGTTGGAGCGGCTTCGGAACTTTTACATATCTTGATATATCTCGAGAACTACGCATCTGATCAAAAAATATCATAGAACATAAAAAGTAGGAAACTTAATTCTCGACAAAAAAGGTCTCTCAAGATTTTGCCATAGCTCGCTTCGTTTCCGAGATATTTGCAGATTTATCTCAAGGGAAGGGGCCTGACGGACATATTTCGAGATATTTCTTCTTCTTGTTGTTCTTCTTCTGCACAGCTAAGCTGGAAGTGGCATTTGCAGCTCGCAATAGTGCAGAGTTATCTCAAAGAAAGGGGCCACGGTGTTTCTGTATCTCTATTATGTTGGTGCGGCTTCGGAACTTTTAAATATCTTGATATATCTCGAGAACTACGCATCTGATCAAAAAATATCATAGAACATAAAAAGTAGGAAACTTAATTCTCTACAAAAAAGGTCTCTTAACATTTTGCCATAGCTCGCTTCGTTTCCGAGATATTTGCAGATACATCTCAAGGGAAGGGGCCTGACGGACATATTTCGAGATATTTCTTCTTCTTGTTGTTCTTCTTCTGCACAGCTAAGCTGGAAGTGGCATTTGCAACTCGCAATAGTGCAGGGTTATCTCAAAGAAAGGGGCCACGGTGTTTCTGTATCTCTGTTATGTTGGTGCGGCTTCGGAACTTTTAAATATCTTGATATATCTCGAGAACTACGCATCTGATCAATAAATATCATAGAACATAAAAAGTAGGAAACTTAATTCTCTACAAAAAAGGTCTCTTAACATTTTGCCATACCTCGCTTCGTTTCCGAGATATTTGCAGATTTATCTCAAGGGAAGGGGCCTGACGGACATATTTCGAGATATTTCTTCTTCTTCTTGTTCTTCTTCTGCACGGCTAAGCTGGAAGTGGCATTTGCAGCTCGCAATAGTGCAGAGTTATCTCAAAGAAAGGGGCCACGGTGTTTCTGTATCTCTATTATGTTGGTGCGGCTTCGGAACTTTTACATATCTTGATATATCTCGAGAACTACGCATCTGATCAAAAAATATCATAGAACATAAAAAGTAGGAAACTTAATTCTCTACAAAAAAGGTCTCTCAACATTTTGCCATAGCTCGCTTCGTTTCCGAGATATTTGCAGATTGATCTCAAGGGAAGGGGCCTGACGGACATATTTCGAGATATTTCTTCTTCTTGTTGTTCTTCTTCTGCACAGCTAAACTCGAAGTGGCATTTCCAGCTCGCAATAGTGCAGAGTTATCTCAAAGAAAGGGTCCACGGTGTTTCTGTATCTCTATTATGTTGGTGCGGCTTCGGAACTTTTAAATATCTCGATATATCTCGAAAACTACGCTTCTGATCAAAAAATATCATAGAACATAAATTGTAGGAAACATAATTCTCTACAAAAAAGGTCTCTTAACATTTTGCCGTAGCTCGCTTCGTTTCCGAGATATTTGCAGATATATCTCACGGGAAGGGGCCTGACGGACATATTTCGAGATATTTCTTCTTCTTGTTGTTCTTCTTCTGCACGGCTAAGCTGGAAGTGGCATTTGCGGCTCGCACTAGTGCAGAGTTATCTCAAAGAAAGGGGCCACGGTGTTTCTGTATCTCTATTATGTTGGTGCGGCTTCGGAACTTTTAAATATCGTGATATATCTCGAGAACTACGCATCTGATCAAAAAATATCATAGAACATAAAAAGTAGGAAACTTAATTCTCTACACAAAAGGTCTCTTAACATTTTGCCATAGCTCGCTTCATTTCCGAGATATTTGCAGATTTATCTCAAGGGAAGGGGCCTAACGGACATATTTCGAGATATTTCTTCTTCTTGTTGTTCTTCTTCTGCACAGCGAAGCTGGAAGTGGCATTTGCAGCTCGCAATAGTGCAGAGTTATCTCAAAGAAAAGGGCCACGGTGTTTCTGTATCTCTATTATGTTGGTGCGGCTTCGGAACTTTTAAATATCTTGATATATCTCGAGAACTACGCATCTGATCAAAAAATATCATAGAACATAAAAAGTAGGAAACTTAATTCTCTACAAAAAAGGTCTCTTAACATTTTGCCATAGCTCGCTTCGTTTCCGAGATATTTGCAGATTGATCTCAAGGGAAGGGGCCTGACGGACATATTTCGAGATATTTCTTCTTCTTGTTGTTCTTCTTCTGCACAGCTAAACTCGAAGTGGCATTTCCAGCTCGCAATAGTGCAGAGTTATCTCAAAGAAAGGGGCCACGGTGTTTCTGTATCTCTATTATGTTGATGCGGCTTCGGAACTTTTAAATATCTTCATATATCTCGAGAACTACGCATCTGATCAAAAAATATCATAGAACATAAAAAGTAGGAAACTTAATTCTCTACAAAAAAGGTCTCTTAACATTTTGCCATAGCTCGCTTCGTTTCCGAGATATTTGCAGATTGATCTCAAGGGAAGGGGCCTGACGGACATATTTCGAGATATTTCTTCTTCTTGTTGTTCTTCTTCTGCACAGCTAAACTCGAAGTGGCATTTCCAGCTCGCAATAGTGCAGAGTTATCTCAAAGAAAGGGGCCACGGTGTTTCTGTATCTCTATTATGTTGGTGCGGCTTCGGAACTTTTAAATATCTTGATATATCTCGAGAACTACGCATCTGATCAAAAAATATCATAGAACATAAAAAGTAGGAAACTTAATTCTCTACAAAAAAGGTCTCTTAACATTTTGCCATAGCTCGCTTCGTTTCCGAGATATTTGCAGATACATCTCAAGGGAAGGGGCCTGACGGACATATTTCGAGATATTTCTTCTTCTTGTTGTTCTTCTTCTGCACAGCTAAGCTGGAAATGGCATTTGCATCTCGCAATAGTGCAGAGTTATCTCAAAGAAAGGGGCCACGGTGTTTCTGTATCTCTATTATGTTGGTGCGGCTTCGGTACTTTCAAATATCTTGATATATCTCGAGAACTACGCATCTGATCAAAAAATATCATGGAACATAAAAAGTAGAAAACTTAATTCTCTACAAAAAAGGTCTCTTAACATTTTGCCATAGCTCGCTTCGTTTCCGAGATATTTGCACATTTATCTCAAGGGAAGGGGCCTAACGCACATATTTCGAGATAGTTCTTCTTCTTGTTGTTCTTCTTCTGCACAGCTAAGCTGGAAGTGGCATTTGCGGCTCGCACTAGTGCAGAGTTATCTCAAAGAAAGGGGCCACGGTGTTTCTGTATCTCTTTTATGTTAGTGCAGCTTCGGAACTTTTAAATATCTTGATATATCTCGAGAACTACGCATCTGATCAAAAAATATCATGGAACATGAAAAGTAGAAAACTTAATTCTCTACAAAAAAGGTTTCTTAACATTTTGCCATAGCTCGCTTCGTTTCCGAGATATTTGCAGATTTATCTCAACGGAAGGGGCCTGACGGACATATTTCGAGATATTACCTCTTCTTGTTGTTCTTCTTCTGCACAGCTAAGCTGGAAGTGGCATTTGCAGCTCGCAATAGTGCAGAGTTATCTCAAAGAAAGGGGCCACGGTGTTTCTGTATCTCTATTATGTTGGAGCGGCTTCGGAACTTTTACATATCTTGATATATCTCGAGAACTACGCATCTGATCAAAAAATATCATAGAACATAAAAAGTAGGAAACTTAATTCTCGACAAAAAAGGTCTCTCAAGATTTTGCCATAGCTCGCTTCGTTTCCGAGATATTTGCAGATTTATCTCAAGGGAAGGGGCCTGACGGACATATTTCGAGATATTTCTTCTTCTTGTTGTTCTTCTTCTGCACAGCTAAGCTGGAAGTGGCATTTGCAGCTCGCAATAGTGCAGAGTTATCTCAAAGAAAGGGGCCACGGTGTTTCTGTATCTCTATTATGTTGGTGCGGCTTCGGAACTTTTAAATATCTTGATATATCTCGAGAACTACGCATCTGATCAAAAAATATCATAGAACATAAAAAGTAGGAAACTTAATTCTCTACAAAAAAGGTCTCTTAACATTTTGCCATAGCTCGCTTCGTTTCTGAGATATTTGCAGATACATCTCAAGGGAAGGGGCCTGACGGACATATTTCGAGATATTTCTTCTTCTTGTTGTTCTTCTTCTGCACAGCTAAGCTGGAAGTGGCATTTGCAACTCGCAATAGTGCAGGGTTATCTCAAAGAAAGGGGCCACGGTGTTTCTGTATCTCTATTATGTTGGTGCGGCTTCGGAACTTTTACATATCTTGATATATCTCGAGAACTACGCATCTGATCAAAAAATATCATAGAACATAAAAAGTAGGAAACTTAATTCTCTACAAAAAAGGTCTCTTAACATTTTGCCATAGCTCGCTTCGTTTCCGAGATATTTGCAGATTTATCTCAAGGGAAGGGGCCTGACGGACATATTTCGAGATATTTCTTCTTCTTGTTGTTCTTCTTCTGCACAGCTAAACTCGAAGTGGCATTTCCAGCTCGCAATAGTGCAGAGTTATCTCAAAGAAAGGGTCCACGGTGTTTCTGTATCTCTATTATGTTGGTGCGGCTTCGGAACTTTTAAATATCTCGATATATCTCGAAAACTACGCTTCTGATCAAAAAATATCATAGAACATAAATTGTAGGAAACATAATTCTCTACAAAAAAGGTCTCTTAACATTTTGCCGTAGCTCGCTTCGTTTCCGAGATATTTGCAGATATATCTCACGGGAAGGGGCCTGACGGACATATTTCGAGATATTTCTTCTTCTTGTTGTTCTTCTTCTGCACGGCTAAGCTGGAAGTGGCATTTGCGGCTCGCACTAGTGCAGAGTTATCTCAAAGAAAGGGGCCACGGTGTTTCTGTATCTCTATTATGTTGGTGCGGCTTCGGAACTTTTAAATATCTTGATATATCTCGAGAACTACGCATCTGATCAAAAAATATCATAGAACATAAAAAGTAGGGAACTTAATTCTCTACACAAAAGGTCTCTTAACATTTTGCCATAGCTCGCTTCATTTCCGAGATATTTGCAGATTTATCTCAAGGGAAGGGGCCTGACGGACATACTTCGAGATATTTCTTCTTCTTGTTGTTCTTCTTCTGCACAGCTAAGCTGGAAGTGGCATTTGCGGCTCGCACTAGTGCAGAGTTATCTCAAGGAAAGGGGCCACGGTGTTTCTGTATCTCTATTATGTTGGTGCGGCTTCGGAACTTTTAAATATCTTGATATATCTCGAGAACTACGCATCTGATCAAAAAATATCATAGAACATAAAAAGTAGGAAACTTAATTCTCTACAAAAAAGGTCTCTTAACATTTTGCCATAGCTCGCTTCGTTTCCGAGATATTTGCAGATACATCTCAAGGGAAGGGGCCTGACGGACATATTTCGAGATATTTCTTCTTCTTGTTGTTCTTCTTCTGCACAGCTAAGCTGGAAGTGGCATTTGCAGCTCGCAATAGTGCAGGGTTATCTCAAAGAAAGGGGCCACGGTGTTTCTGTATCTCTATTATGTTGGTGCGGCTTCGGAACTTTTAAATATCTTGATATATCTCGAGAACTACGCATCTGATCAAAAAATATCATAGAACATAAAAAGTAGGAAACTTAATTCTCTACAAAAAAGGTCTCTTAACATTTTGCCATAGCTCGCTTCGTTTCCGAGATATTTGCAGATACATCTCAAGGGAAGGGGCCTGACGGACATATTTCGAGATATTTCTTCTTCTTGTTGTTCTTCTTCTGCACAGCTAAGCTGGAAGTGGCATTTGCAGCTCGCAATAGTGCAGGGTTATCTCAAAGAAAGGGGCCACGGTGTTTCTGTATCCCTATTATGTTGGTGCGGCTTCGGAACTTTTAAATATCTTGATATATCTCGAGAACTACGCATCTGATCAATAAATATCATAGAACATAAAAAGTAGGAAACTTAATTCTCTACAAAAAAGGTCTCTTAACATTTTGCCATAGCTCGCTTCGTTTCCGAGATATTTGCAGATTTATCTCAAGGGAAGGGGCCTGACGGACATATTTCGAGATATTTCTTCTTCTTCTTGTTCTTCTTCTGCACGGCTAAGCTGGAAGTGGCATTTGCAGCTCGCAATAGTGCAGAGTTATCTCAAAGAAAGGGGCCACGGTGTTTCTGTATCTCTATTATGTTGTTGCGGCTTCGGAACTTTTAAATATCTTGATATATCTCGAGAACTACGCATCTGATCTAAAAATATCATAGAACATAAAAAGCAGGGAACTTAATTCTCTACACAAAAGGTCTCTTAACATTTTGCCATAGCTCGCTTCATTTCCGAGATATTTGCAGATTTATCTCAAGGGAAGGGGCCTGACGGACATACTTCGAGATATTTCTTCTTCTTGTTGTTCTTCTTCTGCACAGCTAAGCTGGAAGTGGCATTTGCGGCTCGCACTAGTGCAGAGTTATCTCAAGGAAAGGGGCCACGGTGTTTCTGTATCTCTATTATGTTGGTGCGGCTTCGGAACTTTTAAATATCTTGATATATCTCGAGAACTACGCATCTGATCAAAAAATATCATAGAACATAAAAAGTAGGAAACTTAATTCTCTACAAAAAAGGTCTCTTAACATTTTGCCATAGCTCGCTTCGTTTCCGAGATATTTGCAGATACATCTCAAGGGAAGGGGCCTGACGGACATATTTCGAGATATTTCTTCTTCTTGTTGTTCTTCTTCTGCACAGCTAAGCTGGAAGTGGCATTTGCAGCTCGCAATAGTGCAGGGTTATCTCAAAGAAAGGGGCCACGGTGTTTCTGTATCTCTATTATGTTGGTGCGGCTTCGGAACTTTTAAATATCTTGATATATCTCGAGAACTACGCATCTGATCAAAAAATATCATAGAACATAAAAAGTAGGAAACTTAATTCTCTACAAAAAAGGTCTCTTAACATTTTGCCATAGCTCGCTTCGTTTCCGAGATATTTGCAGATACATCTCAAGGGAAGGGGCCTGACGGACATATTTCGAGATATTTCTTCTTCTTGTTGTTCTTCTTCTGCACAGCTAAGCTGGAAGTGGCATTTGCAGCTCGCAATAGTGCAGGGTTATCTCAAAGAAAGGGGCCACGGTGTTTCTGTATCCCTATTATGTTGGTGCGGCTTCGGAACTTTTAAATATCTTGATATATCTCGAGAACTACGCATCTGATCAATAAATATCATAGAACATAAAAAGTAGGAAACTTAATTCTCTACAAAAAAGGTCTCTTAACATTTTGCCATAGCTCGCTTCGTTTCCGAGATATTTGCAGATTTATCTCAAGGGAAGGGGCCTGACGGACATATTTCGAGATATTTCTTCTTCTTCTTGTTCTTCTTCTGCACGGCTAAGCTTTAAGTGGCATTTGCAGCTCGCAATAGTGCAGAGTTATCTCAAAGAAAGGGGCCACGGTGTTTCTGTATCTCTATTATGTTGGTGCGGCTTCGGAACTTTTACATATCTTGATATATCTCGAGAACTACGCATCTGATCAAAAAATATCATAGAACATAAAAAGTAGGAAACTTAATTCTCTACAAAAAAGGTCTCTCAACATTTTGCCATAGCTCGCTTCGTTTCCGAGATATTTGCAGATTGATCTCAAGGGAAGGGGCCTGACGGACATATTTCGAGATATTTCTTCTTCTTGTTGTTCTTCTTCTGCACAGCTAAACTCGAAGTGGCATTTCCAGCTCGCAATAGTGCAGAGTTATCTCAAAGAAAGGGGCCACGGTGTTTCTGTATCTCTATTATGTTGGTGCGGCTTCGGAACTTTTAAATATCTTGATATATCTCGAGAACTACGCATCTGATCAAAAAATATCATAGAACATAAAAAGTAGGAAACTTAATTCTCTACAAAAAAGGTCTCTTAACATTTTGCCATAGCTCGCTTCGTTTCCGAGATATTTGCAGATTTATCTCAAGGGGAGGGGCCTGACGGACATATTTCGAGATATTTCTTCTTCTTGTTGTTCTTCTTCTGCACAGCTAAACTCGAAGTGGCATTTCCAGCTCGCAATAGTGCAGAGTTATCTCAAAGAAAGGGGCCACGGTGTTTCTGTATCTCTATTATGTTGATGCGGCTTCGGAACTTTTAAATATCTTGATATATCTCGAGAACTACGCATCTGATCAAAAAATATCATAGAACATAAAAAGTAGGAAACTTAATTCTCTACAAAAAAGGTCTCTTAACATTTTGCCATAGCTCGCTTCGTTTCCGAGATATTTGCAGATTGATCTCAAGGGAAGGGGCCTGACGGACATATTTCGAGATATTTCTTCTTCTTGTTGTTCTTCTTCTGCACAGCTAAACTCGAAGTGGCTTTTCCAGCTCGCAATAGTGCAGAGTTATCTCAAAGAAAGGGGCCACGGTGTTTCTGTATCTCTATTATGTTGGTGCGGCTTCGGAACTTTTAAATATCTTGATATATCTCGAGAACTACGCATCTGATCAAAAAATATCATAGAACATAAAAAGTAGGAAACTTAATTCTCTACAAAAAAGGTCTCTTAACATTTTGCCATAGCTCGCTTCGTTTCCGAGATATTTGCAGATACATCTCAAGGGAAGGGGCCTGACGGACATATTTCGAGATATTTCTTCTTCTTGTTGTTCTTCTTCTGCACAGCTAAGCTGGAAATGGCATTTGCATCTCGCAATAGTGCAGAGTTATCTCAAAGAAAGGGGCCACGGTGTTTCTGTATCTCTATTATGTTGGTGCGGCTTCGGTACTTTCAAATATCTTGATATATCTCGAGAACTACGCATCTGATCAAAAAATATCATGGAACATAAAAAGTAGAAAACTTAATTCTCTACAAAAAAGGTCTCTTAACATTTTGCCATAGCTCGCTTCGTTTCCGAGATATTTGCACATTTATCTCAAGGGAAGGGGCCTAACGCACATATTTCGAGATATTTCTTCTTCTTGTTGTTCTTCTTCTGCACAGCTAAGCTGGAAGTGGCATTTGCGGCTCGCACTAGTGCAGAGTTATCTCAAAGAAAGGGGCCACGGTGTTTCTGTATCTCTTTTATGTTAGTGCAGCTTCGGAACTTTTAAATATCTTGATATATCTCAAGAACTACGCATCTGATCAAAAAATATCATGCAACATAAAAAGTAGAAAACTTAATTCTCTACAAAAAAGGTTTCTTAACATTTTGCCATAGCTCGCTTCGTTTCCGAGATATTTGCAGATTTATCTCAACGGAAGGGGCCTGACGGACATATTTCGAGATATTACCTCTTCTTGTTGTTCTTCTTCTGCACAGCTAAGCTGGAAGTGGCATTTGCAGCTCGCAATAGTGCAGAGTTATCTCAAAGAAAGGGGCCACGGTGTTTCTGTATCTCTATTATGTTGGAGCGGCTTCGGAACTTTTACATATCTTGATATATCTCGAGAACTACGCATCTGATCAAAAAATATCATAGAACATAAAAAGTAGGAAACTTAATTCTCGACAAAAAAGGTCTCTCAAGATTTTGCCATAGCTCGCTTCGTTTCCGAGATATTTGCAGATTTATCTCAAGGGAAGGGGCCTGACGGACATATTTCGAGATATTTCTTCTTCTTGTTGTTCTTCTTCTGCACAGCTAAGCTGGAAGTGGCATTTGCAGCTCGCAATAGTGCAGAGTTATCTCAAAGAAAGGGGCCACGGTGTTTCTGTATCTCTATTATGTTGGTGCGGCTTCGGAACTTTTAAATATCTTGATATATCTCGAGAACTACGCATCTGATCAAAAAATATCATAGAACATAAAAAGTAGGAAACTTAATTCTCTACAAAAAAGGTCTCTTAACATTTTGCCATAGCTCGCTTCGTTTCTGAGATATTTGCAGATACATCTCAAGGGAAGGGGCCTGACGGACATATTTCGAGATATTTCTTCTTCTTGTTGTTCTTCTTCTGCACAGCTAAGCTGGAAGTGGCATTTGCAACTCGCAATAGTGCAGGGTTATCTCAAAGAAAGGGGCCACGGTGTTTCTGTATCTCTATTATGTTGGTGCGGCTTCGGAACTTTTACATATCTTGATATATCTCGAGAACTACGCATCTGATCAAAAAATATCATAGAACATAAAAAGTAGGAAACTTAATTCTCTACAAAAAAGGTCTCTTAACATTTTGCCATAGCTCGCTTCGTTTCCGAGATATTTGCAGATTTATCTCAAGGGAAGGGGCCTGACGGACATATTTCGAGATATTTCTTCTTCTTGTTGTTCTTCTTCTGCACAGCTAAACTCGAAGTGGCATTTCCAGCTCGCAATAGTGCAGAGTTATCTCAAAGAAAGGGTCCACGGTGTTTCTGTATCTCTATTATGTTGGTGCTGCTTCGGAACTTTTAAATATCTCGATATATCTCGAAAACTACGCTTCTGATCAAAAAATATCATAGAACATAAATTGTAGGAAACATAATTCTCTACAAAAAAGGTCTCTTAACATTTTGCCGTAGCTCGCTTCGTTTCCGAGATATTTGCAGATATATCTCACGGGAAGGGGCCTGACGGACATATTTCGAGATATTTCTTCTTCTTGTTGTTCTTCTTCTGCACGGCTAAGCTGGAAGTGGCATTTGCGGCTCGCACTAGTGCAGAGTTATCTCAAAGAAAGGGGCCACGGTGTTTCTGTATCTCTATTATGTCGGTGCGGCTTCGGAACTTTTAAATATCTTGATATATCTCGAGAACTACGCATCTGATCAAAAAATATCATAGAACATAAAAAGTAGGGAACTTAATTATCTACACAAAAGGTCTCTTAACATTTTGCCATAGCTCGCTTCATTTCCGAGATATTTGCAGATTTATCTCAAGGGAAGGGGCCTGACGGACATACTTCGAGATATTTCTTCTTCTTGTTGTTCTTCTTCTGCACAGCTAAGCTGGAAGTGGCATTTGCGGCTCGCACTAGTGCAGAGTTATCTCAAGGAAAGGGGCCACGGTGTTTCTGTATCTCTATTATGTTGGTGCGGCTTCGGAACTTTTAAATATCTTGATATATCTCGAGAACTACGCATCTGATCAAAAAATATCATAGAACATAAAAAGTAGGAAACTTAATTCTCTACAAAAAAGGTCTCTTAACATTTTGCCATAGCTCGCTTCGTTTCCGAGATATTTGCAGATACATCTCAAGGGAAGGGGCCTGACGGACATATTTCGAGATATTTCTTCTTCTTGTTGTTCTTCTTCTGCACAGCTAAGCTGGAAGTGGCATTTGCAGCTCGCAATAGTGCAGGGTTATCTCAAAGAAAGGGGCCACGGTGTTTCTGTATCTCTATTATGTTGGTGCGGCTTCGGAACTTTTAAATATCTTGGTATATCTCGAGAACTACGCATCTGATCAAAAAATATCATAGAACATAAAAAGTAGGAAACTTAATTCTCTACAAAAAAGGTCTCTTAACATTTTGCCATAGCTCGCTTCGTTTCCGAGATATTTGCAGATACATCTCAAGGGAAGGGGCCTGACGGACATATTTCGAGATATTTCTTCTTCTTGTTGTTCTTCTTCTGCACAGCTAAGCTGGAAGTGGCATTTGCAGCTCGCAATAGTGCAGGGTTATCTCAAAGAAAGGGGCCACGGTGTTTCTGTATCTCTATTATGTTGGTGCGGCTTCGGAACTTTTAAATATCTTGATATATCTCGAGAACTACGCATCTGATCAAAAAATATCATAGAACATAAAAAGTAGGAAACTTAATTCTCTACAAAAAAGGTCTCTCAAGATTTTGCCATAGCTCGCTTCGTTTCCGAGATATTTGCAGATTTATCTCAAGGGAAGGGGCCTGACGGACATATTTCGAGATATTTCTTCTTCTTGTTGTTCTTCTCCTGCACAGCTAAGCTGAAAGTGGCATTTACAGCTCGCAATAGTGCAGAGTTATCTCAAAGAAAGGGGCCACGGTGTTTCTGTATCTCTATTATGTTGGTGCGGCTTCGGAACTTTTACATATCTTGATATATCTCGAGAACTACGCATCTGATCAAAAAATATCATAGAACATAAAAAGTAGGAAACTTAATTCTCTACAAAAAAGGTCTCTTAACATTTTGCCATAGCTCGCTTCGTTTCCGAGATATTTGCAGATATATCTCACGGGAAGGGGCCTGACGGACATATTTCGAGATATTTCTTCTGCACAGCTAAGCTGGAAGTGGCATTTGCGGCTCGCACTAGTGCAGAGTTATCTCAAAGAAAGGGGCCACGGTGTTTCTGTATCTCTATTATGTTGGTGCGGCTTCGGAACTTTTAAATATCTTGATATATCTCGAGAACTACGCATCTGATCAAAAAATATCATAGAACATAAAAAGTAGGAAACTTAATTCTCTACACAAAAGGTCTCTTAACATTTTGCCATAGCTCGCTTCATTTCCGAGATATTTGCAGATTTATCTCAAGGGAAGGGGCCTAACGGACATATTTCGAGATATTTCTTCTTCTTGTTGTTCTTCTTCTGCACAGCGAAGCTGGAAGTGGCATTTGCAGCTCGCAATAGTGCAGAGTTATCTCAAAGAAAAGGGCCACGGTGTTTCTGTATCTCTATTATGTTGGTGCGGCTTCGGAACTTTTAAATATCTTGATATATCTCGAGAACTACGCATCGGATCAAAAAATATCATAGAACATAAAAAGTAGGAAACTTAATTCTGTACAAATAAAGTCTTTGAACATTTTGCCATAGCTCGCTTCGTTTCCGAGATATTTGCAGATTTATCTCAAGGGAAGGGGCCTGACGGACATATTTCGAGATATTTCTTCTTCTTGTTGTTCTTCTTCTGCACAGCTAAACTGGAAGTGGCATTTCCAGCTCGCAATAGTGCAGAGTTATCTCAAAGAAAGGGGCCACGGTGTTTCTGTATCTCTATTATGTTGGTGCGGCTTCGGAACTTTTAAATATCTTGATATATCTCGAGAACTACGCATCTGATCAAAAAATATCATAAAACATAAAAAGTAGGAAACTTAAGTCTCTACAAATAAAGTCTCTTAACATTTTGCCATAGCTCGCTTCGTTTTCGAGATATTTGCAGATTTATCTCAAGGGAAGGGGCCTGACGGACATACTTCGAGATATTTCTTCTTCTTGTTGTTCTTCTTCTGCACAGCTAAGCTGGAAGTGGCATTTGCGGCTCGCACTAGTGCAGAGTTATCTCAAGGAAAGGGGCCACGGTGTTTCTGTATCTCTATTATGTTGTTGCGGCTTCGGAACTTTTAAATAACTCGATATATCTCGAAAACTACGCTTCTGATCAAAAAATATCATAGAACATAAATTGTAGGAAACATAATTCTCTACAAAAAACGTCTCTTATCATTTTGCCATAGCTCGCTTCGTTTCCGAGATATTTGCAGATTCAGCTCAAAGGAACGGGCCTGACGGACATATTTCGAGATATTTCTTCTTCTTGTTGTTCTTCTTCTGCACAGCTAAGCTGGAAGTGTCATTTGCAGTTCGCAATAGTGCAGAGTTATCTCAAAGAAAGGGGCCACGGTGTTTCTGTATCTCTATTATGTTGTTGCGGCTTCGGAACTTTTAAATATCTTGATATATCTCGAGAACTACGCATCTGATCTAAAAATATCATAGAACATAAAAAGTAGGAAACTTAATTCTCTACAAAAAAAGGTCTCTTAACATTTTGCCATAGCTCGCTTCGTTTCCGAGATATTTGCAGATTTATCTCAAGGGAAGGGGCCTGACGGACATATTTCGAGATATTTTTTCTTCTTGATGTTCTTCTTCTGCACAGCTAAGCTGGAAGTGGCATTTGCGGCTCGCACTAGTGCAGAGTTATCTCAAAGAAAGGGGCCACGGTGTTTCTGTATCTCTATTATGTTGGTGCGGCTTCGGAACTTTTAAATATCTCGATATATCTCGAAAACTACGCTTCTGATCAAAAAATAGCATAGAACATAAAGTGTAGGAAACATAATTCTCTACAAAAAAGGTCTCTTCACATTTTGCCATAGCTCGCTTCGTTTCCGAGATATTTGCAGATATATCTCAAGGGAAGGGGCCTGACGGACATATTTCGAGATATTTCTTCTTCTTGTTGTTCTTCTTCTGCACAGCTAAGCTGCAAGTGGCATTTACAGCTCGCAATAGCGCAGAGTTATCTCAAAGAAAGGGGCCACGGTGTTTCTGTATCTCTATTATGTTGGTGCGGCTTCGGAAATTTAAATATCTCGATATATCTCGAAAACTACGCTTCTGATCATAAAATATCATAGAACATAAATTGTAGGAAACATAATTGTCTACAAAAAACGTCTCTTTACATTTTGCCATAGCTCGCTTCGTTTCCGAGATATTTGCAGATTCAGCTCAAAGGAACGGGCCTGACGGACATATTTCGAGATATTTCTTCTTCTTGTTGTTCTTCCTCTGCACAGCTAAGCTGGAAGTGGCATTTCCGGCTCGCAATAGTGCAGAGTTATCTCAAAGAAAGGGGCCACGGTGTTTCTGTATCTCTATTATGTTGGTGCGGTTTCGGAACTTTTAAATATCTTGATATATCTCGAGAACTACGCATCTGATCAAAAAATATCATAGAACATAAAAAGTAGGAAACTTAATTCTCTACAAAAAAGGTCTCTTAACATTTTGCCATAGCTCTCTTCGTTTCCGAGATATTTGCAGATTTATCTCAAGGGAAGGGGCCTGACGGACATATTTCGAGATATTTCTTCTTCTTGTTGTTCTTCTTCTGCACAGCTAAGCTGGAAGTGGCATTTGTGGCTCGCACTAGTGCAGAGTTATCTCAAACAAAGGGGCCACGGTGTTTCTGTATCTCTATTATGTTGGTGCGGCTTCGGAACTTTTAAATATCTCGATATATCTCGAAAACTACGCTTCAGATCAAAAAATATCATAGAACATAAAAAGTAGAAAACTTAATTCTCTACAAAAAAGGTCTCTTAACATTTTGCCATAGCTCGCTTCGTTTCCGAGATATTTGCAGATTTATCTCAAGGGAAGGGGCCTGACGGACATATTTCGAGATATTTCTTCTTCTTGTTGTTCTTCTTCTGCACAGCTAAGCTGGAAGTGGCATTTGCGGCTCGCACTAGTGCAGAGTTATCTCAAAGAAAGGGGCCACGGTGTTTCTGTATCTCTATTATGTTGGTGCGGCTTCGGAACTTTTAAATATCTCGATATATCTCGAAAACTACGCTTCTGATCAAAAAATAGCATAGAACATAAAGTGTAGGAAACATAATTCTCTACAAAAAAGGTCTCTTCACATTTTGCCATAGCTCGCTTCGTTTCCGAGATATTTGCAGATATATCTCAAGGGAAGGGGCCTGACGGACATATTTCGAGATATTTC
Organism: Osmia lignaria lignaria; assembly: GCF_051020975.1. Classification (NCBI taxonomy): domain Eukaryota; kingdom Metazoa; phylum Arthropoda; class Insecta; order Hymenoptera; family Megachilidae; genus Osmia; species Osmia lignaria. Next base: position 12,456,556 of record NW_027478163.1, read on the forward strand.
TTCTTCTTGATGTTCTTCTTCTGCACAGCTAAGCTGGAAGTGGCATTTACAGCTCGCAATAGCGCAGAGTTATCTCAAAGAAAGGGGCCACGGTGTTTCTGAATCTCTATTATGTTGGTGCGGCTTCGGAACTTTTAAATATCTTGATATATCTCGAGAACTACGCATCTGATCAAAAAATATCAGAGAACATAAAAAGTAGGAAACTTAATTCTCTACAAAAAAGGTCTCCTTACATTTTGCCATAGCTCTCTTCGTTTCCGAGATATTTGCAGATTTATCTCAAGGGAAGGGGCCTGACGGACATATTTCGAGATATTTCTTCTTCTTGTTGTTCTTCTTCTGCACAGCTACGCTGGAAGTGGCATTTGCAGCTCGCAATAGTGCAGAGTTATCTCAAAGAAAGGGGCTACGGTGTTTCTGTATCTCTATTATGTTGGTGCGGCTTCGGAACTTTTAAATATCTTGATATACCTCGAGAACTACGCATCTGATCAAAAAACATCATAGAACATAAAAAGTAAGAAACTTAATTCTCTACAAAAAAGGTCTCTTAACATTTTGCCATAGCTCGCTTCGTATCCGAGATATTTGCAGATTTATCTCAAGGGAAGGGGCCTGACAGACATATTTCGAGATATTTCTTCTTCTTGTTGTTCTTCTTCTGCACAGCTAAGCTGGAAGTGGCATTTGCGGCTCGCACTAGTGCAGAGTTATCTCAAAGAAAGGGGCCACGGTGTTTCTGTATCTCTATTATGTTGGTGCGGTTTCGGAACTTTTAAATATCTCGATATATCTCGAAAACTACGCTTCTGATCAAAAAATATCATAGAACATAAAAAGTAGAAAACTTAATTTTCTACAAAAAAGGTCTCTTAACATTTTGCCATAGCTCGCTTCGTTTCCGAGATATTTGCAGATTTATCTCAAGGGAAGGGGCCTGACGGACATATTTCGAGATATTTCTTCTTCTTGTTGTTCTTCTTCTGCACAGCTAAGCTGGAAGTGGCATTTGCGGCTCGCACTAGTGCAGAGTTATCTCAAAGAAAGGGGCCACGGTGTTTCTGTATCTCTTTTATGTTGGTGCAGCTTCGGAACTTTTAAATATCTTGATATATCTCGAGAACTACGCATCTGATCAAAAAATATCATGCAACATAAAAAGTAGAAAACTTAATTCTCTACAAAAAAGGTCTCTTAACATTTTGCCATAGCTCGCTTCGTTTCCGAGATATTTGCAGATTTATCTCAAGGGAAGGGGCCTGACGGACATATTTCGAGATATTTCTTCTTCTGCACAGCTCAGCTGGAAGTGGCATTTGCGGCTCGCACTAGTGCAGAGTTATCTCAAAGAAAGGGGCCACGGTGTTTCTGTATCTCTATTATGTTGGTGCGGCTTCGGAACTTTCAAATATCGTGATATATCTCGAGAACTACGCGTCTGATCAAAAAATATCATAGAACATAAAAAGTAGCAAACTTAATTCTCTACAAAAAAGGTCTCTTAACATTTTGCCATAGCTCGCTTCGTTTCCGAGATATTTGCAGATTTATCTCAAGGGAAGGGGCCTGACGGACATGTTTCGAGATATTTCTTCTTCTTGTTGTTCTTCATCTGCACAGCTAAGCTGGAAGTGGCATTTGCGGCTCGCACTAGTGCAGAGTTATCCCAAAGAAAGGGGCCACGGTGTTTCTGTATCTCTATTATGTTGGTGCGGCTTCGGAACTTTTAAATATCTCGATATATCTCGAAAACTACGCTTCTGATCAAAAAATATCATAGAACATAAATTGTAGGAAACATAATTCTCTACAAAAAACGTCTCTTTACATTTTGCCATAGCTCGCTTCGTTTCCGAGATATTTGCAGATTCAGCTCAAAGGAACGGGCCTGACGGACATATTTCGAGATATTTCTTCTTCTTGTTGTTCTTCCTCTGCACAGCTAAGCTGGAAGTGGCATTTCCAGCTCGCAATAGTGCAGAGTTATCTCAAAGAAAGGGGCCACGGTGTTTCTGTATCTCTATTATGTTGGTGCGGTTTCGGAACTTTTAAATATCTCAATATATCTCGAGAACTACGCATCTGATCAAAAAATATCATAGAAGATAAAAAGTAGGAAACTTAATTCTCTACAAAAAAGGTCTCTTAACATTTTGCCATAGCTCGCTTCGTTTCCGAGATATTTGCAGATTTATCTCATGGGAAGGGGCATGACGGACATATTTCGAGATATTTCTTCTTCTTGTTGTTCTTCTTCTGCACTGCTAAGCTGGAAGTGGCATTTACAGCTCGCAATAGCGCAGAGTTATCTCAAAGAAAGGGGCCACGGTGTTTCTGAATCTCTATTATGTTGGTGCGGCTTCGGAACTTTTAAATATCTTGATATATCTCGAGAACTACGCATCTGATCAAAAAATATCATAGAACATAAAAAGTAGGAAACTTAATTCTCTACAAAAAAGGTCTCTTAACATTTTGCCATAGCTCTCTTCGTTTCCGAGATATTTGCAGATTTATCTCAAGGGAAGGGGCCTGACGGACATATTTCGAGATATTTCTTCTTCTTGTTGTTCTTCTGCACAGCTAAGCTGGAAGTGGCATTTGCAGCTCGCAATAGTGCAGAGTTATCTCAAAGAAAGGGGCCACGGTGTTTCTGTATCTCTATTATGTTGGTGCGGCTTCGGAACTTTTAAATATCTTGATATATCTCGAGAACTAGGCATCTGATCAAAAAATATCATAGAACATAAAAAGTAGGAAACTTAATTCTCTACAAAAAAGGTCTCTTAACATTTTGCCATAGCTCGCTTCGTTTCCGAGATATTTGCAGATTTATCTCAAGGGAAGGGGCCTGACGGACATATTTCGAGATATTTCTTCTTCTTGTTGTTCTTCTTCTGCACAGCTAAGCTGGAAGTGGCATTTGCGGCTCGCACTAGTGCAGAGTTATCTCAAAGAAAGGGGCCACGGTGTTTCTGTATCTCTATTATGTTGGTGCGGCTTCGGAACTTTTAAATATCTCGATATATCTCGAAAACTACGCTTCTGATCAAAAAATATCATAGAACATAAATTGTAGGAAACATAATTCTCTACAAAAAAGGTCTCTTAACATTTTGCCATAGCTCGCTTCGTTTCCGAGATATTTGCAGATTCAGCTCAAAGGAACGGGCCTGACGGACATATTTCGAGATATTTCTTCTTCTTGTTGTTCTTCCTCTGCACAGCTAAGCTGGAAGTGGCATTTCCAGCTCGCAATAGTGCAGAGTTATCTCAAAGAAAGGGGCCACGGTGTTTCTGTATCTCTATTATGTTGGTGCGGCTTCGGAACTTTTAAATATCTTGATATATCTCGAGAACTACGCATCTGATCAAAAAATATCATAGAACATAAAAAGTAGGAAACTTAATTCTCTACAAAAAAGGTCTCTTAACATTTTGCCATAGCTCGCTTCGTTTCCGAGATATTTGCAGATTTATCTCAAGGGAAGGGGCCTGACGGACATATTTCGAGATATTTCTTCTTCTTGTTGTTCTTCTTCTGCACAGCTAAGCTGGAAGTGGCATTTCCAGCTCGCAATAGTGCAGAGTTATCTCAAAGAAAGGGGCCACGGTGTTTCTGTATCTCTATTATATTGGTGCGGCTTCGGAACTTTTAAATATCTTGATATATCACGAGAACTACGCATCTGATCAAAAAATATCATAGAACATAAAAAGTAGGAAACTTAATTCTCTACAAAAAAGGTCTCTTAACATTTTGCCATAGCTCTCTTCGTTTCCGAGATATTTGCAGATTTATCTCAAGGGAAGGGGCCTGACGGACATATTTCGAGATATTTCTTCTTCTTGTTGTTCTTCTTCTGCACAGCTAAGCTGGAAGTGGCATTTACAGCTCGCAATAGCGCAGAGTTATCTCAAAGAAAGGGGCCACGGTGTTTCTGAATCTCTATTATGTTGGTGCGGCTTCGGAACTTTTAAATATCTTGATATATCTCGAGAACTACGCATCTGATCAAAAAATATCATAGAACATAAAAAGTAGGAAACTTAATTCTCTACAAAAAAGGTCTCTTAACATTTTGCCATAGCTCTCTTCGTTTCCGAGATATTTGCAGATTTATCTCAAGGGAAGGGGCCTGACGGACATATTTCGAGATATTTCTTCTTCTTGTTGTTCTTCTTCTGCACAGCTAAGCTGGAAGTGGCATTTGCGGCTCGCACTAGTGCAGAGTTATCTCAAAGAAAGGGGCCACGGTGTTTCTGTATCTCTATTATGTTGGTGCGGCTTCGGAACTTTTAAATATCTCGATATATCTCGAAAACTACGCTTCTGATCAAAAAATATCATAGAACATAAATTGTAGGAAACATAATTCTCTACAAAAAAGGTCTCTTAACATTTTGCCATAGCTCGCTTCGTTTCCGAGATATTTGCAGATTTATCTCAAGGGAAGGGGCCTGACGGACATATTTCGAGATATTTCTTCTTCTTGTTGTTCTCCTGCTGCACAGCTAAGCTGGAAGTGGCATTTGCAGCTCGCAATAGTGCAGAGTTATCTCAAAGAAAGGGGCCACGGTGTTTCTGTATCTCTATTATGTTGGTGCGGTTTCGGAACTTTTAAATATCTTGATATATCTCGAGAACTACGCATCTGATCAAAAAATATCATAGAAGATAAAAAGTAGGAAACTTAATTCTCTACAAAAAAGGTCTCTTAACATTTTGCCATAGCTCGCTTCGTTTCCGAGATATTTGCAGATATATCTCATGGGAAGGGGCATGACGGACATATTTCGAGATATTTCTTCTTCTTGTTGTTCTTCTTCTGCACTTCTAAGCTGGAAGTGGTATTTACAGCTCGCAATAGCGCAGAGTTATCTCAAAGAAAGGGGCCACGGTGTTTCTGAATCTCTATTATGTTGGTGCGGCTTCGGAACTTTTAAATATCTTGATATATCTCGAGAACTACGCATCTGATCAAAAAATATCATAGAACATAAAAAGTAGGAAACTTAATTCTCTACAAAAAAGGTCTCTTAACATTTTGCCATAGCTCTCTTCGTTTCCGAGATATTTGCAGATTTATCTCAAGGGAAGGGGCCTGACGGACATATTTCGAGATATTTCTTCTTCTTGTTGTTCTTCTTCTGCACAGCTAAGCTGGAAGTGGCATTTGCGGCTCACACTAGTGCAGAGTTATCTCAAAGAAAGGGGCCACGGTGTTTCTGTATCTCTATTATGTTGGTGCGGCTTCGGAACTTTTAAATATCTCGATATATCTCGAAAACTACGCTTCTGATCAAAAAATAGCATAGAACATAAAGTGTAGGAAACATAATTCTCTACAAAAAAGGTCTCTTCACATTTTGCCATAGCTCGCTTCGTTTCCGAGATATTTGCAGATATATCTCAAGGGAAGGGGCCTGACGGACATATTTCGAGATATTTCTTCTTCTTGTTGTTCTTCTTCTGCACAGCTAAGCTGGAAGTGGCATTTACAGCTCGCAATAGCGCAGAGTTATCTCAAAGAAAGGGGCCACGGTGTTTCTGAATCTCTATTATGTTGGTGCGGCTTCGGAACTTTTAAATATCTTGATATATCTCGAGAACTACGCATCTGATCAAAAAATATCATAGAACATAAAAAGTAGAAAACTTAATTTTCTACAAAAAAGGCCTCTTAACATTTTGCCATAGCTCGCTTCGTTTCCGAGATATATGCAGATTTATCTCAAGGGAAGGGGCCTGACGGACATATTTCGAGATATTTCTTCTTCTTGTTGTTCTTCTTCTGCACTTCTAAGCTGGAAGTGGCATTTACAGCTCGCAATAGCGCAGAGTTATCTCAAAGAAAGGGGCCACGGTGTTTCTGAATCTCTATTATGTTGGTGCGGCTTCGGAACTTTTAAATATCTTGATATATCTCGAGAACTACGCATCTGATCAAAAAATATCATAGAACGTAAAAAGTAGGAAACTTAATTCTCTACAAAAAAGGTCTCTTAACATTTTGCCATAGCTCTCTTCGTTTCCGAGATATTTGCAGATTTATCTCAAGGGAAGGGGCCTGACGGACATATTTCGAGATATTTCTTCTTCTTGTTGTTCTTCTTCTGCACAGCTAAGCTGGAAGTGGCATTTGCGGCTCGCACTAGTGCAGGGTTATCTCAAAGAAAGGGGCCACGGTGTTTCTGTATCTCTATTATGTTGGTGCGGCTTCGGAACTTTTAAATATCTCGATATATCTCGAAAACTACGCTTCTGATCAAAAAATATCATAGAAGATAAAAAGTAGGAAACTTAATTCTCTACAAAAGAGGTCTCTTAACATTTTGCCATAGCTCGCTTCGTTTCCGAGATATTTGCAGATTTATCTCAAGGGAAGGGGCCTGACGGACATATTTCGAGATATTTCTTCTTCTTGTTGTTCTTCTTCTGCACAGCTAAGCTGGAAGTGGCATTTACAGCTCGCAATAGCGCAGAGTTATCTCAAAGAAAGGGGCCACGGTGTTTCTGAATCTCTATTATGTTGGTGCGGCTTCGGAACTTTTAAATATCTTGATATATCTCGAGAACTAGGCATCTGATCAAAAAATATCATAGAAGATAAAAAGTAGGAAACTTAATTCTCTACAAAAGAGGTCTCTTAACATTTTGCCATAGCTCGCTTCGTTTCCGAGATATTTGCAGATTTATCTCAAGGGAAGGGGCCTGACGGACATGTTTCGAGATATTTCTTCTTCTTGTTGTTCTTCTTCTGCACAGCTAAGCTGGCAGTGGCATTTACAGCTCGCAATAGCGCAGAGTTATCTCAAAGAAAGGGGCCACGGTGTTTCTGAATCTCTATTATGTTGGTGCGGCTTCGGAACTTTTAAATATCTTGATATATCTCGAGAACTACGCATCTGATCAAAAAATATCATAGAACATGAAAAGTAGGAAACTTAATTCTCTACAAAAAAGGTCTCTTAACATTTTGCCATAGCTCTCTTCGTTTCCGAGATATTTGCAGATTTATCTCAAGGGAAGGGGCCTGACGGACATATTTCGAGATATTTCTTCTTCTTGTTGTTCTTCTTCTGCACAGCTAAGCTGGAAGTGGCATTTACAGCTCGCAATAGTGCAGAGTTATCTCAAAGAAAGGGGCCACGGTGTTTCTGTATCTCTATTATGTTGGTGCGGTTTCGGAACTTTTAAATATCTTGATATATCTCGAGAACTACGCATCTGATCGAAAAATATCATAGAAGATAAAAAGTAGGAAACTTAATTCTCTACAAAAGAGGTCTCTTAACATTTTGCCATAGCTCGCTTCGTTTCCGAGATATTTGCAGATTTATCTCAAGGGAAGGGGCCTGACGGACATATTTCGAGATATTTCTTCTTCTTGTTGTTCTTCTTCTGCACAGCTAAGCTGGAAGTGGCATTTACAGCTCGCAATAGCGCAGAGTTATCTCAAAGAAAGGGGCCACGGTGTTTCTGAATCTCTATTACGTTGGTGCGGCTTCGGAACTTTTAAATATCTTGATATATCTCGAGAACTACGCATCTGATCAAAAAATATCATAGAACATGAAAAGTAGGAAACTTAATTCTCTACAAAAAAGGTCTCTTAACATTTTGCCATAGCTCTCTTCGTTTCCGAGATATTTGCAGATTTATCTCAAGGGAAGGGGCCTGACGGACATATTTCGAGATATTTCTTCTTCCTGTTGTTCTTCTTCTGCACAGCTAAGCTGGAAGTGGCATTTGCAGCTCGCAATAGTGCAGAGTTATCTCAAAGAAAGGGGCCACGGTGTTTCTGTATCTCTATTATGTTGGTGCGGCTTCGGAACTTTTAAATATCTTGATATATCTCGAGAACTACGCGTCTGATCAAAAAATATCATAGAACATAAAAAGTAGGAAACATAATTCTCTACAAAAAAGGTCTCTCAACATTTTGCCATAGCTCGCTTCGTTTCCGAGATATTTGCAGATTTATCTCAAGGGAAGGGGCCTGACGGACATATTTCGAGATATTTCTTCTTCTTGTTGTTCTTCTTCTGCACAGCTAAGCTGGAAGTGGCATTTACAGCTCGCAATAGCGCAGAGTTATCTCAAAGAAAGGGGCCACGGTGTTTCTGAATCTCTATTATGTTGGTGCGGCTTCGGAACTTTTAAATATCTTGATATATCTCGAGAACTACGCATCTGATCAAAAAATATCATAGAACGTAAAAAGTAGGAAACTTAATTCTCTACAAAAAAGGTCTCTTAACATTTTGCCATAGCTCTCTTCGTTTCCGAGATATTTGCAGATTTATCTCAAGGGAAGGGGCCTGACGGACATATTTCGAGATATTTCTTCTTCTTGTTGTTCTTCTTCTGCACAGCTAAGCTGGAAGTGGCATTTGCAGCTCGCAATAGTGCAGAGTTATCTCAAAGAAAGGGGCCACGGTGTTTCTGTATGTCTATTATGTTGGTGCGGCTTCGGAACTTTTAAATATCTTGAGATATCTCGAGAACTACGCATCTGATCAAAAAATATCATAGAACATAAAAAGTAGGAAACTTAATTCTCTACAAAAAAGGTCTCTTAACATTTTGCCATAGCTCGCTTCGTTTCCGAGATATATGCAGATTTATCTCAAGGGAAGGGGCCTGACGGACATATTTCGAGATATTTCTTCTTCTTGTTGTTCTTCTTCTGCACAGCTAAGCTGGAAGTGGCATTTGCAGCTCGCAATAGTGCGGAGTTATCTCAAAGAAAGGGGCCACGGTGTTTCTGTATCTCTATTATGTTGGTGTGGCTTCGGTACTTTTAAATATCTCGATATATCTCGAAAACTACGCTTCTGATCAAAAAATATCATAGAAGATAAAAAGTAGGAAACTTAATTCTCTACAAAAGAGGTCTCTTAACATTTTGCCATAGCTCGCTTCGTTTCCGAGATATTTGCAGATTTATCTCAAGGGAAGGGGCCTGACGGACATATTTCGAGATAATTCTTCTTCTTGTTGTTCTTCTTCTGCACAGCTAAGCTGGAAGTGGCATTTACAGCTCGCAATAGCGCAGAGTTATCTCAAAGAAAGGGGCCACGGTGTTTCTGAATCTCTATTATGTTGGTGCGGCTTCGGAACTTTTAAATATCTTGATATATCTCGAGAACTACGCATCTGATCAAAAAATATCATAGAACATGAAAAGTAGGAAACTTAATTCTCTACAAAAAAGGTCTCTTAACATTTTGCCATAGCTCTCTTCGTTTCCGAGATATTTGCAGATTTATCTCAAGGGAAGGGGCCTGACGGACATATTTCGAGATATTTCTTCTTCTTGTTGTTCTTCTTCTGCACAGCTAAGCTGGAAGTGGCATTTACAGCTCGCAATAGTGCAGAGTTATCTCAAAGAAAGGGGTCACGGTGTTTCTGTATCTCTATTATGTTGGTGCGGTTTCGGAACTTTTAAATATCTTGATATATCTCGAGAACTACGCATCTGATCAAAAAATATCATAGAAGATAAAAAGTAGGAAACTTAATTCTCTACAAAAGAGGTCTCTTAACATTTTGCCATAGCTCGCTTCGTTTCCGAGATATTTGCAGATTTATCTCAAGGGAAGGGGCCTGACGGACATATTTCGAGATATTTCTTCTTCTTGTTGTTCTTCTTCTGCACAGCTAAGCTGGAAGTGGCATTTACAGCTCGCAATAGCGCAGAGTTATCTCAAAGAAAGGGGCCACGGTGTTTCTGAATCTCTATTATGTTGGTGCGGCTTCGGAACTTTTAAATATCTTGATATATCTCGAGAACTACGCATCTGATCAAAAAATATCATAGAACGTAAAAAGTAGGAAACTTAATTCTCTACAAAAAAGGTCTCTTAACATTTTGCCATAGCTCTCTTCGTTTCCGAGATATTTGCAGATTTATCTCAAGGGAAGGGGCCTGACGGACATATTTCGAGATATTTCTTCTTCTTGTTGTTCTTCTTCCGCACAGCTAAGCTGGAAGTGGCATTTGCAGCTCGCAATAGTGCAGAGTTATCTCAAAGAAAGGGGCCACGGTGTTTCTGTATCTCTATTATGTTGGTGCGGCTTCGGAACTTTTAAATATCTTGATATATCTCGAGAACTACGCGTCTGATCAAAAAATATCATGGAACATAAAAAGTAGGAAACTTAATTCTCTACAAAAGAGGTCTCTTAACATTTTGCCATAGCTCGCTTCGTTTCCGAGATATTTGCAGATTTATCTCAAGGGAAGGGGCCTGACGGACATATTTCGAGATATTTCTTCTTCTTGTTGTTCTTCTTCTGCACAGCTAAGCTGGAAGTGGCATTTGCAGCTCGCAATAGTGCGGAGTTATCTCAAAGAAAGGGGCCACGGTGTTTCTGTATCTCTATTATGTTGGTGTGGCTTCGGTACTTTTAAATATCTCGATATATCTCGAAAACTACGCTTCTGATCAAAAAATATCATAGAAGATAAAAAGTAGGAAACTTAATTCTCTACAAAAGAGGTCTCTTAACATTTTGCCATAGCTCGCTTCGTTTCCGAGATATTTGCAGATTTATCTCAAGGGAAGGGGCCTGACGGACATATTTCGAGATATTTCTTCTTCTTGTTGTTCTTCTTCTGCACAGCTAAGCTGGAAGTGGCATTTACAGCTCGCAATAGCGCAGAGTTATCTCAAAGAAAGGGGCCACGGTGTTTCTGAATCTCTATTATGTTGGTGCGGCTTCGGAACTTTTAAATATCTTGATATATCTCGAGAACTACGCATCTGATCAAAAAATATCATAGAACATGAAAAGTAGGAAACTTAATTCTCTACAAAAAAGGTCTCTTAACATTTTGCCATAGCTCTCTTCGTTTCCGAGATATTTGCAGATTTATCTCAAGGGAAGGGGCCTGACGGACATATTTCGAGATATTTCTTCTTCTTGTTGTTCTTCTTCTGCACAGCTAAGCTGGAAGTGGCATTTACAGCTCGCAATAGTGCAGAGTTATCTCAAAGAAAGGGGCCACGGTGTTTCTGTATCTCTATTATGTTGGTGCGGTTTCGGAACTTTTAAATATCTTGATATATCTCGAGAACTACGCATCTGATCAAAAAATATCATAGAAGATAAAAAGTAGGAAACTTAATTCTCTACAAAAGAGGTCTCTTAACATTTTGCCATAGCTCGCTTCGTTTCCGAGATATTTGCAGATTTATCTCAAGGGAAGGGGCCTGACGGACATATTTCGAGATATTTCTTCTTCTTGTTGTTCTTCTTCTGCACAGCTAAGCTGGAAGTGGCATTTACAGCTCGCAATAGCGCAGAGTTATCTCAAAGAAAGGGGCCACGGTGTTTCTGAATCTCTATTATGTTGGTGCGGCTTCGGAACTTTTAAATATCTTGATATATCTCGAGAACTACGCATCTGATCAAAAAATATCATAGAACGTAAAAAGTAGGAAACTTAATTCTCTACAAAAAAGGTCTCTTAACATTTTGCCATAGCTCTCTTCGTTTCCGAGATATTTGCAGATTTATCTCAAGGGAAGGGGCCTGACGGACATATTTCGAGATATTTCTTCTTCTTGTTGTTCTTCTTCTGCACAGCTAAGCTGGAAGTGGCATTTGCAGCTCGCAATAGTGCAGAGTTATCTCAAAGAAAGGGGCCACGGTGTTTCTGTATCTCTATTATGTTGGTGCGGCTTCGGAACTTTTAAATATCTTGATATATCTCGAGAACTACGCGTCTGATCAAAAAATATCATAGAACATAAAAAGTAGGAAACATAATTCTCTACAAAAAAGGTCTCTCAACATTTTGCCATAGCTCGCTTCGTTTCCGAGATATTTGCAGATTTATCTCAAGGGAAGGGGCCTGACGGACATATTTCGAGATATTTCTTCTTCTTGTTGTTCTTGTTCTGCACAGCTAAGCTGGAAGTGGCATTTACAGCTCGCAATAGCGCAGAGTTATCTCAAAGAAAGGGGCCACGGTGTTTCTGAATCTCTATTATGTTGGTGCGGCTTCGGAACTTTTAAATATCTTGATATATCTCGAGAACTACGCATCTGATCAAAAAATATCATAGAACATGAAAAGTAGGAAACTTAATTCTCTACAAAAAAGGTCTCTTAACATTTTGCCATAGCTCTCTTCGTTTCCGAGATATTTGCAGATTTATCTCAAGGGAAGGGGCCTGACGGACATATTTCGAGATATTTCTTCTTCTTGTTGTTCTTCTTCTGCACAGCTAAGCTGGAAGTGGCATTTACAGCTCGCAATAGTGCAGAGTTATCTCAAAGAAAGGGGCCACGGTGTTTCTGTATCTCTATTATGTTGGTGCGGTTTCGGAACTTTTAAATATCTTGATATATCTCGAGAACTACGCATCTGATCAAAAAATATCATAGAAGATAAAAAGTAGGAAACTTAATTCTCTACAAAAGAGGTCTCTTAACATTTTGCCATAGCTCGCTTCGTTTCCGAGATATTTGCAGATTTATCTCAAGGGAAGGGGCCTGACGGACATATTTCGAGATATTTCTTCTTCTTGTTGTTCTTCTTCTGCACAGCTAAGCTGGAAGTGGCATTTACAGCTCGCAATAGCGCAGAGTTATCTCAAAGAAAGGGGCCACGGTGTTTCTGAATCTCTATTATGTTGGTGCGGCTTCGGAACTTTTAAATATCTTGATATATCTCGAGAACTACGCATCTGATCAAAAAATATCATAGAACGTAAAAAGTAGGAAACTTAATTCTCTACAAAAAAGGTCTCTTAACATTTTGCCATAGCTCTCTTCGTTTCCGAGATATTTGCAGATTTATCTCAAGGGAAGGGGCCTGACGGACATATTTCGAGATATTTCTTCTTCTTGTTGTTCTTCTTCTGCACAGCTAAGCTGGAAGTGGCATTTGCAGCTCGCAATAGTGCAGAGTTATCTCAAAGAAAGGGGCCACGGTGTTTCTGTATCTCTATTATGTTGGTGCGGCTTCGGAAATTTTAAATATCTTGATATATCTCGAGAACTACGCGTCTGATCAAAAAATATCATAGAACATAAAAAGTAGGAAACATAATTCTCTACAAAAAAGGTCTCTCAATATTTTGCCATAGCTCGCTTCGTTTCCGAGATATTTGCAGATTTATCTCAAGGGAAGGGGCCTGACGGACATATTTCGAGATATTTCTTCTTCTTGTTGTTCTTCTTCTGCACAGCTAAGCTGGAAGTGGCATTTACAGCTCGCAATAGCGCAGAGTTATCTCAAAGAAAGGGGCCACGGTGTTTCTGAATCTCTATTATGTTGGTGCGGCTTCGGAACTTTTAAATATCTTGATATATCTCGAGAACTACGCATCTGATCAAAAAATATCATAGAACGGAAAAAGTAGGAAACTTAATTCTCTACAAAAAAGGTCTCTTAACATTTTGCCATAGCTCTCTTCGTTTCCGAGATATTTGCAGATTTATCTCAAGGGAAGGGGCCTGACGGACATATTTCGAGATATTTCTTCTTCTTGTTGTTCTTCTTCTGCACAGCTAAGCTGGAAGTGGCATTTACAGCTCGCAATAGTGCAGAGTTATCTCAAAGAAAGGGGCCACGGTGTTTCTGTATCTCTACTATGTTGGTGCGGTTTCGGAACTTTTAAATATCTTGATATATCTCGAGAACTACGCATCTGATCAAAAAATATCATAGAAGATAAAAAGTAGGAAACTTAATTCTCTACAAAAGAGGTCTCTTAACATTTTGCCATAGCTCGCTTCGTTTCCGAGATATTTGCAGATTTATCTCAAGGGAAGGGGCCTGACGGACATATTTCGAGATATTTCTTCTTCTTGTTGTTCTTCTTCTGCACAGCTAAGCTGGAAGTGGCATTTACAGCTCGCAATAGCGCAGAGTTATCTCAAAGAAAGGGGCCACGGTGTTTCTGAATCTCTATTATGTTGGTGCGGCTTCGGAACTTTTAAATATCTTGATATATCTCGAGAACTACGCATCTGATCAAAAAATATCATAGAACATGAAAAGTAGGAAACTTAATTCTCTACAAAAAAGGTCTCTTAACATTTTGCCATAGCTCTCTTCGTTTCCGAGATATTTGCAGATTTATCTCAAGGGAAGGGGCCTGACGGACATATTTCGAGATAATTCTTCTTCTTGTTGTTCTTCTTCTGCACAGCTAAGCTGGAAGTGGCATTTGCAGCTCGCAATAGTGCAGAGTTATCTCAAAGAAAGGGGCCACGGTGTTTCTGTATCTCTATTATGTTGGTGCGGCTTCGGAAATTTTAAATATCTTGATATATCTCGAGAACTACGCGTCTGATCAAAAAATATCATAGAACATAAAAAGTAGGAAACATAATTCTCTACAAAAAAGGTCTCTCAACATTTTGCCATAGCTCGCTTCGTTTCCGAGATATTTGCAGATTTATCTCAAGGGAAGGGGCCTGACGGACATATTTCGAGATATTTCTTCTTCTTGTTGTTCTTCTTCTGCACAGCTAAGCTGGAAGTGGCATTTACAGCTCGCAATAGCGCAGAGTTATCTCAAAGAAAGGGGCCACGGTGTTTCTGAATCTCTATTATGTTGGTGCGGCTTCGGAACTTTTAAATATCTTGATATATCTCGAGAACTACGCATCTGATCAAAAAATATCATAGAACGGAAAAAGTAGGAAACTTAATTCTCTACAAAAAAGGTCTCTTAACATTTTGCCATAGCTCTCTTCGTTTCCGAGATATTTGCAGATTTATCTCAAGGGAAGGGGCCTGACGGACATATTTCGAGATATTTCTTCTTCTTGTTGTTCTTCTTCTGCACAGCTAAGCTGGAAGTGGCATTTACAGCTCGCAATAGTGCAGAGTTATCTCAAAGAAAGGGGCCACGGTGTTTCTGTATCTCTACTATGTTGGTGCGGTTTCGGAACTTTTAAATATCTTGATATATCTCGAGAACTACGCATCTGATCAAAAAATATCATAGAAGATAAAAAGTAGGAAACTTAATTCTCTACAAAAGAGGTCTCTTAACATTTTGCCATAGCTCGCTTCGTTTCCGAGATATTTGCAGATTTATCTCAAGGGAAGGGGCCTGACGGACATATTTCGAGATATTTCTTCTTCTTGTTGTTCTTCTTCTGCACAGCTAAGCTGGAAGTGGCATTTACAGCTCGCAATAGCGCAGAGTTATCTCAAAGAAAGGGGCCACGGTGTTTCTGAATCTCTATTATGTTGGTGCGGCTTCGGAACTTTTAAATATCTTGATATATCTCGAGAACTACGCATCTGATCAAAAAATATCATAGAACATGAAAAGTAGGAAACTTAATTCTCTACAAAAAAGGTCTCTTAACATTTTGCCATAGCTCTCTTCGTTTCCGAGATATTTGCAGATTTATCTCAAGGGAAGGGGCCTGACGGACATATTTCGAGATATTTCTTCTTCTTGTTGTTCTTCTTCTGCACAGCTAAGCTGGAAGTGGCATTTGCAGCTCGCAATAGCGCAGAGTTATCTCAAAGAAAGGGGCCACGGTGTTTCTGAATCTCTATTATGTTGGTGCGGCTTCGGAACTTTTAAATATCTTGATATATCTCGAGAACTACGCATCTGATCAAAAAATATCATACAACGTAAAAAGTAGGAAACTTAATTCTCTACAAAAAAGGTCTCTTAACATTTTGCCATAGCTCTCTTCGTTTCCGAGATATTTGCAGATTTATCTCAAGGGAAGGGGCCTGACGGACATATTTCGAGATATTTCTTCTTCTTGTTGTTCTTCTTCTGCACAGCTAAGCTGGAAGTGGCATTTGCAGCTCGCAATAGTGCAGAGTTATCTCAAAGAAAGGGGCCACGGTGTTTCTGTATCTCTATTATGTTGGTGCGGCTTCGGAACTTTTAAATATCTTGATATATCTCGAGAACTACGCGTCTGATCAAAAAATATCATAGAACATAAAAAGTAGGAAACATAATTCTCTACAAAAAAGGTCTCTTAACATTTTGCCATAGCTCGCTTCGTTTCCGAGATATTTGCAGATTTATCTCAAGGGAAGGGGCCTGACGGACATATTTCGAGATATTTCTTCTTCTTGTTGTTCTTCTTCTGCACAGCTAAGCTGGAAGTGGCATTTGCGGCTCGCACTAGTGCAGAGTTATCTCAAAGAAAGGGGCCACGGTGTTTCTGTATCTCTATTATGTTGGTGCGGCTTCGGAACTTTTAAATATCTCGATATATCTCGAAAACTACGCTTCTGATCAAAAAATAGCATAGAACATAAAGTGTAGGAAACATAATTCTCTACAAAAAAGGTCTCTTCACATTTTGCCATAGCTCGCTTCGTTTCCGAGATATTTGCAGATATATCTCAAGGGAAGGGGCCTGACGGACATATTTCGAGATATTTCTTCTTCTTGTTGTTCTTCTTCTGCACAGCTAAGCTGGAAGTGGCATTTACAGCTCGCAATAGCGCAGAGTTATCTCAAAGAAAGGGGCCCCGGTGTTTCTGAATCTCTATTATGTTGGTGCGGTTTCGGAACTTTTAAATATCTTGATATATCTCGAGAACTACGCATCTGATCAAAAAATATCATAGAACATAAAAAGTAGGAAACTTAATTCTCTACAAAAAAGGTCTCTTAACATTTTGCCATAGCTCTCTTCGTTTCCGAGATATTTGCAGATTTATCTCAAGGGAAGGGGCCTGACGGACATATTTCGAGATATTTCTTCTTCTTGTTGTTCTTCTTCTGCACAGCTACGCTGGAAGTGGCATTTGCAGCTCGCAATAGTGCAGAGTTATCTCAAAGAAAGGGGCCACGGTGTTTCTGTATCTCTATTATGTTGGTGCGGCTTCGGAACTTTTAAATATCTTGATATATCTCGAGAACTACGCATCTGATCACAAAACATCATAGAACATGAAAAGTAGGAAACTTAATTCTCTACAAAAAAGGTCTCTTAACATTTTGCCATAGCTCTCTTCGTTTCCGAGATATTTGCAGATTTATCTCAAGGGAAGGGGCCTGACGGACATATTTCGAGATATTTCTTCTTCTTGTTGTTCTTCTTCTGCACAGCTAAGCTGGAAGTGGCATTTACAGCTCGCAATAGTGCAGAGTTATCTCAAAGAAAGGGGCCACGGTGTTTCTGTATCTCTATTATGTTGGTGCGGTTTCGGAACTTTTAAATATCTTGATATATCTCGAAAACTACGCATCTGATCAAAAAATATCATAGAAGATAAAAAGTTGGAAACTTAATTCTCTACAAAAGAGGTCTCTTAACATTTTGCCATAGCTCGCTTCGTTTCCGAGATATTTGCAGATTTATCTCAAGGGAAGGGGCCTGACGGACATATTTCGAGATATTTCTTCTTCTTGTTGTTCTTCTTCTGCACAGCTAAGCTGGAAGTGGCATTTACAGCTCGCAATAGCGCAGAGTTATTTTAAAGAAAGGGGCCACGGTGTTTCTGAATCTCTATTATGTTGGTGCGGCTTCGGAACTTTTAAATATCTTGATATATCTCGAGAACTACGCATCTGATCAAAAAATATCATAGAACATGAAAAGTAGGAAACTTAATTCTCTACAAAAAAGGTCTCTTAACATTTTGCCATAGCTCTCTTCGTTTCCGAGATATTTGCAGATTTATCTCAAGGGAAGGGGCCTGACGGACATATTTCGAGATATTTCTTCTTCTTGTTGTTCTTCTTCTGCACAGCTAAGCTGGAAGTGGCATTTACAGCTCGCAATAGCGCAGAGTTATCTCAAAGAAAGGGGCCACGGTGTTTCTGAATCTCTATTATGTTGGTGCGGCTTCGGAACTTTTAAATATCTTGATATATCTCGAGAACTACGCATCTGATCAAAAAATATCATAGAACATGAAAAGTAGGAAACTTAATTCTCTACAAAAAAGGTCTCTTAACATTTTGCCATAGCTCTCTTCGTTTCCGAGATATTTGCAGATTTATCTCAAGGGAAGGGGCCTGACGGACATATTTCGAGATATTTCTTCTTCTTGTTGTTCTTCTTCTGCACAGCTAAGCTGGAAGTGGCATTTACAGCTCGCAATAGTGCAGAGTTATCTCAAAGAAAGGGGCCACGGTGTTTCTGTATCTCTATTATGTTGGTGTGGCTTCGGTACTTTTAAATATCTCGATATATCTCGAAAACTACGCTTCTGATCAAAAAATATCATAGAAGATAAAAAGTATGAAACTTAATTCTCTACAAAAGAGGTCTCTTAACATTTTGCCATAGCTCGCTTCGTTTCCGAGATATTTGCAGATTTATCTCAAGGGAAGGGGCCTGACGGACATATTTCGATATATTTCTTCTTCTTGTTGTTCTTCTTCTGCACAGCTAAGCTGGAAGTGGCATTTACAGCTCGCAATAGCGCAGAGTTATCTCAAAGAAAGGGGCCACGGTGTTTCTGAATCTCTATTATGTTGGTGCGGCTTCGGAACTTTTAAATATCTTGATATATCTCGAGAACTACGCATCTGATCAAAAAATATCATAGAACATGAAAAGTAGGAAACTTAATTCTCTACAAAAAAGGTCTCTTAACATTTCGCCATAGCTCTCTTCGTTTCCGAGATATTTGCAGATTTATCTCAAGGGAAGGGGCCTGACGGACATATTTCGAGATATTTCTTCTTCTTGTTGTTCTTCTTCTGCACAGCTAAGCTGGAAGTGGCATTTACAGCTCGCAATAGTGCAGAGTTATCTCAAAGAAAGGGGCCACGGTGTTTCTGTATCTCTATTATGTTGGTGTGGCTTCGGTACTTTTAAATATCTCGATATATCTCGAAAACTACGCTTCTGATCAAAAAATATCATAGAAGATAAAAAGTATGAAACTTAATTCTCTACAAAAGAGGTCTCTTAACATTTTGCCATAGCTCGCTTCGTTTCCGAGATATTTGCAGATTTATCTCAAGGGAAGGGGCCTGACGGACATATTTCGATATATTTCTTCTTCTTGTTGTTCTTCTTCTGCACAGCTAAGCTGGAAGTGGCATTTACAGCTCGCAATAGCGCAGAGTTATCTCAAAGAAAGGGGCCACGGTGTTTCTGAATCTCTATTATGTTGGTGCGGCTTCGGAACTTTTAAATATCTTGATATATCTCGAGAACTACGCATCTGATCAAAAAATATCATAGAACATGAAAAGTAGGAAACTTAATTCTCTACAAAAAAGGTCTCTTAACATTTCGCCATAGCTCTCTTCGTTTCCGAGATATTTGCAGATTTATCTCAAGGGAAGGGGCCTGACGGACATATTTCGAGATATTTCTTCTTCTTGTTGTTCTTCTTCTGCACAGCTAAGCTGGAAGTGGCATTTGCGGCTCGCACTAGTGCAGAGTTATCTCAAAGAAAGGGGCCACGGTGTTTCTGTATCTCTATTATGTTGGTGTGGCTTCGGTACTTTTAAATATCTCGATATATCTCGAAAACTACGCTTCTGATCAAAAAATATCATAGAACATAAAGTGTAGGAAATATAATTCTCTACAAAAAAGGTCTCTTCACATTTTGCCATAGCTCGCTTCGTTTCCGAGATATTTGCAGATTTATCTCAAGGGAAGGGGCCTGACGGACATATTTCGAGATATTTCTTCTTCTTGTTGTTCTTCTTCTGCACAGCTAAGCTGGAAGGGGCATTTACAGCTCGCAATAGCGCAGAGTTATTTTAAAGAAAGGGGCCACGGTGTTTCTGAATCTCTATTATGTTGGTGCGGCTTCGGAACTTTTAAATATCTTGATATATCTCGAGAACTACGCATCTGATCAAAAAATATCATAGAACATGAAAAGTAGGAAACTTAATTCTCTACAAAAAAGGTCTCTTAACATTTTGCCATAGCTCTCTTCGTTTCCGAGATATTTGCAGATTTATCTCAAGGGAAGGGGCCTGACGGACATATTTCGAGATATTTCTTCTTCTTGTTGTTCTTCTTCTGCACAGCTAAGCTGGAAGTGGCATTTACAGCTCGCAATAGTGCAGAGTTATCTCAAAGAAAGGGGCCACGGTGTTTCTGTATCTCTATTATGTTGGTGCGGTTTCGGAACTTTTAAATATCTTGATATATCTCGAGAACTACGCATCTGATCAAAAAATATCATAGAAGATAAAAAGTTGGAAACTTAATTCTCTACAAAAGAGGTCTCTTAACATTTTGCCATAGCTCGCTTCGTTTCCGAGATATTTGCAGATTTATCTCAAGGGAAGGGGCCTGACGGACATATTTCGAGATATTTCTTCTTCTTGTTGTTCTTCTTCTGCACAGCTAAGCTGGAAGTGGCATTTGCGGCTCGCACTAGTGCAGAGTTATCTCAAGGAAAGGGGCCACGGTGTATCTGTATCTCTATTATGTTGGTGCGGCTTCGGCACTTTTAAATATCTCGATATATCTCGAAAACTACGCTTCTGATCAAAAAATATCATAGAACATAAAAAGTAGAAAACTTAATTCTCTACAAAAAAGGTCTCTTAACATTTTGCCATAGCTCGCTTCGTTTCCGAGATATATGCAGATTTATCTCAAGGGAAGGGGCCTGACGGACATATTTCGAGATATTTGTTCTTCTTGTTGTTCTTCTTCTGCACAGCTAAGCTGGAAGTGGCATTTGCAGCTCGCAATAGTGCGGAGTTATCTCAAAGAAAGGGGCCACGGAGTTTCTGTATCTCTATTATGTTGGTGCGGCCTCGGAAATTTCAAATATCTTGATATATCTCGAGAACTACGCATCTGATCAAAAAATATCATAGAACATAAAAAGTAGGAAACTTAATTCTCTACAAAAAAGGTCTCTTAACATTTTGCCATAGCTCTCTTCGTTTCCGAGATATTTGCAGATTTATCTCAAGGGAAGGGGCCTGACGGACATATTTCGAGATATTTCTTCTTCTTGTTGTTCTTCTTCTGCACAGCTACGCTGGAAGTGGCATTTGCAGCTCGCAATAGTGCAGAGTTATCTCAAAGAAAGGGGCCACGGTGTTTCTGTATCTCTATTATGTTGGTGCGGCTTCGGAACTTTTAAATATCTTGATATATCTCGAGAACTACGCATCTGATCACAAAACATCATAGAACATAAAAAGTAAGAAACTTAATTCTCTACAAAAAAGGTCTCTTAACATTTTGCCATAGCTCGCTTCGTATCCGAGATATTTGCAGATTTATCTCAAGGGAAGGGGCCTGACAGACATATTTCGAGATATTTCTTCTTCCTGTTGTTCTTCTTCTGCACAGCTAAGCTGGAAGTGGCATTTACAGCTCGCAATAGCGCAGAGTTATCTCAAAGAAAGGGGCCACGGTGTTTCTGAATCTCTATTATGTTGGTGCGGCTTCGGAACTTTTAAATATCTTGATATATCTCGAGAACTACGCATCTGATCAAAAAATATCATAGAACATAAAAAGTAGGAAACTTAATTCTCTACAAAAAAGGTCTCTTAACATTTTGCCATAGCTCTCTTCGTTTCCGAGATATTTGCAGATTTATCTCAAGGGAAGGGGCCTGACGGACATATTTCCAGATATTTCTTCTTCTTGTTGTTCTTCTTCTGCACAGCTACGCTGGAAGTGGCATTTGCAGCTCGCCATAGTGCAGAGTTATCTCAAAGAAAGGGGCCACGGTGTTTCTGTATCTGTATTATGGTGGTGCGGCTTCGGAACTTTTAAATATCTTGATATATCTCGAGAACTACGCATCTGATCACAAAACATCATAGAACATAAAAAGTAAGAAACTTAATTCTCTACAAAAAAGGTCTCTTAACATTTTGCCATAGCTCGCTTCGTATCCGAGATATTTGCAGATTTATCTCAAGGGAAGGGGCCTGACGGACATATTTCGAGAGATTTCTTCTTCTTGTTGTTCTTCTTCTGCACAGCTAAGCTGGAAGTGGCATTTGCGGCTCGCACTAGTGCAGAGTTATCTCAAAGAAAGGGGCCACGGTGTTTCTGTATCTCTATTATGTTGGTGTGGCTTCGGTACTTTTAAATATCACAATATATCTCGAAAACTACGCCTCTGATCAAAAAATATCATAGAACATAAAGTGTAGGAAACATAATTCTCTACAAAAAAGGTCTCTTAACATTTTGCCATATCTCGCTTCGTTTCCGAGATATTTGCAGATATATCTCAAGGGAAGGGGCCTGACGGACATATTTCGAGATATTTCTTCTTCTTGTTGTTCTTCTTCTGCACAGCTAAGCTGGAAGTGGCATTTGTGGCTCGCACTAGTGCAGAGTTATCTCAAAGAAAGGGGCCACGGTGTTTCTGTATCTCTATTATGTTGGTGCGGCTTCGGAACTTTTAAATATCTCGATATATCTCGAAAACTACGCTTCTGATCAAAAAATATCATAGAACATAAAAAGTAGAAAACTTAATTCTCTACAAAAAAGGTCTCTTAACATTTTGCCATAGCTCGCTTCGTTTCCGAGATATTTGCAGATTTATCTCACGGGAAGGGGCCTGACGGACATATTTCGAGATATTTCTTCTTCTTGTTGTTCTTCTTCTGCACAGCTAAGCTGGAAGTGGCATTTGCGGCTCGCACTAGTGCAGAGTTATCTCAAAGAAAGGGGCCACGGTGTTTCTGTATCTCTATTATGTTGGTGCGGCTTCGGAACTTTTAAATATCTTGATATATCTCGAGAACTACGCATCTGATCAAAAAACATCATAGAACATAAAAAGTAAGAAACTTAATTCTCTACAAAAAAGGTCTCTTAACATTTTGCCATAGCTCGCTTCGTTTCCGAGATATTTGCAGATTTATCTCAAGGGAAGTGGCCTGACGGACATACTTCGAGATATTTCTTCTTCTTGTTGTTCTTCTTCTGCACAGCTAAGCTGGAAGTGGCATTTGCAGTTCGCAATAGTGCAGAGTTATCTCAAAGAAAGGGGCCACGGTGTTTCTGTATCTCTATTATGTTGGTGCGGCTTCGGAACTTATAAATATCTTGATATATCTCGAGAACTACGCATCTGATCAAAAAATATCATAGAACATAAAAAGTAGGAAACTTAAATCTCTACAAATAAGGTTTCTTAACATTTTGCCATAGCTCTCTTCGTTTCCGAGATATTTGCAGATTTATCTCAAGGGAAGGGGCCTGACGGACATATTTCGAGATATTTCTTCTTCTTGTTGTTCTTCTTCTGCACAGCTAAGCTGGAAGTGGCATTTGCGGCTCGCAATAGTGCAGAGTTATCTCAAAGAAAGGGGCCACGGTGTTTCTGTATCTCTATTATGTTGGTGTGGCTTCGGTACTTTTAAATATCTCAATATATCTCGAAAACTACGCCTCTGATCAAAAAATATCATAGAACATAAAGTGTAGGAAACATAATTCTCTACAAAAAAGGTCTCTTAACATTTTGCCATAGCTCGCTTCGTTTCCGAGATATTTGCAGATATATCTCAAGGGAAGGGGCCTGACGGACATATTTCGAGATATTTCTTCTTCTTGTTGTTCTTCTTCTGCACCGCTAAGCTGGAAGTGGCATTTACAGCTCGCAATAGCGCAGAGTTATCTCAAAGAAAGGGGCCACGGTGTTTCTGTATCTCTATTATGTTGGTGTGGCTTCGGTACTTTTAAATATCTCGATATATCTCGAGAACTACGCATCTGATCAAAAAATATCATAGAACATAAAAAGTAGGAAACTTAATTCTCTACAAAAAAGGTCTCTTAACATTTTGCCATAGCTCTCTTCGTTTCCGAGATATTTGCAGATTTATCTCAAGGGAAGGGGCCTGACGGACATATTTCCAGATATTTCTTCTTCTTGTTGTTCTTCTTCTGCACAGCTACGCTGGAAGTGGCATTTGCAGCTCGCCATAGTGCAGAGTTATCTCAAAGAAAGGGGCCACGGTGTTTCTGTATCTGTATTATGGTGGTGCGGCTTCGGAACTTTTAAATATCTTGATATATCTCGAGAACTACGCATCTGATCACAAAACATCATAGAACATAAAAAGTAAGAAACTTAATTCTCTACAAAAAAGGTCTCTTAACATTTTGCCATAGCTCGCTTCGTATCCGAGATATTTGCAGATTTATCTCAAGGGAAGGGGCCTGACGGACATATTTCGAGAGATTTCTTCTTCTTGTTGTTCTTCTTCTGCACAGCTAAGCTGGAAGTGGCATTTGCGGCTCGCACTAGTGCAGAGTTATCTCAAAGAAAGGGGCCACGGTGTTTCTGTATCTCTATTATGTTGGTGTGGCTTCGGTACTTTTAAATATCACAATATATCTCGAAAACTACGCCTCTGATCAAAAAATATCATAGAACATAAAGTGTAGGAAACATAATTCTCTACAAAAAAGGTCTCTTAACATTTTGCCATAGCTCGCTTCGTTTCCGAGATATTTGCAGATATATCTCAAGGGAAGGGGCCTGACGGACATATTTCGAGATATTTCTTCTTCTTGTTGTTCTTCTTCTGCACAGCTAAGCTGGAAGTGGCATTTGTGGCTCGCACTAGTGCAGAGTTATCTCAAAGAAAGGGGCCACGGTGTTTCTGTATCTCTATTATGTTGGTGCGGCTTCGGAACTTTTAAATATCTCGATATATCTCGAAAACTACGCTTCTGATCAAAAAATATCATAGAACATAAAAAGTAGAAAACTTAATTCTCTACAAAAAAGGTCTCTTAACATTTTGCCATAGCTCGCTTCGTTTCCGAGATATTTGCAGATTTATCTCACGGGAAGGGGCCTGACGGACATATTTCGAGATATTTCTTCTTCTTGTTGTTCTTCTTCTGCACAGCTAAGCTGGAAGTGGCATTTGCGGCTCGCACTAGTGCAGAGTTATCTCAAAGAAAGGGGCCACGGTGTTTCTGTATCTCTATTATGTTGGTGCGGCTTCGGAACTTTTAAATATCTTGATATATCTCGAGAACTACGCATCTGATCAAAAAACATCATAGAACATAAAAAGTAAGAAACTTAATTCTCTACAAAAAAGGTCTCTTAACATTTTGCCATAGCTCGCTTCGTTTCCGAGATATTTGCAGATTTATCTCAAGGGAAGTGGCCTGACGGACATACTTCGAGATATTTCTTCTTCTTGTTGTTCTTCTTCTGCACAGCTAAGCTGGAAGTGGCATTTGCAGTTCGCAATAGTGCAGAGTTATCTCAAAGAAAGGGGCCACGGTGTTTCTGTATCTCTATTATGTTGGTGCGGCTTCGGAACTTATAAATATCTTGATATATCTCGAGAACTACGCATCTGATCAAAAAATATCATAGAACATAAAAAGTAGGAAACTTAAATCTCTACAAATAAGGTTTCTTAACATTTTGCCATAGCTCTCTTCGTTTCCGAGATATTTGCAGATTTATCTCAAGGGAAGGGGCCTGACGGACATATTTCGAGATATTTCTTCTTCTTGTTGTTCTTCTTCTGCACAGCTAAGCTGGAAGTGGCAT
Organism: Osmia lignaria lignaria; assembly: GCF_051020975.1. Lineage (NCBI taxonomy): Eukaryota > Metazoa > Arthropoda > Insecta > Hymenoptera > Megachilidae > Osmia > Osmia lignaria. The sequence goes on from NW_027478163.1 coordinate 12,482,022, forward strand.
TTGCGGCTCGCAATAGTGCAGAGTTATCTCAAAGAAAGGGGCCACGGTGTTTCTGTATCTCTATTATGTTGGTGTGGCTTCGGTACTTTTAAATATCTCAATATATCTCGAAAACTACGCCTCTGATCAAAAAATATCATAGAACATAAAGTGTAGGAAACATAATTCTCTACAAAAAAGGTCTCTTAACATTTTGCCATAGCTCGCTTCGTTTCCGAGATATTTGCAGATATATCTCAAGGGAAGGGGCCTGACGGACATATTTCGAGATATTTCTTCTTCTTGTTGTTCTTCTTCTGCACCGCTAAGCTGGAAGTGGCATTTACAGCTCGCAATAGCGCAGAGTTATCTCAAAGAAAGGGGCCACGGTGTTTCTGTATCTCTATTATGTTGGTGTGGCTTCGGTACTTTTAAATATCTCGATATATCTCGAGAACTACGCATCTGATCAAAAAATATCATAGAACATAAAAAGTAGGAAACTTAATTCTCTACAAATAAAGTCTCTTAACATTTTGCCATAGCTCGCTTCGTTTCCGAGGTATTTGCAGATTTATCTCAAGGGAAGGGGCCTGACGGACATATTTCGAGATATTTCTTCTTCTTGTTGTTCTTCTTCTGCACAGCTAAGCTGGAAGAGGCATTTGTGGCTCGCACTAGTGCAGAGTTATCTCAAAGAAAGGGGCCACGGTGTTTCTGTATCTCTATTATGTTGGTGCGGCTTCGGAACTTTTAAATATCTCGATATATCTCGAAAACTACGCTTCTGATCAAAAAATATCATAGAACATAAAAAGTAGAAAACTTAATTCTCTACAAAAAAGGTCTCTTAACATTTTGCCATAGCTCGCTTCGTTTCCGAGATATTTGCAGATTTATCTCAAGGGAAGGGGCCTGACGGACATATTTCGAGATATTTCTTCTTCTTGTTGTTCTTCTTCTGCACAGCTAAGCTGGAAGTGGCATTTGCGGCTCGCACTAGTGCAGAGTTGTCTCAAAGAAAGGGGCCGCGGTGTTTCTGTATCTCTATTATGTTGGTGCGGCTTCGGAACTTTTAAATATCTTGATATATCTCGAGAACTACGCATCTGATCAAAAAACATCATAGAACATAAAAAGTAAGAAACTTAATTCTCTACAAAAAAGGTCTCTTAACATTTTGCCATAGCTCGCTTCGTTTCCGAGATATTTGCAGATTTATCTCAAGGGAAGGGGCCTGACGGACATATTTCGAGATATTTCTTCTTCTTGTTGTTCTTCTTCTGCACAGCTAAGCTGGAAGTGGCATTTGCAGCTCGCAATAGTGCAGAGTTATCTCAAAGAAAGGGGCCACGGTGTTTCTGTATCTCGATTATGTTGGTGCGGCTTCGGAACTTATAAATATCTTGATATATCTCGAGAACTACGCATCTGATCAAAAAATATCATAGAACATAAAAAGTAGGAAACTTAAATCTCTACAAATAAGTTCTCTTAACATTTTGCCATAGCTCGCTTCGTTTCCGAGATATTTGCAGATTTATCTCAAGGGAAGGGGCCTGACGGACATATTTCGAGATATTTCTTCTTCTTATTGTTCTTCTTCTGCACAGCTAAACTGGAAGTGGCATTTACAGCTCGCAATAGCGCAGAGTTATCTCAAAGAAAGGGGCCACGGTGTTTCTGAATCTCTATTATGTTGGTGCGGCTTCGGAACTTTTAAATATCTTGATATATCTCGAGAACTACGCATCTGATCAAAAAATATCATAGAACGTAAAAAGTAGGAAACTTAATTCTCTACAAAAAAGGTCTCTTAACATTTTGCCATAGCTCTCTTCGTTTCCGAGATATTTGCAGATTTATCTCAAGGGAAGGGGCCTGACGGACATATTTCGAGATATTTCTTCTTCTTATTGTTCTTCTTCTGCACAGCTAAGCTGGAAGTGGCATTTGCAGCTCGCAATAGTGCAGAGTTATCTCAAAGAAAGGGGCCACGGTGTTTCTGTATCTCTATTATGTTGGTGCGGCTTCGGAACTTTTAAATATCTTGATATATCTCGAGAACTACGCATCTGATCAAAACATATCATAGAACATAAAAAGTAGGAAACTTAATTCTCTACAAAAAAGGTCTCTTAACATTTTGCCATAGCTCGCTTCGTTTCCGAGATATTTGCAGATTTATCTCAAGGGAAGGGGCCTGACGGACATATTTCGAGATATTTCTTCTTCTTGTTGTTCTTCTTCTGCACAGCTAAGCTGGAAGTGGCATTTGCGGCTCGCACTAGTGCAGAGTTATCTCGAAGAAAGGGGCCACGGTGTTTCTGTATCTCTATTATGTTGGTGTGGCTTCGGTACTTTTAAATATCTCAATATATCTCGAAAACTACGCCTCTGATCAAAAAATATCATAGAACATAAAGTGTAGGAAACATAATTCTCTACAAAAAAGGTGTCTTAACATTTTGCCATAGCTCGCTTCGTTTCCGAGATATTTGCAGATATATCTCAAGGGAAGGGGCCTGACGGACATATTTCGAGATATTTCTTCTTCTTGTTGTTCTTCTTCTGCACCGCTAAGCTGGAAGTGGCATTTACAGCTCGCAATAGCGCAGAGTTATCTCAAAGAAAGGGGCCACGGTGTTTCTGTATCTCTATTATGTTGGTGTGGCTTCGGTACTTTTAAATATCTCGATATATCTCGAGAACTACGCATCTGATCAAAAAATATCATAGAACACAAAAAGTAGGAAACTTAATTCTCTACAAAAAAGGTCTCTTAACATTTTGCCATAGCTCGCTTCGTTTCCGAGATATTTGCAGATATATCTCAAGGGAAGGGGCCTGACGGACATATTTCGAGATATTTCTTCTTCTTGTTGTTCTTCTTCTGCACAGCTAAGCCGGAAGTGGCATTTCCGGCTCGCAATAGTGCAGAGTTATCGCAAAGAAAGGGGCCACGGTGTTTCTGTATCTCTATTATGTTGGTGCGGCTTCGGAACTTTTAAATATCTTGATATATCTCGAGAACTACGCATCTCATCAAAAAATATCATAGAACATAAAAAGTAGGAAACTTAATTCTCTACAAAAAAGGTCTCTTAACATTTTTCCATAGCTCTCTTCGTTTCCGAGATATTTGCAGATTTATCTCAAGGGAAGGGGCCTGACGGACATATTTCGAGATATTTCTTCTTCTTGTTGTTCTTCTTCTGCACAGCTAAGCTGGAAGTGGCATTTGCGGCTCGCACTAGTGCAGAGTTATCTCAAAGAAAGGGGCCACGGTGTTTCTGTATCTCTATTATGTTGGTGCGGCTTCGGAACTTTTAAATATCTTGATATATCTCGAGAACTACGCATCTGATCAAAAAACATCATAGAACATAAAAAGTAAGAAACTTAATTCTCTACAAAAAAGGTCTCTTAACATTTTGCCATAGCTCGCTTCGTATCCGAGATATTTGCAGATTTATCTCAAGGGAAGGGGCCTGACAGACATATTTCGAGATATTTCTTCTTCTTGTTGTTCTTCTTCTGCACAGCTAAGCTGGAAGTGGCATTTGCGGCTCGCACTAGTGCAGAGTTATCTCAAAGAAAGGGGCCACGGTGTTTCTGTATCTTTATTATGATGGTGCGGCTTCGGAACTTTTAAATATCTTGACATATCTCGAGAACTACGCATCTGATCAAAAAATATCATAGAACATAAAAAGTAGGAAACTTAATTCTCTACAAAAAAGCTCTCTTAACATTTTGCCATAGCTCGCTTCGTTTCCGAGATATTTGTAGATTTATCTCAAGGGAAGGGGCCTAACGTACATATTTCGAGATATTTCTTCTTCTTGTTATTCTTCTTCTGCACAGCTAAACTGGAAGTGGCATTTCCAGCTCGCAATAGTGCAGAGTTATCTCAAAGCAAGGGGCCGCGGTGTTTCTGTATCTCTATTATGTTGGTGCGGCTTCGGAACTTTTAAATATCTTGATATATCTCGAGAACTACGCATTTGATCAAAAAATATCATAGAACATCCAAAGTAGGAAACTTAATTCTCTACAAAAAAGGTCTCTTAACATTTTGCCATATCTCGCTTCGTTTCCGAGATATTTGCAGATTTATCTCAAGGGAAGGGGCCTGACGGACATATTTCGAGATATTTCTTCTTCTTGTTGTTCTTCTTCTGCACAGCTAAGCTGGAAGTGGCATTTGCAGCCCGCAATAGTGCAGAGTTATCTCAGAGAAAGGGGCCACGGTGTTTCTGTATCTCTATTATGTTGGTGCGGCTTCGGAACTTTTAAATATCTTGATATATCTCGAGAACTACGCATCTGATCAAAAAATATCATAGAACATAAAAAGTAGGAAACTTAATTCTCTACGAATAAAGTCTCTTAACATTTTGCCATAGCTCGCTTCGTATCCGAGATATTTGCAGATTTATCTCAAGGGAAGGGGCCTGACAGACATATTTCGAGATATTTCTTCTTCTTGTTGTTCTTCTTCTGCACAGCTAAGCTGGAAGTGGCATTTACAGCTCGCAATAGCGCAGAGTTATCTCAAAGAAAGGGACCACGGTGTTTCTGTATCTCTATTATGTTGGTGCGGCTTCGGAACTTTTAAATATCTTGATATATCTCGAGAACTACGCATCTGATCAAAAAACATCATAGAAGATAAAAAGTGGGAAACTTAATTCTCTACAAAAAAGGTCTCTTAACATTTTGCCATAGCTCGCTTCGTTTCCGAGATATTTGCAGATATATCTCAAGGGAAGGGGCCTGACGGACATATTTCGAGATATTTCTTCTTCTTGTTGTTCTTCTTCTGCACAGCTAAGCTGGAAGTGGCATTTGCGGCTCGCACTGGTGCAGAGTTATCTCAAAGAAAGGGGCCACGGTGTTTCTGTATCTCTATTATGTTGGTGTGGCTTCGGTACTTTTAAATATCTCAATATATCTCGAAAACTACGCCTCTGATCAAAAAATATCATAGAACATAAAGTGTAGGAAACATAATTCTCTACAAAAAAGGTGTCTTAACATTTTGCCATAGCTCGCTTCGTTTCCGAGATATTTGCAGATATATCTCAAGGGAAGGGGCCTGACGGACATATTTCGAGATATTTCTTCTTCTTTTTGTTCTTCTTCTGCACCGCTAAGCTGGAAGTGGCATTTACAGCTCGCAATAGCGCAGAGTTATCTCAAAGAAAGGGGCCACGGTGTTTCTGTATCTCTATTATGTTGGTGTGGCTTCGGTACTTTTAAATATCTCGATATATCTCGAGAACTACGCATCTGATCAAAAAATATCATAGAACACAAAAAGTAGGAAACTTAATTCTCTACAAAAAAGGTCTCTTAACATTTTGCCATAGCTCGCTTCGTTTCCGAGATATTTGCAGATATATCTCAAGGGAAGGGGCCTGACGGACATATTTCGAGATATTTCTTCTTCTTGTTGTTCTTCTTCTGCACAGCTAAGCCGGAAGTGGCATTTCCGGCTCGCAATAGTGCAGAGTTATCTCAAAGAAAGGGGCCACGGTGTTTCTGTATCTCTATTATGTTGGTGCGGCTTCGGAACTTTTAAATATCTTGATATATCTCGAGAACTACGCATCTGATCAGAAAATATCATAGAACATAAAAAGTAGGAAACTTAATTCTCTACAAAAAAGGTCTCTTAACATTTTGCCATAGCTCTCTTCGTTTCCGAGATATTTGCAGATTTATCTCAAGGGAAGGGGCCTGACGGACATATTTCGAGATATTTCTTCTTCTTGTTGTTCTTCTTCTGCACAGCTAAGCTGGAAGTGGCATTTGTGGCTCGCACTAGTGCAGAGTTATCTCAAAGAAAGGGGCCACTGTGTTTCTGTATCTCTATTATGTTGGTGCGGCTTCGGAACTTTTAAATATCTCGATATATCTCGAAAACTACGATTCTGATCAAAAAATATCATAGAACATAAAAAGTAGAAAACTTAATTCTCTACAAAAGAGGTCTCTTAACATTTTGCCATAGCTCGCTTCGTTTCCGAGATATTTGCAGATTTATCTCAAGGGAAGGGGCCTGACGGACATATTTCGAGATATTTCTTCTTCTTGTTGTTCTTCTTCTGCACAGCTAAGCTGGAAGTGGCATTTACAGCTCGCAATAGCGCAGAGTTATCTCAAAGAAAGGGGCCACGGTGTTTCTGAATCTCTATTATGTTGGTGCGGCTTCGGAACTTTTAAATATCTTGATATATCTCGAGAACTACGCATCTGATCAAAAAATATCATACAACGTAAAAAGTAGGAAACTTAATTCTCTACAAAAAAGGTCTCTTAACATTTTGCCATAGCTCTCTTCGTTTCCGAGATATTTGCAGATTTATCTCAAGGGAAGGGGCCTGACGGACATATTTCGAGATATTTCTTCTTCTTGTTGTTCTTCTTCTGCACAGCTAAGCTGGAAGTGGCATTTGCAGCTCGCAATAGTGCAGAGTCATCTCAAAGAAAGGGGCCACGGTGTTTCTGTATCTCTATTATGTTGGTGCGGCTTCGGAACTTTTAAATATCTTGATATATCTCGAGAACTACGCATCTGATCAAAAAATATCATAGAACATAAAAAGTAGGAAACTTAATTCTCTACAAAAAAGGTCTCTTAACATTTTGCCATAGCTCTCTTCGTTTCCGAGATATTTGCAGATTTATCTCAAGGGAAGGGGCCTGACGGACATATTTCGAGATATTTCTGCTTCTTGTTGTTCTTCTTCTGCACAGCTACGCTGGAAGTGGCATTTGCAGCTCGCAATAGTGCAGAGTTATCTCAAAGAAAGGGGCCACGGTGTTTCTGTATCTCTATTATGTTGGTGCGGCTTCGGAACTTTTAAATATCTTGATATATCTCGAGAACTACGCATCTGATCACAAAACATCATAGAACATAAAAAGTAAGAAACTTAATTCTCTACAAAAAAGGTCTCTTAACATTTTGCCATAGCTCGCTTCGTATCCGAGATATTTGCAGATTTATCTCAAGGGAAGGGGCCTGACAGACATATTTCGAGATATTTCTTCTTCTTGTTGTTCTTCTTCTGCACAGCTAAGCTGGAAGTGGCATTTGCGGCTCGCACTAGTGCAGAGTAATCTCAAAGAAAGGGGCCACGGTGTTTCTGTATCTCTATTATGTTGGTGCGGCTTCGGAACTTTTAAATATCTCGATATATCTCGAAAACTACGCTTCTGATCAAAAAATATCATAGAACATAAAAAGTAGAAAACTTAATTTTCTACAAAAAAGGTCTCTTAACATTTTGCCATAGCTCGCTTCGTTTCCGAGATATATGCAGATTTATCTCAAGGGAAGGGGCCTGACGGACATATTTCGAGATATTTCTTCTTCTTGTTGTTCTTCTTCTGCACAGCTTAGCTGGAAGTGGCATTTACAGCTCGCAATAGTGCAGAGTTATCTCAAAGAAAGGGGCCACGGTGTTTCTGTATCTCTATTATGTTGGTGCGGCTTCGGAACTTTTAAATATCTTGACATATCTCGAGAACTACGCATCTGATCAAAAAATATCATAGAACATAAAAAGTAGGAAACTTAATTGTCTACAAAAAAGGTCTCTTAACATTTTGCCATAGCTCGCTTCGTTTCCGAGATATTTGTAGATTTATCTCAAGGGAAGGGGCCTCACGGACATATTTCGAGATATTTCTTCTTCTTGTTATTCTTCTTCTGCACAGCTAAGCTGGAAGTGGCATTTGCGGCTCGCACTAGTGCAGAGTTATCTCAAAGAAAGGGGCCACGGTGTTTCTGTACCTCTATTATGTTGGTGCGGTTTCGGAACTTTTAAATATCTTGATATATCTCGAGAACTACGCATCTGATCAAAAAATATCATAGAACATAAATAGTAGGAAACTTAATTCTCTACAAAAAAGGTCTCTCAACATTTTGCCATAGCTCGCTTCGTTTCCGAGATATTTGCAGATTTATCTCAAGGGAAGGGGCCTGACGGACATATTTCGAGATATTTCTTCTTCTTGTTGTTCTTCTTCTGCACAGCTAAGCTGGAAGTGGCATTTGCGGCTCGCTCTAGTGCAGAGTTATCTCAAAGAAAGGGGCCACGGTGTTTCTGTATCTCTATTATGTTGGTGCGGCTTCGGAACTTTTAAATATCTTGATATATCTCGAGAACTACGCATCTGATCAAAAAATATCATAGAACATAAATTGTAGGAAACATAATTCTCTACAAAAAACGTCTCTTAACATTTTGCCATAGCTCGCTTCGTTTCCGAGATATTTGCAGATTTATCTCAAGGGAAGTGGGCTGACGGACATATTTCTCGATATTTCTTCTTCTTGTTGTTCTTCTTTTGCACAGCTAAGCTGGAAGTGGCATTTGCAGCTCGCAATTGTGCAGAGTTATCTCAAAGAAAGGGGCCACGGTGTTTCTGTATCTCTATTATGTTGGTGCGGCTTCGGAACTTTTAAATATCTCGATATATCTCGAAAACTACGCTTCTGATCAAAAAATATCATAGAACATAAATTGTAGGAAACATAATTCTCTACAAAAAAGGTCTCTGAACGTTTTGCCATAGCTCGCTTCGTTTCCGAGATCTTTGCAGATTTATCTCAAGGGAAAGGGCCTGACGGACATATTTCGAGATATTTCTTCTTCTTGTTGTTCTTCTTCTGCACAGCTAAACTGGAAGTGGCATTTCCAGCTCGCAATAGTGCAGAGTTATCCCAAAGAAAGGGGCCACGGTGTTTCTGTATCTCTATTATGTTGGTGCGGCTTCGGAACTTTTAAATATCTCGATATATCTCGAAAACTACGCTTCTGATCAAAAAATATCATAGAACATAAATTGTAGGAAACGTAATTCTCTACAAAAAAGGTCTCTTAACATTTTGCCATAGCTCGCTTCGTTTCCGAGATATTTGCAGATTTATCTCAAGGGAAGGGTCCTGACGGACATATTTCGGGATATTTCTTCTTCTTGTTGTTCTTCTTCTGCACAGCTAAACTGGAAGTGGCATTTCCAGCTCGCTATAGTGCAGAGTTATCTCAAAGAAAGGGGCCACGGTGTTTCTGTATCTCTATTATGTTGGTGGGGCTTGGGAACTTTTAAATGTCTTGATATATCTCGAGAACTACGCATCTGATCGAAAAATATCATAGAGCATAAAAAGTAGGAAACTTAATTCTCTACAAAAAAGGTCTCTTAACATTTTGCCATAGCTCGCTTCGTTTCCGAGATATTTGCAGATTCATCTCAAGGGAAGGGGCCTGACGGACATATTTCGAGATATTTCTTCTTCTTGTTGTTCTTCTTCTGCACAGCTAAGCTGGAAGTGGCATTTGCAGCTCGCAATAGTGCAGAGTCATCTCAAAGAAAGGGGCCACGGTGTTTCTGTATCTCTATTATGTTGGTGCGGCTTCGGAACTTTTAAATATCTTGACATATCTCGAGAACTACGCATCTGATGAAAAAATATCATAGAACATAAAAAGTAGGAAACTTAATTCTCTACAAAAAAGGTCTCTTAACATTTTGCCATAGCTCGCTTCGTTTCCGAGATATTTGTAGATTTATCTCAAGTGAAGGGGCCTAACGGACATATTTCGAGATATTTCTTCTTCTTGTTATTCTTCTTCTGCACAGCTAAACTGGAAGTGGCCTTTCCAGCTCGCAATAGTGCAGAGTTATCTCAAAGAAAGGGGCCACGGTGTTTCTGTATCTCTATTATGTTGGTGCGGCTTCGGAACTTATAAATATCTTGATATATCTCGAGAACTACGCATCTGATCAAAAAATATCATAGAACATAAAAAGTAGGAAACTTAAATCTCTACAAATAAGGTCTCTTAACATTTTGCCATAGCTCGCTTCGTTTCCGAGATATTTGCAGATTTATCTCAAGGGAAGGGGCCTGACGGACATATTTCGAGATATTTCTTCTTCTTGTTGTTCTTCTTCTGCACAGCTAAACTGAAAGTGGCATTTCCAGCTCGCAATAGTGCAGAGTTATCTCAAAGAAAGGGGCCACGGTGTTTCTGTATCTCTATTATGTTGGTGTGGCTTCGGTACTTTTAAATATCTCAATATATCTCGAAAACTACGCCTCTGATCAAAAAATATCATAGAACATAAAGTGTAGGAAACATAATTCTCTACAAAAAAGGTCTCTTAACATTTTGCCATGGCTCGCTTCGTTTCCGAGATATTTGCAGATATATCTCAAGGGAAGAGGCCTGACGGACATATTTCGAGATATTTCTTCTTCTTGTTGTTCTTCTTCTGCACCGCTAAGCTGGAAGTGGCATTTACAGCTCGCAATAGCGCAGAGTTATCTCAAAGAAAGGGGCCACGGTGTTTCTGTATCTCTATTATGTTGGTGTGGCTTCGGTACTTTTAAATATCTCGATATATCTCGAGAACTACGCATCTGATCAAAAAATATCATAGAACACAAAAAGTAGGAAACTTAATTCTCTACAAAAAAGGTCTCTTAACATTTTGCCATAGCTCGCTTCGTTTCCGAGATATTTGCAGATATATCTCAAGGGAAGGGTCCTGATGGACATATTTCGAGATATTTCTGCTTCTTGTTGTTCTTCTTCTGCACAGCTAAGCCGGAAGTGGCATTTCCGGCTCGCAATAGTGCAGAGTTATCTCAAAGAAAGGGGCCACGGTGTTTCTGTATCTCTATTATGTTGGTGCGGCTTCGGAACTTTTAAATATCTTGATATATCTCGAGAACTACGCATCTGATCAAAAAATATCATAGAACATAAAAAGTAGGAAACTTAATTCTCTACAAAAAAGGTCTCTTAACATTTTGCCATAGCTCGCTTCGTTTCCGAGATATTTGCAGATTTATCTCAAGGGAAGGGGCCTGACGGACATATTTCGAGATACTTCTTCTTCTTGTTGTTCTTCTTCTGCACAGCTAAGCTGGACGTGGCATTTACAGCTCGCAATAGTGCAGAGTTATCTCAAAGAAAGGGGCCACGGTGTTTCTGTATCTCTATTATGTTGGTGCGGCTTCGGAACTATTAAATATCTTCATATATCTCGAGAACTACGCATCTGATCAAAAAATATCATAGAAGATAAAAAGTAGGAAACTTAATTCTCTACAAAAAAGGTCTCTTAACATTTTGCCATAGCTCGCTTCGTTTCCGAGATATTTGCAGATTTATCTCAAGGGAAGGGTCCTGACGGACATATTTCGAGATATTTCTTCTTCTTGTTGTTCTTCTTCTGCACAGCTAAGCTGGAAGTGGCATTTGCAGCTCGCAATTGTGCAGAGTTATCTCAAAGAGAGGGGCCACGGTGTTTCTGTATCTCTATTATGTTGGTGCGGCTTCGGAACTTTTAAATATCGTGATTTATCTCGAGAACTACGCATCTGATCAAAAAATATCATAGAACATAAATTGTAGGAAACATAATTCTCTACAAAAAACGTCTCTTAACATTTTGCCATAGCTAGCTTCGTTTCCGAGATATTTGCAGATTTATCTCAAGGGAAGGGGCCTGACGGACATATTTCGAGATATTTCTTCTTCTTATTGTTCTTCTTCTGCACAGCTAAACTGGAAGTGGCATTTCCAGCTCGCAATAGTGCAGAGTTATCTCAAAGAAAGGGGCCACGGTGTTTCTGTATCTCTATTATGTTGGTGCGGCTTCGGAACTTTTAAATATCTTGATATATCTCGAGAACTACGCATCTGATCAAAAAATATCACAGAACGTAAAAAGTAGGAAACTTAATTCTCTACAAAAAAGGTCTCTTAACATTTTGCCATAGCTCTCTTCGTTTCCGAGATATTTGCAGATTTATCTCAAGGGAAGGGGCCTGACGGACATATTTCGAGATATTTCTTCTTCTTGTTGTTCTTCTTCTGCACAGCTAAGCTGGAAGTGGCATTTGCAGCTCGCAATAGTGCAGAGTTATCTCAAAGAAAGGGGCCACGGTGTTTCTGTATCTCTATTATGTTGGTGCGGCTTCGGAACTTTTAAATATCTTGACATATCTCGAGAACTACGCATCTGATCGAAAAATATCATAGAACATAAAAAGTAGGAAACTTAATTGTCTACAAAAAAGGTCTCTTAACATTTTGCCATAGCTCGCTTCGTTTCCGTGATATTTGTAGATTTATCTCAAGGGAAGGGGCCTCACGGACATATTTCGAGATATTTCTTCTTCTTGTTATTCTTCTTCTGCACAGCTAAGCTGGAAGTGGCATTTGCGGCTCGCACTAGTGCAGAGATATCTCAAAGAAAGGGGCCACGGTGTTTCTGTACCTCTATTATGTTGGTGCGGCTTCGGAACTTCTAAATATCTTGATATATCTCGAGAACTACGCATCTGATCAAAAAATATCGTAGAACATAAATAGTAGGAAACTTAATTCTCTACAAAAAAGGTCTCTCAACATTTTGCCATAGCTCGCTTCGTTTCCGAGATATTTGCAGATTTATCTCAAGGGAAGGGGCCTGACGGACATATTTCGAGATATTTCTTCTTCTTGTTGTTCTTCTTCTGCACAGCTAAGCTGGAAGTGGCATTTGCGGCTCGCTCTAGTGCAGAGTTATCTCAAAGAAAGGGGCCACGGTGTTTCTGTATCTCTATTATGTTGGTGCGGCTTCGGAACTTTTAATTATCTTGATATATCTCGAGAACTACGCATCTGATCAAAAAATATCATAGAACAAAAATAGTAGGAAACTTAATTCTCTACAAAAAAGGTCTCTTAACATTTTGCCATAGCTCTCTTCGTTTCCGAGATATTTGCAGATTTATCTCAAGGGAAGGGGCCTAACCGACATATTTCGAGATATTTCTTCTTCTTGTTGTTCTTCTTCTGCACAGCTAAGCTGGAAGTGGCATTTGCAGCTCGCAATAGTGCAGAGTTATCTCTATGGAAGAGGCCACGGTGTTTCTGTACCTCTATTATGTTGGTGCAGCTTCGGAACTTTTAAATATCTTGATATATCTCGAGAACTACGCATCTGATCAAAAAATATCATAGAAGATAAAAAGTAGGAAACTTAATTCTCTACAAAAAAGGTCTCTTAACATTTTGCCATAGCTCGCTTCGTTTCCGAGATATTTGCAGATTTATCTCAAGGGAAGGGGCCTAACGGACATATTTCGAGATATTTCTTCTTCTTGTTGTTCTTCTTCTGCACAGCTAAGCTGGAAGTGGCATTTGCAGGTCGCAATAGTGCAGAGTTATCTCAAAGAAAGGGGCCACGGTGTTTCTGTATCTCTATTATGTTGGTGCGGCTTCGGAACTTTTAAATATCTTGATATATCTCGAGAACTACGCATCTGATCAAAAAATATCATAGAACATAAATTGTAGGAAACATAATTCTCTACAAAAAACGTCTCTTAACATTTTGCCATAGCTCGCTTCGTTTCCGAGATATTTGCAGATTTATCTCAAGGGAAGTGGGCTGACGGACATATTTCTCGATATTTCTTCTTCTTGTTGTTCTTCTTTTGCACAGCTAAGCTGGAAGTGGCATTTGCAGCTCGCAATTGTGCAGAGTTATCTCAAAGAGAGGGGCCACGGTGTTTCTGTATCTCTATTATGTTGGTGCGACTTCGGAACTTTTAAATATCTTGATATATCTCGAGAACTACGCATCTGATCAAAAAATATCATAGAACATAAATTGTAGGAAACATAATTCTCTACAAAAAACGTCTCTTAACATTTTGCCATAGCTCGCTTCGTTTCCGAGATATTTGCAGATTTATCTCAAGGGAAGTGGCCTGACGGACATATTTCGAGATATTTCTTCTTCTTGTTGTTCTTCTTCTGCACAGCTAAGCTGGAAGTGGCATTTGCAGCTCGCAATAGTGCTGAGTTATCTCAAAGAAAGGGGCCACGGTGTTTCTGTATCTCTATTATGTTGGTGCGGCTTCGGAACTTTTAAATATCTCGATATATCTCGAAAACTACGCTTCTGATCAAAAAATATCATAGAACATAAATTGTAGGAAACATAATTCTCTACAAAAAAGGTCTCTGAACGTTTTGCCATAGCTCGCTTCGTTTCCGAGATCTTTGCAGATTTATCTCAAGGGAAGGGTCCTGACGGACATATTTCGAGATATTTCTTCTTCTTGTTGTTCTTCTTCTGCACAGCTAAACTGGAAGTGGCATTTCCAGCTCGCAATAGTGCAGAGTTATCCCAAAGAAAGGGGCCACGGTGTTTCTGTATCTCTATTATGTTGGTGCGGCTTCGGAACTTTTAAATATCTCGATATATCTCGAAAACTACGCTTCTGATCAAAAAATATCATAGAACATAAATTGTAGGAAACATAATTCTCTACAAAAAAGGTCTCTTAACATTTTGCCATAGCTCGCTTCGTTTCCGAGATATTTGCAGATTTATCTCAAGGGAAGGGTCCTGACGGACATATTTCGGGATATTTCTTCTTCTTGTTGTTCTTCTTCTGCACAGCTAAACTGGAAGTGGCATTTCCAGCTCGCTATAGTGCAGAGTTATCTCAAAGAAAGGGGCCACGGTGTTTCTGCATCTCTATTATGTTGGTGGGGCTTGGGAACTTTTAAATGTCTTGATATATCTCGAGAACTACGCGTCTGATCGAAAAATATCATAGAGCATAAAAAGTAGGAAACTTAATTCTCTACAAAAAAGGTCTCTTAACATTTTGCCATAGCTCGCTTCGTTTCCGAGATATTTGCAGATTCATCTCAAGGGAAGGGGCCTGACGGACATATTTCGAGATATTTCTTCTTCTTGTTGTTCTTCTTCTGCACAGCTAAGCTGGAAGTGGCATTTGCAGCTCGCAATAGTGCAGAGTTATCTCAAAGAAAGGGGCCACGGTGTTTCTGTATCTCTATTATGTTGGTGCGGCTTCGGAACTTTTAAATATCTTGATATATCTCGAGAACTACGCATCTGATCAAATAATATCATAGAACATAAATTGTAGGAAACATAATTCTCTACAAAAAAGGTCTCTTAACGTTTTACCATAGCTCGCTTCGTTTCCGAGACATTTGCAAATTTATCTCAAGGGAAGGGTCCTGACGGACATATTTCGAGATATTTCTTCTTCTTGTTGTTCTTCTTCTGCACAGCTAAACTGGAAGTGGCATTTCCAGCTCGCAATAGCGCAGAGTTATCTCAAAGAAAGGGGCCACGGTGTTTCTGTATCTCTATTATGTTGGTGCGGCTTCGGAACTTTTAAATATCTTGATATATCTCGAGAACTACGCATCTGATCAAAAAATATCATAGAACATAAAAAGTAGGAAACTTAATTCTCTACAAAAAAGGTCTCTTAACATTTTGCCATAGCTCGCTTCGTTTCCGAGATATTTGCAGATTTATCTCAAGGGAAGGGGCCTGACGGACATATTTCGAGATATTTCTTCTTCTTGTTGTTCTTCTTCTGCACAGCTAAGCTGGACGTGGCATTTACAGCTCGCAATAGTGCAGAGTTATCTCAAAGAAAGGGGCCACGGTGTTTCTGTATCTCTATTATGTTGGTGCGGCTTCGGAACTATTAAATATCTTCATATATCTCGAGAACTACGCATCTGATCAAAAAATATCATAGAAGATAAAAAGTAGGAAACTTAATTCTCTACAAAAAAGGTCTCTTAACATTTTGCCATAGCTCGCTTCGTTTCCGAGATATTTGCAGATTTATCTCAAGGGAAGGGTCCTGACGGACATATTTCGAGATATTTCTTCTTCTTGTTGTTCTTCTTCTGCACAGCTAAGCTGGAAGTGGCATTTGCAGCTCGCAATTGTGCAGAGTTATCTCAAAGAGAGGGGCCACGGTGTTTCTGTATCTCTATTATGTTGGTGCGGCTTCGGAACTTTTAAATATCGTGATATATCTCGAGAACTACGCATCTGATCAAAAAATATCATAGAACATAAATTGTAGGAAACATAATTCTCTACAAAAAACGTCTCTTAACATTTTGCCATAGCTAGCTTCGTTTCCGAGATATTTGCAGATTTATCTCAAGGGAAGTGGCCTGACGGACATATTTCGAGATATTTCTTCTTCTTGTTGTTCTTCTCCTGCACAGCTAAGCTGGAAGTGGCATTTGCAGCTCGCAATAGTGCTGAGTTATCTCAAAGAAAGGGGCCACGGTGTTTCTGTATCTCTATTATGTTGGTGCGGCTTCGGAACTTTTAAATATCTTCATATATCTCGAGAACTACGCATCTGATCAAAAAATATCATAGAACATAAAAAGTAGGAAACTTAATTCTCTACAAAAAAGGTCTCTTAACATTTTGCCATAGCTCGCTTCGTTTCCGAGATATTTGCAGATTTATCTCAAGGGAAGGGGCCTGACGGACATATTTCGAGATATTTCTTCTTCTTGTTGTTCTTCTTCTGCACAGCTGAGCTGGAAGTGGCATTTGCAGGTCGCAATAGTGCAGAATTATCTCAAAGAAAGGGGCCACGGTGTTTCTGTATCTCTATTATGTTGGTGCGGCTTCGGAACTTTTAAATATCTCGATATATCTCGAAAACTACGCTTCTGATCAAAAAATATCATAGAACGTAAATTGTAGGAAACATTATTCTCTACAAAAAAGGTCGCTTAACATTTTGCCATAGCTCGCTTCGTTTCCGAGATATTTGCAGATTTATCTCAAGGGAAGGGGCCTGACGGACATATTTCGAGATATTTCTTCTTCTTGTTGTTCTTCTTCTGCACAGCTAAGCTGGAAGTGGCATTTGCGGCTCGCACTAGTGCAGAGTTATATCAAAGAAAGGGGCCACGGTGTTTCTGTATCTGTATTATGTTGGTGCGGCTTCGGAACTTTTAAATATCTTGATATATCTCGAGAACTACGCGTCTGATCAAAAAATATCATAGAACATAAAAAGTAGGAAACATAATTCTCTACAAAAAAGGTCTCTTAACATTTTGCCATAGCTCGCTTCGTTTCCGAGATATTTGCAGATTTATCTCAAGGGAAGGGGCCTGACGGACATATTTCGAGATATTTCTTCTTCTTGTTGTTCTTCTTCTGCACAGCTAAGCTGGAAGTGGCATTTGCGGCTCGCACTAGTGCACAGTTATCTCAAAGAAAGGGGCCACGGTGTTTCTGTATCTCTAATATGTTGGTGCGACTTCGGAACTTTTAAGTATCTCGATATATCTCGAAAACTACGCTTCTGATCAAAAAATATCATAGAACATAAATTGTAGGAAACATAATTCTCTACAAAAAACGTCTCTTAACATTTTGCCATAGCTCGCTTCGTTTCCGAGATATTTGCAGATTCAGCTCAAAGGAACTGGCCTGACGGACATATTTCGAGATATTTCTTCTTCTTGTTGTTCTTCCTCTGCACAGCTAAGCTGGAAGTGGCATTTGCGGCTCGCACTAGTGCAGAGTTATCTCAAAGAAAGGGGCCACCGTGTTTCTGTATCTCTATTATGTTGGTGCGGCTTCGGAACTTTTAAATATCTCGATATATCTCGACAACTACGCTTCTGATCAAAAAATATCATAGAACATAAATTGTAGGAAACATAATTCTCTACAAAAAACGTCTCTTAACATTTTGCCATAGCTCGCTTCGTTTCCGAGATATTTGCAGATTCAGCTCAAAGGAACTGGCCTGACGGACATATTTCGAGATATTTCTTCTTCTTGTTGTTCTTCCTCTGCACAGCTAAGCTGGAAGTGGCATTTGCGGCTCGCACTAGTGCAGAGTTATCTCACAGAAAGGGGCCACGGTGTTTCTGTATCTCTATTATGTTGGTGCGGCTTCGGAACTTTTAAATATCTCGATATATCTCGAAAACTACGCTTCTGATCAAAAAATATCATAGAGCGTAAATTGTAGGAAACATTATTCTCTACAAAAAAGGTCTCTAAACATTTTGCCATAGCTCGCTTGGTTTCCGAGATATTTGCAGATTTATCTCAAGGGAAGGGGCCTGACGGACATATTTCGAGATATTTCTTCTTCTTGTTGTTCTTCCTCTGCACAGCTAAGCTGGAAGTGGCATTTGCGGCTCGCACTAGTGCAGAGTTATCTCAATGAAAGGGGCCACGGTGTTTCTGTATCTCTATTATGTTGGTGCGGCTTCGGAACTTTTAAATATCTTGATATATCTCGAGAACTACGCATCTGATCAAAAAATATCATAGAACATAAAAAGTAGGAAACTTAATTCGCTACAAAAAAGGTCTCTTAACATTTTGCCATAGCTCGCTTCGTTTCCGAGATATTTGCAGATTTATCTCAAGGGAAGTGGCCTGACGGACATATTTCGAGATATTTCTTCTTCTTGTTGTTCTTCTTCTGCACAGCTAAGCTGGAAGTGGCATTTGCGGCTCGCACTATTGCAGAGTTATCTCAAAGAAAGGGGCCACGGTGTTTCTGTATCTCTATTATGTTGGTGCGGCTTCGTAACTTTTAAATATCTCGATATATCTCGAAAACTACGCTTCTGATCAAAAAATATCATAGAACATAAATTGTAGGAAACAAAGTTCTCTACAAAAAAGGTCTCTTAACATTTTGCCATAGCTCGCTTGGTTTCCGAGATATTAGCAGATATATCTCAAGGGCAGGGGCCTGACGGACATATTTCGAGATATTTCTTCTTCTTGTTGTTCTTCTTCTGCACAGCTAAGCTGGAAGTGGCATTTACAGCTCGCAATAGTGCAGAGTTATCTCAAAGAAAGTGGCCACGGTGTTTCTGTATCTCTATTATGTTGGTGCGGCTTCGGAACTTTTAAATATCTCGATATATCTCGAAAACTACGCTTCTGATCAAAAAATATCATAGAACGTAAATTGTAGGAAACATTATTCTCTACAAAAAAGGTCGCTTAACATTTTGCCATAGCTCGCTTCGTTTCCGAGATATTTGCAGATTTATCTCAAGGGAAGGGGCCTGACGGACATATTTCGAGATATTTCTTCTTCTTGTTGTTCTTCTTCTGCACAGCTAAGCTGGAAGTGGCATTTGCGGCTCGCACTAGTGCAGAGTTATATCAAAGAAAGGGGCCACGGTGTTTCTGTATCTGTATTATGTTGGTGCGGCTTCGGAACTTTTAAATATCTTGATATATCTCGAGAACTACGCGTCTGATCAAAAAATATCATAGAACATAAAAAGTAGGAAACATAATTCTCTACAAAAAAGGTCTCTTAACATTTTGCCATAGCTCGCTTCGTTTCCGAGATATTTGCAGATTTATCTCAAGGGAAGGGGCCTGACGGACATATTTCGAGATATTTCTTCTTCTTGTTGTTCTTCTTCTGCACAGCTAAGCTGGAAGTGGCATTTGCGGCTCGCACTAGTGCACAGTTATCTCAAAGAAAGGGGCCACGGTGTTTCTGTATCTCTAATATGTTGGTGCGACTTCGGAACTTTTAAGTATCTCGATATATCTCGAAAACTACGCTTCTGATCAAAAAATATCATAGAACATAAATTGTAGGAAACATAATTCTCTACAAAAAACGTCTCTTAACATTTTGCCATAGCTCGCTTCGTTTCCGAGATATTTGCAGATTCAGCTCAAAGGAACTGGCCTGACGGACATATTTCGAGATATTTCTTCTTCTTGTTGTTCTTCCTCTGCACAGCTAAGCTGGAAGTGGCATTTGCGGCTCGCACTAGTGCAGAGTTATCTCAAAGAAAGGGGCCACCGTGTTTCTGTATCTCTATTATGTTGGTGCGGCTTCGGAACTTTTAAATATCTCGATATATCTCGACAACTACGCTTCTGATCAAAAAATATCATAGAACATAAATTGTAGGAAACATAATTCTCTACAAAAAACGTCTCTTAACATTTTGCCATAGCTCGCTTCGTTTCCGAGATATTTGCAGATTCAGCTCAAAGGAACTGGCCTGACGGACATATTTCGAGATATTTCTTCTTCTTGTTGTTCTTCCTCTGCACAGCTAAGCTGGAAGTGGCATTTGCGGCTCGCACTAGTGCAGAGTTATCTCACAGAAAGGGGCCACGGTGTTTCTGTATCTCTATTATGTTGGTGCGGCTTCGTAACTTTTAAATATCTCGATATATCTCGAAAACTACGCTTCTGATCAAAAAATATCATAGAACATAAATTGTAGGAAACAAAGTTCTCTACAAAAAAGGTCTCTTAACATTTTGCCATAGCTCGCTTGGTTTCCGAGATATTAGCAGATATATCTCAAGGGCAGGGGCCTGACGGACATATTTCGAGATATTTCTTCTTCTTGTTGTTCTTCTTCTGCACAGCTAAGCTGGAAGTGGCATTTACAGCTCGCAATAGTGCAGAGTTATCTCAAAGAAAGGGGCCACGGTGTTTCTGTATCTCTATTATGTTGGTGCGGTTTCGGAACTTTTAAATATCTTGATATATCTCGAGAACTACGCATCTGATCAAAAAATATCATAGAACATAAAAAGTAGGAAACTTAATTCTCTACAAATAAGGTCTCTTAACATTTTGCCATAGCTCGCTTCGTTTCCGAGATATTTGCAGATTTATCTCAAGGGAAGGGGCCTCACGGACATGTTTCGAGATATTTCTTCTTCTTGTTGTTCTTCTTCTGCACAGCTAAGCTGGAAGTGGCATTTGCAGCTCGCAATAGTGCAGAAATATCTCAAAGAAAGGGGCCACGGTGTTTCTGTATCTCTATTATGTTGGTGCGGCTTCGGAACTTTTAAATATCTTGATATATCTCGAGAACTACGCGTCTGTTCAAAAAATATCATAGAACATAAAAAGTAGGAAACATAATTCTCTACAAAAAAGGTCTCTTAACATTTTGCCATAGCTCGCTTCGTTTCCGAGATATTTGCAGATTTATCTCAAGGGAAGGGGCCTGACGGACATATTTCGAGATATTTCTTCTTCTTGTTGTTCTTCCTCTGCACAGCTAAGCTGGAAGTGGCATTTGCAGCTCGCAATAGTGCAGAGTTATCTCAAAGAAAGGGGCCACGGTGTTTCTGTATCTATTATGTTGGTGCGGCTTCGGAACTTTTAAATATCTTGATATATCTCGAGAACTACGCATCTGATCAAAAAATATTATAGAACATAAAAAGTAGGAAACTTAATTCTCTACAAAAAAGGTCTCTTAACATTTTGCCATAGCTCGCTTCGTTTCCGAGATATTTGCATATTTATCTCAAGGGAAGGGGCCTGACGGACATATTTCGAGATATTTCTTCTTCTTGTTGTTCTTCTTCTGCACAGCTAAGCTGGAAGTGGCATTTGCGGCTCGCACTAGTGCAGAGTTATCTCAAAGAAAGGGGCCACGGTGTTTCTGTATCTCTATTATGTTGGTGCGGCTTCGGAACTTTTAAATATCTTGATATATCTCGAGAACTACGCGTCTGATCAAAAAATATCATAGAACATAAAAAGTAGGAAACATAATTCTCTACAAAAAAGCTCTCTTAACATTTTGCAATAGCTCGCTTCGTTTCCGAGATATTTGCAGATTTATCTCAAGGGAAGGGGCCTAACGGACATATTTCGAGATATTTCTTCTTCTTGTTGTTCTTCTTCTGCACAGCTAAACTGGAAGTGGCATTTCCAGCTCGCAATAGTGCAGAGTTATCTCAAAGAAAGGGGCCACGGTGTTTCTGTATCTCTATTATGTTGGTGCGGCTTCGGAACTTTTAAATATCTTGATATATCTCGAGAACTACGCATCTGATCAAAAAATATCATCGAACATAAAAAGTAGGAAACTTAATTCTCTACAAAAAAGGTCTCTTAACATTTTGCCATAGCTCGCTTCGTTTCCGAGATATTTGCAGATTCAGCTCAAAGGAACTGGCCTGACGGACATATTTCGAGATATTTCTTCTTCTTGTTGTTCTTCCTCTGCACAGCTAAGCTGGAAGTGGCATTTGCAGCTCGCAATAGTGCAGAGTTATCTTAAAGAAGGGGGCCACGGTGTTTCTGTATCTCTATTATGTTGGTGCGGCTTCGGAACTTTTAAATATCTTGATATATCTCGAGAACTACGCATCTGATCAAAAAATGTCATAGAACATAAAAAGTAGGAAACTTAATTCTCTACAAAAAAGGTCTCTTAACATTTTGCCATAGCTCGCTTCGTTTCCGAGATATTTGCATATTTATCTCAAGGGAAGGGGCCTGACGGACATATTTCGAGATATTTCTTCTTCTTGTTGTTCTTCTTCTGCACAGCTAAGCTGGAAGTGGCATTTGCGGCTCGCACTAGTGCAGAGTTATCTCAAAGAAAGGGGCCACCGTGTTTCTGTATCTCTGTTATGTTGGTGCGGCTTCGGAACTTTTAAATATCTCGATATATCTCGACAACTACGCTTCTGATCAAAAAATATCATAGAACATAAATTGTAGGAAACATAATTCTCTACAAAAAACGTCTCTTAACATTTTGCCATAGCTCGCTTCGTTTCCGAGATATTTGCAGATTCAGCTCAAAGGAACTGGCCTGACGGACATATTTCGAGATATTTCTTCTTCTTGTTGTTCTTCCTCTGCACAGCTAAGCTGGAAGTGGCATTTGCGGCTCGCACTAGTGCAGAGTTATCTCAAAGAAAGGGGCCACGGTGTTTCTGTATCTCTATTATGTTGGTGCGGCTTCGGAACTTTTAAATATCTCGATATATCTCGAAAACTACGCTTCTGATCAAAAAATATCATAGAGTGTAAATTGTAGGAAACATTATTCTCTACAAAAAAGGTCTCTTAACATTTTGCCATAGCTCGCTTCGTTTCCGAGATATTTGCAGATTCATCTCAAGGGAAGGGGTCTGACGGACATATTTCGAGATATTTCTTCTTCTTGTTGTTCTTCTTCTGCACAGCTAAGCTCGAAGCGGCATTTGCAGCTGGCAATAGTGCAGAGTTATCTCAAAGAAAGAGGCCACGGTGTTTCTGTACCTCTATTATGTTGGTGCAGCTTCGGAACTTTTAAATATCTTGATATATCTCGAGAACTACGCATCTGATCAAAAAATATCATACTACATAAAAAGTAGGAAACTTAATTCTCTACAAGAAAGGTCTCTAAACATTTTGCCATAGCTCGCTTCGTTTCCGAGATATTTGCAGATTTATCTCAAGGGAAGGGGCCTGACGGACATATTTCGAGATATTTCTTCTTCTTGTTGTTCTTCTTCTGCACAGCTAAGCTGGAAGTGGCATTTGCAGCTCGCAATAGTGCAGAGTTATCTCAAAGAAAGGGGCCACGGTGTTTCTGTATCTCTATTATGTTGGTGCGGCTTCGGGACTTTTAAATATCTCGATATATCTCGAAAACTACGCTTCTGATCAAAAAATATCATAGAACATAAAAAGTAGGAAACTTAATTCTCTACAAAAAAGGTCTCTTAACATTTTGCCATAGCTCGCTTCGTTTCCGAGATATTTGCAGATTTATCTCAAGGGAAGGGGCCTAACGGACATATTTCGAGATATTTCTTCTTCTTGTTGTTCTTCTTCTGCACAGCTACACTGGAAGTGGCATTTCCAGCTCGCAATAGTGCAGAGTTATCTCAAAGAAAGGGGCCACGGTGTTTCTGTATCTCTATTATGTTGGTGCGGCTTCGGAACTTTTAAATATCTTGATATATCTCGAGAACTACGCATCTGATCAAAAAATGTCATAGAACATAAAAAGTAGGAAACTTAATTCTCTACAAAAAAGGTCTCTTAACATTTTGCCATAGCTCGCTTCGTTTCCGAGATATTTGCATATTTATCTCAAGGGAAGGGGCCTGACGGACATATTTCGAGATATTTCTTCTTCTTGTTGTTCTTCTTCTGCACAGCTAAGCTGGAAGTGGCATTTGCGGCTCGCACTAGTGCAGAGTTATCTCAAAGAAAGGGGCCACGGTGTTTCTGTATCTCTATTATGTTGGTGCGGCTTCGGAACTTTTAAATATCTTGATATATCTCGAGAACTACGCATCTGATCAAAAAATATCGTCGAACATAAAAAGTAGGAAACTTAATTCTCTACAAAAAAGGTCTCTTAACATTTTGCCATAGCTCTCTTCGTTTCCGAGATATTTGCAGATTTATCTCAAGGGAAGGGGCCTGACGGACATATTTCGAGATATTTCTTCTTCTTGTTGTTCTTCTTCTGCACAGCTAAGCTGGAAGTGGCATTTGCGGCTCGCACTAGTGCAGAGTTATCTCAAAGAAAGGGGCCACGGTGTTTCTGTATCTGTATTATGTTGGTGCGGCTTCGGCACTTTTAAATATCTTGATATATCTCGAGAACTACGCATCTGATCAAAAAAATATCATACAACATAAAAAGTAGGAAACTTAATTCTCTACAAAAAAGGTCTCTTAACATTTCGCCATAGCTCGCTTCGTTTCCGAGATATTTGCAGATTTATCTCAAGGGAAGGGGCCTGTCGGACATATTTCGAGATATTTCTTCTTCTTGTTGTTCTTCTTCTGCACAGCTAAGCTGGAAGTGGCATTTGCGGCTCGCACTAGTGCAGAGTTATCTCAAAGAAAGGGGCCACGGTGTTTCTGTATCTCTATTATGTTGGTGCGGCTTCGGAACTTTTAAATATCTCGATATATCTCGAAAACTACGCTTCTGATCGAAAAATATCATAGAACATAAATTGTAGGAAACATAATTCTCTACAAAAAACGTCTCTTAACATTTTACCATAGCTCGCTTCGTTTCCGAGATATTTGCAGATTCAGCTCAAAGGAACGGGCCTGACGGACATATTTCGAGATACTTCTTTTTCTTGTTGTTCTTCCTCTGCACAGCTAAGCTGGAAGTGGCATTTGCAGCTCGCAATAATGCAGAGTTATCTCAAAGAAAGGGGCCACGGTGTTTCTGTATCTCTATTATGTTGGTGCGGCTTCGGAACTTTTAAATATCTTGATATATCTCGAGAACTACGCATCTGATCAAAAAATATCGTCGAACATAAAAAGTAGGAAACTTAATTCTCTACAAAAAAGGTCTCTTAACATTTTGCCATAGCTCTCTTCGTTTCCGAGATATTTGCAGATTTATCTCAAGGGAAGGGGCCTGACGGACATATTTCGAGATATTTCTTCTTCTTGTTGTTCTTCTTCTGCACAGCTAAGCTGGAAGTGGCATTTGCGGCTCGCACTAGTGCAGAGTTATCTCAAAGAAAGGGGCCACGGTGTTTCTGTATCTGTATTATGTTGGTGCGGCTTCGGCACTTTTAAATATCTTGATATATCTCGAGAACTACGCATCTGATCAAAAAAATATCATAGAACATAAAAAGTAGGAAACTTAATTCTCTACAAAAAAGGTCTCTTAACATTTCGCCATAGCTCGCTTCGTTTCCGAGATATTTGCAGATTTATCTCAAGGGAAGGGGCCTGTCGGACATATTTCGAGATATTTCTTCTTCTTGTTGTTCTTCTTCTGCACAGCTAAGCTGGAAGTGGCATTTGCGGCTCGCACTAGTGCAGAGTTATCTCAAAGAAAGGGGCCACGGTGTTTCTGTATCTCTATTATGTTGGTGCAGCTTCGGAACTTTTAAATATCTTGATATATCTCGAGAACTACGCATCTGATCAAAAAATATCGTCGAACATAAAAAGTAGGAAACTTAATTCGCTACAAAAAAGGTCTCTTAACATTTTGCCATAGCTCTCTTCGTTTCCGAGATATTTGCAGATTCAGCTCAAAGGAACTGGCCTGACGGACATATTTCGAGATATTTCTTCTTCTTGTTGTTCTTCTTCTGCACAGCTAAGCTGGAAGTGGCATTTGCGGCTCGCAATAGTGCAGAGTTATCTCAAAGAAAGGGGCCACCGTGTATCTGTATCTCTATTATGTTGGTGCGGCTTCGGAACTTTTAAATATCTTGATATATCTCGAGAACTACGCATCTGATCAAAAAATATCATAGAACACAAAAAGTAGGAAACTTAATTCTCTACAAAAAAGGTCTCTTAACATTTTGCCATAGCTCGCTTCGTTTCCGAGATATTTGCAGATTTATCTCAAGGGAAGGGGCCTGACGGACATATTTCGAGATATTTCTTCTTCTTGTTGTTCTTCTTCTGCACAGCTGAGCTGGAAGTGGCATTTGCAGGTCGCAATAGTGCAGAGTTATCTCAAAGAAAGGGGCCACGGTGTTTCTGTATCTCTATTATGTTGGTGCGGCTTCGGAACTTTTAAATATCTCGATATATCTCGAAAACTACGCTTCTGATCAAAAAATATCATAGAGCGGAGATTGTAGGAAACATTATTCTCTACAAAAAAGGTCTCTTAACATTTTGCGATAGCTCGCTTCGTTTCCGAGATATTTGCAGATTCATCTCAAGGGAAGGGGTCTGACGGACATATTTCGAGATATTTCTTCTTCTTGTTGTTCTTCTTCTGCACAGCTAAGCTCGAAGCGGCATTTGCAGCTGGCAATAGTGCAGAGTTATCTCAAAGAAAGAGGCCACGGTGTTTCTGTACCTCTATTATGTTGGTGCAGCTTCGGAACTTTTAAATATCTTGATATATCTCGAGAACTACGCATCTGATCAAAAAATATCATACTACATAAAAAGTAGGAAACTTAATTCTCTACAAGAAAGGTCTCTAAACATTTTGCCATAGCTCGCTTCGTTTCCGAGATATTTGCAGATTTATCTCAAGGGAAGGGGCCTGACGGACATATTTCGAGATATTTCTTCTTCTTGTTGTTCTTCTTCTGCACAGCTAAGCTGGAAGTGGCATTTGCAGCTCGCAATAGTGCAGAGTTATCTCAAAGAAAGGGGCCACGGTGTTTCTGTATCTCTATTATGTTGGTGCGGCTTCGGGACTTTTAAATATCTCGATATATCTCGAAAACTACGCTTCTGATCAAAAAATATCATAGAACATAAAAAGTAGGAAACTTAATTCTCTACAAAAAAGGTCTCTTAACATTTTGCCATAGCTCGCTTCGTTTCCGAGATATTTGCAGATTTATCTCAAGGGAAGGGGCCTAACGGACATATTTCGAGATATTTCTTCTTCTTGTTGTTCTTCTTCTGCACAGCTACACTGGAAGTGGCATTTCCAGCTCGCAATAGTGCAGAGTTATCTCAAAGAAAGGGGCCACGGTGTTTCTGTATCTCTATTATGTTGGTGCGGCTTCGGAACTTTTAAATATCTTGATATATCTCGAGAACTACGCATCTGATCAAAAAATGTCATAGAACATAAAAAGTAGGAAACTTAATTCTCTACAAAAAAGGTCTCTTAACATTTTGCCATAGCTCGCTTCGTTTCCGAGATATTTGCATATTTATCTCAAGGGAAGGGGCCTGACGGACATATTTCGAGATATTTCTTCTTCTTGTTGTTCTTCTTCTGCACAGCTAAGCTGGAAGTGGCATTTGCGGCTCGCACTAGTGCAGAGTTATCTCAAAGAAAGGGGCCACGGTGTTTCTGTATCTCTATTATGTTGGTGCGGCTTCGGAACTTTTAAATATCTTGATATATCTCGAGAACTACGCATCTGATCAAAAAATATCGTCGAACATAAAAAGTAGGAAACTTAATTCTCTACAAAAAAGGTCTCTTAACATTTTGCCATAGCTCTCTTCGTTTCCGAGATATTTGCAGATTTATCTCAAGGGAAGGGGCCTGACGGACATATTTCGAGATATTTCTTCTTCTTGTTGTTCTTCTTCTGCACAGCTAAGCTGGAAGTGGCATTTGCGGCTCGCACTAGTGCAGAGTTATCTCAAAGAAAGGGGCCACGGTGTTTCTGTATCTGTATTATGTTGGTGCGGCTTCGGCACTTTTAAATATCTTGATATATCTCGAGAACTACGCATCTGATCAAAAAAATATCATAGAACATAAAAAGTAGGAAACTTAATTCTCTACAAAAAAGGTCTCTTAACATTTCGCCATAGCTCGCTTCGTTTCCGAGATATTTGCAGATTTATCTCAAGGGAAGGGGCCTGTCGGACATATTTCGAGATATTTCTTCTTCTTGTTGTTCTTCTTCTGCACAGCTAAGCTGGAAGTGGCATTTGCGGCTCGCACTAGTGCAGAGTTATCTCAAAGAAAGGGGCCACGGTGTTTCTGTATCTCTATTATGTTGGTGCGGCTTCGGAACTTTTAAATATCTCGATATATCTCGAAAACTACGCTTCTGATCGAAAAATATCATAGAACATAAATTGTAGGAAACATAATTCTCTCCAAAAATGTCTCTTAACATTTTGCCATAGCTCGCTTCGTTTCCGAGATATTTGCAGATTTATCTCAAGGGAAGTGGCCTGACGGACATATTTCGAGATATTTCTTCTTCTTGTTGTTCTTCTTCTGCACAGCTAAGCTGGAAGTGGCATTTGCAGCTCGCAATAGTGCAGAGTTATCTCAATGAAAGGGGCCACGGTGTTTCTGTATCTCTATTATGTTGGTGCGGCTTCGGAACTTTTGAATATCTCGATATATCTCGACAACTACGCTTCTGATCAAAAAATATCATAGAACATAAAAAGTAGGAAACTTAATTCTCTACAAAAAAGGTCTCTTAACATTTTGCCATAGCTCGCTTCGTTTCTGAGATATTTGCAGATTTATCTCAAGGGAAGGGGCCTAACGGACATATTTCGAGATATTTCTTCTTCTTGTTGTTCTTCTTCTGCACAGCTGAGCTGGAAGTGGCATTTGCGGCTCGCACTAGTGCAGAGTTATCTCAAAGAAAGGGGCCACGGTGTTTCTGTATCTCTATTATGTTGGTGCGGCTTCGGAACTTTTAAATATCTCGATATATCTCGAAAACTACGCTTCTGATCGAAAAATATCATAGAACATAAATTGTAGGAAACATAATTCTCTACAAAAAACGTCTCTTAACATTTTGCCATAGCTCGCTTCGTTTCCGAGATATTTGCAGATTCAGCTCAAAGGAACGGGCCTGACGGACATATTTCGAGATACTTCTTTTTCTTGTTGTTCTTCCTCTGCACAGCTAAGCTGGAAGTGGCATTTGCAGCTCGCAATAATGCAGAGTTATCTCAAAGAAAGGGGCCACGGTGTTTCTGTATCTCTATTATGTTGGTGCGGCTTCGGAACTTTTAAATATCTTGATATATCTCGAGAACTACGCATCTGATCAAAAAATATCGTCGAACATAAAAAGTAGGAAACTTAATTCTCTACAAAAAAGGTCTCTTAACATTTTGCCATAGCTCTCTTCGTTTCCGAGATATTTGCAGATTTATCTCAAGGGAAGGGGCCTGACGGACATATTTCGAGATATTTCTTCTTCTTGTTGTTCTTCTTCTGCACAGCTAAGCTGGAAGTGGCATTTGCGGCTCGCACTAGTGCAGAGTTATCTCAAAGAAAGGGGCCACGGTGTTTCTGTATCTGTATTATGTTGGTGCGGCTTCGGCACTTTTAAATATCTTGATATATCTCGAGAACTACGCATCTGATCAAAAAAATATCATAGAACATAAAAAGTAGGAAACTTAATTCTCTACAAAAAAGGTCTCTTAACATTTCGCCATAGCTCGCTTCGTTTCCGAGATATTTGCAGATTTATCTCAAGGGAAGGGGCCTGTCGGACATATTTCGAGATATTTCTTCTTCTTGTTGTTCTTCTTCTGCACAGCTAAGCTGGAAGTGGCATTTGCGGCTCGCACTAGTGCAGAGTTATCTCAAAGAAAGGGGCCACGGTGTTTCTGTATCTCTATTATGTTGGTGCAGCTTCGGAACTTTTAAATATCTTGATATATCTCGAGAACTACGCATCTGATCAAAAAATATCGTCGAACATAAAAAGTAGGAAACTTAATTCGCTACAAAAAAGGTCTCTTAACATTTTGCCATAGCTCTCTTCGTTTCCGAGATATTTGCAGATTCAGCTCAAAGGAACTGGCCTGACGGACATATTTCGAGATATTTCTTCTTCTTGTTGTTCTTCCTCTGCACAGCTAAGCTGGAAATGGCATTTGCAGCTCGCAATAGTGCAGAGTTATCTTAAAGAAAGGGGCCACGGTGTTTCTGTATCTCTATTATGTAGGTGCGGCTTCGGAACTTTTAAATATCTTGATATATCTCGAGAACTACGCATCTGATCAAAAAATGTCATAGAACATAAAAAGTAGGAAACTTAATTCTCTACAAAAAAGGTCTCTTAACATTTTGCCATATCTCGCTTCGTTTCCGAGATATTTGCATATTTATCTCAAGGGAAGGGGCCTGACGGACATATTTCGAGATATTTCTTCTTCTTGTTGTTCTTCTTCTGCACAGCTAAGCTGGAAGTGGCATTTGCGGCTCGCAATAGTGCAGAGTTATCTCAAAGAAAGGGGCCACCGTGTATCTGTATCTCTATTATGTTGGTGCGGCTTCGGAACTTTTAAATATCTTGATATATCTCGAGAACTACGCATCTGATCAAAAAATATCATAGAACACAAAAAGTAGGAAACTTAATTCTCTACAAAAAAGGTCTCTTAACATTTTGCCATAGCTCGCTTCGTTTCCGAGATATTTGCAGATTTATCTCAAGGGAAGGGGCCTGACGGACATATTTCGAGATATTTCTTCTTCTTGTTGTTCTTCTTCTGCACAGCTGAGCTGGAAGTGGCATTTGCAGGTCGCAATAGTGCAGAGTTATCTCAAAGAAAGGGGCCACGGTGTTTCTGTATCTCTATTATGTTGGTGCGGCTTCGGAACTTTTAAATATCTCGATATATCTCGAAAACTACGCTTCTGATCAAAAAATATCATAGAGCGGAGATTGTAGGAAACATAATTCTCTACAAAAAAGGTCTCTTAACATTTTGCCATAGCTCGCTTCGTTTCCGAGACATTTGCAGATTTATCTCAAGGGAAGGGGCCTGACGGACATATTTCGAGATATTTCTTCTTCTTGTGGTTCTTCTTCTGCACAGCTAAGCTGGAAGTTGCATTCGCGGCTCGCACTAGTGCACAGTTATCTCAAAGAAAGGGGCCACGGTGTTTCTGTATCTCTATTATGTTGGTGCGTCTTCGGAACTTTTAAATATCTCGATATATCTCGAAAACTACGCTTCTGATCAAAAAATATCATAGAACATAAATTGTAGGAAACATAATTCTCTACAAAAAACGTCTCTTAACATTTTGCCATAGCTCGCTTCGTTTCCGAGATATTTGCAGATTCAGCTCAAAGGAACTGGCCTGACGGACATATTTCGAGATATTTCTTCTTCTTGTTGTTCCTCCTCTGCACAGCTAAGCTGGAAGTGGCATTTGCAGCTCGCAATAGTGCAGAGTTATCTTAAAGAAAGGGGCCACGGTGTTTCTGTATCTCTATTATGTTGTTGCGGCTTCGGAACTTTTAAATATCTTGATATATCTCGAGAACTACGCATCTGATCAAAAAATGTCATAGAACATAAAAAGTAGGAAACTTAATTCTCTACAAAAAAGGTCGCTTAACATTTTGCCATAGCTCGCTTCGTTTCCGAGATATTTGCAGATTTATCTCAAGGGAAGGGGCCTGACGGACATATTTCGAGATATTTCTTCTTCTTGTTGTTCTTCTTCTGCACAGCTAAGCTGGAAGTGGCATTTGCAGCTCGCACTAGTGCAGAGTTATCTCACCGAAATGGGCCACGGTGTTTCTGTATCTCTATTATGTTGGTGCGGCTTCGGAACTTTTAAATATCTCGATATATCTCGAAAACTACGCTTCTGATCAAAAAATATCATAGAACATAAATTGTAGGAAATATAATTCTCTACAAAAAAGGTCTCTTAACATTTTGCCATAGCTCGCTTCGTTTCCGAGATATTTGCAGATTTATCTCAAGGGAAGGGGCCTGACGGACATATTTCGAGATATTTCTTCTTCTTGTTGTTCTTCTTCTGCACAGCTAAGCTGGAAGTGGCATTTGCAGCTCGCACTAGTGCAGAGTTATCTCAAAGAAAGGGGCCACGGTGTTTCTGTATCTCTATTATGTTGGTGCGGCTTCGGAACTTTTAAATATCTCGATATATCTCGAAAACTACGCTTCTGATCAAAAAATATCATACAACATAAATTGTAGGAAACATAATTCTCTACAAAAAAGGTCTCTTAACATTTTGCCATAGCTCGCTTCGTTTCCGAGATATTTGCAGATTCAGCTCAAAGGAACTGGCCTGACGGACATATTTCGAGATATTTCTTCTTCTTGTTGTTCCTCCTCTGCACAGCTAAGCTGGAAGTGGCATTTGCAGCTCGCAATAGTGCAGAGTTATCTTAAAGAAAGGGGCCACGGTGTTTCTGTATCTCTATTATGTTGGTGCGGCTTCGGAACTTTTAAATATCTTGATATATCTCGAGAACTACGCATCTGATCAAAAAATGTCATAGAACATAAAAAGTAGGAAACTTAATTCTCTACAAAAAAGGTCTCTTAACATTTTGCCATAGCTCGCTTCGTTTCCGAGATATTTGCATATTTATCTCAAGGGAAGGGGCCTGACGGACATATTTCGAGATATTTCTTCTTCTTGTTGTTCTTCTTCTGCACAGCTAAGCTGGAAGTGGCATTTGCGGCTCGCACTAGTGCAGAGTTATCTCAAAGAAAGGGGCCACGGTGTTTCTGTATCCCTATTATGTTGGTGCGGCTTCGGAACTTTTAAATATCTTGATATATCTCGAGAACTACGCATCTGATCAAAAAATATCATAGAACATAAATTGTAGGAAACATAATTCTCTACAAAAAAGGTCTCTTAACATTTTGCGATAGCTCGCTTCGGTTCCGAGATATTTGCAGATTTATCTCAAGGGAAGGGGCCTGACGGACATATTTCGAGATATTTCTTCTTCTTGTTGTTCTTCTTCTGCACAGCTAAGCTGGAAGTGGCATTTGCGGCTCGCACTAGTGCAGAGTTATCTCAAAGAAAGGGGCCACGGTGTTTCTGTATCCCTATTATGTTGGTGCGGCTTCGGAACTTTTAAATATCTTGATATATCTCGAGAACTACGCATCTGATCAAAAAATATCATAGAACATAAATTGTAGGAAATATAATTCTCTACAAAAAAGGTCTCTTAACATTTTGCCATAGCTCGCTTCGTTTCCGAGATATTTGCAGATTTATCTCAAGGGAAGGGGCCTGACGGACATATTTCGAGATATTTCTTCTTCTTGTTGTTCTTCTTCTGCACAGCTAAGCTGGAAGTGGCATTTGCAGCTCGCACTAGTGCAGTGTTATCTCAAAGAAAGGGGCCACGGTGTTTCTGTATCTCTATTATGTTGGTGCGGCTTCGGAACTTTTAAATATCTCGATATATCTCGAAAACTACGCTTCTGATCAAAAAATATCATACAACATAAATTGTAGGAAACATAATTCTCTACAAAAAAGGTCTCTTAACATTTTGCCATAGCTCGCTTCGTTTCCGAGATATTTGCAGATTCAGCTCAAAGGAACTGGCCTGACGGACATATTTCGAGATATTTCTTCTTCTTGTTGTTCCTCCTCTGCACAGCTAAGCTGGAAGTGGCATTTGCAGCTCGCAATAGTGCAGAGTTATCTTAAAGAAAGGGGCCACGGTGTTTCTGTATCTCTATTATGTTGGTGCGGCTTCGGAACTTTTAAATATCTTGATATATCTCGAGAACTACGCATCTGATCAAAAAATGTCATAGAACATAAAAAGTAGGAAACTTAATTCTCTACAAAAAAGGTCTCTTAACATTTTGCCATAGCTCGCTTCGTTTCCGAGATATTTGCATATTTATCTCAAGGGAAGGGGCCTGACGGACATATTTCGAGATATTTCTTCTTCTTGTTGTTCTTCTTCTGCACAGCTAAGCTGGAAGTGGCATTTGCGGCCCGCACTAGTGCAGAGTTATCTCAAAGAAATGGGCCACGGTGTTTCTGTATCTCTATTATGTTGGTGCGGCTTCGGAACTTTTAAATATCTCGATATATCTCGAAAACTACGCTTCTGATCAAAAAATATCATAGAACATAAAAAGTAGGAAACTTAATTCTCTACAAAAAAGGTCTCTTAACATTTTGCCATAGCTCGCTTCGTTTCCGAGATATTTGCAGATCTATCTCAAGGGAAGGGGCCTGACGGACGTATTTCGAGATATTTCTTCTTCTTGTTGTTCTTCTTCTGCACAGCTGAGCTGGAAGTGGCATTTGCAGGTCGCAATAGTGCAGAGTTATCTCAAAGAAAGGGGCCACGGTGTTTCTGTATCTCTATTATGTTGGTGCGGCTTCGGAACTTTTAAATATCTCGATATATCTCGAAAACTACGCTTCTGATCAAAAAATATCATAGAACGTAAATTGTAGGAAACATTATTCTCTACAAAAAAGGTCTCTTAACATTTTGCAATAGCTCGCTTCGTTTCCGAGATATTTGCAGATTCATCTCAAGGGAAGGGGTCTGACGGACATATTTCGAGATATTTCTTCTTCTTGCTGTTCTTCTTCTGCACAGCTAAGCTCGAAGCGGCATTTGCAGCTCGCAATAGTGCAGAGTTATCTCAAAGAAAGAGGCCACGGTGTTTCTGTACCTCTATTATGTTGGTGCAGCTTCGGAACTTTTAAATATCTTGATATATCTCGAAAACTACGCTTCTGATCAAAAAATATCATACAACATAAATTGTAGGAAACATAATTCTCTACAAAAAAGGTCTCTTAACATTTTGCCATAGCTCGCTTCGTTTCCGAGATATTTGCAGATTCAGCTCAAAGGAACTGGCCTGACGGACATATTTCGAGATATTTCTTCTTCTTGTTGTTCCTCCTCTGCACAGCTAAGCTGGAAGTGGCATTTGCAGCTCGCAATAGTGCAGAGTTATCTTAAAGAAAGGGGCCACGGTGTTTCTGTATCTCTATTATGTTGGTGCGGCTTCGGAACTTTTAAATATCTTGATATATCTCGAGAACTACGCATCTGATCAAAAAATGTCATAGAACATAAAAAGTAGGAAACTTAATTCTCTACAAAAAAGGTCTCTTAACATTTTGCCATAGCTCGCTTCGTTTCCGAGATATTTGCATATTTATCTCAAGGGAAGGGGCCTGACGGACATATTTCGAGATATTTCTTCTTCTTGTTGTTCTTCTTCTGCACAGCTAAGCTGGAAGTGGCATTTGCGGCTCGCACTAGTGCAGAGTTATCTCAAAGAAATGGGCCACGGTGTTTCTGTATCTCTATTATGTTGGTGCGGCTTCGGAACTTTTAAATATCTCGATATATCTCGAAAACTACGCTTCTGATCAAAAAATATCATAGAACATAAAAAGTAGGAAACTTAATTCTCTACAAAAAAGGTCTCTTAACATTTTGCCATAGCTCGCTTCGTTTCCGAGATATTTGCAGATTTATCTCAAGGGAAGGGGCCTGACGGACGTATTTCGAGATATTTCTTCTTCTTGTTGTTCTTCTTCTGCACAGCTGAGCTGGAAGTGGCATTTGCAGGTCGCAATAGTGCAGAGTTATCTCAAAGAAAGGGGCCACGGTGTTTCTGTATCTCTATTATGTTGGTGCGGCTTCGGAGCTTTTAAATATCTTGATATATCTCGAGAACTACGCATCTGATCAAAAAATATCATAGAACATAAAAAGTAGGAAACTTAATTCTCTACAAAAAAGGTCGCTTAACATTTTGCCATAGCTCGCTTCGTTTCCGAGATATTTGCAGATTTATCTCAAGGGAAGGGGCCTGTCGGACATATTTCGAGATATTTCTTCTTCTTGTTGCTCTTCTTCTGCACAGCTAAGCTGGAAGTGGCATTTGCGGCTCGCACTAGTGCAGAGTTATCTCAAAGAAAGGGGCCACGGTGTTTCTGTATCTCTATTATGTTGGTGCGGCTTCGGAACTTTTAAATATCTCGATATATCTCGAAAACTACGCTTCTGATCAAAAAATATCATAGAACATAAATTGTAGGAAACATAATTCTCTACAAAAAACGTCTCTTAACATTTTGCCATAGCTCGCTTCGTTTCCGAGATATTTGCAGATTTATCTCAAGGGAAGTGGCCTGACGGACATATTTCGAGATATTTCTTCTTCTTGTTGTTCTTCTTCTGCACAGCTAAGCTGGAAGTGGCATTTGCGGCTCGCACTAGCGCAGAGTTATCTCAAAGAAAGGGGCCACGGTGTTTCTGTATCCCTATTATGTTGGTGCGGCTTCGGAACTTTTAAATATCTCGATATATCTCGAAAACTACGCTTCTGATCAAAAAATATCATAGAACATAAATTGTAGGAAACATAATTCTCTACAAAAAACGTCTCTTAACATTTTGCCATAGCTCGCTTCGTTTCCGAGATATTTGCAGATTCATCTCAAAGGAACTGGCCTGACGGACATATTTCGAGATATTTCTTCTTCTTGTTGTTCTTCTTCTGCACAGCTAAGCTGGAAGTGGCATTTACAGCTCGCAATAGTGCAGAGCTATCTCAAAGAAAGGGGCCACGGTGTTTCTGTATCTCTATTATGTTGGTGCGGCTTCGGAACTTTTAAATATCTTGATATATCTCGAGAACTACGCATCTGATCAAAAAATATCATAGAACATAAAGAGTAGGAAACCTAATTCTCTACAAAAAAGGTCTCTTAACATTTTGCCATAGCTCGCTTCGTTTCCGAGATATTTGCAGATTTATCTCAAGGGAAGGGGCCTGACGGACATATTTCGAGATATTTCTTCTTCTTGTTGTTCTTCTTCTGCACAGCTAAGCTGGAAGTGGCATTTGCGGGTCGCACTAGTGCAGAGTTATCTCAAAGAAAGGGGCCACGGTGTTTCTGTATCCCTATTATGTTGGTGCGGCTTCGGAACTTTTAAATATCTCGATATATCTCGAAAACTACGCTTCTGATCAAAAAATATCATAGAACATAAATTGTAGGAAACATAATTCTCTACAAAAAACGTCTCTTAACATTTTGCCATAGCTCGCTTCGTTTCCGAGATATTTGCAGATTCAGCTCCAAGGAACTGGCCTGACGGACATATTTCGAGATATTTCTTCTTCTTGTTGTTCTTCCTCTGCACAGCTAAGCTGGAAGTGGCATTTGCAGCTCGCAATAGTGTAGAGTTATCTCAAAGAAAGGGGCCACGGGGTTTCTGTATCTCTATTATGTTGGTGCGGCTTCGGAACTTTTAAATATCTTGATATATCTCGAGAACTACGCATCTGATCAAAAAATATCATAGAACATAAAAAGTAGGAAACTTAATTCTCTACAAAAAAGGTCTCTTAACATTTTGCCATAGCTCGCTTCGTTTCCGAAATATTTGCATATTTATCTCAAGGGAAGGGGCCTGACGGACATATTTCGAGATATTTCTTCTTCTTGTTGTTCTTCTTCTGCACAGCTGAGCTGGAAGTGGCATTTGCGGCTCGCAATAGTGCAGAGTTATCTCAAAGAAAGGGGCCACGGTGTTTCTGTATCTCTATTATGTTGGTGCGGCTTCGGAACTTTTAAATATCTCGATATATCTCGAAAACTACGCTTCTGATCAAAAAATATCATAGAACATAAAAAGTAGGAAACTTAATTCTCTACAAAAAAGGTCTCTTAACATTTTGCCATAGCTCGCTTCGTTTCCGAGATATTTGCAGATTTATCTCAAGGGAAGGGGCTTGACGGACGTATTTCGAGATATTTCTTCTTCTTGTTGTTCTTCTTCTGCACAGCTGAGCTGGAAGTGGCATTTGCAGGTCGCAATAGTGCAGAGTTATCTCAAAGAAAGGGGCCACGGTGTTTCTGTATCTCTATTATGTTGGTGCGGCTTCGGAACTTTTAAATATCTTGATATATCTCGAGAACTACGCATCTGATCAAAAAATATCATACTACATAAAAAGTAGGAAACTTAATTCTCTACAAGAAAGGTCTCTAAAGATTTTGCCATAGCTCGCTTCGTTTCCGAGATATTTGCAGATTTATCTCAAGGGAAAGGGCCTGACGGACATATTTCGAGATATTTCTTCTTCTTGTTGTTCTTCTTCTGCACAGCTAAGCTGGAAGTGGCATTTGCAGCTCGCAATAGTGCAGAGTTATCTCAAAGAGAGGGGCCACGGTGTTTCTGCATCTCTATTATGTTGGTGCGGCTTCGGAACTTTTAAATATCTTGATATATCTCGAGAACTACGCATCTGATCAAAAAATATCATAGAAGATAAAAAGTAGGAAACTTAATTCTCTACAAAAAAGGTCTCTTAACATTTTGCCATAGCTCGCTTCGTTTCCGAGATATTTGCAGATTCATCTCAAGGGAAGGGGTCTGACGGACATATTTCGAGATATT
The DNA here is from genome assembly GCF_051020975.1 of Osmia lignaria lignaria. Lineage (NCBI taxonomy): Eukaryota > Metazoa > Arthropoda > Insecta > Hymenoptera > Megachilidae > Osmia > Osmia lignaria. The sequence goes on from NW_027478163.1 coordinate 12,520,293, forward strand.
TCTTCTTCTTGTTGTTCTTCTTCTGCACAGCTAAGCTCGAAGTGGCATTTGCAGCTCGCAATAGTGCAGAGTTATCTCAAAGAAAGAGGCCACGGTGTTTCTGTACCTCTATTATGTTGGTGCAGCTTCGGAACTTTTAAATATCTTGATATATCTCGAGAACTACGCATCTGATCAAAAAATATCATCGAACATAAAAAGTAGGAAACTTAATTCTCTACAAAAAAGGTCTCTTAACATTTTGCCATAGCTCGCTTCGTTTCCGAGATATTTGCAGATTTATCTCAAGGGAAGTGGCCTGACGGACATATTTCGAGATATTTCTTCTTCTTGTTGTTCTTCCTCTGCACAGCTAAGCTGGAAGTGGCATTTGCAGCTCGCAATAGTGCACAGTTATCTCAAAGAAAGGGGCCACGGTGTTTCTGTATCTCTATTATGTTGGTGCGGCTTCGGAGCTTTTAAATATCTTGATATATCTCGAGAACTACGCATCTGATCAAAAAATATCATAGAACATAAAAAGTAGGAAACTTAATTCTCTACAAAAAAGGTCGCTTAACATTTTGCCATAGCTCGCTTCGTTTCCGAGATATTTGCAGATTTATCTCAAGGGAAGGGGCCTGTCGGACATATTTCGAGATATTTCTTCTTCTTGTTGCTCTTCTTCTGCACAGCTAAGCTGGAAGTGGCATTTGCGGCTCGCACTAGTGCAGAGTTATCTCAAAGAAAGGGGCCACGGTGTTTCTGTATCTCTATTATGTTGGTGCGGCTTCGGAACTTTTAAATATCTCGATATATCTCGAAAACTACGCTTCTGATCAAAAAATATCATAGAAGATAAATTGTAGGAAACATAATTCTCTACAAAAAACGTCTCTTAACATTTTGCCATAGCTCGCTTCGTTTCCGAGATATTTGCAGATTTATCTCAAGGGAAGTGGCCTGACGGACATATTTCGAGATATTTCTTCTTCTTGTTGTTCTTCTTCTGCACAGCTAAGCTGGAAGTGGCATTTGCGGCTCGCACTAGCGCAGAGTTATCTCAAAGAAAGGGGCCACGGTGTTTCTGTATCCCTATTATGTTGGTGCGGCTTCGGAACTTTTAAATATCTCGATATATCTCGAAAACTACGCTTCTGATCAAAAAATATCATAGAACATAAATTGTAGGAAACATAATTCTCTACAAAAAACGTCTCTTAACATTTTGCCATAGCTCGCTTCGTTTCCGAGATATTTGCAGATTCAGCTCAAAGGAACTGGCCTGACGGACATATTTCGAGATATTTCTTCTTCTTGTTGTTCTTCTTCTGCACAGCTAAGCTGGAAGTGGCATTTACAGCTCGCAATAGTGCAGAGCTATCTCAAAGAAAGGGGCCACGGTGTTTCTGTATCTCTATTATGTTGGTGCGGCTTCGGAACTTTTAAATATCTTGATATATCTCGAGAACTACGCATCTGATCAAAAAATATCATAGAACATAAAGAGTAGGAAACCTAATTCTCTACAAAAAAGGTCTCTTAACATTTTGCCATAGCTCGCTTCGTTTCCGAGATATTTGCAGATTTATCTCAAGGGAAGGGGCCTGACGGACATATTTCGAGATATTTCTTCTTCTTGTTGTTCTTCTTCTGCACAGCTAAGCTGGAAGTGGCATTCGCGGGTCGCACTAGTGCAGAGTTATCTCAAAGAAAGGGGCCACGGTGTTTCTGTATCCCTATTATGTTGGTGCGGCTTCGGAACTTTTAAATATCTCGATATATCTCGAAAACTACGCTTCTGATCAAAAAATATCATAGAACATAAATTGTAGGAAACATAATTCTCTACAAAAAACGTCTCTTAACATTTTGCCATAGCTCGCTTCGTTTCCGAGATATTTGCAGATTCAGCTCCAAGGAACTGGCCTGACGGACATATTTCGAGATATTTCTTCTTCTTGTTGTTCTTCCTCTGCACAGCTAAGCTGGAAGTGGCATTTGCAGCTCGCAATAGTGTAGAGTTATCTCAAAGAAAGGGGCCACGGGGTTTCTGTATCTCTATTATGTTGGTGCGGCTTCGGAACTTTTAAATATCTTGATATATCTCGAGAACTACGCATCTGATCAAAAAATATCATAGAACATAAAAAGTAGGAAACTTAATTCTCTACAAAAAAGGTCTCTTAACATTTTGCCATAGCTCGCTTCGTTTCCGAAATATTTGCATATTTATCTCAAGGGAAGGGGCCTGACGGACATATTTCGAGATATTTCTTCTTCTTGTTGTTCTTCTTCTGCACAGCTGAGCTGGAAGTGGCATTTGCGGCTCGCAATAGTGCAGAGTTATCTCAAAGAAAGGGGCCACGGTGTTTCTGTATCTCTATTATGTTGGTGCGGCTTCGGAACTTTTAAATATCTCGATATATCTCGAAAACTACGCTTCTGATCAAAAAATATCATAGAACGTAAATTGTAGGAAATATTATTCTCTACAAAAAAGGTCTCTTAACGTTTTGCCACAGCTCGCTTCGTTTCCGAGATATTTGCAGATTTATCTCAAGGGAAGGGGCCTGACGGACGTATTTCGAGATATTTCTTATTCTTGTTGTTCTTCTTCTGCACAGCTAAGCTGGAAGTGGCATTTGCAGCGCGCAATAGTGCAGAGTTATCTCAAAGAAAGGGGCCACGGTGTTTCTGTATCTCTATTATGTTGGTGCGGCTTCGGAGCTTTTAAATATCTTGATATATCTCGAGAACTACGCATCTGATCAAAAAATATCATAGAACATAAAAAGTAGGAAACTTAATTCTCTACAAAAAAGGTCTCTTAACATTTTGCCATAGCTCGCTTCGTTTCCGAGATATTTGCAGATTTATCTCAAGGGAAGGGGCCTGACGGACATATTTCGAGATATTTCTTCTTCTCGTTGTTCTTCTTCTGCACAGCTAAGCTGGAAGTGGCATTTACAGCTCGCAATAGTGCAGAGTTATCTCAAAGAAAGGGGCCACGGTGTTTCTGTATCTCTATTATGTTGGTGCGGCTTCGGAACTTTTAAATATCTTGATATATCTCGAGAACTACGCATCTGATCAAAAAATATCATAGAACATAAAAAGTAGGAAACCTAATTCTCTACAAAAAAGGTCTCTTAACATTTTGCCATAGCTCGCTTCGTTTCCGAGATATTTGCAGATTTATCTCAAGGGAAGGGGCCTGACGGACATATTTCGAGATATTTCTTCTTCTTGTTGCTCTTCTTCTGCACAGCTAAGCTGGAAGTGGCATTTGCAGCGCGCAATAGTGCAGAGTTATCTCAAAGAAAGGGGCCACGGTGTTTCTGTATCTCTATTATGTTGGTGCGGCTTCGGAGCTTTTAAATATCTTGATATATCTCGAGAACTACGCATCTGATCAAAAAATATCATAGAACATAAAAAGTAGGAAACTCAATTCTCTACAAAAAAGGTCTCTTAACATTTTGCAATAGCTCGCTTCGTTTCCGAGATATTTGCAGATTTATCTCAAGGGAAGGTGCCTGACGGACATATTTCGAGATATTTCTTCTTCTTGTTGCTCTTGTTCTGCACAGCTAAGCTGGAAGTGGCATTTGCGGCTCGCACTAGTGCAGAGTTATCTCAAAGAAAGGGGCCACGGTGTTTCTGTATCTCTATTATGTTGGTGCGGCTTCGGAACTTTTAAATATCTCGATATATCTCGAAAACTACGCTTCTGATCAAAAAATATCATAGAACATAAAACGTAGGAAACTTAATTCTCTACAAAAAAGGTCTCTTAACATTTTCCCATAGCTGGCATCGTTTCCGAGATATTTGCAGATTTATCTCAAGGGAAGGGGCCTGACGGACATATTACGAGATATTTCTTCTTCTTGTTGTTCCTCTTCTGCACAGCTAAGCTGGAAGTGGCATTTGCAGCTCGCAATAGTGCAGAGTTATCTCAAAGAGAGGGGCCACGGTGTTTCTGTATCTCTATTATGTTGGTGCGGCTTCGGAACTTTTAAATATCTTGATATATCTCGAGAACTACGCATCTGATCAGAAAATATCATAGAAGGTAAAAAGTAGGAAACTTAATTCTCTACAAAAAAGGTCTCTTAACATTTTGCCATAGCTCGCTTCGTTTCCGAGATATTTGCAGATTTATCTCAAGGTAAGGGGCCTGACGGACATATTTCGAGATATTTCTTCTTCTTGTTGTTCTTCTTCTGCACAGCTAAGCTGGAAGTGGCATTTGCAGCTCGCAATAGTGCATAGTTATCTGAAAGAAAGGGGCCACGGTGTTTCTGTATCTCTATTATGTTGGTGCGGCTTCGGAACTTTTAAATATCTCGATATATCTCGAAAACTACGCTTCTGATCAAAAAATATCATAGAACATAAAACGTAGGAAACTTAATTCTCTACAAAAAAGGTCTCTCAACATTTTGCCATAGCTCGCTTCGTTTCCGAGATATTTGCAGATTTATCTCAAGGGAAGGGGCCTAACGGACATATTTCGAGATATTTCTTCTTCTTGTTGTTCTTCTTCTGCACAGCTAAACTGGAAGTGGCATTTCCAGGTCGCAATAGTGCAGAGTTATCTCAAAGAAAGGAGCCACGGTGTTTCTGTATCTCTATTATGTTGGTGCGGCTTCGGAACTTTTAAATATCTTGATATATCTCGAGAACTACGCATCTGATCAGAAAATATCATAGAAGATAAAAAGTAGGGAACTTAATTCTCTACAAAAAAGGTCTCTTAACATTTTGCCATAGCTCGCTTCGTTTCCGAGATATTTGCAGATTTATCTCAAGGGAAGGGGCCTGACGGACATATTCCGAGATATTTCTTCTTCTTGTTGTTCCTCTTCTGCACAGCTAAGCTGGAAGTGGCATTTGCAGCTCGCAATAGTGCAGAGTTATCTCAAAGAGAGGGGCCACGGTGTTTCTGTATCTCTATTATGTTGGTGCGGCTTCGGAACTTTTAAATATCTTGATATATCTCGAGAACTACGCATCTGATCAGAAAATATCATAGAAGATAAAAAGTAGGAAACTTAATTCTCTACAAAAAAGGTCTCTTAACATTTTGCCATAGCTCGCTTCGTTTCCGAGATATTTGCAGATTTATCTCAAGGTAAGGGGCCTGACGGACATATTTCCAGATATTTCTTCTTCTTGTTGTTCTTCTTCTGCACAGCTAAGCTGGAAGTGGCTTTTGCAGCTCGCAATAGTGTAGAGTTATCTCAAAGAAAGGGGCCACGGGGTTTCTGTATCTCTATTATGTTGGTGCGGCTTCGGAACTTTTAAATATCTTGATATATCTCGAGAACTACGCATCTGATCAAAAAATATCATAGAACATAAAAAGTAGGAAACTTAATTCTCTACAAAAAAGGTCTCTTAACATTTTGCCATAGCTCGCTTCGTTTCCGAGATATTTGCATATTTATCTCAAGGGAAGGGGCCTGACGGACATACTTCGAGATATTTCTTCTTCTTGTTGTTCTTCTTCTGCACAGCTGAGCTGGAAGTGGCATTTGCGGCTCGCAATAGTGCAGAGTTATCTCAAAGAAAGGGGCCACGGTGTTTCTGTATCTCTATTATGTTGGTGCGGCTTCGGAACTTTTAAATATCTCGATATATCTCGAAAACTACGCTTCTGATCAAAAAATATCATAGAACGTAAATTGTAGGAAATATTATTCTCTACAAAAAAGGTCTCTTAACGTTTTGCCATAGCTCGCTTCGTTTCCGAGATATTTGCAGATTCATCTCAAGGGAAGGGGTCTGACGGACATATTTCGAGATATTTCTTCTTCTTGTTGTTCTTCTTCTGCACAGCTAAGCTGGAAGTGGCATTTGCAGCTCGCAATCGTGCAGAGTTATCTCAAAGAAAGGGGCCACGGTGTTTCTGTATCTCTATTATGTTGGTGCGGCTTCGGAACTTTTAAATATCTTGATATATCTCGAGAACTACGCATCTGATCAAAAAATATCATAGAACGTAAAAAGTAGGAAACTTAATTCTCTACAAATAAAGTCTCTTAACATTTTGCCATAGCTCGCTTCGTTTCCGAGATATTTGCAGATTTATCTCAAGGGAAGGGGCCTGACGGACGAATTTCGAGATATTTCTTCTTCTTGTTGTTCTTCTTCTGCACAGCTAAGCTGGAAGTGGCATTTGCAGCGCGCAATAGTGCAGAGTTATCTCAAAGAAAGGGGCCACGGTGTTTCTGTATCTCTATTATGTTGGTGCGGCTTCGGAGCTTTTAAATATCTTGATATATCTCGAGAACTACGCATCTGATCAAAAAATATCATAGAACATAAAAAGTAGGAAACTTAATTCTCTACAAAAAAGGTCTCTTAACATTTTGCCATAGCTCGCTTCGTTTCCGAGATATTTGCAGATTTATCTCAAGGGAAGGGGCCTGACGGACATATTTCGAGATATTTCTTCTTCTCGTTGTTCTTCTTCTGCACAGCTAAGCTGGAAGTGGCATTTACAGCTCGCAATAGTGCAGAGTTGTCTCAAAGAAAGGGGCCACGGTGTTTCTGTATCTCTATTATGTTGGTGCGGCTTCGGAACTTTTAAATATCTTGATATATCTCGAGAACTACGCATCTGATCAAAAAATATCATAGAACATAAAAAGTAGGAAACCTAATTCTCTACAAAAAAGGTCTCTTAACATTTTGCCATAGCTCTCTTCGTTTCCGAGATATTTGCAGATTTATCTCAAGGGAAGGGGCCTGACGGACATATTTCGAGATATTTCTTCTTCTTGTTGTTCTTCTTCTGTACAGCTAAGCTGAAAGTGGCATTTACAGCTCGCAATAGTGCAGAGTTATCTCAAAGAAAGGGGCCACGGTGTTTCTGTATCTCTATTATGTTGGTGCGGCTTCGGAACTTTTAAATATCTTGATATATCTCGAGAACTACGCATCAGATCAAAAAATATCATAGAACATAAAAAGTAGGAAACTTAATTCTCTACAAAAAAGGTCTCTTAACATTTTGCCATAGCTCGCTTCGTTTCCGAGATATTTGCAGATTTATCTCAAGGGAAGGGGCCTGACGGACATATTTCGAGATATTTCTTCTTCTTGTTGTTCTTCTTCTGCACAGCTAAGCTGGAAGTGGCATTTGCAGCGCGCAATAGTGCAGAGTTATCTCAAAGAAAGGGGCCACGGTGTTTCTGTATCTCTATTATGTTGGTGCGGCTTCGGAACTTTTAAATATCTCGATATATCTCGAAAACTACGATTCTGATCAAAAAATATCATAGAACATAAAACGTAGGAAACTTAATTCTCTACAAAAAAGGTCTCTTAACATTTTCCCATAGCTGGCATCGTTTCCGAGATATTTGCAGATTTATCTCAAGGGAAGGGGCCTGACGGACATATTCCGAGATATTTCTTCTTCTTGTTGTTCCTCTTCTGCACAGCTAAGCTGGAAGTGGCATTTGCAGCTCGCAATAGTGCAGAGTTATCTCAAAGAGAGGGGCCACGGTGTTTCTGTATCTCTATTATGTTGGTGCGGCTTCGGAACTTTTAAATATCTTGATATATCTCGAGAACTACGCATCTGATCAGAAAATATCATAGAAGATAAAAAGTAGGAAACTTAATTCTCTACAAAAAAGGTCTCTTAACATTTTGCCATAGCTCGCTTCGTTTCCGAGATATTTGCAGATTTATCTCAAGGTAAGGGGCCTGACGGACATATTTCGAGATATTTCTTCTTCTTGTTGTTCTTCTTCTGCACAGCTAAGCTGGAAGTGGCATTTGCAGCTCGCAATAGTGCATAGTTATCTCAAAGAGAGGGGCCACGGTGTTTCTGTATCTCTATTATGTTGGTGCGGCTTCTTAACTTTTAAATATCTTGATATATCTCGAGAACTACGCATCTGATCAAAAAATTTCATAGAACATAAAAAGTAGGAAACTCAATTCTCTACAAAAAAGGTCTCTTAACATTTTGCAATAGCTCGCTTCGTTTCCGAGATATTTGCAGATTTATCTCAAGGGAAGGGGCCTGACGGACATATTTCGAGATACTTCTTCTTCTTGTTGTTCCTCTTCTGCACAGCTAAGCTGGAAGTGGCATTTGCAGCTCGCAATAGTGCAGAGTTATCTCAAAGAAAGAGGCCACGGTGTTTCTGCACCTCTATTATGTTGGTGCAGCTTCGGAACTTTTAAATATCTTGATATATCTCGAGAACTACGCATCTGATCAAAAAATATCATAGAACATAAAAAGTAGGAAACTTAATTCTCTACAAAAAAGGTCTCTCAACGTTTTGCAATAGCTCGCTTTGTTTCCGAGATATTTGCAGATTTATCTCAAGGGAAGGGTCCTGACGGACATATTTCGAGATATTTCTTCTTCTTGTTGTTCTTCTTCTGCACAGCTAAACTGGAAGTGGCATTTCCAGCTCGCAATAGTGCAGAGTTATCCCAAAGAAAGGGGCCACGGTGTTTCTGTATCTCTATTATGTTGGTGCGGCTTCGGAACTTTTAAATATCTCGATATATCTCGAAAACTACGCTTCTGATCAAAAAATATCATAGAACATAAATTGTAGGAAACATAATTCTCTACAAAAACGGTCTCTCAACAGTTTGCCATAGCTCGCTTCGTTTCCGAGATATTTGCAGATATATCTCAAGGGAAGGGGCCTGACGGACATATTTCGAGATATTTCTTCTTCTTGTTGTTCTTCTTCTGCACAGCTAAGCTGGAAGTGGCATCTACAGCTCGCAATAGTGCAGAGTTATCTCAAAGAAAGGGGCCACCGTGTTTCTGTATCTCTATTATGTTGGTGCGGCTTCGGAACTTTTAAATATCTTGATATATCTCGAGAACTACGCATCTGATCAAAAAATATCATAGAACATAAAAAGTAGGAAACTTAATTCTCTACAAAAAAGGTCTCTTAACATTTTGCCATAGCTCGCTTCGTTTCCGAGATATTTGCAGATTTATCTCAAGGGAAGGGGCCTGACGGACATATTTCGAGATATTTCTTCTTCTTGTTGTTCTTCTTCTGCACAGCTAAGCTGGAAGTGGCATTTGCGGCTCGCACTAGTGCAGAGTTATCTCAAAGAAAGGGGCCACGGTGTTTCTGTATCCCTATTATGTTGGTGCGGCTTCGGAACTTTTAAATATCTCGATATATCTCGAAAACTACGCTTCTGATCAAAAAATATCATAGAACATAAATTGTAGGAAACATAATTCTCTACAAAAAACGTGTCTTAACATTTTCCCATAGCTCGCTTCGTTTCCGAGATATTTGCAGATTCAGCTCAAAGGAACTGGCCTGACGGACATATTTCGAGATATTTCTTCTTCTTGTTGTTCTTCCTCTGCACAGCTAAGCTGGAACTGGCATTTGCAGCTCGCAATAGTGCAGAGTTATCTCAAAGAAAGGGGCCACGGTGTTTCTGTATCTCCATTATGTTGGTGCGGCTTCGGAACTTTTAAATATCTTGATATATCTCGAGAACTACGCATCTGATCAAAAAATATCATAGAACATAAAAAGTAGGAAACTTAATTCTCTACAAAAAAGGTCTCTTAACATTTTGCCATAGCTCGCTTCGTTTCCGAGATATTTGCAGATTTATCTCAAGGGAAGGGGCCTGACGGACATATTTCGAGATATTTCTTCTTCTTGTTGTTCTTCTTCTGCACAGCTAAGCTGGAAGTGGCATTTGCGGCTCGCAATAGTGCAGAGTTATCTCAAAGAAAGGGGCCACGGTGTTTCTGTATCTCTATTATGTTGGTGCGGCTTCGGAACTTTTAAATATCTTGATATATCTCGAGAACTACGCATCTGATCAAAAAATATCATAGACGATAAAAAGTAGGAAACTTAATTCTCTACAAAAAAGGTCTCTTAACATTTTGCCATAGCTCGCTTCGTTTCCGAGATATTTGCAGATTTATCTCAAGGGAAGGGGCCTGACGGACATATTTCGAGATATTTCTTCTTCTTGTTGTTCTTCTTCTGCACAGCTAAGCTGGAAGTGGCATTTGCGGCTCGCACTAGTGCAGAGTTATCTCAAAGAAAGGGGCCACGGTGTTTCTGTATCCCTATTATGTTGGTGCGGCTTCGGAACTTTTAAATATCTCGATATATCTCGAAAACTACGCTTCTGATCCAAAAATATCATAGAACATGAATTGTAGGAAACATAATTCTCTACAAAAAACGTCTCTTAACATTTTGCCATAGCTCGCTTCGTTTCCGAGATATTTGCAGATTCAGCTCAAAGGAACTGGCCTGACGGACATATTTCGAGATATTTCTTCTTCTTGTTGTTCTTCCTCTGCACAGCTAAGCTGGAAGTGGCATTTGCAGCTCGCAATAGTGCAGAGTTATCTCAAAGAAAGGGGCCACGGTGTTTCTGTATCTCTATTATGTTGGTGCGGCTTCGGAACTTTTAAATATCTTGATATATCTCGAGAACTACGCATCTGATCAAAAAATATCATAGAACATAAAAAGTAGGAAACTTAATTCTCTACAAAAAAGGTCTCTTAACATTTTGCCATAGCTCGCTTCGTTTCCGAGATATTTGCAGATTTATCTCAAGGGAAGGGGCCTGACGGACATATTTCGAGATATTTCTTCTTCTTGTTGTTCTTCTTCTGCACAGCTAAGCTGGAAGTGGCATTTGCGGCTCGCACTAGTGCAGAGTTATCTCAAAGAAAGGGGCCACGGTGTTTCTGTATCTCTATTATGTTGGTGCGGTTTCGGAACTTTTAAATATCTTGATATATCTCGAGAACTACGCATCTGATCAAAAAATATCATAGAACATAAAAAGTAGGAAACTTAATTCTCTGCAAATAAGGTCTCTTAACATTTTGCCATAGCTCGCTTCGTTTCCGAGATATTTGCAGATTTATCTCAAGGGAAGGGGCCTGACGGACATATTTCGAGATATTTCTTCTTCTTGTTGTTCTTCTTCTGCGCAGCTAAGCTGGAAGTGGCATTTGCAGCTCGCAATAGTGCAGAGATATCTCAAAGACAGGGGCCACGGTGTTTCTGTATCTCTATTATGTTGGTGCGGCTTCGGAACTTTTAAATATCTTGATATATCTCGAGAACTACGCATCTGATCAAAAAATATCATAGAACATAAAAAGTAGGAAACTTAATTCTCTACAAAAAAGGTCTCTTAATATTTTGCCATAGCTCGCTTCGTTTCCGAGATATTTGCAGATATATCTCAAGGGAAGGGGCCTGACGGACATATTTCGAGATATTTCTTCTTCTTGTTGTTCTTCTTCTGCACAGCTAAGCTGGAAGTGGCATTTGCGGCTCGCACTAGTGCAGAGTTATCTCAACGAAAGGGGCCACGGTGTTTCTGTATCTATTATGTTGGTGCGGCTTCGGAACTTTTAAATATCTCGATATATCTCGAAAACTACGCTTCTGATCAAAAAATATCATAGAACATAAATTGTAGGAAACATAATTCTCTACAAAAAAGGTCTCTTAACATTTTGCCATAGCCTGCTTCGTTTCCGAGATATTTGCAGATATATCTCAAGGGAAGGGGCCTGACGAACATATTTCGAGATATTTCTTCTTCTTGTTGTTCTTCTTCTGCACAGCTAAGCTGGAAGTGGCATTTGCAGCGCGCAATAGTGCAGAGTTATCTCAAAGAAAGGGGCCACGGTGTTTCTGTATCTCTATTATGTTGGTGCGGCTTCGGAACTTTTAAATATCTCGATATATCTCGAAAACTACGATTCTGATCAAAAAATATCATAGAACATAAAACGTAGGAAACTTAATTCTCTACAAAAAAGGTCTCTTAACATTTTCCCATAGCTGGCATCGTTTCCGAGATATTTGCAGATTTATCTCAAGGGAAGGGGCCTGACGGACATATTCCGAGATATTTCTTCTTCTTGTTGTTCCTCTTCTGCACAGCTAAGCTGGAAGTGGCATTTGCAGCTCGCAATAGTGCAGAGTTATCTCAAAGAGAGGGGCCACGGTGTTTCTGTATCTCTATTATGTTGGTGCGGCTTCGGAACTTTTAAATATCTTGATATATCTCGAGAACTACGCATCTGATCAGAAAATATCATAGAAGATAAAAAGTAGGAAACTTAATTCTCTACAAAAAAGGTCTCTTAACATTTTGCCATAGCTCGCTTCGTTTCCGAGATATTTGCAGATTTATCTCAAGGTAAGGGGCCTGACGGACATATTTCGAGATATTTCTTCTTCTTGTTGTTCTTCTTCTGCACAGCTAAGCTGGAAGTGGCATTTGCAGCTCGCAATAGTGCATAGTTATCTCAAAGAGAGGGGCCACGGTGTTTCTGTATCTCTATTATGTTGGTGCGGCTTCTTAACTTTTAAATATCTTGATATATCTCGAGAACTACGCATCTGATCAAAAAATTTCATAGAACATAAAAAGTAGGAAACTCAATTCTCTACAAAAAAGGTCTCTTAACATTTTGCAATAGCTCGCTTCGTTTCCGAGATATTTGCAGATTTATCTCAAGGGAAGGGGCCTGACGGACATATTTCGAGATACTTCTTCTTCTTGTTGTTCCTCTTCTGCACAGCTAAGCTGGAAGTGGCATTTGCAGCTCGCAATAGTGCAGAGTTATCTCAAAGAAAGAGGCCACGGTGTTTCTGCACCTCTATTATGTTGGTGCAGCTTCGGAACTTTTAAATATCTTGATATATCTCGAGAACTACGCATCTGATCAAAAAATATCATAGAACATAAAAAGTAGGAAACTTAATTCTCTACAAAAAAGGTCTCTCAACGTTTTGCAATAGCTCGCTTTGTTTCCGAGATATTTGCAGATTTATCTCAAGGGAAGGGTCCTGACGGACATATTTCGAGATATTTCTTCTTCTTGTTGTTCTTCTTCTGCACAGCTAAACTGGAAGTGGCATTTCCAGCTCGCAATAGTGCAGAGTTATCCCAAAGAAAGGGGCCACGGTGTTTCTGTATCTCTATTATGTTGGTGCGGCTTCGGAACTTTTAAATATCTCGATATATCTCGAAAACTACGCTTCTGATCAAAAAATATCATAGAACATAAATTGTAGGAAACATAATTCTCTACAAAAACGGTCTCTCAACAGTTTGCCATAGCTCGCTTCGTTTCCGAGATATTTGCAGATATATCTCAAGGGAAGGGGCCTGACGGACATATTTCGAGATATTTCTTCTTCTTGTTGTTCTTCTTCTGCACAGCTAAGCTGGAAGTGGCATCTACAGCTCGCAATAGTGCAGAGTTATCTCAAAGAAAGGGGCCACCGTGTTTCTGTATCTCTATTATGTTGGTGCGGCTTCGGAACTTTTAAATATCTTGATATATCTCGAGAACTACGCATCTGATCAAAAAATATCATAGAACATAAAAAGTAGGAAACTTAATTCTCTACAAAAAAGGTCTCTTAACATTTTGCCATAGCTCGCTTCGTTTCCGAGATATTTGCAGATTTATCTCAAGGGAAGGGGCCTGACGGACATATTTCGAGATATTTCTTCTTCTTGTTGTTCTTCTTCTGCACAGCTAAGCTGGAAGTGGCATTTGCGGCTCGCACTAGTGCAGAGTTATCTCAAAGAAAGGGGCCACGGTGTTTCTGTATCCCTATTATGTTGGTGCGGCTTCGGAACTTTTAAATATCTCGATATATCTCGAAAACTACGCTTCTGATCAAAAAATATCATAGAACATAAATTGTAGGAAACATAATTCTCTACAAAAAACGTGTCTTAACATTTTCCCATAGCTCGCTTCGTTTCCGAGATATTTGCAGATTCAGCTCAAAGGAACTGGCCTGACGGACATATTTCGAGATATTTCTTCTTCTTGTTGTTCTTCCTCTGCACAGCTAAGCTGGAACTGGCATTTGCAGCTCGCAATAGTGCAGAGTTATCTCAAAGAAAGGGGCCACGGTGTTTCTGTATCTCCATTATGTTGGTGCGGCTTCGGAACTTTTAAATATCTTGATATATCTCGAGAACTACGCATCTGATCAAAAAATATCATAGAACATAAAAAGTAGGAAACTTAATTCTCTACAAAAAAGGTCTCTTAACATTTTGCCATAGCTCGCTTCGTTTCCGAGATATTTGCAGATTTATCTCAAGGGAAGGGGCCTGACGGACATATTTCGAGATATTTCTTCTTCTTGTTGTTCTTCTTCTGCACAGCTAAGCTGGAAGTGGCATTTGCGGCTCGCAATAGTGCAGAGTTATCTCAAAGAAAGGGGCCACGGTGTTTCTGTATCTCTATTATGTTGGTGCGGCTTCGGAACTTTTAAATATCTTGATATATCTCGAGAACTACGCATCTGATCAAAAAATATCATAGACGATAAAAAGTAGGAAACTTAATTCTCTACAAAAAAGGTCTCTTAACATTTTGCCATAGCTCGCTTCGTTTCCGAGATATTTGCAGATTTATCTCAAGGGAAGGGGCCTGACGGACATATTTCGAGATATTTCTTCTTCTTGTTGTTCTTCTTCTGCACAGCTAAGCTGGAAGTGGCATTTGCGGCTCGCACTAGTGCAGAGTTATCTCAAAGAAAGGGGCCACGGTGTTTCTGTATCCCTATTATGTTGGTGCGGCTTCGGAACTTTTAAATATCTCGATATATCTCGAAAACTACGCTTCTGATCCAAAAATATCATAGAACATGAATTGTAGGAAACATAATTCTCTACAAAAAACGTCTCTTAACATTTTGCCATAGCTCGCTTCGTTTCCGAGATATTTGCAGATTCAGCTCAAAGGAACTGGCCTGACGGACATATTTCGAGATATTTCTTCTTCTTGTTGTTCTTCCTCTGCACAGCTAAGCTGGAAGTGGCATTTGCAGCTCGCAATAGTGCAGAGTTATCTCAAAGAAAGGGGCCACGGTGTTTCTGTATCTCTATTATGTTGGTGCGGCTTCGGAACTTTTAAATATCTTGATATATCTCGAGAACTACGCATCTGATCAAAAAATATCATAGAACATAAAAAGTAGGAAACTTAATTCTCTACAAAAAAGGTCTCTTAACATTTTGCCATAGCTCGCTTCGTTTCCGAGATATTTGCAGATTTATCTCAAGGGAAGGGGCCTGACGGACATATTTCGAGATATTTCTTCTTCTTGTTGTTCTTCTTCTGCACAGCTAAGCTGGAAGTGGCATTTGCGGCTCGCACTAGTGCAGAGTTATCTCAAAGAAAGGGGCCACGGTGTTTCTGTATCTCTATTATGTTGGTGCGGTTTCGGAACTTTTAAATATCTTGATATATCTCGAGAACTACGCATCTGATCAAAAAATATCATAGAACATAAAAAGTAGGAAACTTAATTCTCTGCAAATAAGGTCTCTTAACATTTTGCCATAGCTCGCTTCGTTTCCGAGATATTTGCAGATTTATCTCAAGGGAAGGGGCCTGACGGACATATTTCGAGATATTTCTTCTTCTTGTTGTTCTTCTTCTGCGCAGCTAAGCTGGAAGTGGCATTTGCAGCTCGCAATAGTGCAGAGATATCTCAAAGACAGGGGCCACGGTGTTTCTGTATCTCTATTATGTTGGTGCGGCTTCGGAACTTTTAAATATCTTGATATATCTCGAGAACTACGCATCTGATCAAAAAATATCATAGAACATAAAAAGTAGGAAACTTAATTCTCTACAAAAAAGGTCTCTTAATATTTTGCCATAGCTCGCTTCGTTTCCGAGATATTTGCAGATATATCTCAAGGGAAGGGGCCTGACGGACATATTTCGAGATATTTCTTCTTCTTGTTGTTCTTCTTCTGCACAGCTAAGCTGGAAGTGGCATTTGCGGCTCGCACTAGTGCAGAGTTATCTCAACGAAAGGGGCCACGGTGTTTCTGTATCTATTATGTTGGTGCGGCTTCGGAACTTTTAAATATCTCGATATATCTCGAAAACTACGCTTCTGATCAAAAAATATCATAGAACATAAATTGTAGGAAACATAATTCTCTACAAAAAAGGTCTCTTAACATTTTGCCATAGCCTGCTTCGTTTCCGAGATATTTGCAGATATATCTCAAGGGAAGGGGCCTGACGAACATATTTCGAGATATTTCTTCTTCTTGTTGTTCTTCTTCTGCACAGCTAAGCTGGAAGTTGCATTTGCGGCTCGCACTAGTGCAGAGTTATCTCAACGAAAGGGGCCACGGTGTTTCTGTATCTATTATGTTGGTGCGGCTTCGGAACTTTTAAATATCTCGATATATCTCGAAAACTACGCTTCTGATCAAAAAATATCATAGAACATAAATTGTAGGAAACATAATTCTCTACAAAAAAGGTCTCTTAACATTTCGCCATAGCTCGCTTCGTTTCCGAGATATTTGCAGATTTATCTCAAGGGAAGGGGCCTGACGGACATATTTCGAGATATTTCTTCTTCTTGTTGTTCTTCTTCTGCACAGCTAAGCTGGAAGTGGCATTTGCGGCTCGCACTAGTGCAGAGTTATCTCAAAGAAAGGGGCCACGGTGTTTCTGTATCCCTATTATGTTGGTGCGGCTTCGGAACTTTTAAATATCTCGATATATCTCGAAAACTACGCTTCTGATCAAAAAATATCATAGAACATAAATTGTAGGAAACATAGTTCTCTATAAAAAACGTCTCTTAACATTTTGCCATAGCTCGCTTCGTTTCCGAGATATTTGCAGATTCAGCTCAAAGGAACTGGCCTGACGGACATATTTCGAGATATTTCTTCTTCTTGTTGTTCTTCTTCTGCACAGCTAAGCTGGAAGTGGCATTTGCGGCTCGCACTAGTGCAGAGTTATCTCAAAGAAAGGGGCCACGGTGTTTCTGTATCCCTATTATGTTGGTGCGGCTTCGGAACTTTTAAATATCTCGATATATCTCGAAAACTACGCTTCTGATCAAAAAATATCATAGAACATAAATTGTAGGAAACATAATTCTCTACAAAAAACGTCTCTTAACATTTTCCCATAGCTCGCTTCGTTTCCGAGATATTTGCAGATTCAGCTCAAAGGAACTGGCCTGACGGACATATTTCGAGATATTTCTTCTTCTTGTTGTTCTTCCTCTGCACAGCTAAGCTGGAAGTGGCATTTGCAGCTCGCAATAGTGCAGAGTTATCTCAAAGAAAGGGGCCACGGTGTTTCTGTATCTCTATTATGTTGGTGCGGCTTCGGAACTTTTAAATATCTTGATATATCTCGAGAACTACGCATCTGATCAAAAAATATCATAGAACGTAAAAAGTAGGAAACTTAATTCTCTACAAAAAAGGTCTCTTAACATTTTGCCATAGCTCGCTTCGTTTCCGAGATATTTGCAGATTTATCTCAAGGGAAGGGGCCTGACGGACATATTTCGAGATATTTCTTCTTCTTGTTGTTCTTCTTCTGCACAGCTAAGCTGGAAGTGGCATTTGCGGCTCGCACTAGTGCAGAGTTATCTCAAAGAAAGGGGCCACGGTGTTTCTGTATCTCTATTATGTTGGTGCGGTTTCGGAACTTTTAAATATCTTGATATATCTCGAGAACTACGCATCTGATCAAAAAATATCATAGAACATAAAAAGTAGGAAACTTAATTCTCTGCAAATAAGGTCTCTTAACATTTTGCCATAGCTCGCTTCGTTTCCGAGATATTTGCAGATTTATCTCAAGGGAAGGGGCCTGACGGACATATTTCGAGATATTTCTTCTTCTTGTTGTTCTTCTTCTGCGCAGCTAAGCTGGAAGTGGCATTTGCAGCTCGCAATAGTGCAGAGATATCTCAAAGACAGGGGCCACGCTGTTTCTGTATCTCTATTATGTTGGTGCGGCTTCGGAACTTTTAAATATCTTGATATATCTCGAGAACTACGCATCTGATCAAAAAATATCATAGACGATACAAAGTAGGAAACTTAATTCTCTACAAAAAAGGTCTCTTAACATTTTGCCATAGCTCGCTTCGTTTCCGAGATATTTGCAGATTTATCTCAAGGGAAGGGGCCTGACGGACATATTTCGAGATATTTCTTCTTCTTGTTGTTCTTCTTCTGCACAGCTAAGCTGGAAGTGGCATTTGCGGCTCGCACTAGTGCAGAGTTATCTCAAAGAAAGGGGCCACGGTGTTTCTGTATCCCTATTATGTTGGTGCGGCTTCGGAACTTTTAAATATCTCGATATATCTCGAAAACTACGCTTCTGATCAAAAAATATCATAGAACATGAATTGTAGGAAACATAATTCTCTACAAAAAACGTCTCTTAACATTTTGCCATAGCTCGCTTTGTTTCCGAGATATTTGCAGATTCAGCTCAAAGGAACTGGCCTGACGGACATATTTCGAGATATTTCTTCTTCTTGTTGTTCTTCCTCTGCACAGCTAAGCTGGAAGTGGCATTTGCAGCTCGCAATAGTGCAGAGTTATCTCAAAGAAAGGGGCCACGGTGTTTCTGTATCTCTATTATGTTGGTGCGGCTTCGGAACTTTTAAATATCTTGATATATCTCGAGAACTACGCATCTGATCAAAAAATATCATAGAACATAAAAAGTAGGAAACTTAATTCTCTACAAAAAAGGTCTCTTAACATTTTGCCATAGCTCGCTTCGTTTCCGAGATATTTGCAGATTTATCTCAAGGGAAGGGGCCTGACGGACATATTTCGAGATATTTCTTCTTCTTGTTGTTCTTCTTCTGCACAGCTAAGCTGGAAGTGGCATTTGCGGCTCGCACTAGTGCAGAGTTATCTCAAAGAAAGGGGCCACGGTGTTTCTGTATCTCTATTATGTTGGTGCGGCTTCGGTTCTTTTAAATATCTCGATATATCTCGAAAACTACGCTTCTGATCAAAAAATATCATAGAACATAAATTGTAGGAAACAGAATTCTCTACAAAAAAGGTCTGTTAACATTTTGCCATAGCTCGCTTCGTTTCCGAGATATTTGCAGATATATCTCAAGGGAAGGGGCCTGACGGACATATTTCGAGATATTTCTTCTTCTTGTTGTTCTTCTTCTGCACAGCTAAGCTGGAAGTGGCATTTACAGCTCGCAATAGTGCAGAGTTATCTCAAAGAAAGGGGCCACGGTGTTTCTGTATCTCTATTATGTTGGTGCGACTTCGGAACTTTTAAATATCTTGATATATCTCGAGAACTACGCATCTGATCAAAAAATATCATAGAACATAAAAAGTAGGAAACTTAATTCTCTACAAAAAAGGTCTCTTAACATTTCGCCATAGCTCGATTCGTTTCCGAGATATTTGCAGATTTATCTCAAGGGAAGGGGCCTGACGGACATATTTCGAGATATTTCTTCTTCTTGTTGTTCTTCTTCTGCACAGCTAAGCTGGAAGTGGCATTTGCGGCTCGCACTAGTGCAGAGTTATCTCAAAGAAAGGGGCCACGGTGTTTCTGTATCCCTATTATGTTGGTGCGGCTTCGGAACTTTTAAATATCTCGATATATCTCGAAAACTACGCTTCTGATCAAAAAATATCATAGAACATAAATTGTAGGAAACATAATTCTCTATAAAAAACGTCTCTTAACATTTTGCCATAGCTCGCTTCGTTTCCGAGATATTTGCAGATTCAGCTCAAAGGAACTGGCCTGACGGACATATTTCGAGATATTTCTTCTTCTTGTTGTTCTTCCTCTGCACAGCTAAGCTGGAAGTGGCATTTGCAGCTCGCAATAGTGCAGAGTTATCTCAAAGAAAGGGGCCACGGTGTTTCTGTATCTCTATTATGTTGGTGCGGCTTCGGAACTTTTAAATATCTTGATGTATCTCGAGAACTACGCATCTGATCAAAAAATATCATAGAACATAAAAAGTAGGAAACTTAATTCTCTACAAAAAACGTCTCTTAACATTTTGCCATAGCTCGCTTCGTTTCCGAGATATTTGCAGATATATCTCAAGGGAAGGGGCCTGACGGACATATTTCGAGATATTTCTTCTTCTTGTTGTTCTTCTTCTGCACAGCTAAGCTGGAAGTGGCATTTACAGCTCGCAATAGTGCAGAGTTATCTCAAAGAAAGGGGCCACGGTGTTTCTGTATCTCTATTATGTTGGTGCGGCTTCGGAACTTTTAAATATCTTAATATATCTCGAGAACTACGCATCTGATCAAAAAATATCATAGAAGATAAAAAGTAGGAAACTTAATTCTCTACAAAAAAGGTCTCTTAACATTTTGCCATAGCTCGCTTCGTTTCCGAGATATTTGCAGATTTATCTCAAGGGAGGGGCCTGACGGACATATTTCGAGATATTTCTTCTTCTTGTTGTTCTTCTTCTGCACAGCTAAGCTGGAAGTGGCATTTGCGGCTCGCACTAGTGCAGAGTTATCTCAAAGAAAGGGGCCACGGTGTTTCTGTATCTCTATTATGTTGGTGCGGTTTCGGAACTTTTAAATATCTTGATATATCTCGAGAACTACGCATCTGATCAAAAAATATCATAGAACATAAAAAGTAGGAAACTTAATTCTCTGCAAATAAGGTCTCTTAACATTTTGCCATAGCTCGCTTCGTTTCCGAGATATTTGCAGATTTATCTCAAGGGAAGGGGCCTGACGGACATATTTCGAGATATTTCTTCTTCTTGTTGTTCTTCTTCTGCGCAGCTAAGCTGGAAGTGGCATTTGCAGCTCGCAATAGTGCAGAGATATCTCAAAGACAGGGGCCACGCTGTTTCTGTATCTCTATTATGTTGGTGCGGCTTCGGAACTTTTAGATATCTTGATATATCTCGAGAACTACGCATCTGATCAAAAAATATCATAGAACATAAAAAGTAGGAAACTTAATTCTCTACAAAAAAGGTCTCTTAACATTTTGCCATAGCTCTCTTCGTTTCCGAGATATTTGCAGATTTATCTCAAGGGAAGGGGCCTGACGGACATATTTCGAGATATTTCTTCTTCTTGTTGTTCTTCTTCTGCACAGCTAAGCTGGAAGTGGCATTTGCGGCTCGCACTAGTGCAGAGTTATCTCAACGAAAGGGGCCACGGTGTTTCTGTATCTCTATTATGTTGGTGCGGCTTCGGAACTTTTAAATATCTCGATATATCTCGAAAACTACGGTTCTGATCAAAAAATATCATAGAACATAAATTGTAGGAAACTTAATTCTCTACAAAAAAGGTCTCTTAACATTTTGCCATAGCTCTCTTCGTTTCCGAGATATTTGCAGATTTATCTCAAGGGAAGGGGCCTGACGGACATATTTCGAGATATTTCTTCTTCTTGTTGTTCTTCCTCTGCACAGCTAAGCTGGAAGTGGCATTTGCAGCTCGCAATAGTGCAGAGTTATCTCAAAGAAAGGGGCCACGGTGTTTCTGTATCTCTATTATGTTGGTGCGGCTTCGGAACTTTTAAATATCTTGATGTATCTCGAGAACTACGCATCTGATCAAAAAATATCATAGAACATAAAAAGTAGGAAACTTAATTCTCTACAAAAAACGTCTCAACATTTTGCCATAGCTCGCTTCGTTTCCGAGATATTTGCAGATATATCTCAAGGGAAGGGGCCTGACGGACATATTTCGAGATATTTCTTCTTCTTGTTGTTCTTCTTCTGCACAGCTAAGCTGGAAGTGGCATTTACAGCTCGCAATAGTGCAGAGTTATCTCAAAGAAAGGGGCCACGGTGTTTCTGTATCTCTATTATGTTGGTGCGGCTTCGGAACTTTTAAATATCTTAATATATCTCGAGAACTACGCATCTGATCAAAAAATATCATAGAAGATAAAAAGTAGGAAACTTAATTCTCTACAAAAAAGGTCTCTTAACATTTTGCCATAGCTCGCTTCGTTTCCGAGATATTTGCAGATTTATCTCAAGGGAGGGGCCTGACGGACATATTTCGAGATATTTCTTCTTCTTGTTGTTCTTCTTCTGCACAGCTAAGCTGGAAGTGGCATTTGCGGCTCGCACTAGTGCAGAGTTATCTCAAAGAAAGGGGCCACGGTGTTTCTGTATCTCTATTATGTTGGTGCGGTTTCGGAACTTTTAAATATCTTGATATATCTCGAGAACTACGCATCTGATCAAAAAATATCATAGAACATAAAAAGTAGGAAACTTAATTCTCTGCAAATAAGGTCTCTTAACATTTTGCCATAGCTCGCTTCGTTTCCGAGATATTTGCAGATTTATCTCAAGGGAAGGGGCCTGACGGACATATTTCGAGATATTTCTTCTTCTTGTTGTTCTTCTTCTGCGCAGCTAAGCTGGAAGTGGCATTTGCAGCTCGCAATAGTGCAGAGATATCTCAAAGACAGGGGCCACGCTGTTTCTGTATCTCTATTATGTTGGTGCGGCTTCGGAACTTTTAGATATCTTGATATATCTCGAGAACTACGCATCTGATCAAAAAATATCATAGAACATAAAAAGTAGGAAACTTAATTCTCTACAAAAAAGGTCTCTTAACATTTTGCCATAGCTCTCTTCGTTTCCGAGATATTTGCAGATTTATCTCAAGGGAAGGGGCCTGACGGACATATTTCGAGATATTTCTTCTTCTTGTTGTTCTTCTTCTGCACAGCTAAGCTGGAAGTGGCATTTGCGGCTCGCACTAGTGCAGAGTTATCTCAACGAAAGGGGCCACGGTGTTTCTGTATCTCTATTATGTTGGAGCGGCTTCGGAACTTTTAAATATCTCGATATATCTCGAAAACTACGGTTCTGATCAAAAAATATCATAGAACATAAATTGTAGGAAACTTAATTCTCTACAAAAAAGGTCTCTTAACATTTTGCCATAGCTCTCTTCGTTTCCGAGATATTTGCAGATTTATCTCAAGGGAAGGGGCCTGACGGACATATTTCGAGATATTTCTTCTTCTTGTTGTTCTTCCTCTGCACAGCTAAGCTGGAAGTGGCATTTGCAGCTCGCAATAGTGCAGAGTTATCTCAAAGAAAGGGGCCACGGTGTTTCTGTATCTCTATTATGTTGGTGCGGCTTCGGAACTTTTAAATATCTTAATATATCTCGAGAACTACGCATCTGATCAAAAAATATCATAGAAGATAAAAAGTAGGAAACTTAATTCTCTACAAAAAAGGTCTCTTAATATTTTGCCATAGCTCTCTTCGTTTCCGAGATATTTGCAGATTTATCTCAAGGGAAGGGGCCTGACGGACATATTTCGAGATATTTCTTCTTCTTGTTGTTCTTCTTCTGCACAGCTAAGCTGGAAGTGGCATTTACAGCTCGCAATAGTGCGGAGTTATCTCAAAGAAAGGGGCCACGGTGTTTCTGTATCTCTATTATGTTGGTGCGGCTTCGGAACTTTTAAATATCTTGATATATCTCGAAAACTACGCTTCTGATCAAAAAATATCATAGAACATAAATTGTAGGAAACATAATTCTCTATAAAAAACGTCTCTTAACATTTTGCCATAGCTCGCTTCGTTTCCGAGATATTTGCAGATTCAGCTCAAAGGAACTGGCCTGACGGACATATTTCGAGATATTTCTTCTTCTTGTTGTTCTTCCTCTGCACAGCTAAGCTGGAAGTGGCATTTGCAGCTCGCAATAGTGCAGAGTTATCTCAAAGAAAGGGGCCACGGTGTTTCTGTATCTCTATTATGTTGGTGCGGCTTCGGAACTTTTAAATATCTTGATGTATCTCGAGAACTACGCATCTGATCAAAAAATATCATAGAACATAAAAAGTAGGAAACTTAATTCTCTACAAAAAACGTCTCTTAACATTTTGCCTTAGCTCGCTTCGTTTCCGAGATATTTGCAGATATATCTCAAGGGAAGGGGCCTGACGGACATATTTCGAGATATTTCTTCTTCTTGTTGTTCTTCTTCTGCACAGCTAAGCTGGAAGTGGCATTTACAGCTCGCAATAGTGCAGAGTTATCTCAAAGAAAGGGGCCACGGTGTTTCTGTATCTCTATTATGTTGGTGCGGCTTCGGAACTTTTAAATATCTTAATATATCTCGAGAACTACGCATCTGATCAAAAAATATCATAGATGATAAAAAGTAGGAAACTTAATTCTCTACAAAAAAGGTCTCTTAACATTTTGCCATAGCTCGCTTCGTTTCCGAGATATTTGCAGATTTATCTCAAGGGAAGGGGCCTGACGGACATATTTCGAGATATTTCTTCTTCTTGTTGTTCTTCTTCTGCACAGCTAAGCTGGAAGTGGCATTTGCGGCTCGCACTAGTGCAGAGTTATCTCAAAGAAAGGGGCCACGGTGTTTCTGTATCTCTATTATGTTGGTGCGGTTTCGGAACTTTTAAATATCTTGATATATCTCGAGAACTACGCATCTGATCAAAAAATATCATAGAACATAAAAAGTAGGAAACTTAATTCTCTGCAAATAAGGTCTCTTAACATTTTGCCATAGCTCGCTTCGTTTCCGAGATATTTGCAGATTTATCTCAAGGGAAGGGGCCAGACGGACATATTTCGAGATATTTCTTCTTCTTGTTGTTCTTCTTCTGCGCAGCTAAGCTGGAAGTGGCATTTGCAGCTCGCAATAGTGCAGAGATATCTCAAAGACAGGGGCCACGCTGTTTCTGTATCTCTATTATGTTGGTGCGGCTTCGGAACTTTTAAATATCTTGACATATCTCGAGAGCTACGAGTCTGATCAAAAAATATCATAGAACATAAAAAGTAGGAAACATAATTCTCTACAAAAAAGGTCTCTTAACATTTTGCCATAGCTCGCTTCGTTTCCGAGATATTTGCAGATTTATCTCAAGGGAAGGGGCCTGACGGACATATTTCGAGATATTTCTTCTTCTTGTTGTTCTTCTTCTGCACAGCTAAGCTGGAAGTGGCATTTGCGGCTCGCACTAGTGCAGAGTTATCTCAACGAAAGGGGCCACGGTGTTTCTGTATCTCTATTATGTTGGTGCGGCTTCGGAACTTTTAAATATCTCGATATATCTCGAAAACTACGCTTCTGATCAAAAAATATCATAGAACATAAATTGTAGGAAACATAATTCTCTATAAAAAACGTCTCTTAACATTTTGCCATAGCTCGCTTCGTTTCCGAGATATTTGCAGATTCAGCTCAAAGGAACTGGCCTGACGGACATATTTCGAGATATTTCTTCTTCTTGTTGTTCTTCCTCTGCACAGCTAAGCTGGAAGTGGCATTTGCAGCTCGCAATAGTGCAGAGTTATCTCAAAGAAAGGGGCCACGGTGTTTCTGTATCTCTATTATGTTGGTGCGGCTTCGGAACTTTTAAATATCTTGATATATCTCGAGAACTACGCATCTGATCAAAAAATATCATAGAACATAAAAAGTAGGAAGCTTAATTCTCTACAAAAGAGGTCTCTTAACATTTTGCCATAGCTCGCTTCGTTTCCGAGATATTTGCAGATATATCTCAAGGGAAGGGGCCTGACGGACATATTTCGAGATATTTCTTCTTCTTGTTGTTCTTCTTCTGCACAGCTAAGCTGGAAGTGGCATTTACAGCTCGCAATAGTGCAGAGTTATCTCAAAGAAAGGGGCCACGGTGTTTCTGTATCTCTATTATGTTGGTGCGGCTTCGGAACTTTTAAATATCTTGATATATCTCGAGAACTACGCATCAGATAAAAAAATATCATAGAACATAAAAAGTAGGAAACTTAAGTCTCTACAAAAAAGGTCTCTTAACATTTTGCCATAGCTCTCTTCGTTTCCGAGATATTTGCAGATTTATCTCAAGGGAAGGGGCCTGACGGACATATTTCGAGATATTTCTTCTTCCTGATGTTCTTCTTCTGCACAGCTAAGCTGGAAGTGGCATTTGCAGCTCGCAATAGTGCAGAGTTATCTCAAAGAAAGGGGCCACGGTTTTTCTGTATCTCTATTATGTTGGTGCGGCTTCGGAACTTTTAAATATCTTGATATATCTCGAGAACTACGCATCTGATCAAAAAATATCATAGAACATAAAACGTAGGAAACTTAATTCTCTACAAAAAAGGTCTCTCACCATTTTGCCATAGCTCGCTTCGTTTCCGAGATATTTGCAGATTTATCTCAAGGGAAGGGGCCTGACGGACATATTTCGAGATATTTCTTCTTCTTGTTGTTCTTCTTCTGCACAGCTCAGCTGGAAGTGGCATTTGCGGCTCGCACTAGTGCAGAGTTATCTCAAAGAAAGGGGCCACGGTGTTTCTGTATCTCTATTATGTTGGTGCGGCTTTGGAACTTTTAAATATCTCGATATATCTCGAAAACTACGCTTCTGACCAAAAAATATCATAGAACGTAAATTGTACGAAACATAATTCTCTACAAAAAAGGTCTCTTAACATTTTGCCATAGCTCGCTTCGTTTCCGAGATATTTGCAGATTCAGCTCAAAGGAACTGGCCTGACGGACATATTTCGAGATATTTCTTCTTCTTGTTGTTCTTCCTCTGCACAGCTAAGCTGGAAGTGGCATTTGCAGCTCGCAATAGTGCAGAGTTATCTCAAAGAAAGGGGCCACGGTGTTTCTGTATCTCTATTATGTTGGTGCGGTTTCGGAACTTTTAAATATCTTGATATATCTCGAGAACTACGCATCTGATCAAAAAATATCATAGAACATAAAAAGTAGGAAGCTTAATTCTCTACAAAAGAGGTCTCTTAACATTTTGCCATAGCTCGCTTCGTTTCCGAGTTATTTGCAGATTTATCTCAAGGGAAGGGGCCTAACGGACATATTTCGAGATATTTCTTCTTCTTGTTGTTCTTCTTCTGCACAGCTAAACTGGAAGTGGCATTTCCAGCTCGCAGTAGTGCAGAGTTATCTCAAAGAAAGGGGCCACGGTGTTTCTGTATGTCTATTATGTTGGTGCGGCTTCGGAACTTTTAAATATCTCGATATATCTCGAAAACTACGCTTCTGATCAAAAAATATCATAGAACATAAATTGTAGGAAACATAATTCTCTACAAAAAAGGTCTCTTAACATTTTGCCATAGCTCGCTTCGTTTCCGAGATATTTGCAGATATATCTCAAGGGAAGGGGCCTGACGGACATATTTCGAGATATTTCTTCTTCTTGTTGTTCTTCTTCTGCACAGCTAAGCTGGAAGTGGCATTTACAGCTCGCAATAGTGCAGAGTTATCTCAAAGAAAGGGGCCACGGTGTTTCTGTATCTCTATTATGTTGGTGCGGCTTCGGAACTTTTAAATATCTTGATATATCTGGAGAACTACGCATCAGATCAAAAAATATCATAGAACATAAAAAGTAGGAAACTTAATTCTCTACAAAAAAGGTCTCTTAACATTTTGCCATAGCTCTCTTCGTTTCCGAGATATTTGCAGATTTATCTCAAGGGAAGGGGCCTGACGGACATATTTCGAGATATTTCTTCTTCTTGATGTTCTTCTTCTGCACAGCTAAGCTGGAAGTGGCATTTGCAGCTCGCAATAGTGCAGAGTTATCTCAAAGAAAGGGGCCACGGTGTTTCTGTATCTCTATTATGTTGGTGCGGCTTTGGAACTTTTAAATATCTCGATATATCTCGAAAACTACGCTTCTGACCAAAAAATATCATAGAACATAAATTGTACGAAACATAATTCTCTACAAAAAAGGTCTCTTAACATTTTGCCATAGCTCGCTTCGTTTCCGAGATATTTGCAGATATATCTCAAGGGAAGGGGCCTGACGGACATATTTCGAGATATTTCTTCTTCTTGTTGTTCTTCTTCTGCACAGCTAAGCTGGAAGTGGCATTTGCGGCTCGCACTAGTGCAGAGTTATCTCAACGAAAGGGGCCACGGTGTTTCTGTATCTCTATTATGTTGGTGCGGCTTCGGAACTTTTAAATATCTCGATATATCTCGAAAACTACGCTTCTGATCAAAAAATATCGTAGAACATAAATTGTAGGAAACATAATTCTCTACAAAAAACGTCTCTTAACATTTTGCCATAGCTCGCTTCGTTTCCGAGATATTTGCAGATTCAGCTCAAAGGAACTGGCCTGACGGACATATTTCGAGATATTTCTTCTTCTTGTTGTTCTTCCTCTGCACAGCTAAGCTGGAAGTGGCATTTGCAGCTCGCAATAGTGCAGAGTTATCTCAAAGAAAGGTGCCACGGTGTTTCTGTATCTCTATTATGTTGGTGCGGCTTTGGAACTTTTAAATATCTCGATATATCTCGAAAACTACGCTTCTGATCAAAAAATATCATAGAACATAAATTGTAGGAAACATAATTCTCTACAAAAAGGGTCTCTTAACATTTTGCCATAGCTCTCTTCGTTTCCGAGATATTTGCAGATTTATCTCAAGGGAAGGGGCCTGACGGACATATTTCGAGATATTTCTTCTTCTTGATGTTCTTCTTCTGCACAGCTAAGCTGGAAGTGGCATTTGCAGCTCGCAATAGTGCAGAGTTATCTCAAAGAAAGGGGCCACGGTGTTTCTGTATCTCTATTATGTTGGTGCGGCTTCGGAACTTTTAAATATCTTGATATATCTCGAGAACTACGCATCTGATCAAAAAATATCATAGAACATAAAACGTAGGAAACTTAATTCTCTACAAAAAAGGTCTCTCAGCATTTTGCCATAGCTCGCTTCGTTTCCGAGATATTTGCAGATATATCTCAAGGGAAGGGGCCTGACGGACATATTTCGAGATATGTCTTCTTCTTGTTGTTCTTCTTCTGCACAGCTAAGCTGGAAGTGGCATTTACAGCTCGCAATAGTGCAGAGTTATCTCAAAGAAAGGGGCCACGGTGTTTCTGTATCTCTATTATGTTGGTGCGGCTTCGGAACTTTTAAATATCTTGATATATCTCGAGAACTACGCATCAGATCAAAAAATATCATAGAACATAAAAAGTAGGAAACTTAATTCCCTACAAAAAAGGTCTCTCAACATTTTGCCATAGCTCGCTTCGTTTCCGAGATATTTGCAGATTTATCTCAAGGGAAGGGGCCTGACGGACATATTTCGAGATATTTCTTCTTCTTGTTGTTCTTCTTCTGCACAGCTAAGCTGGAAGTGGCATTTGCGGCTCGCAATAGTGCAGAGTTATCTCAAAGAAAGGGGCCACGGTGTTTCTGTATCTCTATTATGTTGGTGCGGCTTCGGAACTTTTAAATATCTTGATATATCTCGAGAACTACGCATCAGATCAAAAAATATCATAGAACATAAAAAGTAGGAAACTTAATTCTCTACAAAAAAGGTCTCTTAACATTTTGCCATAGCTCTCTTCGTTTCCGAGATATTTGCAGATTTATCTCAAGGGAAGGGGCCTGACGGACATATTTCGAGATATTTCTTCTTCTTGATGTTCTTCTTCTGCACAGCTAAGCTGGAAGTGGCATTTGCAGCTCGCAATAGTGCAGAGTTATCTCAAAGAAAGGGGCCACGGTGTTTCTGTATCTCTATTATGTTGGTGCGGCTTCGGAACTTTTAAATATCTTGATATATCTCGAGAACTACGCATCTGATCAAAAAATATCATAGAACGTAAAACGTAGGAAACTTAATTCTCTACAAAAAAGGTCTCTCAACATTTTGCCATAGCTCGCTTCGTTTCCGAGATATTTGCAGATTTATCTCAAGGGAAGGGGCCTGACGGACATATTTCGAGATATTTCTTCTTCTTGTTGTTCTTCTTCTGCACAGCTAAGCTGGAAGTGGCATTTGCGGCTCGCACTAGTGCAGAGTTATCTCAACGAAAGGGGCCACGGTGTTTCTGTATCTCTATTATGTTGGTGCGGCTTCGGAACTTTTAAATATCTCGATGTATCTCGAAAACTACGCTTCTGATCAAAAAATATCATAGAACATAAATTGTAGGAAGCATAATTCTCTACAAAAAAGGTCTCTTAACATTTTGCCATAGCTCGCTTCGTTTCCGAGATATTTGCAGATTTATCTCAAGGGAAGGGGCCTGACGGACATATTTCGAGATATTTCTTCTTCTTGTTGTCCTTCTTCTGCACAGCTAAGCTGGAAGTGGCATTTACAGCTCGCAATCGTGCAGAGTTATCTCAAAGAAAGGGGCCACGGTGTTTCTGTATCTCTATTATGTTGGTGCGGCTTCGGAACTTTTAAATATCTCGATATATCTCGAAAACTACGCTTCTGATCAAAAAATATCATAGAACATAAATTGTAGGAAACATAATTCTCTATAAAAAACGTCTCTTAACATTTTGCCATAGCTCGCTTCGTTTCCGAGATATTTGCAGATTCAGCTCAAAGGAACTGGCCTGACGGACATATTTCGAGATATTTCTTCTTCTTGTTGTTCTTCCTCTGCACAGCTAAGCTGGAAGTGGCATTTGCAGCTCGCAATAGTGCAGAGTTATCTCAAAGAAAGGGGCCACGGTGTTTCTGTATCTCTATTATGTTGGTGCGGCTTCGGAACTTTTAAATATCTTAATATATCTCGAGAACTACGCATCTGATCAAAAAATATCATAGAAGATAAAAAGTAGGAAACTTAATTCTCTACAAAAAAGGTCTCTTAACATTTTGCCATAGCTCTCTTCGTTTCCGAGATATTTGCAGATTTATCTCAAGGGAAGGGGCCTGACGGACATATTTCGAGATATTTCTTCTTCTTGTTGTTCTTCTTCTGCACAGCTAAGCTGGAAGTGGCATTTACAGCTCGCAATAGTGCGGAGTTATCTCAAAGAAAGGGGCCACGGTGTTTCTGTATCTCTATTATGTTGGTGCGGCTTCGGAACTTTTAAATATCTTGATATATCTCGAGAACTACGCATCTGATCAAAAAATATCATAGAACATAAATTGTAGGAAACATAATTCTCTACAAAAAAGGTCTCTTAACATTTTGCCATAGCTCGCTTCGTTTCCGAGATATTTGCAGATATATCTCAAGGGAAGGGGCCTGACGAACATATTTCGAGATATTTGTTCTTCTTGTTGTTCTTCTTCTGCACAGCTAAGCTGGAAGTGGCATTTGCGGCTCGCACTAGTGCAGAGTTATCTCAACGAAAGGGGCCACGGTGTTTCTGTATCTCTATTATGTTGGTGCGGCTTCGGAACTTTTAAATATCTCGATGTATCTCGAAAACTACGCTTCTGATCAAAAAATATCATAGAACATAAATTGTAGGAAACATAATTCTCTATAAAAAACGTCTCTTAACATTTTGCCATAGCTCGCTTCGTTTCCGAGATATTTGCAGATTCAGCTCAAAGGAACTGGCCTGACGGACATATTTCGAGATATTTCTTCTTCTTGTTGTTCTTCCTCTGCACAGCTAAGCTGGAAGTGGCATTTGCAGCTCGCAATAGTGCAGAGTTATCTCAAAGAAAGGGGCCACGGTGTTTCTGTATCTCTATTATGTTGGTGCGGCTTCGGAACTTTTAAATATCTTGATGTATCTCGAGAACTACGCATCTGATCAAAAAATATCATAGAACATAAAAAGTAGGAAACTTAATTCTCTACAAAAAACGTCTCTTAACATTTTGCCATAGCTCGCTTCGTTTCCGAGATATTTGCAGATATATCTCAAGGGAAGGGGCCTGACGGACATATTTCGAGATATTTCTTCTTCTTGTTGTTCTTCTTCTGCACAGCTAAGCTGGAAGTGGCATTTACAGCTCGCAATAGTGCAGAGTTATCTCAAAGAAAGGGGCCACGGTGTTTCTGTATCTCTATTATGTTGGTGCGGCTTCGGAACTTTTAAATATCTTAATATATCTCGAGAACTACGCATCTGATCAAAAAATATCATAGATGATAAAAAGTAGGAAACTTAATTCTCTACAAAAAAGGTCTCTTAACATTTTGCCATAGCTCGCTTCGTTTCCGAGATATTTGCAGATTTATCTCAAGGGAAGGGGCCTGACGGACATATTTCGAGATATTTCTTCTTCTTGTTGTTCTTCTTCTGCACAGCTAAGCTGGAAGTGGCATTTGCGGCTCGCACTAGTGCAGAGTTATCTCAAAGAAAGGGGCCACGGTGTTTCTGTATCTCTATTATGTTGGTGCGGTTTCGGAACTTTTAAATATCTTGATATATCTCGAGAACTACGCATCTGATCAAAAAATATCATAGAACATAAAAAGTAGGAAACTTAATTCTCTGCAAATAAGGTCTCTTAACATTTTGCCATAGCTCGCTTCGTTTCCGAGATATTTGCAGATTTATCTCAAGGGAAGGGGCCTGACGGACATATTTCGAGATATTTCTTCTTCTTGTTGTTCTTCTTCTGCGCAGCTAAGCTGGAAGTGGCATTTGCAGCTCGCAATAGTGCAGAGATATCTCAAAGACAGGGGCCACGCTGTTTCTGTATCTCTATTATGTTGGTGCGGCTTCGGAACTTTTAAATATCTTGATATATCTCGAGAGCTACGAGTCTGATCAAAAAATATCATAGAACATAAAAAGTAGGAAACATAATTCTCTACAAAAAAGGTCTCTTAACATTTTGCCATAGCTCGCTTCGTTTCCGAGATATTTGCAGATTTATCTCAAGGGAAGGGGCCTGACGGACATATTTCGAGATATTTCTTCTTCTTGTTGTTCTTCTTCTGCACAGCTAAGCTGGAAGTGGCATTTGCGGCTCGCACTAGTGCAGAGTTATCTCAACGAAAGGGGCCACGGTGTTTCTGTATCTCTATTATGTTGGTGCGGCTTCGGAACTTTTAAATATCTCGATATATCTCGAAAACTACGCTTCTGATCAAAAAATATCATAGATGATAAAAAGTAGGAAACTTAATTCTCTACAAAAAAGGTCTCTTAACATTTTGCCATAGCTCGCTTCGTTTCCGAGATATTTGCAGATTTATCTCAAGGGAAGGGGCCTGACGGACATATTTCGAGATATTTCTTCTTCTTGTTGTTCTTCTTCTGCACAGCTAAGCTGGAAGTGGCATTTGCGGCTCGCACTAGTGCAGAGTTATCTCAAAGAAAGGGGCCACGGTGTTTCTGTATCTCTATTATGTTGGTGCGGTTTCGGAACTTTTAAATATCTTGATATATCTCGAGAACTACGCATCTGATCAAAAAATATCATAGAACATAAAAAGTAGGAAACTTAATTCTCTGCAAATAAGGTCTCTTAACATTTTGCCATAGCTCGCTTCGTTTCCGAGATATTTGCAGATTTATCTCAAGGGAAGGGGCCTGACGGACATATTTCGAGATATTTCTTCTTCTTGTTGTTCTTCTTCTGCGCAGCTAAGCTGGAAGTGGCATTTGCAGCTCGCAATAGTGCAGAGATATCTCAAAGACAGGGGCCACGCTGTTTCTGTATCTCTATTATGTTGGTGCGGCTTCGGAACTTTTAAATATCTTGATATATCTCGAGAGCTACGAGTCTGATCAAAAAATATCATAGAACATAAAAAGTAGGAAACATAATTCTCTACAAAAAAGGTCTCTTAACATTTTGCCATAGCTCGCTTCGTTTCCGAGATATTTGCAGATTTATCTCAAGGGAAGGGGCCTGACGGACATATTTCGAGATATTTCTTCTTCTTGTTGTTCTTCTTCTGCACAGCTAAGCTGGAAGTGGCATTTGCGGCTCGCACTAGTGCAGAGTTATCTCAACGAAAGGGGCCACGGTGTTTCTGTATCTCTATTATGTTGGTGCGGCTTCGGAACTTTTAAATATCTCGATATATCTCGAAAACTACGCTTCTGATCAAAAAATATCATAGAACATAAATTGTAGGAAACATAATTCTCTATAAAAAACGTCTCTTAACATTTTGCCATAGCTCGCTTCGTTTCCGAGATATTTGCAGATTCAGCTCAAAGGAACTGGCCTGACGGACATATTTCGAGATATTTCTTCTTCTTGTTGTTCTTCTTCTGCACAGCTAAGCTGGAAGTGGCATTTGCGGCTCGCACTAGTGCAGAGTTATCTCAACGAAAGGGGCCACGGTGTTTCTGTATCTCTATTATGTTGGTGCGGCATCGGAACTTTTAAATATCTCGATATATCTCGAAAACTACGCTTCTGATCAAAAAATATCATAGAACATAAATTGTAGGAAACATAATTCTCTATAAAAAACGTCTCTTAACATTTTGCCATAGCTCGCTTCGTTTCCGAGATATTTGCAGATTCAGCTCAAAGGAACTGGCCTGACGGACATATTTCGAGATATTTCTTCTTCTTGTTGTTCTTCCTCTGCACAGCTAAGCTGGAAGTGGCATTTGCAGCTCGCAATAGTGCAGAGTTATCTCAAAGAAAGGGGCCACGGTGTTTCTGTATCTCTATTATGTTGGTGCGGCTTCGGAACTTTTAAATATCTTGATATATCTCGAGAACTACGCATCTGATCAAAAAATATCATAGAACATAAAAAGTAGGAAGCTTAATTCTCTACAAAAGAGGTCTCTTAACATTTTGCCATAGCTCGCTTCGTTTCCGAGTTATTTGCAGATTTATCTCAAGGGAAGGGGCCTAACGGACATATTTCGAGATATTTCTTCTTCTTGTTGTTCTTCTTCTGCACAGCTAAACTGGAAGTGGCATTTCCAGCTCGCAGTAGTGCAGAGTTATCTCAAAGAAAGGGGCCACGGTGTTTCTGTATGTCTATTATGTTGGTGCGGCTTCGGAACTTTTAAATATCTCGATATATCTCGAAAACTACGCTTCTGATCAAAAAATATCATAGAACATAAATTGTAGGAAACATAATTCTCTACAAAAAAGGTCTCTTAACATTTTGCCATAGCTCGCTTCGTTTCCGAGATATTTGCAGATATATCTCAAGGGAAGGGGCCTGACGGACATATTTCGAGATATTTCTTCTTCTTGTTGTTCTTCTTCTGCACAGCTAAGCTGGAAGTGGCATTTACAGCTCGCAATAGTGCAGAGTTATCTCAAAGAAAGGGGCCACGGTGTTTCTGTATCTCTATTATGTTGGTGCGGCTTCGGAACTTTTAAATATCTTGATATATCTCGAGAACTACGCATCAGATAAAAAAATATCATAGAACGTAAAAAGTAGGAAACTTAATTCTCTACAAAAAAGGTCTCTTAACATTTTGTCATAGCTCTCTTCGTTTCCGAGATATTTGCAGATTTATCTCAAGGGAAGGGGCCTGACGGACATATTTCGAGATATTTCTTCTTCCTGATGTTCTTCTTCTGCACAGCTAAGCTGGAAGTGGCATTTGCAGCTCGCAATAGTGCAGAGTTATCTCAAAGAAAGGGGCCACGGTTTTTCTGTATCTCTATTATGTTGGTGCGGCTTCGGAACTTTTAAATATCTTGATATATCTCGAGAACTACGCATCTGATCAAAAAATATCATAGAACATAAAACGTAGGAAACTTAATTCTCTACAAAAAAGGTCTCTCACCATTTTGCCATAGCTCGCTTCGTTTCCGAGATATTTGCAGATTTATCTCAAGGGAAGGGGCCTGACGGACATATTTCGAGATATTTCTTCTTCTTGTTGTTCTTCTTCTGCACAGCTCAGCTGGAAGTGGCATTTGCGGCTCGCACTAGTGCAGAGTTATCTCAAAGAAAGGGGCCACGGTGTTTCTGTATCTCTATTATGTTGGTGCGGCTTTGGAACTTTTAAATATCTCGATATATCTCGAAAACTACGCTTCTGACCAAAAAATATCATAGAACATAAATTGTACGAAACATAATTCTCTACAAAAAAGGTCTCTTAACATTTTGCCATAGCTCGCTTCGTTTCCGAGATATTTGCAGATTCAGCTCAAAGGAACTGGCCTGACGGACATATTTCGAGATATTTCTTCTTCTTGTTGTTCTTCCTCTGCACAGCTAAGCTGGAAGTGGCATTTGCAGCTCGCAATAGTGCAGAGTTATCTCAAAGAAAGGGGCCACGGTGTTTCTGTATCTCTATTATGTTGGTGCGGTTTCGGAACTTTTAAATATCTTGATATATCTCGAGAACTACGCATCTGATCAAAAAATATCATAGAACATAAAAAGTAGGAAGCTTAATTCTCTACAAAAGAGGTCTCTTAACATTTTGCCATAGCTCGCTTCGTTTCCGAGTTATTTGCAGATTTATCTCAAGGGAAGGGGCCTAACGGACATATTTCGAGATATTTCTTCTTCTTGTTGTTCTTCTTCTGCACAGCTAAACTGGAAGTGGCATTTCCAGCTCGCAGTAGTGCAGAGTTATCTCAAAGAAAGGGGCCACGGTGTTTCTGTATGTCTATTATGTTGGTGCGGCTTCGGAACTTTTAAATATCTCGATATATCTCGAAAACTACGCTTCTGATCAAAAAATATCATAGAACATAAATTGTAGGAAACATAATTCTCTACAAAAAAGGTCTCTTAACATTTTGCCATAGCTCGCTTCGTTTCCGAGATATTTGCAGATATATCTCAAGGGAAGGGGCCTGACGGACATATTTCGAGATATTTCTTCTTCTTGTTGTTCTTCTTCTGCACAGCTAAGCTGGAAGTGGCATTTACAGCTCGCAATAGTGCAGAGTTATCTCAAAGAAAGGGGCCACGGTGTTTCTGTATCTCTATTATGTTGGTGCGGCTTCGGAACTTTTAAATATCTTGATATATCTGGAGAACTACGCATCAGATCAAAAAATATCATAGAACATAAAAAGTAGGAAACTTAATTCTCTACAAAAAAGGTCTCTTAACATTTTGCCATAGCTCTCTTCGTTTCCGAGATATTTGCAGATTTATCTCAAGGGAAGGGGCCTGACGGACATATTTCGAGATATTTCTTCTTCTTGATGTTCTTCTTCTGCACAGCTAAGCTGGAAGTGGCATTTGCAGCTCGCAATAGTGCAGAGTTATCTCAAAGAAAGGGGCCACGGTGTTTCTGTATCTCTATTATGTTGGTGCGGCTTTGGAACTTTTAA
The DNA here is from genome assembly GCF_051020975.1 of Osmia lignaria lignaria. Taxonomy (NCBI): domain Eukaryota; kingdom Metazoa; phylum Arthropoda; class Insecta; order Hymenoptera; family Megachilidae; genus Osmia; species Osmia lignaria. Next base: position 12,557,131 of record NW_027478163.1, read on the forward strand.
ATATCTCGATATATCTCGAAAACTACGCTTCTGACCAAAAAATATCATAGAACATAAATTGTACGAAACATAATTCTCTACAAAAAAGGTCTCTTAACATTTTGCCATAGCTCGCTTCGTTTCCGAGATATTTGCAGATATATCTCAAGGGAAGGGGCCTGACGGACATATTTCGAGATATTTCTTCTTCTTGTTGTTCTTCTTCTGCACAGCTAAGCTGGAAGTGGCATTTGCGGCTCGCACTAGTGCAGAGTTATCTCAACGAAAGGGGCCACGGTGTTTCTGTATCTCTATTATGTTGGTGCGGCTTCGGAACTTTTAAATATCTCGATATATCTCGAAAACTACGCTTCTGATCAAAAAATATCATAGAACATAAATTGTAGGAAACATAATTCTCTACAAAAAAGGTCTCTTAACATTTTGCCATAGCTCTCTTCGTTTCCGAGATATTTGCAGATTTATCTCAAGGGAAGGGGCCTGACGGACATATTTCGAGATATTTCTTCTTCTTGTTGTTCTTCTTCTGCACAGCTAAGCTGGAAGTGGCATTTACAGCTCGCAATACTGCAGAGTTATCTCAAAGAAAGGGGCCACGGTGTTTCTGTATCCCTATTATGTTGGTGCGGCTTCGGAACTTTTAAATATCTCGATATATCTCGAAAACTACGCTTCTGATCAAAAAATATCATAGAACATAAATTGTAGGAAACATAATTCTCTACAAAAAACGTCTCTTAACATTTTGCCATAGCTCGCTTCGTTTCCGAGATATTTGCAGATTCAGCTCAAAGGAACTGGCCTGACGGACATATTTCGAGATATTTCTTCTTCTTGTTGTTCTTCCTCTGCACAGCTAAGCTGGAAGTGGCATTTGCAGCTCGCAATAGTGCAGAGTTATCTCAAAGAAAGGGGCCACGGTGTTTCTGTATCTCTATTATGTTGGTGCGGCTTTGGAACTTTTAAATATCTCGATATATCTCGAAAACTACGCTTCTGATCAAAAAATATCATAGAACATAAATTGTAGGAAACATAATTCTCTACAAAAAGGGTCTCTTAACATTTTGCCATAGCTCTCTTCGTTTCCGAGATATTTGCAGATTTATCTCAAGGGAAGGGGCCTGACGGACATATTTCGAGATATTTCTTCTTCTTGATGTTCTTCTTCTGCACAGCTAAGCTGGAAGTGGCATTTGCAGCTCGCAATAGTGCAGAGTTATCTCAAAGAAAGGGGCCACGGTGTTTCTGTATCTCTATTATGTTGGTGCGGCTTCGGAACTTTTAAATATCTTGATATATCTCGAGAACTACGCATCTGATCAAAAAATATCATAGAACATAAAACGTAGGAAACTTAATTCTCTACAAAAAAGGTCTCTCAGCATTTTGCCATACCTCGCTTCGTTTCCGAGATATTTGCAGATATATCTCAAGGGAAGGGGCCTGACGGACATATTTCGAGATATGTCTTCTTCTTGTTGTTCTTCTTCTGCACAGCTAAGCTGGAAGTGGCATTTACAGCTCGCAATAGTGCAGAGTTATCTCAAAGAAAGGGGCCACGGTGTTTCTGTATCTCTATTATGTTGGTGCGGCTTCGGAACTTTTAAATATCTTGATATATCTCGAGAACTACGCATCAGATCAAAAAATATCATAGAACATAAAAAGTAGGAAACTTAATTCCCTACAAAAAAGGTCTCTCAACATTTTGCCATAGCTCGCTTCGTTTCCGAGATATTTGCAGATTTATCTCAAGGGAAGGGGCCTGACGGACATATTTCGAGATATTTCTTCTTCTTGTTGTTCTTCTTCTGCACAGCTAAGCTGGAAGTGGCATTTGCGGCTCGCAATAGTGCAGAGTTATCTCAAAGAAAGGGGCCACGGTGTTTCTGTATCTCTATTATGTTGGTGCGGCTTCGGAACTTTTAAATATCTTGATATATCTCGAGAACTACGCATCAGATCAAAAAATATCATAGAACATAAAAAGTAGGAAACTTAATTCTCTACAAAAAAGGTCTCTTAACATTTTGCCATAGCTCTCTTCGTTTCCGAGATATTTGCAGATTTATCTCAAGGGAAGGGGCCTGACGGACATATTTCGAGATATTTCTTCTTCTTGATGTTCTTCTTCTGCACAGCTAAGCTGGAAGTGGCATTTGCAGCCCGCAATAGTGCAGAGTTATCTCAAAGAAAGGGGCCACGGTGTTTCTGTATCTCTATTATGTTGGTGCGGCTTCGGAACTTTTAAATATCTTGATATATCTCGAGAACTACGCATCTGATCAAAAAATATCATAGAGCGTAAAACGTAGGAAACTTAATTCTCTACAAAAAAGGTCTCTCAACATTTTGCCATAGCTCGCTTCGTTTCCGAGATATTTGCAGATTTATCTCAAGGGAAGGGGCCTGACGGACATATTTCGAGATATTTCTTCTTCTTGTTGTTCTTCTTCTGCACAGCTAAGCTGGAAGTGGCATTTGCGGCTCGCACTAGTGCAGAGTTATCTCAAAGAAAGGGGCCACGGTGTTTCTGTATCTCTATTATGTTGGTGCGGCTTTGGAACTTTTAAATATCTCGATGTATCTCGAAAACTACGCTTCTGACCAAAAAATATCATAGAACATAAATTGTACGAAACATAATTCTCTACAAAAAAGGTCTCTTAACATTTTGCCATAGCTCGCTTCGTTTCCGAGATATTTGCAGATATATCTCAAGGGAAGGGGCCTGACGGACATATTTCGAGATATTTCTTCTTCTTGTTGTTCTTCTTCTGCACAGCTAAGCTGGAAGTGGCATTTACAGCTCGCAATAGTGCAGAGTTATCTCAAAGAAAGGGGCCACGGTGTTTCTGTATCTCTATTATGTTGGTGCGGCTTCGGAACTTTTAAATATCTTGATATATCTCGAGAACTACGCATCTGATCAAAAAATATCATAGAACATAAAAAGTAGGAAACTTAATTCTCTACAAACAAGGTCTCTTAACATTTTGCCATAGCTCTCTTCGTTTCCGAGATATTTGCAGATTTATCTCAAGGGAAGGGGCCTGACGGACATATTTCGAGATATTTCTTCTTCTTGTTGTTCTTCTTCTGCACAGCTAAGCTGGAAGTGGCATTTACAGCTCGCAATACTGCAGAGTTATCTCAAAGAAAGGGGCCACGGTGTTTCTGTATCCCTATTATGTTGGTGCGGCTTCGGAACTTTTAAATATCTCGATATATCTCGAAAACTGCGCTTCTGATCAAAAAATATCATAGAACATAAATTGTAGGAAACATAATTCTCTACAAAAAGGGTCTCTTAACATTTTGCCATAGCTCTCTTCGTTTCCGAGATATTTGCAGATTTATCTCAAGGCAAGGGGCCTGACGGACATATTTCGAGATATTTCTTCTTCTTGATGTTCTTCTTCTGCACAGCTAAGCTGGAAGTGGCATTTGCAGCTCGCAATAGTGCAGAGTTATCTCAAAGAAAGGGGCCACGGTGTTTCTGTATCTCTATTATGTTGGTGCGGCTTCGGAACTTTTAAATATCTTGATATATCTCGAGAACTACGCATCAGGTCAAAAAATATCATAGAACATAAAAAGTAGGAAACTTAATTCTCTACAAAAAAGGTCTCTTAATATTTTGCCATAGCTCTCTTCGTTTCCGAGATATTTGCAGATTTATCTCAAGGGAAGGGGCCTGACGGACACATTTCGAGATATTTCTTCTTCTTGTTGTTCTTCTTCTGCACGCTAAGCTGGAAGTGGCATTTGCAGCTCGCAATAGTGCAGAGTTATCTCAAAGAAAGGGGCCACGGTGTTTCTGTATCTCTATTATGTTGGTGCGGCTTCGGTACTTTTAAATATCTTGATATATCTCGAGAACTACGCATCTGATCAAAAAATATCATAGAACATAAAAAGTAGGAAACATAATTCCATACAAAAAAGGTCTCTTAACATTTTGCCATAGCTCGCTTCGTTTCCGAGATATTTGCAGATTTATCTCAAGGGAAGTGGCCTGACGGACATATTTCGAGATATTTCTTCTTCTTGTTGTTCTTCTTCTGCACAGCTAAGCTGGAAGTGGCATTTGCGGCTCGCACTAGTGCAGAGTTATCTCAAAGAATGGGGCCACGGTGTTTCTGTATCTCTATTATGTTGGTGCGGCTTCGGAACTTTTAAATATCTTGATATATCTCGAGAACTACGCATCTGATCCAAAAATATCATAGAACATAAATAGTAGGAAACTTAATTCTCTACAAAAAAGGTCTCTCAACATTTTGCCATAGCTCGCTTCGTTTCCGAGATATTTGCAGATTTATCTCAAGGGAAGGGGCCTGACGGACATATTTCGAGATATTTCTTCTTCTTGTTGTTCTTCTTCTGCACAGCTAAGCTGGAAGTGGCATTTGCGGCTCGCACTAGTGCAGAGTTATCTCAAAGAAAGGGGCCACGGTGTTTCTGTATCTCTATTATGTTGGTGCGGCTTTGGAACTTTTAAATATCTCGATGTATCTCGAAAACTACGCTTCTCACCAAAGAATATCATAGAACATAAATTGTACGAAACATAATTCTCTACAAAAAAGGTCTCTTAACATTTTGCCATAGCTCGCTTCGTTTCCGAGATATTTGCAGATATATCTCAAGGGAAGGGGCCTGACGGACATATTTCGAGATATTTCTTCTTCTTGTTGTTCTTCTTCTGCACAGCTAAGCTGGAAGTGGCATTTGCGGCTCGCACTAGTGCAGAGTTATCTCAAAGAAAGGGGCCACGGTGTTTCTGTATCCCTATTATGTTGGTGCGGCTTCGGAACTTTTAAATATCTTGATATATCTCGAGAACTACGCATCTGATCAAAAAATATCATAGAACATAAATAGTAGGAAACTTAATTCTCTACAAAAAAGGTCTCTCAACATTTTGCCATAGCTCGCTTCGTTTCCGAGATATTTGCAGATTTATCTCAAGGGAAGGGGCCTGACGGACATATTTCGAGATATTTCTTCTTCTTGTTGTTCTTCTTCTGCACAGCTAAGCTGGAAGTGGCATTTGCGGCTCGCACTAGTGCAGAGTTATCTCAAAGAAAGGGGCCACGGTGTTTCTGTATCTCTATTATGTTGGTGCGGCTTTGGAACTTTTAAATATCTCGATGTATCTCGAAAACTACGCTTCTCACCAAAGAATATCATAGAACATAAATTGTACGAAACATAATTCTCTACAAAAAAGGTCTCTTAACATTTTGCCATAGCTCGCTTCGTTTCCGAGATATTTGCAGATATATCTCAAGGGAAGGGGCCTGACGGACATATTTCGAGATATTTCTTCTTCTTGTTGTTCTTCTTCTGCACAGCTAAGCTGGAAGTGGCATTTGCGGCTCGCACTAGTGCAGAGTTATCTCAAAGAAAGGGGCCACGGTGTTTCTGTATCCCTATTATGTTGGTGCGGCTTCGGAACTTTTAAATATCTTGATATATCTCGAGAACTACGCATCTGATCAAAAAATATCATAGAACATAAAAAGTAGGAAACTTAATTCTCTACAAAAAAGGTCTCTTAACAATTGGCCATAGCTCGCTTCGTTTCCGAGATATTTGCAGATTTATCTCAAGGGAAGGGGCCTGACGGACATATTTCGAGATATTCCTTCTTCTTGTTGTTCTTCTTCTGCACAGCTAAGCTGGAAGTGGCATTTGCGGCTCGCACTAGTGCAGAGTTATCTCAACGAATGGGGCCACGGTGTTTCTGTATCTCTATTATGTTGGTGCGGCTTCGGAACTTTTAAATATCTTGATATATCTCGAGAGCTACGCGTCTGATCAAAAAATATCATAGAACATAAAAAGTAGGAAACATAATTCTCTACAAAAAAGGTCTCTTAACATTTTGCCATAGCTCGCTTCGTTTCCGAGATATTTGCAGATATATCTCAAGGGAAGGGCCCTGACGGACATATTTCGAGATATTTCTTCTTCTTGTTGTTCTTCTTCTGCACAGCTAAGCTGGAAGTGGCATTTACAGCTCGCAATAGTGCAGAGTTATCTCAAAGAAAGGGGCCACGGTGTTTCTGTATCTCTATTATGTTGGTGCGGCTTCGGAACTTTTAAATATCTTGATATATCTCGAGAACTACGCATCAGATCAAAAAATATCATACAACATAAAAAGTAGGAAACTTAATTCTCTACAAAAAAGGTCTCTTAACATTTTGCCATAGCTCTCTTCGTTTCCGAGATATTTGCAGATTTATCTCAAGGGAAGGGGCCTGACGGACATATTTCGAGATATTTCTTCTTCTTGTTGTTCTTCTTCTGCACAGCTAAGCTGGAAGTGGCATTGGCGGCTCGCACTAGTGCAGAGTTATCTCAAAGAAAGGGGCCACGGTGTTCCTGTATCTCTATTATGTTGGTGCGGCTTTGGAACTTTTAAATATCTCGATATATCTCGAAAACTACGCTTCTGATCGAAAAATATCATAGAACATAAATTGTAGGAAACATAATTCTCTACAAAAAAGGTCTCTTAACATTTTGCCATAGCTCGCTTCGTTTCCAAGATATTTGCAGATATATCTCAGGGGAAGGGGCCTGACGGACATATTTCGAGATATGTCTTCTTCTTGTTGTTCTTCTTCTGCACAGCTAAGCTGGAAGTGGCATTTACAGCTCGCAATAGTGCAGAGTTATCTGTAAGAAAGGGGCCACGGTGTTTCTGTATCCCTATTATGTTGGTGCGGCTTCGGAACTTTTAAATATCTTGATATATCTCGAGAACTACGCATCTGATCAAAAAATATCATAGAACATAAAAAGTAGGAAACTTAATTCTCTACAAAAAAGGTCTCTTAACATTTTGCCATAGCTCGCTTCGTTTCCGAGATATTTGCAGATTTATCTCAAGGGAAGGGGCCTGACGGACATATTTCGAGATATTTCTTCTTCTTGTTGTTCTTCCTCTGCACAGCTAAGCTGGAAGTGGCATTTGCAGCTCGCAATAGTGCAGAGTTATCTCAAAGAAAGGGGCCACGGTGTTTCTGTATCTCTATTATGTTGGTGCGGCTTCGGAACTTTTAAATATCTTGATATATCTCGAGAACTACGCATCTGATCAAAAAATATCATAGAACATAAAAAGTAGGAAACTTAATTCTCTACAAAAAAGGTCTCTTAACATTTTACCATAGCTCGCTTCGTTTCCGAGATATTTGCAGATTTATCTCAAGGGAAGGGGCCTGACGGACATATTTCGAGATATTTCTTCTTCTTGTTGTTCTTCTTCTGCACAGCTAAGCTGGAAGTGGCATTTGCGGCTCGCACTAGTGCAGAGTTATCTCAAAGAAAGGGGCCACGGTGTTTCTGTATCTCTATTATGTTGGTGCGGCTTCGGAACTTTTAAATATCTCGATATATCTCGAAAACTACGCTTCTGATCAAAAAATATCATAGAACATAAATTGTAGGAAACATAATTCTCTACAAAAAAGGTCTCTTAACATTTTGCCATAGCTCGCTTCGTTTCCGAGATATTTGCAGATTTATCTCAAGGGAAGGGGCCTGACGGACATATTTCGAGATATTTCTTCTTCTTGTTGTTCTTCTGCTGCACAGCTAAGCTGGAAGTGGCATTTGCGGCTCGCACTAGTGCAGAGTTATCTCAAAGAAAGGGGCCACGGTGTTTCTGTATCTTTATTATGTTGGTGCGGCTTCGGAACTTTTAAATATCTTGATATATCTCGAGAACTACGCATCTGATCAGAAAATATCATAGAAGATAAAAAGTAGGAAACTTAATTCTCTACAAAAAAGGTCTCTTAACATTTTGCCATAGCTCGCTTCGTTTCCGAGATATTTGCAGATTCAGCTCAAAGGAACTGGCCTGACGGACATATTTCGAGATATTTCTTCTTCTTGTTGTTCTTCCTCTGCACAGCTAAGCTGGAAGTGGCATTTGCAGCTCGCAATAGTGCAGAGTTATCTCAAAGAAAGGGGCCACGGTGTTTCTGTATCTCTATTATGTTGGTGCGGCTTCGGAACTTTTAAATATCTTGATATATCTCGAGAACTACGCATCTGATCAAGAAATATCATAGAACATAAAAAGTAGGAAACTTAATTCTCTACAAAAAAGGTCTCTCAACATTTTGCCATAGCTCGCTTCGTTTCCGAGATATTTGCAGATTTATCTCAAGGGAAGGGGCCTGACGGATATATTTCGAGATATTTCTTCATCTTGTTGTTCTTCTTCTGCACAGCTAAACTGGAAGTGGCATTTCCAGCTCGCAATAGTGCAGAGTTATCTCAAAGAGAGGGGCCACGGTGTTTCTGTATCTCTATTATGTTGGTGCGGCTTCGGAACTTTTAAATATCTTGATATATCTCGAGAACTACGCATCTGATCAAGAAATATCATAGAACATAAAAAGTAGGAAACGTATTTCTCTACAAAAAAGGTCTCTTAACATTTTGCCATAGCTCGCTTCGTTTCCGAGATATTTGCAGATATATCTCAAGGGAAGGGGCCTGACGGACATATATCGAGATATTTCTTCTTCTTGTTGTTCTTCTCCTGCACAGCTAAGCTGGAAGTGGCATTTACAGCTCGCAATACTGCAGAGTTATCTCAAAGAAAGGGGCCACGGTGTTTCTGTATCTCTATTATGTTGGTGCGGCTTCGGAACTTTTAAATATCTTGATATATCTCGAGAACTACGCATCTGATCAAAAAATATCATAGAACATAAAAAGTAGGAAACTTAATTCTCTACAAAAAAGGTCTCTTAACATTTTGCCATAGCTCGCTTCGTTTCCGAGATATTTGCAGATTTATCTCAAGGGAAGGGGCCTGACGGACATATTTCGAGATATTTCTTCTTCTTGTTGTTCTTCTTCTGCACAGCTAAGCTGGAAGTGGCATTTGCGGCTCGCACTAGTGCAGAGTTATCTCAAAGAAAGGGGCCACGGTGTTTCTGTATCCCTATTATGTTGGTGCGGCTTCGGAACTTTTAAATATCTCGATATATCTCGAAAACTACGCTTCTGATCAAAAAATATCATAGAACATAAATTGTAGGAAACATAATTCTCTACAAAAAACGTCTCTTAACATTTTGCCATAGCTCGCTTCGTTTCCGAGATATTTGCAGATTCAGCTCAAAGGAACTGGCCTGACGGACATATTTCGAGATATTTCTTCTTCTTGTTGTTCTTCCTCTGCACAGCTAAGCTGGAAGTGGCATTTGCAGCTCGCAATAGTGCAGAGTTATCTCAAAGAAAGGGGCCACGGTGTTTCTGTATCTCTATTATGTTGGTGCGGCTTCGAAACTTTTAAATATCTTGATATATCTCGAGAACTACGCATCTGATCAAAAAATATCATAGAACATAAAAAGTAGGAAACTTAATTCTCTACAAAAAAGGTCTCTTAACATTTTACCATAGCTCGCTTCGTTTCCGAGATATTTGCAGATTTATCTCAAGGGAAGGGGCCTGACGGACATATTTCGAGATATTTCTTCTTCTTGTTGTTCTTCTTCTGCACAGCTAAGCTAGAAGTGGCATTTGCGGCTCGCACTAGTGCAGAGTTATCTCAAAGAAAGGGGCCACGGTGTTTCTGTATCTCTATTATGTTGGTGCGGCTTCGGAACTTTTAAATATCTCGATATATCTCGAAAACTACGCTTCTGATCAAAAAATATCATAGAACATAAATTGTAGGAAACATAATTCTCTACAAAAAAGGTCTCTTAACATTTTGCCATAGCTCGCTTTGTTTCCGAGATATTTGCAGATTTATCTCAAGGGAAGGGGCCTAACGGACATATTTCGAGATATTTCTTCTTCTTGTTGTTCTTCTTCTGCACAGCTAAACTGGAAGTGGCATTTCCAGCTCGCAATAGTGCAGAGTTATCTCAAAGAGAGGGGCCACGGTGTTTCTGTATCTCTATTATGTTGGTGCGGCTTCGGAACTTTTAAATATCTTGATATATCTCGAGAGCTACGCGTCTGATCAAAAAATATCATAGAACATAAAAAGTAGGAAACATAATTCTCTACAAAAAAGGTCTCTTAACATTTTGCCATAGCTCGCTTCGTTTCCGAGATATTTGCAGATTCAGCTCAAAGGAACTGGCCTGACGGACATATTTCGAGATATTTCTTCTTCTCGTTGTTCTTCCTCTGCACAGCTAAGCTGGAAGTGGCATTTGCAGCTCGCAATAGTGCAGAGTTATCTCAAAGAGAGGGGCCACGGTGTTTCTGTATCTCTATTATGTTGGTGCGGCTTCGGAACTTTTAAATATCTTGATATATCTCGAGAGCTACGCGTCTGATCAAAAAATATCATACAACATAAAAAGTAGGAAACTTAATTCTCTACAAAAAAGGTCTCTTAACATTTTGCCATAGCTCTCTTCGTTTCCGAGATATTTGCAGATTTATCTCAAGGGAAGGGGCCTAACGGACATATTTCGAGATATTTCTTCTTCTTGTTGTTCTTCTTCTGCACAGCTAAACTGGAAGTGGCATTTCCAGCTCGCAATAGTGCAGAGTTATCTCAAAGAAAGGGGCCACGGTGTTTCTGTATCTCTATTATGTTGGTGCGGCTTCTTAACTTTTAAATATCTTGATATATCTCGAGAACTACGCATCTGATCAAAAAATATCATAGAACATAAAAAGTAGGAAACTCAATTCTCAACAAAAAAGGTCTCTTAACATTTTGCAATAGCTCGCTTCGTTTCCGAGATATTTGCAGATTTATCTCAAGGGAAGGGGCCTGACGGACATATTTCGAGATATTTCTTCTTCTTGTTGTTCTTCTTCTGCACAGCTAAACTGGAAGTGGCATTTCCAGCTCGCAATAGTGCAGAGTTATCTCAAAGAGAGGGGCCACGGTGTTTCTGTATCTCTATTATGTTGGTGCTGCTTCGGAACTTTTAAATATCTCGATATATCTCGAAAACTACGCTTCTGATCAAAAAATATCATAGAACATAAATTGTAGGAAACATAATTCTCTACAAAAAACGTCTCTTAACATTTTGCCATAGCTCGCTTCGTTTCCGAGATATTTGCAGATTTATCTCAAGGGAAGGGGCCTGACGGACATATTTCGAGATATTTCTTCTTCTTGTTGTTCTTCTTCTGCACAGCTAAGCTGGAAGTGGCATTTGCGGCTCGCACTAGTGCAGAGTTATCTCAAAGAAAGGGGCCACGGTGTTTCTGTATCCCTATTATGTTGGTGCGGCTTCGGAACTTTTAAATATCTCGATATATCTCGAAAACTACGCTTCTGATCAAAAAATATCATAGAACATAAATTGCAGGAAACATAATTCTCTACAAAAAACGTCTCTTAACATTTTGCCATAGCTCGCTTCGTTTCCGAGATATTTGCAGATTCAGCTTAAAGGAACTGGCCTGACGGACATATTTCGAGATATTTCTTCTTCTTGTTGTTCTTCCTCTGCACAGCTAAGCTGGAAGTGGCATTTGCAGCTCGCAATAGTGCAGAGTTATCTCAAAGAAAGGGGCCACGGTGTTTCTGTATCTCTATTATGTTGGTGCGGCTTCGAAACTTTTAAATATCTTGATATATCTCGAGAACTACGCATCTGATCAAAAAATATCATAGAACATAAAAAGTAGGAAACTTAATTCTCTACAAAAAAGGTCTCTTAACATTTTACCATAGCTCGCTTCGTTTCCGAGATATTTGCAGATTTATCTCAAGGGAAGGGGCCTGACGGACATATTTCGAGATATTTCTTCTTCTTGTTGTTCTTCTTCTGCACAGCTAAGCTGGAAGTGGCATTTGCGGCTCGCACTAGTGCAGAGTTATCTCAAAGAAAGGGGCCACGGTGTTTCTGTATCTCTATTATGTTGGTGCGGCTTCGGAACTTTTAAATATCTCGATATATCTCGAAAACTACGCTTCTGATCAAAAAATATCATAGAACATAAAAAGTAGGAAACATAATTCTCTACAAAAAAGGTCACTTAACATTTTGCCATAGCTCGCTTCGTTTCCGAGATATTTGCAGATTTATCTCAAGGGAAGGGGCCTAACGGACATATTTCGAGATATTTCTTCTTCTTGTTGTTCTTCTTCTGCACAGCTAAACTGGAAGTGGCATTTCCAGCTCGCAATAGTGCAGAGTTATCTCAAAGAGAGGGGCCACGGTGTTTCTGTATCTCTATTATGTTGGTGCGGCTTCGGAACTTTTAAATATCTTGATATATCTCGAGAGCTACGCGTCTGATCAAAAAATATCATAGAACATAAAAAGTAGGAAACATAATTCTCTACAAAAAAGGTCTCTTAACATTTTGCCATAGCTCGCTTCGTTTCCGAGATATTTGCAGATTTATCTCAAGGGAAGTGGCCTGACGGACATATTTCGAGATATTTCTTCTTCTTGTTGTTCTTCTTCTGCACAGCTAAGCTGGAAGTGGCATTTGCGGCTCGCACTAGTGCAGAGTTATCTCAAAGAAAGGGGCCACGGTGTTTCTGTATCTCTATTATGTTGGTGCGGCTTCGGAACTTTTAAATATCTTGATATATCTCGAGAACTACGCATCTGATCAGAAAATATCATAGAAGATAAAAAGTAGGAAACTTAATTCTCTACAAAAAACGTCTCTTAACATTTTGCCATAGCTCGCTTCGTTTCCGAGATATTTGCAGATTTATCTCAAGGTAAGGGGCCTGACGGACATATTTCGAGATATTTCTTCTTCTTGTTGTTCTTCTTCTGCACAGCTAAACTGGAAGTGGCATTTCCAGGTCGCAATAGTGCAGAGTTATCTATAAGAAAGGAGCCACGGTGTTTCTGTATTTCTATTATGTTGGTGCGGCTTCGGAACTTTTAAATATCTTGATATATCTCGAGAACTACGCGTCTGATCAAAAAATATCATAGAACATAAAAAGTAGGAAACATAATTCCATACAAAAAAGGTCTCTTAACATTTTGCCATAGCTCTCTTCGTTTCCGAGATATTTGCAGATTTATCTCAAGGGAAGGGGCCTGACGGACACATTTCGAGATATTTCTTCTTCTTGTTGTTCTTCTTCTGCATGCTAAGCTGGAAGTGGCATTTGCAGCTCGCAATAGTGCAGAGTTATCTCAAAGAAAGGGGCCACGGTGTTTCTGTATCTCTATTATGTTGGTGCGGCTTCGGTACTTTTAAATATCTTGATATATCTCGAGAACTACGCATCTGATCAAAAAATATCATAGAACATAAAAAGTAGGAAACATAATTCCATACAAAAAAGGTCTCTTAACATTTTGCCATAGCTCGCTTCGTTTCCGAGATATTTGCAGATTTATCTCAAGGGAAGGGGCCTGACGGACATATTTCGAGATATTTCTTCTTCTTGTTGTTCTTCTTCTGCACAGCTAAGCTGGAAGTGGCATTTGCAGCTCGCAATAGTGCAGAGTTATCTCAAAGAAAGGGGCCACGGTGTTTCTGTATCTCTATTATGTTGGTGCGGCTTCGGAACTTTTAAATATCTTGATATATCTCGAGAACTACGCATCTGATCAAAAAATATCATAGAACATAAAAAGTAGGAAACCTAATTTTCTACAAAAAAGGTCTCTTAACATTTTGCCGTAGCTCGCTTCGTTTCCGAGATATTTGCAGATTTATCTCAAGGGAAGGGGTCTGACGGACATATTTCGAGATATTTCTTCTTCTTGTTGTTCTTCTTCTGCACAGCTAAGCTGGAAGTGGCATTTGCAGCTCGCAATAGTGCAGAGTTATCTCAAAGAAAGGGGCCACGGTGTTTCTGTATCTCTATTATGTTGGTGCGGCTTCGGAACTTTTAAATATCTTGATATATCTCGAGAACTACGCATCTGATCGAAAAATATCATAGAACATAAAAAGTAGGAAACTTAATTCTCTACAAAACAGGTCTCTTAACATTTTGCCATAGCTCGCTTCGTTTCCGAGATATTTGCAGATTTATCTCAAGGGAAGGGGCCTGACGGACATATTTCGAGATATTTCTTCTTCTTGTTGTTCTTCTTCTGCACAGCTAAGCTGGAAGTGGCATTTGCAGCTCGCAGTAGTGCAGAGTTATCTCAAAGAAAGGGGCCACGGTGTTTCTGTATCTCTATTATGTTGGTGCGGCTTCGGAACTTTTAAATATCTTGATATATCTCGAGAACTACGAATCTGATCAGAAAATATCATAGAAGATAAAAAGTAGGAAACTTAATTGTCTACAAAAGAGGTCTCTTAACATTTTGCCATAGCTCGCTTCGTTTCCGAGATATTTGCAGATTTATCTCAAGGGAAGGGGCCTGACGGACATATTTCGAGATATTTCTTCTTCTTGTTGTTCTTCTTCTCCACAGCTAAGCTGGAAGTGGCATTTGCAGCTCGCAATAGTGCAGAGTTATCTCAAAGAAAGGGGCCACGGTGTTTCGGTACCTCTATTATGTTGGTGCAGCTTCGGAGCTTTTAAATATCTTGATATATCTCGAGAACTACGCATCTGATCAAAAAATATCATAGAACATAAAAAGTAGGAAACTTAATTCTCTACAAAAAAGGTCTCTTAACGTTTTGCAATAGCTCGCTTCGTTTCCGAGATATTTGCAGATTTATCTCAAGGGAAGGGTCCTGATGGACATATTTCGAGATATTTCTTCTTCTTGTTGTTCTTCTTCTGCACAGCTAAGCTGGAAGTGGCATTTGCAGCTCGCAATAGTGCAGAGTTATCTCAAAGAAAGGGGCCACGGTGTTTCTGTATCTCTATTATGTTGGTGCGGCTTCGGAACTTTTAAATATCTTGATATATCTCGAGAACTACGCATCTGATCGAAAAATATCATAGAACATAAAAAGTAGGAAACTTAATTCTCTACAAAACAGGTCTCTTAGCATTTTGCCATAGCTCGTTTCGTTTCCGAGATATTTGCAGATTTATCTCAAGGGAAGGGGCCTGACGGACATATTTCGAGATATTTCTTCTTCTTGTTGTTCTTCTTCTCCACAGCTAAGCTGGAAGTGGCATTTGCAGCTCGCAATAGTGCAGAGTTATCTCAAAGAAATGGGCCACGGTGTTTCGGTACCTCTATTATGTTGGTGCAGCTTCGGAGCTTTTAAATATCTTGATATATCTCGAGAACTACGCATCTGATCAAAAAATATCATAGAACATAAAAAGTAGGAAACTTAATTCTCTACAAAAAAGGTCTCTTAACGTTTTGCAATAGCTCGCTTCGTTTCCGAGATATTTGCAGATTTATCTCAAGGGAAGGGTCCTGATGGACATATTTCGAGATATTTCTTCTTCTTGTTGTTCTTCTTCTGCACAGCTAAACTGGAAGTGGCATTTCCATCTCGCAATCGTGCAGAGTTATCTCAAAGAAAGGGGCCACGGTGTTTCTGTATCTCTATTATGTTGGTGCGGCTTCGGAACTTTTAAATATCTTGATATATCTCGAGAACTACGCATCTGATCAAAAAATATCATAGAACATAAAAAGTAGGAAACTTCATTCTCTACCAAAAAGGTCTCTTAAGATTTTGCCATAGCTCGCTTCGTTTCCGAGATATATGCAGATTTATCTCAAGGGAAGGGGCCTGACGGACATATTTCGGGATATTTCTTCTTCTTGTTGTTCTTCTTCTGCACAGCTAAACTGGAAGTGGCATTTCCAGCTCGCAATAGTGCAGAGTTATCTGAAAGAAAGGGGCCACGGTGTTTCTGTATCTCTATTATGTTGGTGCGGCTTCGGAACTTTTAAATATCTTGATATATCTCGAGAACTACGCATCTGATCAAATAATATCATAGAACATAAAAAGTAGGTAACTTAATTCTCTACAAATAAGGTCTCTTAACATTTTGCCATAGCTCGCTTCGTTTCCGAGATATTTGCAGATTTATCTCGAGGGAAGGGGCCTGACGGACATATTTCGAGATATTTCTTCTTCTTGTTGTTCTTCTTCTGCACAGCTAAGCTGGAAGCGGCATTTGCGGCACGCACTAATGCAGAGTTATCTCAAAGGAAGGGGCCACGGTGTTTCTGTATCTCTATTATGTTGGTGCAGCTTCGGATCTTTTAAATATCTCGATATATCTCGAAAACTACGCTTCTGATCAAAAAATATCATAGAACATAAATTGTAGGAAACATAATTCTCTACAAAAAAGGTCTCTTAACATTTTGCCATAGCTCGTTTCGTTTCCGAGATATTTGCAGATATATCTCAAGGGAAGGGGCCTGACGGACATATTTCGAGATATTTCCTCTTCTTGTTGTTCTTCTCCTGCACAGCTAAACTGGAAGTGGCATTTCCAGCTCGCAATAGCGCAGAGTTATCTCAAAGAAAGGGGCCACGGTGTTTCTGTATCTCTATTATGTTGGTGCGGCTTCGGAACTTTTAGATATCTTGATATATCTCGAGAACTACGCATCTGATCAAAAAATATCATAGAACATAAAAAGTAGGAAACTTAATTCTCTACAAAAAAGGTCTCTTAACATTTTGCCATAGCTCGCTTCGTTTCCGAGATATTTGCAGATTTATCTCAAGGGAAGGGGCCTGACGGACATATTTCGAGATATTTCTTCTTCTTGTTGTTCTTCTTCTGCACAGCTAAGCTGGAAGCGGCATTTGCGGCTCGCACTAGTGCAGGGTTATCTCAAAGAAAGGGGCCACGGTGTTTCTGTATCTCTATTATGTTGGTGCGGCTTCGGATCTTTTAAATATCTCGATATATCTCGAAACCTACGCATCTGATCAAAAAATATCATAGAACATAAAAAGTAGGAAACTTAATTCTCTACAAAAAAGGTCTCTTAACATTTTGCCATAGCTCGCTTCGTTTCCGAGATATTTGCACATTTATCTCAAGGGAAGGGGCCTAACGGACATATTTCGAGATATTTCTTCTTCTTGTTGTTCTTCTTCTGCACAGCTAAACTGGAAGTGGCATTTCCAGCTCGCAATAGTGCAGAGTTATCTCAAAGAGAGGGGCCACGGTGTTTCTGTATCTCTATTATGTTGGTGCGGCTTCGGAACTTTTAAATATCTTGATATATCTCGAGAACTACGCATCTGATCAAAAAATATCATAGAAGATAAAAAGTAGGAAACTTAATTCTCTACACAAAAGGTCTCTCCACATTTTGCCATAGCTCGCTTCGTTTCCGAGATATGTGCAGATTTATCTCAAGGGAAGGGGCCTGACGGACATATTTCGAGATATTTCTTCTTCTTGTTGTTCTTCTTCTGCACAGCTAAGCAGGAAGTGGCATTTGCGGCTCGCACTAGTGCAGAGTTATCTCAAAGAAAGGGGCCACGGTGTTTCTGTATCTCTATTATGTTGGTGCGGCTTCGGAACTTTTAAATATCTCGATATATCTCGAAAACTACGCTTCTGATCAAAAAATATCATAGAACATAAAAAGTAGGAAACTTAATTCTCTACAAAAAAGGTCTCTTAACATTTTGCCATAGCTCGCTTTGTTTCCGAGATATTTGCATATTTATCTCAAGGGAAGGGGCCTGACGGACATATTTCGAGATATTTCTTCTTCTTGTTGTTCTTCTTCTGCACAGCTAAGCTGGAAGTGGCATTTGCGGCTCGCACTAGTGCAGAGTTATCTCAAAGAAAGGGGCCACGGTGTTTCTGTATCTCTATTATGTTGGTGCGGCTTCGTAACTTTTAAATATCTTGATATATCTCGAGAACTACGCATCTGATCAAAAAATATCATAGAACATAAATTGTAGGAAACATTATTCTCTACAAAAAAGGTCTCTTAACATTTTGCCATAGCTCGCTTCGTTTCCGAGATATTTGCAGATTCAGCTCAAAGGAACTGGCCTGACGGACATATTTCGAGATATTTCTTCTTCTTGTTGTTCTTCCTCTGCACAGCTAAGCTGGAAGTGGCATTTGCAGCTCGCAATAGTGCAGAGTTATCTCAAAGAGAGGGGCCACGGTGTTTCTGTATCTCTGTTATGTTGGTGCGGCTTCGGAACTTTTAAATATCTTGATATATCTCGAGAACTACGCATCTGATCAAAAAATATCATAGAAGATAAAAAGTAGGAAACTTAATTCTCTACACAAAAGGTCTCTCCACATTTTGCCATAGCTCGCTTCGTTTCCGAGATATGTGCAGATTTATCTCAAGGGAAGGGGCCTGACGGACATATTTCGAGATATTTCTTCTTCTTGTTGTTCTTCTTCTGCACAGCTAAGCAGGAAGTGGCATTTGCGGCTCGCAATAGTGCAGAGTTATCTCAAAGAAAGGGGCCACGGTGTTTCTGTATCTCTATTATGTTGGTGCGGCTTCGGAACTTTTAAATATCTCGATATATCTCGAAAACTACGCTTCTGATCAAAAAATATCATAGAACATAAATTGTAGGAAACATAATTCTCTACAAAAAAGGTCTCTTAACATTTTGCCATAGCTCGCTTCGTTTCCGAGATATTTGCAGATTCAACTCAAAGGAACTGGCCTGACGGACATATTTCGAGATATTTCTTCTTCTTGTTGTTCTTCCTCTGCACAGCTAAGCTGGAAGTGGCATTTGCAGCTCGCAATAGTGCAGAGTTATCTCAAAGAAAGGGGCCACGGTGTTTCTGTATCTCTATTATGTTGGTGCGGCTTCGGAACTTTTAAATATCTTGATATATCTCGAGAACTACGCATCTGATCAAAAAATATCATAGAACATAAAAAGTAGGAAACTTAATTCTCTACAAAAAAGGTCTCTTAACATTTTGCCATAGCTCGCTTTGTTTCCGAGATATTTGCATATTTATCTCAAGGGAAGGGGCCTGACGGACATATTTCGAGATATTTCTTCTTCTTGTTGTTCTTCTTCTGCACAGCTAAGCTGGAAGTGGCATTTGCGGCTCGCACTAGTGCAGAGTTATCTCAAAGAAAGGGGCCACGGTGTTTCTGTATCTCTATTATGTTGGTGCGGCTTCGTAACTTTTAAATATCTTGATATATCTCGAGAACTACGCATCTGATCAAAAAATATCATAGAACATAAATTGTAGGAAACATTATTCTCTACAAAAAAGGTCTCTTAACATTTTGCCATAGCTCGCTTCGTTTCCGAGATATTTGCAGATTCAGCTCAAAGGAACTGGCCTGACGGACATATTTCGAGATATTTCTTCTTCTTGTTGTTCTTCCTCTGCACAGCTAAGCTGGAAGTGGCATTTGCAGCTCGCAATAGCGCAGAGTTATCTCAAAGAAAGGGGCCACGGTGTTTCTGTATCTCTATTATGTTGGTGCGGCTTCGGAACTTTGAATATCTTGATATATCTCGAGAACTACGCATCTGATCAAAAAATATCATAGAACATAAAAAGTAGGAAACTTAATTCTCTACAAAAAAGGTCTCTTCACATTTTGCCATACCTCGCTTCGTTTCCGAGATATTTGCATATTTATCTCAAGGGAAGGGGCCTGACGGACATATTTCGAGATATTTCTTCTTCTTGTTGTTCTTCTTCTGCACAGCTAAGCTGGAAGTGGCATTTGCGGCTCGCACTAGTGCAGAGTTATCTCAAAGAAAGGGGCCACGGTGTTTCTGTATCTCTATTATGTTGGTGCGGCTTCGGAGCTTTTAAATATCTCGATATATCTCGAAAACTACGCTTCTGATCAAAAAATATCATAGAACCTAAATTGTAGGAAACATAATTCTCTACAAAAAAGGTCTCTTAACATTTTGCCATAGCTCGCTTCGTTTCAGAGATATTTGCAGATTCAGCTCAAAGGAACTGGCCTGACGGACATATTTCGAGATATTTCTTCTTCGTGTTGTTCTTCCTCTGCACAGCTAAGCTGGAAGTGGCATTTGCAGCTCGCAATAGTGCAGAGTTATCTCAAAGAAAGGGGCCACGGTGTTTCTGTATCTCTATTATGTTGGTGCGGCTTCGGAACTTTTAAATATCTTGATATATCTCGAGAACTACGCATCTGATCAAAAAATATCATAGAACCTAAAAAGTAGGAAACTTAATTCTCTACAAAAAAGGTCTCTTAACATTTTGCCATACCTCGCTTCGTTTCCGAGATATTTGCATATTTATCTCAAGGGAAGTGGCCTGACGGAAATATTTCGAGATATTTCTTCTTCTTGTTGTTCTTCTTCTGCACAGCTAAGCTGGAAGTGGCATTTGCAGCTCGCAATAGTGCAGAGTTATCCCAAAGAAAGGGGCCACGGTGTTTCTGTATCTCTTTTATGTTGGTGCGGCTTCGGAACTTTTAAATATCTCGATATATCTCGAAAACTACGCTTCTGATCAAAAAATATCATAGAACATAAATTGTAGGAAACATAATTCTCTACAAAAAAGGTCTCTTAACATTTTGCCATAGCTCGCTTCGTTTCCGAGATATTTGCAGATTTATCTCAAGGGAAGGGGCCTGACGGACATATTTCGAGATATTTCTTCTTCTTGTTGTTCTTCTTCTGCACAGCTAAGCTGGAAGTGGCATTTGCAGCGCGCAATAGTGCAGAGTTATCTCAAAGAAAGGGGCCACGGTGTTTCTGTATCTCTATTATGTTGGTGCGGCTTCGGAACTTTTAAATATCTTGATATATCTCGAGAACTACGCATCTGATCAAAAAATATAATACTACATAAAAAGTAGGAAACTTAATTCTCTACAAGAAAGGTCTCTAAACATTTTGCCATAGCTCGCTTCGTTTCCGAGATATTTGCAGATTTATCTCAAGGGAAGGGGCCTGACGGACATATTTCGAGATATTTCTTCTTCTTGTTGTTCTTCTTCTGCACAGCTAAGCTGGAAGTGGCATTTGCGGCTCGCACTAGTGCAGAGTTATCTCAAAGAAAGGGGCCACGGTGTTTCTGTATCTCTATTATGTTGGTGCGGCTTCGGAACTTTTAAATATCTCGATATATCGCGAAAACTACGCTTCTGATCAAAAAATATCATAGAACATAAATTGTAGGAAACATAATTCTCTACAAAAAACGTCTCTTCACATTTTGCCATAGCTCGCTTCGTTTCCGAGATATTTGCAGATTTATCTCAAGGGAAGGGGCCTGACGGACATATTTCGAGATATTTCTTCTTCTTGTTGTTCTTCTTCTGCACAGCTAAGCTGGAAGTGGCATTTGCGGCTCGCACTAGTGCAGAGTTATCGCAAAGAAAGGGGCCACGGTGTTTCTGTATCCCTATTATGTTGGTGCGGCTTCGGAACTTTTAAATATCTTGATATATCTCGAGAACTACGCATTTGATCAAAAAATATCATAGAACATAAAAAGTAGGAAACTTAATTCTCTACAAAAAAGGTCTCTTAACATTTTGCCATAGCTCGCTTCGTTTCCGAGATATTTGCAGATTTATCTCAAGGGAAGGGGCCTGACGGACATATTTCGAGATATTTCTTCTTCTTGTTGTTCTTCTTCTGCACAGCTAAGCTGGAAGTGGCATTTGCGGCTCGCACTAGTGCAGAGTTATCTCAACGAAAGGGGCCACGGTGTTTCTGTATCTCTATTATGTTGGTGCGGCTTCGGTACTTTTAAATATCTCGATATATCTCGAAAACTACGCTTCTGATCTAAAATATCATACAACATAACTTGTAGGAAGCATAATTCTCTACAAAAAAGGTCTCTTAACATTTTGCCATAGCTCGCTTCGTTTCCGAGATATTTGCAGATATATCTCAAGGGAAGGGGCCTGACGGACATATTTCGAGATACTTCTTCTTCTTGTTGTTCTTCTTCTGCACAGCTAAGCTGGAAGTGGCATTTACAGCTCGCAATAGTGCAGAGTTATCTCAAAGAAAGGGGCCACGGTGTTTCTGTATCTCTATTATGTTGGTGCGGCTTCGGAACTTTTAAATATCTTGATATATCTCGAGAACTACGCATCTGATCAAAAAATATCATAGAACATGAAAAGTAGGAAACTTAATTCTCTACAAAAAAGGTCTCTTAACATTTTGCCATAGCTCTCTTCGTTTCCGAGATATTTGCAGATTTATCTCGAGGGAAGGGGCCTGACGGACATATTTCGAGATATTTCTTCTTCTTGTTGTTCTTCTTCTGCACAGCTAAGCTGGAAGTGGCATTTGCAGCTCGCAATAGTGCAGAGTTATCTCAAAGAAAGGGGCCACGGTGTTTCTGTATCTCTATTATGTTGGTGCGGCTTCGGAACTTTTAAATATCTTGATATATCTCGAGAACTACGCATCTGATCAAAAAATATCATAGAACATAAAAAGTAGGAAACTCAATTCTCTACAAAAAAGGTCTCTTAACATTTTGCAATAGCTCGCTTCGTTTCCCAGATATTTGCAGATTTATCTCAAGGGAAGGGGCCTGACGGACATATTTCGAGATATTTCTTCTTATTGTTGTTCTTCTTCTGCACAGCTAAGCTGGAAGTGGCATTTGCGGCTCGCACTAGTGCAGAGGTATCTCAAAGAAAGGGGCCACGGTGTTTCTGTATCTCTATTATGTTGGTGCGGCTTCGGAACTTTTAAATATCTTGATATATCTCGAGAACCACGCATCTGATCAAAAAATATCATAGAACATAAAAAGTAGGAAACTTAATTCTCTACAAAAAAGGTCTCTTAACATTTTGCCATAGCTCTCTTCGTTTCCGAGATATTTGCAGATTCAGCTCAAAGGAACTGGCCTGACGGACATATTTCGAGATATTTCTTCTTCTTGTTGTTCTTCCTCTGCACAGCTAAGCTGGAAGTGGCATTTGCAGCTCGCAATAGTGCAGAGTTATCTCAAAGAAAGGGGCCACGGTGTTTCTGTATCTCTATTATGTTGGTGCGGCTTTGGAACTTTTAAATATCTCGATATATCTCGAAAACTACGCTTCTGATCAAAAAATATCATAGAACATAAATTGTAGGAAACATAATTCTCTACAAAAAAGGTCTCTTAACATTTTGCCATAGCTCGCTTCGTTTCCGAGATATTTGCAGATATATCTCAAGGGAAGGGGCCTGACGGACATATTTCGAGATATGTCTTCTTCTTGTTGTTCTTCTTCTGCACAGCTAAGCTGGAAGTGGCATTTACAGCTCGCAATAGTGCAGAGTTATCTCAAAGAGAGGGGCCACGGTGTTTCTGTATCTCTATTATGTTGGTGCGGCTTCGGAACTTTTAAATATCTTGATATATCTCGAGAACTACGCATCTGATCAAAAAATATCATACAACATAAAAAGTAGGAAACTTAATTCTCTACAAAAAAGGTCTCTCAACATTTTGCCATAGCTCGCTTCGTTTCCGAGATATTTGCAGATTTATCTCAAGGTAAGGGGCCTGACGGACATATTTCGAGATATTTCTTCTTCTTGTTGTTCTTCTTCTGCACAGCTAAACTGGAAGTGGCATTTCCAGCTCGCAATAGTGCAGAGTTATCTCAAAGAAAGGGGCCACGGTGTTTCTGTATCTCTATTATGTTGGTGCGGCTTCTTAACTTTTAAATATCTTGATATATCTCGAGAACTACGCATCTGATCAAAAAATATCATAGAACATAAAAAGTAGGAAACTCAATTCTCTACAAAAAAGGTCTCTTAACATTTTGCAATAGCTCGCTTCGTTTCCGAGATATTTGCAGATGTATCTCAAGGGAAGGGGCCTGACGGACATATTTCGAGATATTTCTTCTTATTGTTGTTCTTCTTCTGCACAGCTAAGCTGGAAGTGGCATTTGCGGCTCGCACTAGTGCAGAGTTATCTCAAAGAAAGGGGCCACGGTGTTTCTGTATCTCTATTATGTTGGTGCTGCTTCGGAACTTTTAAATATCTCGATATATCTCGAAAACTACGCTTCTGATCAAAAAATATCATAGAACATAAATTGTAGGAAACATAATTCTCTACAAAAAACGTCTCTTAACATTTTGCCATAGCTCGCTTTGTTTCCGAGATATTTGCAGATTTATCTCAAGGGAAGGGGCCTAACGGACATATTTCGAGATATTTCTTCTTCTTGTTGTTCTTCTTCTGCACAGCTAAACTGGAAGTGGCATTTCCAGCTCGCAATAGTACAGACTTATCTCAAAGAAAGGGGCCATGGTGTTTCTGTATCTCTATTATGTTGGTGCGGCTTCGGAACTTTTAAATATCTTGATATATCTCGAGAACTACGCATCTGATCAAAAAATATCATAGAACATAAAAAGTAGGAAACTCAATTCTCTACAAAAAAGGTCTCTTAACATTTTGCAATAGCTCGCTTCGTTTCCCAGATATTTGCAGATTTATCTCAAGGGAAGGGGCCTGACGGACATATTTCGAGATATTTCTTCTTATTGTTGTTCTTCTTCTGCACAGCTAAGCTGGAAGTGGCATTTGCGGCTCGCACTAGTGCAGAGGTATCTCAAAGAAAGGGGCCACGGTGTTTCTGTATCTCTATTATGTTGGTGCGGCTTCGGAACTTTTAAATATCTTGATATATCTCGAGAACTACGCATCTGATCAAAAAATATCATAGAACATAAAAAGTAGGAAACTTAATTCTCTACAAAAAAGGTCTCTTAACATTTTGCCATAGCTCTCTTCGTTTCCGAGATATTTGCAGATTCAGCTCAAAGGAACTGGCCTGACGGACATATTTCGAGATATTTCTTCTTCTTGTTGTTCTTCCTCTGCACAGCTAAGCTGGAAGTGGCATTTGCAGCTCGCAATAGTGCAGAGTTATCTCAAAGAAAGGGGCCACGGTGTTTCTGTATCTCTATTATGTTGGTGCGGCTTTGGAACTTTTAAATATCTCGATATATCTCGAAAACTACGCTTCTGATCAAAAAATATCATAGAACATAAATTGTAGGAAACATAATTCTCTACAAAAAAGGTCTCTTAACATTTTGCCATAGCTCGCTTCGTTTCCGAGATATTTGCAGATATATCTCAAGGGAAGGGGCCTGACGGACATATTTCGAGATATGTCTTCTTCTTGTTGTTCTTCTTCTGCACAGCTAAGCTGGAAGTGGCATTTACAGCTCGCAATAGTGCAGAGTTATCTCAAAGAGAGGGGCCACGGTGTTTCTGTATCTCTATTATGTTGGTGCGGCTTCGGAACTTTTAAATATCTTGATATATCTCGAGAACTACGCATCTGATCAAAAAATATCATACAACATAAAAAGTAGGAAACTTAATTCTCTACAAAAAAGGTCTCTCAACATTTTGCCATAGCTCGCTTCGTTTCCGAGATATTTGCAGATTTATCTCAAGGTAAGGGGCCTGACGGACATATTTCGAGATATTTCTTCTTCTTGTTGTTCTTCTTCTGCACAGCTAAACTGGAAGTGGCATTTCCAGCTCGCAATAGTGCAGAGTTATCTCAAAGAAAGGGGCCACGGTGTTTCTGTATCTCTATTATGTTGGTGCGGCTTCTTAACTTTTAAATATCTTGATATATCTCGAGAACTACGCATCTGATCAAAAAATATCATAGAACATAAAAAGTAGGAAACTCAATTCTCTACAAAAAAGGTCTCTTAACATTTTGCAATAGCTCGCTTCGTTTCCGAGATATTTGCAGATGTATCTCAAGGGAAGGGGCCTGACGGACATATTTCGAGATATTTCTTCTTATTGTTGTTCTTCTTCTGCACAGCTAAGCTGGAAGTGGCATTTGCGGCTCGCACTAGTGCAGAGTTATCTCAAAGAAAGGGGCCACGGTGTTTCTGTATCTCTATTATGTTGGTGCTGCTTCGGAACTTTTAAATATCTCGATATATCTCGAAAACTACGCTTCTGATCAAAAAATATCATAGAACATAAATTGTAGGAAACATAATTCTCTACAAAAAACGTCTCTTAACATTTTGCCATAGCTCGCTTTGTTTCCGAGATATTTGCAGATTTATCTCAAGGGAAGGGGCCTAACGGACATATTTCGAGATATTTCTTCTTCTTGTTGTTCTTCTTCTGCACAGCTAAACTGGAAGTGGCATTTCCAGCTCGCAATAGTGCAGAGTTATCTCAAAGAGAGGGGCCACGGTGTTTCTGTATCTCTATTATGTTGGTGCGGCTTCGGAACTTTTAAATATCTTGATATATCTCGAGAACTACGCATCTGATCAAAAAATATCATACAACAGAAAACGTAGGAAACTTAATTCTCTACAAAAAAGGTCTCTTAACATTTTGCCATAGCTCGCTTCGTTTCCGAGATATTTGCAGATTTATCTCAAGGGAAGGGGCCTAACGGACATATTTCGAGATATTTCTTCTTCTTGTTGTTCTTCTTCTGCACAGCTAAACTGGAAGTGGCATTTCCAGCTCGCAATAGTGCAGAGTTATCTCAAAGAAAGGGGCCACGGTGTTTCTGTATCTCTATTATGTTGGTGCGGCTTCTTAACTTTTAAATATCTTGATATATCTCGAGAACTACGCATCTGATCAAAAAATATCATAGAACATGAAAAGTAGGAAACTTAATTCTCTACAAAAAAGGTCTCTTAACATTTTGCCATAGCTCTCTTCGTTTCCGAGATATTTGCAGATTTATCTCAAGGGAAGGGGCCTGACGGACACATTTCGAGATATTTCTTCTTCTTGTTGTTCTTCTTCTGCACAGCTAAACTGGAAGTGGCATTTCCAGCTCGCAATAGTGCAGAGTTATCTCAAAGAGAGGGGCCACGGTGTTTCTGTATCTCTATTATGTTGGTGCTGCTTCGGAACTTTTAAATATCTCGATATATCTCGAAAACTACGCTTCTGATCAAAAAATATCACAGAACATAAATTGTAGGAAACATAATTCTCTACAAAAAACGTCTCTTAACATTTTGCCATAGCTCGCTTCGTTTCCGAGATATTTGCAGATTCATCTCAAGGGAAGGGGCCTAACGGACATATTTCGAGATATTTCTTCTTCTTGTTGTTCTTCTTCTGCACAGCTAAACTGGAAGTGGCATTTCCAGCTCGCAATAGTACAGAGTTATCTCAAAGAAAGGGGCCACGGTGTTTCTGTATCTCTATTATGTTGGTGCGGCTTCGGAACTTTTAAATATCTTGATATATCTCGAGAACTACGCATCTGATCAAAAAATATCATAGAACATAAAAAGTAGGAAACTCAATTCTCTACAAAAAAGGTCTCTTAAGATTTTGCAATAGCTCGCTTCGTTTCCGAAATATTTGCAGATTTATCTCAAGGGAAGGGGCCTGACGGACATATTTCGAGATATTTCTTCTTCTTGTTGTTCTTCTTCTGCACAGCTAAACTGGAAGTGGCATTTCCAGCTCGCGATAGTGCAGAGTTATCTCAAACAGAGGGGCCACGGTGTTTCTGTATCTCTATTATGTTGGTGCTGCTTCGGAACTTTTAAATATCTCGATATATCTCGAAAACTACGCTTCTGATCAAAAAATATCATAGAACATAAATTGTAGGAAACATAATTCTCTACAAAAAACGTCTCTTAATATTTTGCCATAGCTCGCTTCGTTTCCGAGATATTTGCAGATTTGTCTCAAGGGAAGGGGCCTAACGGACATATTTCGAGATATTTCTTCTTCTTGTTGTTCTTCTTCTGCACAGCTAAACTGGAAGTGGCATTTCCAGCTCGCGATAGTGCAGAGTTATCTCAAACAGAGGGGCCACGGTGTTTCTGTATCTCTATTATGTTGGTGCTGCTTCGGAACTTTTAAATATCTCGATATATCTCGAAAACTACGCTTCTGATCAAAAAATATCATAGAACATAAATTGTAGGAAACATAATTCTCTACAAAAAACGTCTCTTAATATTTTGCCATAGCTCGCTTCGTTTCCGAGATATTTGCAGATTTATCTCAAGGGAAGGGGCCTAACGGACATATTTCGAGATATTTCTTCTTCTTGTTGTTCTTCTTCTGCACAGCTAAACTGGAAGTGGCATTTCCAGCTCGCAATAGTACAGACTTATCTCAAAGAAAGGGGCCACGGTGTTTCTGTATCTCTATTATGTTGGTGCGGCTTCGGAACTTTTAAATATCTTGATATATCTCGAGAACTACGCATCTGATCAAAAAATATCATAGAACATAAAAAGTAGGAAACTTAATTCTCTACAAAAAAGGTCTCTTAACATTTTGCCATAGCTCTCTTCGTTTCCGAGATATTTGCAGATTCAGCTCAAAGGAACTGGCCTGACGGACATATTTCGAGATATTTCTTCTTCTTGTTGTTCTTCCTCTGCACAGCTAAGCTGGAAGTGGCATTTGCAGCTCGCAATAGTGCAGAGTTATCTCAAAGAAAGGGGCCACGGTGTTTCTGTATCTCTATTATGTTGGTGCGGCTTTGGAACTTTTAAATATCTCGATATATCTCGAAAACTACGCTTCTGATCAAAAAATATCATAGAACATAAATTGTAGGAAACATAATTCTCTACAAAAAAGGTCTCTTAACATTTTGCCATAGCTCGCTTCGTTTCCGAGATATTTGCAGATATATCTCAAGGGAAGGGGCCTGACGGACATATTTCGAGATATGTCTTCTTCTTGTTGTTCTTCTTCTGCACAGCTAAGCTGGAAGTGGCATTTACAGCTCGCAATAGTGCAGAGTTATCTCAAAGAGAGGGGCCACGGTGTTTCTGTATCTCTATTATGTTGGTGCGGCTTCGGAACTTTTAAATATCTTGATATATCTCGAGAACTACGCATCTGATCAAAAAATATCATACAACATAAAAAGTAGGAAACTTAATTCTCTACAAAAAAGGTCTCTCAACATTTTGCCATAGCTCGCTTCGTTTCCGAGATATTTGCAGATGTATCTCAAGGGAAGGGGCCTGACGGACATATTTCGAGATATTTCTTCTTATTGTTGTTCTTCTTCTGCACAGCTAAGCTGGAAGTGGCATTTGCGGCTCGCACTAGTGCAGAGTTATCTCAAAGAAAGGGGCCACGGTGTTTCTGTATCTCTATTATGTTGGTGCTGCTTCGGAACTTTTAAATATCTCGATATATCTCGAAAACTACGCTTCTGATCAAAAAATATCATAGAACATAAATTGTAGGAAACATAATTCTCTACAAAAAACGTCTCTTAACATTTTGCCATAGCTCGCTTTGTTTCCGAGATATTTGCAGATTTATCTCAAGGGAAGGGGCCTAACGGACATATTTCGAGATATTTCTTCTTCTTGTTGTTCTTCTTCTGCACAGCTAAACTGGAAGTGGCATTTCCAGCTCGCAATAGTGCAGAGTTATCTCAAAGAGAGGGGCCACGGTGTTTCTGTATCTCTATTATGTTGGTGCGGCTTCGGAACTTTTAAATATCTTGATATATCTCGAGAACTACGCATCTGATCAAAAAATATCATAGAACATGAAAAGTAGGAAACTCAATTCTCTACAAAAAAGGTCTCTTAACATTTTGCAATAGCTCGCTTCGTTTCCGAGATATTTGCAGATTTATCTCAAGGGAAGGGGCCTGACGGACATATTTCGAGATATTTCTTCTTCTTGTTGTTCTTCTTCTGCACAGCTAAACTGGAAGTGGCATTTCCAGCTCGCAATAGTGCAGAGTTATCTCAAAGAGAGGGGCCACGGTGTTTCTGTATCTCTATTATGTTGGTGCTGCTTCGGAACTTTTAAATATCTCGATATATCTCGAAAACTACGCTTCTGATCAAAAAATATCATAGAACATAAATTGTAGGAAACATAATTCTCTACAAAAAACGTCTCTTAACATTTTGCCATAGCTCGCTTCGTTTCCGAGATATTTGCAGATTTATCTCAAGGGAAGGGGCCTAACGGACATATTTCGAGATATTTCTTCTTCTTGTTGTTCTTCTTCTGCACAGCTAAACTGGAAGTGGCATTTCCAGCTCGCAATAGTACAGACTTATCTCAAAGAAAGGGGCCACGGTGTTTCTGTATCTCTATTATGTTGGTGCGGCTTCGGAACTTTTAAATATCTTGATATATCTCGAGAACTACACATCTGATCAAAAAATATCATAGAACATAAAAAGTAGGAAACTTAATTCTCTACAAAAAAGGTCTCTTAACATTTTGCCATAGCTCTCTTCGTTTCCGAGATATTTGCAGATTTATCTCAAGGGAAGGGGCCTGACGGACACATTTCGAGATATTTCTTCTTCTTGTTGTTCTTCTTCTGCACAGCTAAACTGGAAGTGGCATTTCCAGCTCGCAATAGTGCAGAGTTATCTCAAAGAGAGGGGCCACGGTGTTTCTGTATCTCTATTATGTTGGTGCTGCTTCGGAACTTTTAAATATCTCGATATATCTCGAAAACTACGCTTCTGATCAAAAAATATCACAGAACATAAATTGTAGGAAACATAATTCTCTACAAAAAACGTCTCTTAACATTTTGCCATAGCTCGCTTCGTTTCCGAGATATTTGCAGATTCATCTCAAGGGAAGGGGCCTAACGGACATATTTCGAGATATTTCTTCTTCTTGTTGTTCTTCTTCTGCACAGCTAAACTGGAAGTGGCATTTCCAGCTCGCAATAGTACAGAGTTATCTCAAAGAAAGGGGCCACGGTGTTTCTGTATCTCTATTATGTTGGTGCGGCTTCGGAACTTTTAAATATCTTGATATATCTCGAGAACTACGCATCTGATCAAAAAATATCATAGAACATAAAAAGTAGGAAACTCAATTCTCTACAAAAAAGGTCTCTTAACATTTTGCAATAGCTCGCTTCGTTTCCGAAATATTTGCAGATTTATCTCAAGGGAAGGGGCCTGACGGACATATTTCGAGATATTTCTTCTTCTTGTTGTTCTTCTTCTGCACAGCTAAACTGGAAGTGGCATTTCCAGCTCGCGATAGTGCAGAGTTATCTCAAACAGAGGGGCCACGGTGTTTCTGTATCTCTATTATGTTGGTGCTGCTTCGGAACTTTTAAATATCTCGATATATCTCGAAAACTACGCTTCTGATCAAAAAATATCATAGAACATAAATTGTAGGAAACATAATTCTCTACAAAAAACGTCTCTTAATATTTTGCCATAGCTCGCTTCGTTTCCGAGATATTTGCAGATTTATCTCAAGGGAAGGGGCCTAACGGACATATTTCGAGATATTTCTTCTTCTTGTTGTTCTTCTTCTGCACAGCTAAACTGGAAGTGGCATTTCCAGCTCGCAATAGTACAGACTTATGTCAAAGAAAGGGGCCACGGTGTTTCTGTATCTCTATTATGTTGGTGCGGCTTCGGAACTTTTAAATATCTTGATATATCTCGAGAACTACGCATCTGATCAAAAAATATCATAGAACATAAAAAGTAGGAAACTTAATTCTCTACAAAAAAGGTCTCTTAACATTTTGCCATAGCTCTCTTCGTTTCCGAGATATTTGCAGATTCAGCTCAAAGGAACTGGCCTGACGGACATATTTCGAGATATTTCTTCTTCTTGTTGTTCTTCCTCTGCACAGCTAAGCTGGAAGTGGCATTTGCAGCTCGCAATAGTGCAGAGTTATCTCAAAGAAAGGGGCCACGGTGTGTCTGTATCTCTATTATGTTGGTGCGGCTTTGGAACTTTTAAATATCTCGATATATCTCGAAAACTACGCTTCTGATCAAAAAATATCATAGAACATAAATTGTAGGAAACATAATTCTCTACAAAAAAGGTCTCTTAACATTTTGCCATAGCTCGCTTCGTTTCCGAGATATTTGCAGATATATCTCAAGGGAAGGGGCCTGACGGACATATTTCGAGATATGTCTTCTTCTTGTTGTTCTTCTTCTG
This sequence comes from Osmia lignaria lignaria, assembly GCF_051020975.1. NCBI lineage: Eukaryota > Metazoa > Arthropoda > Insecta > Hymenoptera > Megachilidae > Osmia > Osmia lignaria. Next base: position 12,588,890 of record NW_027478163.1, read on the forward strand.
CACAGCTAAGCTGGAAGTGGCATTTACAGCTCGCAATAGTGCAGAGTTATCTCAAAGAGAGGGGCCACGGTGTTTCTGTATCTCTATTATGTTGGTGCGGCTTCGGAACTTTTAAATATCTTGATATATCTCGAGAACTACGCATCTGATCAAAAAATATCATACAACATAAAAAGTAGGAAACTTAATTCTCTACAAAAAAGGTCTCTCAACATTTTGCCATAGCTCGCTTCGTTTCCGAGATATTTGCAGATTTATCTCAAGGTAAGGGGCCTGACGGACATATTTCGAGATATTTCTTCTTCTTGTTGTTCTTCTTCTGCACAGCTAAACTGGAAGTGGCATTTCCAGCTCGCAATAGTGCAGAGTTATCTCAAAGAAAGGGGCCACGGTGTTTCTGTATCTCTATTATGTTGGTGCGGCTTCTTAACTTTTAAATATCTTGATATATCTCGAGAACTACGCATCTGATCAAAAAATATCATAGAACATAAAAAGTAGGAAACTCAATTCTCTACAAAAAAGGTCTCTTAACATTTTGCAATAGCTCGCTTCGTTTCCGAGATATTTGCAGATGTATCTCAAGGGAAGGGGCCTGACGGACATATTTCGAGATATTTCTTCTTATTGTTGTTCTTCTTCTGCACAGCTAAGCTGGAAGTGGCATTTGCGGCTCGCACTAGTGCAGAGTTATCTCAAAGAAAGGGGCCACGGTGTTTCTGTATCTCTATTATGTTGGTGCTGCTTCGGAACTTTTAAATATCTCGATATATCTCGAAAACTACGCTTCTGATCAAAAAATATCATAGAACATAAATTGTAGGAAACATAATTCTCTACAAAAAACGTCTCTTAACATTTTGCGATAGCTCGCTTTGTTTCCGAGATATTTGCAGATTTATCTCAAGGGAAGGGGCCTAACGGACATATTTCGAGATATTTCTTCTTCTTGTTGTTCTTCTTCTGCACAGCTAAACTGGAAGTGGCATTTCCAGCTCGCAATAGTGCAGAGTTATCTCAAAGAGAGGGGCCACGGTGTTTCTGTATCTCTATTATGTTGGTGCGGCTTCGGAACTTTTAAATATCTTGATATATCTCGAGAACTACGCATCTGATCAAAAAATATCATACAACAGAAAACGTAGGAAACTTAATTCTCTACAAAAAAGGTCTCTTAACATTTTGCCATAGCTCGCTTCGTTTCCGAGATATTTGCAGATTTATCTCAAGGGAAGGGGCCTAACGGACATATTTCGAGATATTTCTTCTTCTTGTTGTTCTTCTTCTGCACAGCTAAACTGGAAGTGGCATTTCCAGCTCGCAATAGTGCAGAGTTATCTCAAAGAAAGGGGCCACGGTGTTTCTGTATCTCTATTATGTTGGTGCGGCTTCTTAACTTTTAAATATCTTGATATATCTCAAGAACTACGCATCTGATCAAAAAATATCATAGAACATGAAAAGTAGGAAACTCAATTCTCTACAAAAAAGGTCTCTTAACATTTTGCAATAGCTCGCTTCGTTTCCGAGATATTTGCAGATTTATCTCAAGGGAAGGGGCCTGACGGACATATTTCGAGATATTTCTTCTTCTTGTTGTTCTTCTTCTGCACAGCTAAACTGGAAGTGGCATTTCCAGCTCGCAATAGTGCAGAGTTATCTCAAAGAGAGGGGCCACGGTGTTTCTGTATCTCTATTATGTTGGTGCTGCTTCGGAACTTTTAAATATCTCGATATATCTCGAAAACTACGCTTCTGATCAAAAAATATCATAGAACATAAATTATAGGAAACATAATTCTCTACAAAAAACGTCTCTTAACATTTTGCCATAGCTCGCTTCGTTTCCGAGATATTTGCAGATTTATCTCAAGGGAAGGGGCCTAACGGACATATTTCGAGATATTTCTTCTTCTTGTTGTTCTTCTTCTGCACAGCTAAACTGGAAGTGGCATTTCCAGCTCGCAATAGTACAGACTTATCTCAAAGAAAGGGGCCACGGTGTTTCTGTATCTCTATTATGTTGGTGCGGCTTCGGAACTTTTAAATATCTTGATATATCTCGAGAACTACGCATCTGATCAAAAAATATCATAGAACATAAAAAGTAGGAAACTTAATTCTCTACAAAAAAGGTCTCTTAACATTTTGCCATAGCTCTCTTCGTTTCCGAGATATTTGCAGATTTATCTCAAGGGAAGGGGCCTGACGGACACATTTCGAGATATTTCTTCTTCTTGTTGTTCTTCTTCTGCACAGCTAAACTGGAAGTGGCATTTCCAGCTCGCAATAGTGCAGAGTTATCTCAAAGAGAGGGGCCACGGTGTTTCTGTATCTCTATTATGTTGGTGCTGCTTCGGAACTTTTAAATATCTCGATATATCTCGAAAACTACGCTTCTGATCAAAAAATATCACAGAACATAAATTATAGGAAACATAATTCTCTACAAAAAACGTCTCTTAACATTTTGCCATAGCTCGCTTCGTTTCCGAGATATTTGCAGATTCATCTCAAGGGAAGGGGCCTAACGGACATATTTCGAGATATTTCTTCTTCTTGTTGTTCTTCTTCTGCACAGCTAAACTGGAAGTGGCATTTCCAGCTCGCAATAGTACAGAGTTATCTCAAAGAAAGGGGCCACGGTGTTTCTGTATCTCTATTATGTTGGTGCGGCTTCGGAACTTTTAAATATCTTGATATATCTCGAGAACTACGCATCTGATCAAAAAATATCATAGAACATAAAAAGTAGGAAACTCAATTCTCTACAAAAAAGGTCTCTTAACATTTTGCAATAGCTCGCTTCGTTTCCGAAATATTTGCAGATTTATCTCAAGGGAAGGGGCCTGACGGACATATTTCGAGATATTTCTTCTTCTTGTTGTTCTTCTTCTGCACAGCTAAACTGGAAGTGGCATTTCCAGCTCGCGATAGTGCAGAGTTATCTCAAACAGAGGGGCCACGGTGTTTCTGTATCTCTATTATGTTGGTGCTGCTTCGGAACTTTTAAATATCTCGATATATCTCGAAAACTACGCTTCTGATCAAAAAATATCATAGAACATAAATTGTAGGAAACATAATTCTCTACAAAAAACGTCTCTTAATATTTTGCCATAGCTCGCTTCGTTTCCGAGATATTTGCAGATTTATCTCAAGGGAAGGGGCCTAACGGACATATTTCGAGATATTTCTTCTTCTTGTTGTTCTTCTTCACAGCTAAACTGGAAGTGGCATTTCCAGCTCGCAATAGTACAGACTTATCTCAAAGAAAGGGGCCACGGTGTTTCTGTATCTCTATTATGTTGGTGCGGCTTCGGAACTTTTAAATATCTTGATATATCTCGAGAACTACGCATCTGATCAAAAAATATCATAGAACATAAAAAGTAGGAAACTCAATTCTCTACAAAAAAGGTCTCTTAACATTTTGCAATAGCTCGCTTCGTTTCCCAGATATTTGCAGATTTATCTCAAGGGAAGGGGCCTGACGGACATATTTCGAGATATTTCTTCTTATTGTTGTTCTTCTTCTGCACAGCTAAGCTGGAAGTGGCATTTGCGGCTCGCACTAGTGCAGAGGTATCTCAAAGAAAGGGGCCACGGTGTTTCTGTATCTCTATTATGTTGGTGCGGCTTCGGAACTTTTAAATATCTTGATATATCTCGAGAACTACGCATCTGATCAAAAAATATCATAGAACATAAAAAGTAGGAAACTTAATTCTCTACAAAAAAGGTCTCTTAACATTTTGCCATAGCTCTCTTCGTTTCCGAGATATTTGCAGATTCAGCTCAAAGGAACTGGCCTGACGGACATATTTCGAGATATTTCTTCTTCTTGTTGTTCTTCCTCTGCACAGCTAAGCTGGAAGTGGCATTTGCAGCTCGCAATAGTGCAGAGTTATCTCAAAGAAAGGGGCCACGGTGTTTCTGTATCTCTATTATGTTGGTGCGGCTTTGGAACTTTTAAATATCTCGATATATCTCGAAAACTACGCTTCTGATCAAAAAATATCATAGAACATAAATTATAGGAAACATAATTCTCTACAAAAAAGGTCTCTTAACATTTTGCCATAGCTCGCTTCGTTTCCGAGATATTTGCAGATATATCTCAAGGGAAGGGGCCTGACGGACATATTTCGAGATATGTCTTCTTCTTGTTGTTCTTCTTCTGCACAGCTAAGCTGGAAGTGGCATTTACAGCTCGCAATAGTGCAGAGTTATCTCATAGAGAGGGGCCACGGTGTTTCTGTATCTCTATTATGTTGGTGCGGCTTCGGAACTTTTAAATATCTTGATATATCTCGAGAACTACGCATCTGATCAAAAAATATCATACAACATAAAAAGTAGGAAACTTAATTCTCTACAAAAAAGGTCTCTCAATATTTTGCCATAGCTCGCTTCGTTTCCGAGATATTTGCAGATTTATCTCAAGGTAAGGGGCCTGACGGACATATTTCGAGATATTTCTTCTTCTTGTTGTTCTTCTTCTGCACAGCTAAACTGGAAGTGGCATTTCCAGCTCGCAATAGTGCAGAGTTATCTCAAAGAGAGGGGCCACGGTGTTTCTGTATCTCTATTATGTTGGTGCTGCTTCGGAACTTTTAAATATCTCGATATATCTCGAAAACTACGCTTCTGATCAAAAAATATCACAGAACATAAATTATAGGAAACATAATTCTCTACAAAAAACGTCTCTTAACATTTTGCCATAGCTCGCTTCGTTTCCGAGATATTTGCAGATTCATCTCAAGGGAAGGGGCCTAACGGACATATTTCGAGATATTTCTTCTTCTTGTTGTTCTTCTTCTGCACAGCTAAACTGGAAGTGGCATTTCCAGCTCGCAATAGTACAGAGTTATCTCAAAGAAAGGGGCCACGGTGTTTCTGTATCTCTATTATGTTGGTGCGGCTTCGGAACTTTTAAATATCTTGATATATCTCGAGAACTACGCATCTGATCAAAAAATATCATAGAACATAAAAAGTAGGAAACTCAATTCTCTACAAAAAAGGTCTCTTAACATTTTGCAATAGCTCGCTTCGTTTCCGAAATATTTGCAGATTTATCTCAAGGGAAGGGGCCTGACGGACATATTTCGAGATATTTCTTCTTCTTGTTGTTCTTCTTCTGCACAGCTAAACTGGAAGTGGCATTTCCAGCTCGCGATAGTGCAGAGTTATCTCAAACAGAGGGGCCACGGTGTTTCTGTATCTCTATTATGTTGGTGCTGCTTCGGAACTTTTAAATATCTCGATATATCTCGAAAACTACGCTTCTGATCAAAAAATATCATAGAACATAAATTGTAGGAAACATAATTCTCTACAAAAAACGTCTCTTAATATTTTGCCATAGCTCGCTTCGTTTCCGAGATATTTGCAGATTTATCTCAAGGGAAGGGGCCTAACGGACATATTTCGAGATATTTCTTCTTCTTGTTGTTCTTCTTCTGCACAGCTAAACTGGAAGTGGCATTTCCAGCTCGCAATAGTACAGACTTATCTCAAAGAAAGGGGCCACGGTGTTTCTGTATCTCTATTATGTTGGTGCGGCTTCGGAACTTTTAAATATCTTGATATATCTCGAGAACTACGCATCTGATCAAAAAATATCATAGAACATAAAAAGTAGGAAACTCAATTCTCTACAAAAAAGGTCTCTTAACATTTTGCAATAGCTCGATTCGTTTCCCAGATATTTGCAGATTTATCTCAAAGGAACTGGCCTGACGGACATATTTCGAGATATTTCTTCTTCTTGTTGTTCTTCCTCTGCACAGCTAAGCTGGAAGTGGCATTTGCAGCTCGCAATAGTGCAGAGTTATCTCAAAGAAAGGGGCCACGGTGTTTCTGTATCTCTATTATGTTGGTGCGGCTTTGGAACTTTTAAATATCTCGATATATCTCGAAAACTACGCTTCTGATCAAAAAATATCATAGAACATAAATTATAGGAAACATAATTCTCTACAAAAAAGGTCTCTTAACATTTTGCCATAGCTCGCTTCGTTTCCGAGATATTTGCAGATTCAGCTCAAAGGAACTGGCCTGACGGACATATTTCGAGATATTTCTTCTTCTTGTTGTTCTTCCTCTGCACAGCTAAGCTGGAAGTGGCATTTGCAGCTCGCAATAGTGCAGAGTTATCTCAAAGAAAGGGGCCACGGTGTTTCTGTATCTCTATTATGTTGGTGCGGCTTTGGAACTTTTAAATATCTCGATATATCTCGAAAACTACGCTTCTGATCAAAAAATATCATAGAACATAAATTATAGGAAACATAATTCTCTACAAAAAAGGTCTCTTAACATTTTGCCATAGCTCGCTTCGTTTCCGAGATATTTGCAGATATATCTCAAGGGAAGGGGCCTGACGGACATATTTCGAGATATGTCTTCTTCTTGTTGTTCTTCTTCTGCACAGCTAAGCTGGAAGTGGCATTTACAGCTCGCAATAGTGCAGAGTTATCTCAATGAGAGGGGCCACGGTGTTTCTGTATCTCTATTATGTTGGTGCGGCTTCGGAACTTTTAAATATCTTGATATATCTCGAGAACTACGCATCTGATCAAAAAATATCATACAACATAAAAAGTAGGAAACTTAATTCTCTACAAAAAAGGTCTCTCAACATTTTGCCATAGCTCGCTTCGTTTCCGAGATATTTGCAGATTTATCTCAATGTAAGGGGCCTGACGGACATATTTCGAGATATTTCTTCTTCTTGTTGTTCTTCTTCTGCACAGCTAAACTGGAAGTGGCATTTCCAGCTCGCAATAGTGCAGAGTTATCTCAAAGAAAGGGGCCACGGTGTTTCTGTATCTCTATTATGTTGGTGCGGCTTCTTAACTTTTAAATATCTTGATATATCTCGAGAACTACGCATCTGATCAAAAAATATCATAGAACATAAAAAGTAGGAAACTCAATTCTCTACAAAAAAGGTCTCTTAACATTTTGCAATAGCTCGCTTCGTTTCCGAGATATTTGCAGATGTATCTCAAGGGAAGGGGCCTGACGGACATATTTCGAGATATTTCTTCTTATTGTTGTTCTTCTTCTGCACAGCTAAGCTGGAAGTGGCATTTGCGGCTCGCACTAGTGCAGAGTTATCTCAAAGAAAGGGGCCACGGTGTTTCTGTATCTCTATTATGTTGGTGCTGCTTCGGAACTTTTAAATATCTCGATATATCTCGAAAACTACGCTTCTGATCAAAAAATATCATAGAACATAAATTGTAGGAAACATAATTCTCTACAAAAAACGTCTCTTAACATTTTGCCATAGCTCGCTTTGTTTCCGAGATATTTGCAGATTTATCTCAAGGGAAGGGGCCTAACGGACATATTTCGAGATATTTCTTCTTCTTGTTGTTCTTCTTCTGCACAGCTAAACTGGAAGTGGCATTTCCAGCTCGCAATAGTGCAGAGTTATCTCAAAGAGAGGGGCCACGGTGTTTCTGTATCTCTATTATGTTGGTGCGGCTTCGGAACTTTTAAATATCTTGATATATCTCGAGAACTACGCATCTGATCAAAAAATATCATACAACAGAAAACGTAGGAAACTTAATTCTCTACAAAAAAGGTCTCTTAACATTTTGCCATAGCTCGCTTCGTTTCCGAGATATTTGCAGATTTATCTCAAGGGAAGGGGCCTAACGGACATATTTCGAGATATTTCTTCTTCTTGTTGTTCTTCTTCTGCACAGCTAAACTGGAAGTGGCATTTCCAGCTCGCAATAGTGCAGAGTTATCTCAAAGAAAGGGGCCACGGTGTTTCTGTATCTCTATTATGTTGGTGCGGCTTTGGAACTTTTAAATATCTCGATATATCTCGAAAACTACGCTTCTGATCAAAAAATATCATAGAACATAAATTATAGGAAACATAATTCTCTACAAAAAAGGTCTCTTAACATTTTGCCATAGCTCGCTTCGTTTCCGAGATATTTGCAGATATATCTCAAGGGAAGGGGCCTGACGGACATATTTCGAGATATGTCTTCTTCTTGTTGTTCTTCTTCTGCACAGCTAAGCTGGAAGTGGCATTTACAGCTCGCAATAGTGCAGAGTTATCTCAATGAGAGGGGCCACGGTGTTTCTGTATCTCTATTATGTTGGTGCGGCTTCGGAACTTTTAAATATCTTGATATATCTCGAGAACTACGCATCTGATCAAAAAATATCATACAACATAAAAAGTAGGAAACTTAATTCTCTACAAAAAAGGTCTCTCAACATTTTGCCATAGCTCGCTTCGTTTCCGAGATATTTGCAGATTTATCTCAATGTAAGGGGCCTGACGGACATATTTCGAGATATTTCTTCTTCTTGTTGTTCTTCTTCTGCACAGCTAAACTGGAAGTGGCATTTCCAGCTCGCAATAGTGCAGAGTTATCTCAAAGAAAGGGGCCACGGTGTTTCTGTATCTCTATTATGTTGGTGCGGCTTCTTAACTTTTAAATATCTTGATATATCTCGAGAACTACGCATCTGATCAAAAAATATCATAGAACATAAAAAGTAGGAAACTCAATTCTCTACAAAAAAGGTCTCTTAACATTTTGCAATAGCTCGCTTCGTTTCCGAGATATTTGCAGATGTATCTCAAGGGAAGGGGCCTGACGGACATATTTCGAGATATTTCTTCTTATTGTTGTTCTTCTTCTGCACAGCTAAGCTGGAAGTGGCATTTGCGGCTCGCACTAGTGCAGAGTTATCTCAAAGAAAGGGGCCACGGTGTTTCTGTATCTCTATTATGTTGGTGCTGCTTCGGAACTTTTAAATATCTCGATATATCTCGAAAACTACGCTTCTGATCAAAAAATATCATAGAACATAAATTGTAGGAAACATAATTCTCTACAAAAAACGTCTCTTAACATTTTGCCATAGCTCGCTTTGTTTCCGAGATATTTGCAGATTTATCTCAAGGGAAGGGGCCTAACGGACATATTTCGAGATATTTCTTCTTCTTGTTGTTCTTCTTCTGCACAGCTAAACTGGAAGTGGCATTTCCAGCTCGCAATAGTGCAGAGTTATCTCAAAGAGAGGGGCCACGGTGTTTCTGTATCTCTATTATGTTGGTGCGGCTTCGGAACTTTTAAATATCTTGATATATCTCGAGAACTACGCATCTGATCAAAAAATATCATACAACAGAAAACGTAGGAAACTTAATTCTCTACAAAAAAGGTCTCTTAACATTTTGCCATAGCTCGCTTCGTTTCCGAGATATTTGCAGATTTATCTCAAGGGAAGGGGCCTAACGGACATATTTCGAGATATTTCTTCTTCTTGTTGTTCTTCTTCTGCACAGCTAAACTGGAAGTGGCATTTCCAGCTCGCAATAGTGCAGAGTTATCTCAAAGAAAGGGGCCACGGTGTTTCTGTATCTCTATTATGTTGGTGCGGCTTCGGAACTTTTAAATATCTTGATATATCTCGAGAACTACGCATCTGATCAAAAAATATCATACAACATAAAAAGTAGGAAACTTAATTCTCTACAAAAAAGGTCTCTCAACATTTTGCCATAGCTCGCTTCGTTTCCGAGATATTTGCAGATTTATCTCAAGGGAAGGGGCCTGACGGACATATTTCGAGATATTTCTTCTTCTTGTTGTTCTTCTTCTGCACAGCTAAACTGGAAGTGGCATTTCCAGCTCGCGATAGTGCAGAGTTATCTCAAACAGAGGGGCCACGGTGTTTCTGTATCTCTATTATGTTGGTGCTGCTTCGGAACTTTTAAATATCTCGATATATCTCGAAAACTACGCTTCTGATCAAAAAATATCATAGAACATAAATTGTAGGAAACATAATTCTCTACAAAAAAGGTCTCTTAATATTTTGCCATAGCTCGCTTCGTTTCCGAGATATTTGCAGATTTATCTCAAGGGAAGGGGCCTAACGGACATATTTCGAGATATTTCTTCTTCTTGTTGTTCTTCTTCTGCACAGCTAAACTGGAAGTGGCATTTCCAGCTCGCAATAGTACAGACTTATCTCAAAGAAAGGGGCCACGGTGTTTCTGTATCTCTATTATGTTGGTGCGGCTTCGGAACTTTTAAATATCTTGATATATCTCGAGAACTACGCATCTGATCAAAAAATATCATACAAACATAAAAAGTAGGAAACTTAATTCTCTACAAAAAAGGTCTCTTAACATTTTGCCATAGCTCTCTTCGTTTCCGAGATAGTTGCAGATTTATCTCAAGGGAAGGGGCCTGACGGACACATTTCGAGATATTTCTTCTTCTTGTTGTTCTTCTTCTGCACAGCTAAACTGGAAGTGGCATTTCCAGCTCGCAATAGTGCAGAGTTATCTCAAAGAGAGGGGCCACGGTGTTTCTGTATCTCTATTATGTTGGTGCTGCTTCGGAACTTTTAAATATCTCGATATATCTCGAAAACTACGCTTCTGATCAAAAAATATCATAGAACATAAATTGTAGGAAACATAATTCTCTACAAAAAACGTCTCTTAACATTTTGCCATAGCTCGCTTCGTTTCCGAGATATTTGCAGATTTATCTCAAGGGAAGGGGCCTAACGGACATATTTCGAGATATTTCTTCTTCTTGTTGTTCTTCTTCTGCACAGCTAAACTGGAAGTGGCATTTCCAGCTCGCAATAGTACAGAGTTATCTCAAAGAAAGGGGCCACGGTGTTTCTGTATCTCTATTATGTTGGTGCGGCTTCGGAACTTTTAAATATCTTGATATATCTCGAGAACTACGCATCTGATCAAAAAATATCATAGAACATAAAAAGTAGGAAACTTAATTCTCTACAAAAAAGGTCTCTTAACATTTTGCCATAGCTCTCTTCGTTTCCGAGATATTTGCAGATTTATCTCAAGGGAAGGGGCCTGACGAACACATTTCGAGATATTTCTTCTTCTTGTTGTTCTTCTTCTGCACGCTAAGCTGGAAGTGGCATTTGCAGCTCGCAATTGTGCAGAGTTATCTCAAAGAAAGGGGCCACGGTGTTTCTGTATCTCTATTATGTTGGTGCGGCTTCGGAACTTTTAAATATCTTGATATATCTCGAGAACTACGCATCTGATCAAAAAATATCATAGAACATAAAAAGTAGGAAACTTAATTCGCTACAAAAAAGGTCTCTTAACATTTTGCCATAGCTCGCTTCGTTTCCGAGATATTTGCAGATTTATCTCAAGGGAAGGGGCCTAACGGACATATTTCGTGATATTTCTTCTTCTTGTTGTTCTTCTTCTGCACAGCTAAGCTGGAAGTGGCATTTGCGGCTCGCACTAGTACAGAGTTATCTCAAAGAAAGCGGCCACGGTGTTTCTGTATCTCTATTATGTTGGTGCGGCTTCGGAACTTTTAAATATCTTGATATATCTCGAGAACTACGCATCTGATCAAAAAATATCATAGAACATAAAAAGTAGGAAACTTAATTCTCTACAAAAAAGTCTGTTAAGATTTTGCCATAGCTCGCTTCGTTTCCGAGGTATTTGCAGATTTATCTCAAGAGAAGGGGCCTGACGGACATATTTCGAGATATTTCTTCTTCTTGTTGTTCTTCTTCTGCACAGCTAAGCTGGAAGTGGCATTTGCAGCTCGCAATAGTGCAGAGTTATCTCAAAGAAAGGGGCCACGGTGTTTCTGTATCTCTATTATGTTGGTGCGGCTTCTTAACTTTTAAATATCTTGATATATCTCGAGAACTACGCATCTGATCAAAAAATATCATAGAACATAAAAAGTAGGAAACTCAATTCTCTACAAAAAAGGTCTCTTAACATTTTGCAATAGCTCGCTTCGTTTCCGAGATATTTGCAGATTTATCTCAAGGGAAGGGGCCTGACGGACATATTTCGAGATATTTCTTCTTCTTGTTGTTCTTCTTCTGCACAGCTAAACTGGAAGTGGCATTTCCAGCTCGCAATAGTGCAGAGTTATCTCAAAGAGAGGGGCCACGGTGTTTCTGTATCTCTATTATGTTGGTGCTGCTTCGGAACTTTTAAATATCTCGATATATCTCGAAAACTACGCTTCTGATCAAAAAATATCATAGAACATAAAAAGTAGGAAACTTAATTCTCTACAAAAAAGGTCTCTTAACATTTTGCCATAGCTCTCTTCGTTTCCGAGATATTTGCAGATTTATCTCAAGGGAAGGGGCCTGACGGACACATTTCGAGATATTTCTTCTTCTTGTTGTTCTTCTTCTGCACAGCTAAACTGGAAGTGGCATTTCCAGCTCGCAATAGTGCAGAGTTATCTCAAAGAGAGGGGCCACGGTGTTTCTGTATCTCTATTATGTTGGTGCTGCTTCGGAACTTTTAAATATCTCGATATATCTCGAAAACTACGCTTCTGATCAAAAAATATCACAGAACATAAATTGTAGGAAACATAATTCTCTACAAAAAACGTCTCTTAACATTTTGCCATAGCTCGCTTCGTTTCCGAGATATTTGCAGATTCATCTCAAGGGAAGGGGCCTGACGGACATATTTCGAGATATTTCTTCTTCTTGTTGTTCTTCTTCTGCACAGCTAAACTGGAAGTGGCATTTCCAGCTCGCGATAGTGCAGAGTTATCTCAAACAGAGGGGCCACGGTGTTTCTGTATCTCTATTATGTTGGTGCGGCTTCGGAACTTTTAAATATCTCGATATATCTCGAAAACTACGCTTCTGATCAAAAAATATCATAGAACATAAATTGTAGGAAACATAATTCTCTACAAAAAACGTCTCTTAATATTTTGCCATAGCTCGCTTCGTTTCCGAGATATTTGCAGATTTATCTCAAGGGAAGGGGCCTAACGGACATATTTCGAGATATTTCTTCTTCTTGTTGTTCTTCTTCTGCACAGCTAAACTGGAAGTGGCATTTCCAGCTCGCAATAGTACAGACTTATCTCAAAGAAAGGGGCCACGGTGTTTCTGTATCTCTATTATGTTGGTGCGGCTTCGGAACTTTTAAATATCTTGATATATCTCGAGAACTACGCATCTGATCAAAAAATATCATACAAACATAAAAAGTAGGAAACTTAATTCTCTACAAAAAAGGTCTCTTAACATTTTGCCATAGCTCTCTTCGTTTCCGAGATATTTGCAGATTTATCTCAAGGGAAGGGGCCTGACGGACACATTTCGAGATATTTCTTCTTCTTGTTGTTCTTCTTCTGCACAGCTAAACTGGAAGTGGCATTTCCAGCTCGCAATAGTGCAGAGTTATCTCAAACAGAGGGGCCACGGTGTTTCTGTATCTCTATTATGTTGGTGCTGCTTCGGAACTTTTAAATATCTCGATATATCTCGAAAACTACGCATCTGATCAAAAAATATCATAGAACATAAAAAGTAGGAAACTCAATTCTCTACAAAAAAGGTCTCTTAACATTTTGCAATAGCTCGCTTCGTTTCCGAGATATTTGCAGATTTATCTCAAGGGAAGGGGCCTGACGGACACATTTCGAGATATTTCTTCTTCTTGTTGTTCTTCTTCTGCACAGCTAAACTGGAAGTGGCATTTCCAGCTCGCAATAGTGCAGAGTTATCTCAAAGAGAGGGGCCACGGTGTTTCTGTATCTCTATTATGTTGGTGCTGCTTCGGAACTTTTAAATATCTCGATATATCTCGAAAACTACGCTTCTGATCAAAAAATATCACAGAACATAAATTGTAGGAAACATAATTCTCTACAAAAAACGTCTCTTAACATTTTGCCATAGCTCGCTTCGTTTCCGAGATATTTGCAGATTCATCTCAAGGGAAGGGGCCTAACGGACATATTTCGAGATATTTCTTCTTCTTGTTGTTCTTCTTCTGCACAGCTAAACTGGAAGTGGCATTTCCACCTCGCAATAGTACAGAGTTATCTCAAAGAAAGGGGCCACGGTGTTTCTGTATCTCTATTATGTTGGTGCGGCTTCGGAACTTTTAAATATCTTGATATATCTCGAGAACTACGCATCTGATCAAAAAATATCATAGAACATAAAAAGTAGGAAACTCAATTCTCTACAAAAAAGGTCTCTTAACATTTTGCAATAGCTCGCTTCGTTTCCGAAATATTTGCAGATTTATCTCAAGGGAAGGGGCCTGACGGACATATTTCGAGATATTTCTTCTTCTTGTTGTTCTTCTTCTGCACAGCTAAACTGGAAGTGGCATTTCCAGCTCGCGATAGTGCAGAGTTATCTCAAACAGAGGGGCCACGGTGTTTCTGTATCTCTATTATGTTGGTGCTGCTTCGGAACTTTTAAATATCTCGATATATCTCGAAAACTACGCTTCTGATCAAAAAATATCATAGAACATAAATTGTAGGAAACATAATTCTCTACAAAAAACGTCTCTTAATATTTTGCCATAGCTCGCTTCGTTTCCGAGATATTTGCAGATTTATCTCAAGGGAAGGGGCCTAACGGACATATTTCGAGATATTTCTTCTTCTTGTTGTTCTTCTTCTGCACAGCTAAACTGGAAGTGGCATTTCCAGCTCGCAATAGTACAGACTTATCTCAAAGAAAGGGGCCACGGTGTTTCTGTATCTCTATTATGTTGGTGCGGCTTCGGAACTTTTAAATATCTTGATATATCTCGAGAACTACGCATCTGATAAAAAAATATCATACAAACATAAAAAGTAGGAAACTTAATTCTCTACAAAAAAGGTCTCTTAACATTTTGCCATAGCTCTCTTCGTTTCCGAGATATTTGCAGATTTATCTCAAGGGAAGGGGCCTGACGGACACATTTCGAGATATTTCTTCTTCTTGTTGTTCTTCTTCTGCACAGCTAAACTGGAAGTGGCATTTCCAGCTCGCAATAGTGCAGAGTTATCTCAAACAGAGGGGCCACGGTGTTTCTGTATCTCTATTATGTTGGTGCTGCTTCGGAACTTTTAAATATCTCGATATATCTCGAAAACTACGCATCTGATCAAAGAATATCATAGAACATAAAAAGTAGGAAACTCAATTCTCTACAAAAAAGGTCTCTTAACATTTTGCAATAGCTCGCTTCGTTTCCGAGATATTTGCAGATTTATCTCAAGGGAAGGGGCCTGACGGACATATTTCGAGATATTTCTTCTTCTTGTTGTTCTTCTTCTGCACAGCTAAACTGGAAGTGGCATTTCCAGCTCGCAATAGTGCAGAGTTATCTCAAAGAGAGGGGCCACGGTGTTTCTGTATCTCTATTATGTTGGTGCTGCTTCGGAACTTTTAAATATCTCGATATATCTCGAAAACTACGCTTCTGATCAAAAAATATCATAGAACATAAATTGTAGGAAACATAATTCTCTACAAAAAACGTCTCTTAACATTTTGCCATAGCTCGCTTCGTTTCCGAGATATTTGCAGATTTATCTCAAGGGAAGGGGCCTAACGGACATATTTCGAGATATTTCTTCTTCTTGTTGTTCTTCTTCTGCACAGCTAAACTGGAAGTGGCATTTCCAGCTCGCAATAGTACAGACTTATCTCAAAGAAAGGGGCCACGGTGTTTCTGTATCTCTATTATGTTGGTGCGGCTTCGGAACTTTTAAATATCTTGATATATCTCGAGAACTACGCATCTGATCAAAAAATATCATAGAACATAAAAAGTAGGAAACTTAATTCTCTACAAAAAAGGTCTCTTAACATTTTGCCATAGCTCTCTTCGTTTCCGAGATATTTGCAGATTTATCTCAAGGGAAGGGGCCTGACGGACACATTTCGAGATATTTCTTCTTCTTGTTGTTCTTCTTCTGCACAGCTAAACTGGAAGTGGCATTTCCAGCTCGCAATAGTGCAGAGTTATCTCAAAGAGAGGGGCCACGGTGTTTCTGTATCTCTATTATGTTGGTGCTGCTTCGGAACTTTTAAATATCTCGATATATCTCGAAAACTACGCTTCTGATCAAAAAATATCACAGAACATAAATTGTAGGAAACATAATTCTCTACAAAAAACGTCTCTTAACATTTTGCCATAGCTCGCTTCGTTTCCGAGATATTTGCAGATTCATCTCAAGGGAAGGGGCCTAACGGACATATTTCGAGATATTTCTTCTTCTTGTTGTTCTTCTTCTGCACAGCTAAACTGGAAGTGGCATTTCCACCTCGCAATAGTACAGAGTTATCTCAAAGAAAGGGGCCACGGTGTTTCTGTATCTCTATTATGTTGGTGCGGCTTCGGAACTTTTAAATATCTTGATATATCTCGAGAACTACGCATCTGATCAAAAAATATCATAGAACATAAAAAGTAGGAAACTCAATTCTCTACAAAAAAGGTCTCTTAACATTTTGCAATAGCTCGCTTCGTTTCCGAAATATTTGCAGATTTATCTCAAGGGAAGGGGCCTGACGGACATATTTCGAGATATTTCTTCTTCTTGTTGTTCTTCTTCTGCACAGCTAAACTGGAAGTGGCATTTCCAGCTCGCGATAGTGCAGAGTTATCTCAAACAGAGGGGCCACGGTGTTTCTGTATCTCTATTATGTTGGTGCTGCTTCGGAACTTTTAAATATCTCGATATATCTCGAAAACTACGCTTCTGATCAAAAAATATCATAGAACATAAATTGTAGGAAACATAATTCTCTACAAAAAACGTCTCTTAATATTTTGCCATAGCTCGCTTGGTTTCCGAGATATTTGCAGATATATCTCAAGGGAAGGGGCCTAACGGACATATTTCGAGATATTTCTTCTTCTTGTTGTTCTTCTTCTGCACAGCTAAACTGGAAGTGGCATTTCCAGCTCGCAATAGTACAGACTTATCTCAAAGAAAGGGGCCACGGTGTTTCTGTATCTCTATTATGTTGGTGCGGCTTCGGAACTTTTAAATATCTTGATATATCTCGAGAACTACGCATCTGATCAAAAAATATCATACAAACATAAAAAGTAGGAAACTTAATTCTCTACAAAAAAGGTCTCTTAACATTTTGCCATAGCTCTCTTCGTTTCCGAGATATTTGCAGATTTATCTCAAGGGAAGGGGCCTGACGGACACATTTCGAGATATTTCTTCTTCTTGTTGTTCTTCTTCTGCACAGCTAAACTGGAAGTGGCATTTCCAGCTCGCAATAGTGCAGAGTTATCTCAAACAGAGGGGCCACGGTGTTTCTGTATCTCTATTATGTTGGTGCTGCTTCGGAACTTTTAAATATCTCGATATATCTCGAAAACTACGCTTCTGATCAAAAAATATCATAGAACATAAATTGTAGGAAACATAATTCTCTACAAAAAACGTCTCTTAACATTTTGCCATAGCTCGCTTCGTTTCCGAGATATTTGCAGATTTATCTCAAGGGAAGGGGCCTAACGGACATATTTCGAGATATTTCTTCTTCTTGTTGTTCTTCTTCTGCACAGCTAAACTGGAAGTGGCATTTCCAGCTCGCAATAGTACAGAGTTATCTCAAAGAAAGGGGCCACGGTGTTTCTGTATCTCTATTATGTTGGTGCGGCTTCGGAACTTTTAAATATCTTGATATATCTCGAGAACTACGCATCTGATCAAAAAATATCATAGAACATAAAAAGTAGGAAACTTAATTCTCTACAAAAAAGGTCTCTTAACATTTTGCCATAGCTCTCTTCGTTTCCGAGATATTTGCAGATTTATCTCAAGGGAAGGGGCCTGACGAACACATTTCGAGATATTTCTTCTTCTTGTTGTTCTTCTTCTGCACGCTAAGCTGGAAGTGGCATTTGCAGCTCGCAATTGTGCAGAGTTATCTCAAAGAAAGGGGCCACGGTGTTTCTGTATCTCTATTATGTTGGTGCGGCTTCGGAACTTTTAAATATCTTGATATATCTCGAGAACTACGCATCTGATCAAAAAATATCATAGAACATAAAAAGTAGGAAACTTAATTCGCTACAAAAAAGGTCTCTTAACATTTTGCCATAGCTCGCTTCGTTTCCGAGATATTTGCAGATTTATCTCAAGGGAAGGGGCCTAACGGACATATTTCGTGATATTTCTTCTTCTTGTTGTTCTTCTTCTGCACAGCTAAGCTGGAAGTGGCATTTGCGGCTCGCACTAGTACAGAGTTATCTCAAAGAAAGCGGCCACGGTGTTTCTGTATCTCTATTATGTTGGTGCGGCTTCGGAACTTTTAAATATCTTGATATATCTCGAGAACTACGCATCTGATCAAAAAATATCATAGAACATAAAAAGTAGGAAACCTAATTCTCTACAAAAAAGTCTGTTAAGATTTTGCCATAGCTCGCTTCGTTTCCGAGGTATTTGCAGATTTATCTCAAGAGAAGGGGCCTGACGGACATATTTCGAGATATTTCTTCTTCTTGTTGTTCTTCTTCTGCACAGCTAAGCTGGAAGTGGCATTTGCAGCTCGCAATAGTGCAGAGTTATCTCAAAGAAAGGGGCCACGGTGTTTCTGTATCTCTATTATGTTGGTGCGGCTTCTTAACTTTTAAATATCTTGATATATCTCGAGAACTACGCATCTGATCAAAAAATATCATAGAACATAAAAAGTAGGAAACTCAATTCTCTACAAAAAAGGTCTCTTAACATTTTGCAATAGCTCGCTTCGTTTCCGAGATATTTGCAGATTTATCTCAAGGGAAGGGGCCTGACGGACATATTTCGAGATATTTCTTCTTCTTGTTGTTCTTCTTCTGCACAGCTAAACTGGAAGTGGCATTTCCAGCTCGCAATAGTGCAGAGTTATCTCAAAGAGAGGGGCCACGGTGTTTCTGTATCTCTATTATGTTGGTGCTGCTTCGGAACTTTTAAATATCTTGATATATCTCGAGAACTACGCATCTGATCAAAAAATATCATAGAACATAAAAAGTAGGAAACTTAATTCTCTACAAAAAAGGTCTCTTAACATTTTGCCATAGCTCTCTTCGTTTCCGAGATATTTGCAGATTTATCTCAAGGGAAGGGGCCTGACGGACACATTTCGAGATATTTCTTCTTCTTGTTGTTCTTCTTCTGCACAGCTAAACTGGAAGTGGCATTTCCAGCTCGCAATAGTGCAGAGTTATCTCAAAGAGAGGGGCCACGGTGTTTCTGTATCTCTATTATGTTGGTGCTGCTTCGGAACTTTTAAATATCTCGATATATCTCGAAAACTACGCTTCTGATCAAAAAATATCACAGAACATAAATTGTAGGAAACATAATTCTCTACAAAAAACGTCTCTTAACATTTTGCCATAGCTCGCTTCGTTTCCGAG
The DNA here is from genome assembly GCF_051020975.1 of Osmia lignaria lignaria. Classification (NCBI taxonomy): domain Eukaryota; kingdom Metazoa; phylum Arthropoda; class Insecta; order Hymenoptera; family Megachilidae; genus Osmia; species Osmia lignaria. The sequence goes on from NW_027478163.1 coordinate 12,608,127, forward strand.
ATATTTGCAGATTCATCTCAAGGGAAGGGGCCTAACGGACATATTTCGAGATATTTCTTCTTCTTGTTGTTCTTCTTCTGCACAGCTAAACTGGAAGTGGCATTTCCACCTCGCAATAGTACAGAGTTATCTCAAAGAAAGGGGCCACGGTGTTTCTGTATCTCTATTATGTTGGTGCGGCTTCGGAACTTTTAAATATCTTGATATATCTCGAGAACTACGCATCTGATCAAAAAATATCATAGAACATAAAAAGTAGGAAACTCAATTCTCTACAAAAAAGGTCTCTTAACATTTTGCAATAGCTCGCTTCGTTTCCGAAATATTTGCAGATTTATCTCAAGGGAAGGGGCCTGACGGACATATTTCGAGATATTTCTTCTTCTTGTTGTTCTTCTTCTGCACAGCTAAACTGGAAGTGGCATTTCCAGCTCGCGATAGTGCAGAGTTATCTCAAACAGAGGGGCCACGGTGTTTCTGTATCTCTATTATGTTGGTGCTGCTTCGGAACTTTTAAATATCTCGATATATCTCGAAAACTACGCTTCTGATCAAAAAATATCATAGAACATAAATTGTAGGAAACATAATTCTCTACAAAAAACGTCTCTTAATATTTTGCCATAGCTCGCTTCGTTTCCGAGATATTTGCAGATTTATCTCAAGGGAAGGGGCCTAACGGACATATTTCGAGATATTTCTTCTTCTTGTTGTTCTTCTTCTGCACAGCTAAACTGGAAGTGGCATTTCCAGCTCGCAATAGTACAGACTTATCTCAAAGAAAGGGGCCACGGTGTTTCTGTATCTCTATTATGTTGGTGCGGCTTCGGAACTTTTAAATATCTTGATATATCTCGAGAACTACGCATCTGATCAAAAAATATCATACAAACATAAAAAGTAGGAAACTTAATTCTCTACAAAAAAGGTCTCTTAACATTTTGCCATAGCTCTCTTCGTTTCCGAGATATTTGCAGATTTATCTCAAGGGAAGGGGCCTGACGGACACATTTCGAGATATTTCTTCTTCTTGTTGTTCTTCTTCTGCACAGCTAAACTGGAAGTGGCATTTCCAGCTCGCAATAGTGCAGAGTTATCTCAAACAGAGGGGCCACGGTGTTTCTGTATCTCTATTATGTTGGTGCTGCTTCGGAACTTTTAAATATCTCGATATATCTCGAAAACTACGCATCTGATCAAAAAATATCATAGAACATAAAAAGTAGGAAACTCAATTCTCTACAAAAAAGGTCTCTTAACATTTTGCAATAGCTCGCTTCGTTTCCGAGATATTTGCAGATTTATCTCAAGGGAAGGGGCCTGACGGACATATTTCGAGATATTCCTTCTTCTTGTTGTTCTTCTTCTGCACAGCTAAACTGGAAGTGGCATTTCCAGCTCGCAATAGTGCAGAGTTATCTCAAAGAGAGGGGCCACGGTGTTTCTGTATCTCTATTATGTTGGTGCTGCTTCGGAACTTTTAAATATCTCGATATATCTCGAAAACTACGCTTCTGATCAAAAAATATCATAGAACATAAATTGTAGGAAACATAATTCTCTACAAAAAACGTCTCTTAACATTTTGCCATAGCTCGCTTCGTTTCCGAGATATTTGCAGATTTATCTCAAGGGAAGGGGCCTAACGGACATATTTCGAGATATTTCTTCTTCTTGTTGTTCTTCTTCTGCACAGCTAAACTGGAAGTGGCATTTCCAGCTCGCAATAGTACAGACTTATCTCAAAGAAAGGGGCCACGGTGTTTCTGTATCTCTATTATGTTGGTGCGGCTTCGGAACTTTTAAATATCTTGATATATCTCGAGAACTACGCATCTGATCAAAAAATATCATAGAACATAAAAAGTAGGAAACTTAATTCTCTACAAAAAAGGTCTCTTAACATTTTGCCATAGCTCTCTTCGTTTCCGAGATATTTGCAGATTTATCTCAAGGGAAGGGGCCTGACGGACACATTTCGAGATATTTCTTCTTCTTGTTGTTCTTCTTCTGCACAGCTAAACTGGAAGTGGCATTTCCAGCTCGCAATAGTGCAGAGTTATCTCAAAGAGAGGGGCCACGGTGTTTCTGTATCTCTATTATGTTGGTGCTGCTTCGGAACTTTTAAATATCTCGATATATCTCGAAAACTACGCTTCTGATCAAAAAATATCACAGAACATAAATTGTAGGAAACATAATTCTCTACAAAAAACGTCTCTTAACATTTTGCCATAGCTCGCTTCGTTTCCGAGATATTTGCAGATTCATCTCAAGGGAAGGGGCCTAACGGACATATTTCGAGATATTTCTTCTTCTTGTTGTTCTTCTTCTGCACAGCTAAACTGGAAGTGGCATTTCCACCTCGCAATAGTACAGAGTTATCCCAAAGAAAGGGGCCACGGTGTTTCTGTATCTCTATTATGTTGGTGCGGCTTCGGAACTTTTAAATATCTTGATATATCTCGAGAACTACGCATCTGATCAAAAAATATCATAGAACATAAAAAGTAGGAAACTCAATTCTCTACAAAAAAGGTCTCTTAACATTTTGCAATAGCTCGCTTCGTTTCCGAAATATTTGCAGGTTTATCTCAAGGGAAGGGGCCTGACGGACATATTTCGAGATATTTCTTCTTCTTGTTGTTCTTCTTCTGCACAGCTAAACTGGAAGTGGCATTTCCAGCTCGCGATAGTGCAGAGTTATCTCAAACAGAGGGGCCACGGTGTTTCTGTATCTCTATTATGTTGGTGCTGCTTCGGAACTTTTAAATATCTCGATATATCTCGAAAACTACGCTTCTGATCAAAAAATATCATAGAACATAAATTGTAGGAATCATAATTCTCTACAAAAAACGTCTCTTAATATTTTGCCATAGCTCGCTTCGTTTCCGAGATATTTGCAGATTTATCTCAAGGGAAGGGGCCTAACGGACATATTTCGAGATATTTCTTCTTCTTGTTGCTCTTCTTCTGCACAGCTAAACTGGAAGTGGCATTTCCAGCTCGCAATAGTACAGACTTATCTCAAAGAAAGGGGCCACGGTGTTTCTGTATCTCTATTATGTTGGTGCGGCATCGGAACTTTTAAATATCTCGATATATCTCGAAAACTACGCTTCTGATCAAAAAATATCATAGAACATAATTTGTAGGAAACATAATTCTCTACAAAAAACGTCTCTTAATATTTTGCCATAGCTCGCTTCGTTTCCGAGATATTTGCAGATTTATCTCAAGGGAAGGGGCCTAACGGACATATTTCGAGATATTTCTTCTTCTTGTTGTTCTTCTTCTGCACAGCTAAACTGGAAGTGGCATTTCCAGCTCGCAATAGTACAGACTTATCTCAAAGAAAGGGGCCACGGTGTTTCTGTATCTCTATTATGTTGGTGCGGCTTCGGAACTTTTAAATATCTTGATATATCTCGAGAACTACGCATCTGATCAAAAAATATCATACAAACATAAAAAGTAGGAAACTTAATTCTCTACAAAAAAGGTCTCTTAACATTTTGCCATAGCTCTCTTCGTTTCCGAGATATTTGCAGATTTATCTCAAGGGAAGGGGCCTGACGGACACATTTCGAGATATTTCTTCTTCTTGTTGTTCTTCTTCTGCACAGCTAAGCTGGAAGTGGCATTTGCAGCTCGCAATAGTGCAGAGTTATCTCAAAGAAAGGGGCCACGGTGTTTCTGTATCTCTATTATGTTGGTGCGGCTTCGGAACTTTTAAATATCTTGATATATCTCGAGATCTACGCATCTGATCAAAAAATATCATAGAACATAAAAAGTAGGAAACTTAATTCTCTACAAAAAAGGTCTCTCAACATTTTGCCATAGCTCGCTTGGTTTCCGAGATACTTGCCGATTTATCTCAAGGGAAGGGGCCTGACGGACATATTTCGAGATATTTCTTCTTCTTGATGTTCTTCTTCTGCACAGCTAAGCTGGAAGTGGCATTTGCAGCTCGCAATTGTGCAGAGTTATCTCAAAGAGAGGGGCCACGGTGTTTCTGTATCTCTATTATGTTGGTGCGGCTTCGGAACTTTTAAATATCTTGATATATCTCGAGAACTACGAATCCGATCAGAAAATATCATAGAACATAAATTGTAGGAAACATAATTCTCTACAAAAAAGGTCTCTTAACATTTTGCCATAGCTCGTTTCGTTTCCGAGATATTTGCAGATATATCTCAAGGGAAGGGGCCTGACGGACATATTTCGAGATATTTCCTCTTCTTGTTGTTCTTCTTCTGCACAGCTAAACTGGAAGTGGCATTTCCAGCTCGCAATAGCGCAGAGTTATCTCAAAGAAAGGGGCCACGGTGTTTCTGTATCTCTATTATGTTGGTGCGGCTTCGGAACTTTTAAATATCTTGATATATCTCGAGAACTACGCATCTGATCAAAAAATATCATAGAACATAAAAAGTAGGAAACTTAATTCTCTACAAATAAAGTCGCTTAACATTTTGCCATAGCTCGCTTCGTTTCCGAGATATTTGCAGATTTATCTCAAGGGAAGGGGCCTGACGGACATATTTCGAGATATTTCTTCTTCTTGTTGTTCTTCTTCTGCACAGCTAAGCTGGAAGTGGCATTTGCAGCTCGCAATAGTGCAGAGTTATCTCAAAGAAAGGGGCCACGGTGTTTCTGTATCTCTATTGTGTTGGTGCGGCTTCGGAACTTTTAAATATCTTGATATATCTCGAGAACTACGCATCTGATCAAAAAATATCATAGAACATAAATTGTAGGAAACATAATTCTCTACAAAAAAGGTCTCTTAACATTTTGCCGTAGCTCGCTTCGTTTCCGAGATATTTGCAGATTTATCTGAAGGGAAGGGGCCTGACGGACATATTTCGAAATATTTCTTATTCTTGTTGTTCTTCTTCTCCACAGCTAAGCTGGAAGTGGCATTTGCAGCTCGCAATAGTGCAGAGTTATCTCAAAGAAAGGGGCCACGGTGTTTCTGTACCTCTATTATGTTGGTGCAGCTTCGGAGCTTTTAAATATCTTGATATATCTCGAGAACTACGCCTCTGATCGAAAAATATCATAGAACATAAAAAGTAGGAAACTTAATTCTCTACAAAAAAGGTCTCTTAACATTTTGCCATAGCTCGCTTCGTTTCCGAGATATTTGCAGATATATCTCAAGGGAAGGGGCCTGACGGACATATTTCGAGATATTTCTTCTTCTTGTTGTTCTTCTTCTGCACAGCTAAGCTGGAAGTGGCATTTGCAGCTCGCAATAGTGCAGAGTTATCGCAAAGAAAGGGGCCACGGTGTTTCTGTATCTCTATTATGTTGGTACGGCTTCGGAACTTTTAAATATCTTGATATATCTCGAGAACTACGCTTCTGATCAAAAAATATCATAGAACATAAATTGTAGGAAACATAATTCTCTACAAAAAAGGTCTCTTAACATTTTGCCATAGCTCGCTTCGTTTCCGAGATATTTGCAGATTTATCTCAAGGGAAGGGGCCTGACGGACATATTTCGAGATATTCCTTCTTCTTGTTGTTCTTCTTCTGCACAGCTAAGCTGGAAGTGGCATTTGCGGCTCGCACTAGTGCAGAGTTATCTCAAAGAAAGGGGCCACGGTGTTTCTGTATCTCTATTATGTTGGTGCGGCTTCGGAACTTTTAAATATCTTGATATATCTCGAGAACTACGCATCTGATCAAAAAATATCATAGAACATAAAAAGTAGGAAACTTAATTCGCTACAAAAAAGGTCTCTTAACATTTTGCCATAGCTCGCTTCGTTTCCGAGATATTTGCAGATTTATCTCAAGGGAAGGGGCCTAAAGGACATATTTCGTGATATTTCTTCTTCTTGTTGTTCTTCTTCTGCACAGCTAAGCTGGAAGTGGCATTTGCGGCTCGCACTAGTACAGAGTTATCTCAAAGAAAGCGGCCACGGTGTTTCTGTATCTCTATTATGTTGGTGCGGCTTCGGAACTTTTAAATATCTTGATATATCTCGAGAACTACGCATCTGATCAAAAAATATCATAGAACATAAAAAGTAGGAAACTTAATTCTCTACAAAAAAGTCTGTTAAGATTTTGCCATAGCTCGCTTCGTTTCCGAGATATTTGCAGATTTATCTCAAGAGAAGGGGCCTGACGGACATATTTCGAGATATTTCTTCTTCTTGTTGTTCTTCTTCTGCACAGCTAAGCTGGAAGTGGCATTTGCAGCTCGCAATAGTGCAGAGTTATCTCAAAGAAAGGGGCCACGGTGTTTCTGTATCTCTATTATGTTGGTGCGGCTTCGGAACTTTTAAATATCTTGATATATCTCGAGATCTACGCATCTGATCAAAAAATATCATAGAACATAAAAAGTAGGAAACTTAATTCTCTACAAAAAAGGTCTCTCAACATTTTGCCATAGCTCGCTTCGTTTCCGAGATACTTGCCGATTTATCTCAAGGGAAGGGGCCTGACGGACATATTTCGAGATATTTCTTCTTCTTGTTGTTCTTCTTCTGCACAGCTAAGCTGGAAGTGGCATTTGCAGCTCGCAATAGTGCACAGTTATCTCAAAGAAAGGGGCCACGGTGTTTCTGTATCTCTATTATGTTGGTGCGGCTTCGGAACTTTTAAATATCTTGATATATCTCGAGAACTACGCATCTGATCGAAAAATATCATAGAACATAAAAAGTAGGAAACTTAATTCTCTACAAAAAAGGTGTCTTAACATTTTGCCATAGCTCGCTTCGTTTCCGAGATATTTGCAGATTTATCTCGAGGGAAGGGGCCTGACGGACATATTTCGAGATATTTCTTCTTCTTGTTGTTCTTCTTCTGCACAGCTAAGCTGGAAGTGGCATTTGCGGCTCGCACTAGTGCAGAGTTATCTCAAAGAAAGGGGCCACGGTGTTTCTGTATCTCTATTATGTTGGTGCGGCTTCGGAACTTTTAAATATCTTGATATATCTCGAGAACTACGCATCTGATCAAATAATATCATAGAACATAAAAAGTAGGAAACTTAATTCTCTACAAATAAGGTCTCTTAACATTTTGCCATAGCTCGCTTCGTTCCGAGATATTTGCAGATTTATCTCAAGGGAAGGGGCCTGACGGACATATTTCGAGATATTTCTTCTTCTTGTTGTTCTTCTTCTGCACAGCTAAGCTGGAAGTGGCATTTGCAGCTCGCAATAGTGCAGAGTTATCTCAAAGAAAGGGGCCACGGTGTTTCTGTATCTCTATTATGTTGGTGCGGCTTCGGAGCTTTTAAATATCTTGATATATCTCGAGAACTACGCATCTGATCAAAAAATATCATAGAACATGAAAAGTAGGAAACTTCATTCTCTACCAAAAAGGTCTCTTAACATTTTGCCATAGCTCGCATCGTTTCCGAGATATATGCAGATTTATCTCAAGGGAAGGGGCCTGACGGACATATTTCGAGATATTTCTTCTTCTTGTTGTTCTTCTTCTGCACAGCTAAACTGGAAGTGGCAATTCCAGCTCGCAATAGTGCAGAGTTATCTCAAAGAAAGGGGCCACGGTGTTTCTGTATCTCTATTATGTTGGTGCGGCTTCGGAACTTTTAAATATCTTGATATATCTCGAGAACTACGCATCTGATCGAAAAATATCATACAACATAAAAAGTAGGAAACTTAATTCTCTACAAAAAAGGTCTCTTAACATTTTGCCATAGCTCGCTTCGTTTCCGAGATATGTGCAGATTTATCTCAAGGGAAGGGGCCTGACGGACATATTTCGAGATATTTCTTCTTCTTGTTGTTCTTCTGCTGCGCAGCTAAGCTGGAAGTGGCATTTGCAGCTCGCAATAGTGCAGAGTTATCTGAATGAACGGGGCCACGGTGTTTCTGTATCTCTATTATGTTGGTGCGGCTTCGGAGCTTTTAAATATCTCGATATATCTCGAAAACTACGCTTCTGATCAAAAAATATCATAGAACATAAATTGTAGGAAATATAATTCTCTACAAAAAACGGCTCTTAACATTTTGCCATAGCTCGCTTCGTTTCCGAGATATTTGCAGATTCAGCTCAAAGGAACGGGCCTGACGGACATATTTCGAGATATTTCTTCTTCTTGTTGTTCTTCTTCTGCACAGCTAAGATGGAAGTGGCATTTGCGGCTCGCACTAGTGCAGAGTTATCTCAAAGAAAGGGGCCACGGTGTTTCTGTATCTCTATTATGTTGGTGCAGCTTCGGAACTTTTAAATATCTCGATATATCTCGAAAACTACGCTTCTGATCAAAAAATATCATAGAACATAAATTGTAGGAAACATAATTCTCTACAAAAAAGGTCTCTTAACATTTTGCCATTGCTCGCTTCGTTTCCGAGATATTTGCAGATATATCTCAAGGGAAGGGGCCTGACGGACATATTTCGAGATATTTCTTCTTCTTGTTGTTCTTCTTCTGCACAGCTAAGCTGGAAGTGGCATTTGCAGCTCGCAATAGTGCAGAGTTATCTCAAAGAAAGGGGCCACGGTGTTTCTGTATCTCTATTATGTTGGTGCGGCTTCGGAGCTTTTAAATATCTTGATATATCTCGAGAACTACGCATCTGATCAAAAAATATCATAGAACATGAAAAGTAGGAAACTTCATTCTCTACCAAAAAGGTCTCTTAACATTTTGCCATAGCTCGCATCGTTTCCGAGATATATGCAGATTTATCTCAAGGGAAGGGGCCTGACGGACATATTTCGAGATATTTCTTCTTCTTGTTGTTCTTCTTCTGCACAGCTAAACTGGAAGTGGCATTTCCAGCTCGCAATAGTGCAGAGTTATCTCAAAGAAAGGGGCCACGGTGTTTCTGTATCTCTATTATGTTGGTGCGGCTTCGGAACTTTTAAATATCTTGATATATCTCGAGAACTACGCATCTGATCAAATAATATCATAGAACATAAAAAGTAGGAAACTTAATTCTCTACAAATAAGGTCTCTTAACATTTTGCCATAGATCGCTTCGTTTCCGAGATATTTGCAGATTTATCTCAAGGGAAGGGGCCTGACGGACATATTTCGAGATATTTCTTCTTCTTGTTGTTCTTCTTCTGCACAGCTAAGCTGGAAGTGGCATTTGCAGCTCGCAATAGTGCAGAATTATCTCAAAGAAAGGGGCCACGGTGTTTCTGTATCTCTATTATGTTGGTGCGGCTTCGGAACTTTTAAATATCTTGATATATCTCGAGAACTACGCATTTGATCAAAAAATATCATAGGACATAAAAAGTAGGAAACTTAATTCTCTACAAAAAAGGTCTCTTAACATTTTGCCATAGCTCGCTTCGTTTCCGAGATATTTGCAGATTTATCTCGAGGGAAGGGGCCTGACGGACATATTTCGAGATATTTCTTCTTCTTGTTGTTCTTCTTCTGCACAGCTAAGCTGGACGTGGCATTTACAGCTCGCAATAGTGCAGAGTTATCTCAAAGAAAGGGGCCACGGTGTTTCTGTATCTCTATTATGTTGGTGCGGCTTCGGAACTTTTAAATATCTTGATATATCTCGAGAACTACGCATCTGATCAAATAATATCATAGAACATAAAAAGTAGGAAACTTAATTCTCTACAAATAAGGTCTCTTAACATTTTGCCATAGCTCGCTTCGTTTCCGAGATATTTGCAGATTTATCTCAAGGGAAGGGGCCTGACGGACATATTTCGAGATATTTCTTCTTCTTGTTGTTCTTCTTCTGCACAGCTAAGCTGGAAGTGGCATTTGCAGCTCGCAATAGTGCAGAGTTATCTCAAAGAAAGGGGCCACGGTGTTTCTGTATCTCTATTATATTGGTGCGGCTTCGGAACTTTTAAATATCTCGATATATCTCGAAAACTACGCTTCTGATCAAAAAATATCATAGAACATAAATTGTAGGAAATATAATTCTCTACAAAAAACGGCTCTTAACATTTTGCCATAGCTCGCTTCGTTTCCGAGATATTTGCAGATTCAGCTCAAAGGAACGGGCCTGACGGACATATTTCGAGATATTTCTTCTTCTTGTTGTTCTTCTTCTGCACAGCTAAGATGGAAGTGGCATTTGCAGCTCGCAATAGTGCACAGTTATCTCAAAGAAAGGGGCCACGGTGTTTCTGTATCTCTATTTTGTTGGTGCGGCTTCGGAACTTTTAAATATCTTGATATATCTCGAGAACTACGCATCTGATCAAAAAATATCATAGAACATCAAAAGTAGGAAACTTAATTCTCTACAAAAAAGGTCTCTTACCATTTTGCCATAGCTCGCTTCGTTTCCGAGATATTTGCAGATATATCTCAAGGGAAGGGGCCTGACGGACATATTTCGAGATATTTCTTCTTCTTGTTGTTCTTCTTCTGCACAGCTAAGCTGGAAGTGGCATTTACAGCTCGCAATAGTGCAGAGCAATCTCAAAGAAAGGGGCCACGGTGTTTCTGTATCTCTATTATGTTGGTGCGGCTTCGGAACTTTTAAATATCTTGATATATCTCGAGAACTACGCATCTGATCAAAAAATATCATAGAACATAAAAAGTAGGACACTTAATTCCCTACAAAAAAGATCTCTTAACAGTTTGCCATAGCTCGCTTCGTTTCCGAGATATTTGCAGATTTATCTCAAGGGAAGGGGCCTGATGGACATATTTCGAGATATTTCTTCTTCTTGTTGTTCTTCTTCTGCACAGCTAAACTGGAAGTGGCATTTCCAGCTCGCAATAGTGCAGAGTTATCTCAAAGAAAGGGGCCACGGTGTTTCTGTATCTCTATTATATTGGTGCGGCTTCGGAACTTTTAAATATCTCGATATATCTCGAAAACTACAGTTCTGATCAAAAAATATCATAGAACATAAATTGTAGGAAACATAATTCTCTACAAAAAAGGTCTCTTAACATTTTGGCATCGCTCGCTTCGTTTCCGAGATATTTGCAGATATATCTCAAGGGAAGGGGCCTGACGGATATATTTTGAGATATTTCTTCTTCTTGTTGTTCTTCTTCTGCACAGCTAAGCTGGAAGTGGCATTTACAGCTCGCAATAGTGCAGAGCAATCTCAAAGCAAGGGGCCACGGTGTTTCTGTATCTCTATTATGTTGGTGCGGCTTCGGAACTTTTAAATATCTTGATATATCTCGAGAACTACGCATCTGATCAAAAAATATCATAGAACATAAAAAGTAGGACACTTAATTCCCTACAAAAAAGATCTCTTAACATTTTGCCATAGCTCGCTTCGTTTCCGAGATATTTGCAGATTTATCTCAAGGGAAGGGGCCTGATGGACATATTTCGAGATATTTCTTCTTCTTGTTGTTCTTCTTCTGCACAGCTAAACTGGAAGTGGCATTTCCAGCTCGCAATAGTGCAGAGTTATCTCAAAGAAAGGGGCCACGGTGTTTCTGTATCTCTATTATATTGGTGCGGCTTCGGAACTTTTAAATATCTCGATATATCTCGAAAACTACGCTCCTGATCAAAAAATATCATAGAACATAAATTGTAGGAAACATAATTCTCTACAAAAAAGGTCTCTTAACATTTTGCCATAGCTCGCTTCGTTTCCGAGATATTTGCAGATATATCTCAAGGGAAGGGGCCTGACGGACATATTTCGAGATATTTCTTCTTCTTGTTGTTCTTCTTCTGCACAGCCAAGCTGGAAGTGGCGTTTGCGGCTCGCACTAGTGCAGAGTTATCTCAAAGCAAGGGGCCACGGTGTTTCTGTATCTCTATTATGTTGGTGCGGCTTCGGAACTTTTAAATATCTTGATATATCTCGAGAACTCCGCATCTGATCAAAAAATATCATAGAACCTAAAAAGTAGGAAACTTAATTCTCTACAAATAAGGTCTCTTAACATTTTGCCATAGCTCGCTTCGTTTCCGAGATATTTGCAGATTTATCTCAAGGGAAGGGGCCTGATGGACATATTTCGAGATATTTCTTCTTCTTGTTGTTCTTCTTCTGCACAGCTAAACTGGAATTGGCATTTCCAGCTCGCACTAGTGCAGAGTTATCTCAAAGAAAGGGGCCACGGTGTTTCTGTATCTCTATTATATTGGTGCGGCTTCGGAACCTTTAAATATCTCGATATATCTCGAAAACTACGCTTCTGATCAAAAAATATCATAGATCATAAATTGTAGGAAATATAATTCTCTACAAAAAACGGCTCTTAACATTTTGCCATAGCTCGCTTCGTTTCCGAGATATTTGCAGATTCAGCTCAAAGGAACGGGCCTGACGGACATATTTCGAGATATTTCTTCTTCTTGTTGTTCTTCTTCTGCACAGCTAAGATGGAAGTGGCATTTGCAGCTCGCAATAGTGCACAGTTATCTCAAAGAAAGGGGCCACGGTGTTTCTGTATCTCTATTTTGTTGGTGCGGCTTCGGAACTTTTAAATATCTTGATATATCTCGAGAACTACGCATCTGATCAAAAAATATCATAGAACATAAAAAGTAGGAAACTTAATTCTCTACAAAAAAGCTCTCTTACCATTTTGCCATAGCTCGCTTCGTTTCCGAGATATTTGCAGATATATCTCAAGGGAAGGGGCCTGACGGACATATTTCGAGATATTTCTTCTTCTTGTTCTTCTTCTTCTGCACAGCTAAGCTGGAAGTGGCATTTACAGCTCACAATAGTGCAGAGCAATCTCAAAGAAAGGGGCCACGGTGTTTCTGTATCTCTATTATGTTGGTGCGGCTTCGGAACTTTTAAATATCTTGATATATCTCGAGAACTACGCATCTGATCAAAAAATATCATAGAACATAAAAAGTAGGACACTTAATTCCCTACAAAAAAGATCTCTTAACAGTTTGCCATAGCTCGCTTCGTTTCCGAGATATTTGCAGATTTATCTCAAGGGAAGGGGCCTGATGGACATATTTCGAGATATTTCTTCTTCTTGTTGTTCTTCTTCTGCACTGCTAAGCTGGAAGTGGCATTTGCGGCTCGCACTAGTGCAGAGTTATCTCAAAGAAAGGGGCCACGGTGTTTCTGTATCTCTATTATGTTGGTGCGGCTTCGGAACTTTTAAATATCTTGATATATCTCGAGAACTACGCATCTGATCAAAAAATATCATACTACATAAAAAGTAGGAAACTTAATTCTCTACAAAAAAGGTCTCTTAACATTTTGCCATAGCTAGCTTCGTTTCCGAGATATTTGCAGATTTATCTCAAGGGAAGGGGCCTGACGGACATATTCCGAGATATTTCTTCTTCTTGTTGTTCCTCTTCTGCACAGCTAAGCTGGAAGTGGCATGTGCAGCTCGCAATAGTGCAGAGTTATGTCAAAGAAAGAGGCCACGGTGTTTCTGTACCTCTATTATGTTGGTGCAGCTTCGGAATTTTTAAATATCTTGATATATCTCGAGAACTACGCATCTGATCAAAAAATATCATACAACATAAAAAGTAGGAAACCTAATTTTCTACAAAAAAGGTCTCTTAACATTTTGCCGTAGCTCGCTTCGTTTCCGAGATATTTGCAGATTTATCTCAAGGGAAGGGGCCTGACGGACACATTTCGAAACATTTCTTCTTCTTGTTGTTCTTCTTCTGCACAGCTAAGCTGGAAGTGGCATTTGCAGCTCGCAATAGTGCAGAGTTATCTCAAAGAAAGGGGCCACGGTGTTTCTGTATCTCTATTATGTTGGTGCGGCTTCGGAACTTTTAAATATCTCGATATATCTCGAAAACTACGCTTCTGATCAAAAAATATCATAGAACATAAATTGTAGGAAACATAATTCTCTACAAAAAAGGTCTCTTAACATTTTGCCATTGCTCGCTTCGTTTCCGAGATATTTGCAGATATATCTCAAGGGAAGGGGCCTGACGGATATATTTCGAGATATTTCTTCTTCTTGTTGTTCTTCTTCTGCACAGCTAAGCTGGAAGTGGCATTTACAGCTCGCAATAGTGCAGAGCAATCTCAAAGAAAGGGGCCACGGTGTTTCTGTATCTCTATTATGTTGGTGCGGCTTCGGAACTTTTAAATATCTTGATATATCTCGAGAACTACGCATCTGATCAAAAAATATCATAGAACATAAAAAGTAGGACACTTAATTCCCTACAAAAAAGATCTCTTAACATTTTGCCATAGCTCGCTTCGTTTCCGAGATATTTGCAGATTTATCTCAAGGGAAGGGGCCTGATGGACATATTTCGAGATATTTCTTCTTCTTGTTGTTCTTCTTCTGCACAGCTAAACTGGAAGTGGCATTTCCAGCTCGCAATAGTGCAGAGTTATCTCAAAGAAAGGGGCCACGGTGTTTCTGTATCTCTATTATATTGGTGCGGCTTCGGAACTTTTAAATATCTCGATATATCTCGAAAACTACGCTTCTGATCAAAAAATATCATAGAACATAAATTGTAGGAAATATAATTCTCTACAAAAAACGGCTCTTAACATTTTGCCATAGCTCGCTTCGTTTCCGAGATATTTGCAGATTCAGCTCAAAGGAACGGGCCTGACGGACATATTTCGAGATATTTCTTCTTCTTGTTGTTCTTCTTCTGCACAGCTAAGATGGAAGTGGCATTTGCGGCTCGCACTAGTGCAGAGTTATCTCAAAGAAAGGGGCCACGGTGTTTCTGTATCTCTATTATGTTGGTGCAGCTTCGGAACTTTTAAATATCTCGATATATCTCGAAAACTACGCTTCTGATCAAAAAATATCATAGAACATAAATTGTAGGAAACATAATTCTCTACAAAAAAGGTCTCTTAACATTTTGCCATTGCTCGCTTCGTTTCCGAGATATTTGCAGATATATCTCAAGGGAAGGGGCCTGACGGACATATTTCGAGATATTTCTTCTTCTTGTTGTTCTTCTTCTGCACAGCTAAACTGGAAGTGGCATTTCCAGCTCGCAATAGTGCAGAGTTATCTCAAAGAAAGGGGCCACGGTGTTTCTGTATCTCTATTATATTGGTGCGGCTTCGGAACTTTTAAATATCTCGATATATCTCGAAAACTACGCTTCTGATCAAAAAATATCATAGAACATAAATTGTAGGAAATATAGTTCTCTACAAAAAACGGCTCTTAACATTTTGCCATAGCTCGCTTCGTTTCCGAGATATTTGCAGATTCAGCTCAAAGGAACGGGCCTGACGGACATATTTCGAGATATTTCTTCTTCTTGTTGTTCTTCTTCTGCACAGCTAAGATGGAAGTGGCATTTGCGGCTCGCACTAGTGCAGAGTTATCTCAAAGAAAGGGGCCACCGTGTTTCTGTATCTCTATTATGTTGGTGCGGCTTCGGAACTTTTAAATATCTCGATATATCTCGACAACTACGCTTCTGATCAAAAAATATCATAGAACATAAATTGTAGGAAACATAATTCTCTACAAAAAACGTCTCTTAACATTTTGCCATAGCTCGCTTCGTTTCCGAGATATTTGCAGATTTATCTCAAGGGAAGGGGCCTGACGGACATATTTCGAGATATTTCTTCTTCTTGTTGTTCTTCTTCTGCACAGCTAAGATGGAAGTGGCATTTACAGCTCACAATAGTGCAGAGCAATCTCAAAGAAAGGGGCCACGGTGTTTCTGTATCTCTATTATGTTGGTGCGGCTTCGGAACTTTTAAATATCTTGATATATCTCGAGAACTACGCATCTGATCAAAAAATATCATAGAACATAAAAAGTAGGACACTTAATTCCCTACAAAAAAGATCTCTTAACAGTTTGCCATAGCTCGCTTCGTTTCCGAGATATTTGCAGATTTATCTCAAGGGAAGGGGCCTGATGGACATATTTCGAGATATTTCTTCTTCTTGTTGTTCTTCTTCTGCACTGCTAAGCTGGAAGTGGCATTTGCGGCTCGCACTAGTGCAGAGTTATCTCAAAGAAAGGGGCCACGGTGTTTCTGTATCTCTATTATGTTGGTGCGGCTTCGGAACTTTTAAATATCTTGATATATCTCGAGAACTACGCATCTGATCAAAAAATATCATACTACATAAAAAGTAGGAAACTTAATTCTCTACAAAAAAGGTCTCTTAACATTTTGCCATAGCTAGCTTCGTTTCCGAGATATTTGCAGATTTATCTCAAGGGAAGGGGCCTGACGGACATATTCCGAGATATTTCTTCTTCTTGTTGTTCCTCTTCTGCACAGCTAAGCTGGAAGTGGCATGTGCAGCTCGCAATAGTGCAGAGTTATCTCAAAGAAAGAGGCCACGGTGTTTCTGTACCTCTATTATGTTGGTGCAGCTTCGGAATTTTTAAATATCTTGATATATCTCGAGAACTACGCATCTGATCAAAAAATATCATACAACATAAAAAGTAGGAAACCTAATTTTCTACAAAAAAGGTCTCTTAACATTTTGCCGTAGCTCGCTTCGTTTCCGAGATATTTGCAGATTTATCTCAAGGGAAGGGGCCTGACGGACACATTTCGAAACATTTCTTCTTCTTGTTGTTCTTCTTCTGCACAGCTAAGCTGGAAGTGGCATTTGCAGCTCGCAATAGTGCAGAGTTATCTCAAAGAAAGGGGCCACGGTGTTTCTGTATCTCTATTATGTTGGTGCGGCTTCGGAACTTTTAAATATCTCGATATATCTCGAAAACTACGCTTCTGATCAAAAAATATCATAGAACATAAATTGTAGGAAACATAATTCTCTACAAAAAAGGTCTCTTAACATTTTGCCATTGCTCGCTTCGTTTCCGAGATATTTGCAGATATATCTCAAGGGAAGGGGCCTGACGGATATATTTCGAGATATTTCTTCTTCTTGTTGTTCTTCTTCTGCACAGCTAAGCTGGAAGTGGCATTTACAGCTCGCAATAGTGCAGAGCAATCTCAAAGAAAGGGGCCACGGTGTTTCTGTATCTCTATTATGTTGGTGCGGCTTCGGAACTTTTAAATATCTTGATATATCTCGAGAACTACGCATCTGATCAAAAAATATCATAGAACATAAAAAGTAGGACACTTAATTCCCTACAAAAAAGATCTCTTAACATTTTGCCATAGCTCGCTTCGTTTCCGAGATATTTGCAGATTTATCTCAAGGGAAGGGGCCTGATGGACATATTTCGAGATATTTCTTCTTCTTGTTGTTCTTCTTCTGCACAGCTAAACTGGAAGTGGCATTTCCAGCTCGCAATAGTGCAGAGTTATCTCAAAGAAAGGTGCCACGGTGTTTCTGTATCTCTATTATATTGGTGCGGCTTCGGAACTTTTAAATATCTCGATATATCTCGAAAACTACGCTTCTGATCAAAAAATATCATAGAACATAAATTGTAGGAAATATAATTCTCTACAAAAAACGGCTCTTAACATTTTGCCATAGCTCGCTTCGTTTCCGAGATATTTGCAGATTCAGCTCAAAGGAACGGGCCTGACGGACATATTTCGAGATATTTCTTCTTCTTGTTGTTCTTCTTCTGCACAGCTAAGATGGAAGTGGCATTTGCGGCTCGCACTAGTGCAGAGTTATCTCAAAGAAAGGGGCCACGGTGTTTCTGTATCTCTATTATGTTGGTGCAGCTTCGGAACTTTTAAATATCTCGATATATCTCGAAAACTACGCTTCTGATCAAAAAATATCATAGAACATAAATTGTAGGAAACATAATTCTCTACAAAAAAGGTCTCTTAACATTTTGCCATTGCTCGCTTCGTTTCCGAGATATTTGCAGATATATCTCAAGGGAAGGGGCCTGACGGACATATTTCGAGATATTTCTTCTTCTTGTTGTTCTTCTTCTGCACAGCTAAACTGGAAGTGGCATTTCCAGCTCGCAATAGTGCAGAGTTATCTCAAAGAAAGGGGCCACGGTGTTTCTGTATCTCTATTATATTGGTGCGGCTTCGGAACTTTTAAACATCTCGATATATCTCGAAAACTACGCTTCTGATCAAAAAATATCATAGAACATAAATTGTAGGAAATATAGTTCTCTACAAAAAACGGCTCTTAACATTTTGCCATAGCTCTCTTCGTTTCCGAGATATTTGCAGATTCAGCTCAAAGGAACGGGCCTGACGGACATATTTCGAGATATTTCTTCTTCTTGTTGTTCTTCTTCTGCACAGCTAAGATGGAAGTGGCATTTGCGGCTCGCACTAGTGCAGAGTTATCTCAAAGAAAGGGGCCACCGTGTTTCTGTATCTCTATTATGTTGGTGCGGCTTCGGTACTTTTAAATATCTCGATATATCTCGACAACTACGCTTCTGATCAAAAAATATCATAGAACATAAATTGTAGGAAACATAATTCTCTACAAAAAACGTCTCTTAACATTTTGCCATAGCTCGCTTCGTTTCCGAGATATTTGCAGATTTATCTCAAGGGAAGGGGCCTGACGGACATATTTCGAGATATTTCTTCTTCTTGTTGTTCTTCTTCTGCACAGCTAAGATGGAAGTGGCATTTGCAGCTCGCAATAGTGCACAGTTATCTCAAAGAAAGGGGCCACGGTGTTTCTGTATCTCTATTATGTTGGTGCGGCTTCGGAACTTTTAAATATCTTGATATATCTCGAGAACTACGCATCTGATCAAAAAATATCATAGAACATAAAAAGTAGGACACTTAATTCCCTACAAAAAAGATCTCTTAACAGTTTGCCATAGCTCGCTTCGTTTCCGAGATATTTGCAGATTTATCTCAAGGGAAGGGGCCTGACGGACATATTCCGAGATATTTCTTCTTCTTGTTGTTCCTCTTCTGCACAGCTAAGCTGGAAGTGGCATGTGCAGCTCGCAATAGTGCAGAGTTATCTCAAAGAAAGAGGCCACGGTGTTTCTGTACCTCTATTATGTTGGTGCAGCTTCGGAATTTTTAAATATCTTGATATATCTCGAGAACTACGCATCTGATCAAAAAATATCATACAACATAAAAAGTAGGAAACCTAATTTTCTACAAAAAAGGTCTCTTAACATTTTGCCGTAGCTCGCTTCGTTTCCGAGATATTTGCAGATTTATCTCAAGGGAAGGGGCCTGACGGACATATTCCGAGATATTTCTTCTTCTTGTTGTTCCTCTTCTGCACAGCTAAGCTGGAAGTGGCATGTGCAGCTCGCAATAGTGCAGAGTTATCTCAAAGAAAGAGGCCACGGTGTTTCTGTACCTCTATTATGTTGGTGCAGCTTCGGAATTTTTAAATATCTTGATATATCTCGAGAACTACGCATCTGATCAAAAAATATCATACAACATAAAAAGTAGGAAACCTAATTTTCTACAAAAAAGGTCTCTTAACATTTTGCCGTAGCTCGCTTCGTTTCCGAGATATTTGCAGATTTATCTCAAGGGAAGGGGCCTGACGGACACATTTCGAAACATTTCTTCTTCTTGTTGTTCTTCTTCTGCACAGCTAAGCTGGAAGTGGCATTTGCAGCTCGCAATAGTGCAGAGTTATCTCAAAGAAAGGGGCCACGGTGTTTCTGTATCTCTATTATGTTGGTGCGGCTTCGGAACTTTTAAATATCTCGATATATCTCGAAAACTACGCTTCTGATCAAAAAATATCATAGAACATAAATTGTAGGAAACATAATTCTCTACAAAAAAGGTCTCTTAACATTTTGCCATTGCTCGCTTCGTTTCCGAGATATTTGCAGATATATCTCAAGGGAAGGGGCCTGACGGATATATTTCGAGATATTTCTTCTTCTTGTTGTTCTTCTTCTGCACAGCTAAGCTGGAAGTGGCATTTACAGCTCGCAATAGTGCAGAGCAATCTCAAAGAAAGGGGCCACGGTGTTTCTGTATCTCTATTATGTTGGTGCGGCTTCGGAACTTTTAAATATCTTGATATATCTCGAGAACTACGCATCTGATCAAAAAATATCATAGAACATAAAAAGTAGGACACTTAATTCCCTACAAAAAAGATCTCTTAACATTTTGCCATAGCTCGCTTCGTTTCCGAGATATTTGCAGATTTATCTCAAGGGAAGGGGCCTGATGGACATATTTCGAGATATTTCTTCTTCTTGTTGTTCTTCTTCTGCACAGCTAAACTGGAAGTGGCATTTCCAGCTCGCAATAGTGCAGAGTTATCTCAAAGAAAGGTGCCACGGTGTTTCTGTATCTCTATTATATTGGTGCGGCTTCGGAACTTTTAAATATCTCGATATATCTCGAAAACTACGCTTCTGATCAAAAAATATCATAGAACATAAATTGTAGGAAATATAATTCTCTACAAAAAACGGCTCTTAACATTTTGCCATAGCTCGCTTCG
The DNA here is from genome assembly GCF_051020975.1 of Osmia lignaria lignaria. Lineage (NCBI taxonomy): Eukaryota > Metazoa > Arthropoda > Insecta > Hymenoptera > Megachilidae > Osmia > Osmia lignaria. The sequence goes on from NW_027478163.1 coordinate 12,628,405, forward strand.
TTTCCGAGATATTTGCAGATTCAGCTCAAAGGAACGGGCCTGACGGACATATTTCGAGATATTTCTTCTTCTTGTTGTTCTTCTTCTGCACAGCTAAGATGGAAGTGGCATTTGCGGCTCGCACTAGTGCAGAGTTATCTCAAAGAAAGGGGCCACGGTGTTTCTGTATCTCTATTATGTTGGTGCAGCTTCGGAACTTTTAAATATCTCGATATATCTCGAAAACTACGCTTCTGATCAAAAAATATCATAGAACATAAATTGTAGGAAACATAATTCTCTACAAAAAAGGTCTCTTAACATTTTGCCATTGCTCGCTTCGTTTCCGAGATATTTGCAGATATATCTCAAGGGAAGGGGCCTGACGGACATATTTCGAGATATTTCTTCTTCTTGTTGTTCTTCTTCTGCACAGCTAAACTGGAAGTGGCATTTCCAGCTCGCAATAGTGCAGAGTTATCTCAAAGAAAGGGGCCACGGTGTTTCTGTATCTCTATTATATTGGTGCGGCTTCGGAACTTTTAAATATCTCGATATATCTCGAAAACTACGCTTCTGATCAAAAAATATCATAGAACATAAATTGTAGGAAATATAGTTCTCTACAAAAAACGGCTCTTAACATTTTGCCATAGCTCTCTTCGTTTCCGAGATATTTGCAGATTCAGCTCAAAGGAACGGGCCTGACGGACATATTTCGAGATATTTCTTCTTCTTGTTGTTCTTCTTCTGCACAGCTAAGATGGAAGTGGCATTTGCGGCTCGCACTAGTGCAGAGTTATCTCAAAGAAAGGGGCCACCGTGTTTCTGTATCTCTATTATGTTGGTGCGGCTTCGGTACTTTTAAATATCTCGATATATCTCGACAACTACGCTTCTGATCAAAAAATATCATAGAACATAAATTGTAGGAAACATAATTCTCTACAAAAAACGTCTCTTAACATTTTGCCATAGCTCGCTTCGTTTCCGAGATATTTGCAGATTTATCTCAAGGGAAGGGGCCTGACGGACATATTTCGAGATATTTCTTCTTCTTGTTGTTCTTCTTCTGCACAGCTAAGATGGAAGTGGCATTTGCAGCTCGCAATAGTGCACAGTTATCTCAAAGAAAGGGGCCACGGTGTTTCTGTATCTCTATTTTGTTGGTGCGGCTTCGGAACTTTTAAATATCTTGATATATCTCGAGAACTACGCATCTGATCAAAAAATATCATAGAACATAAAAAGTAGGAAACTTAATTCTCTACAAAAAAGCTCTCTTACCATTTTGCCATAGCTCGCTTCGTTTCCGAGATATTTGCAGATATATCTCAAGGGAAGGGGCCTGACGGACATTTCGAGATATTTCTTCTTCTTGTTGTTCTTCTTCTGCACAGCTAAGCTGGAAGTGGCATTTACAGCTCACAATAGTGCAGAGCAATCTCAAAGAAAGGGGCCACGGTGTTTCTGTATCTCTATTATGTTGGTGCGGCTTCGGAACTTTTAAATATCTTGATATATCTCGAGAACTACGCATCTGATCAAAAAATATCATAGAACATAAAAAGTAGGACACTTAATTCCCTACAAAAAAGATCTCTTAACAGTTTGCCATAGCTCGCTTCGTTTCCGAGATATTTGCAGATTTATCTCAAGGGAAGGGGCCTGATGGACATATTTCGAGATATTTCTTCTTCTTGTTGTTCTTCTTCTGCACTGCTAAGCTGGAAGTGGCATTTGCGGCTCGCACTAGTGCAGAGTTATCTCAAAGAAAGGGGCCACGGTGTTTCTGTATCTCTATTATGTTGGTGCGGCTTCGGAACTTTTAAATATCTTGATATATCTCGAGAACTACGCATCTGATCAAAAAATATCATACTACATAAAAAGTAGGAAACTTAATTCTCTACAAAAAAGGTCTCTTAACATTTTGCCATAGCTAGCTTCGTTTCCGAGATATTTGCAGATTTATCTCAAGGGAAGGGGCCTGACGGACATATTCCGAGATATTTCTTCTTCTTGTTGTTCCTCTTCTGCACAGCTAAGCTGGAAGTGGCATGTGCAGCTCGCAATAGTGCAGAGTTATCTCAAAGAAAGAGGCCACGGTGTTTCTGTACCTCTATTATGTTGGTGCAGCTTCGGAATTTTTAAATATCTTGATATATCTCGAGAACTACGCATCTGATCAAAAAATATCATACAACATAAAAAGTAGGAAACCTAATTTTCTACAAAAAAGGTCTCTTAACATTTTGCCGTAGCTCGCTTCGTTTCCGAGATATTTGCAGATTTATCTCAAGGGAAGGGGCCTGACGGACACATTTCGAAACATTTCTTCTTCTTGTTGTTCTTCTTCTGCACAGCTAAGCTGGAAGTGGCATTTGCAGCTCGCAATAGTGCAGAGTTATCTCAAAGAAAGGGGCCACGGTGTTTCTGTATCTCTATTATGTTGGTGCGGCTTCGGAACTTTTAAATATCTCGATATATCTCGAAAACTACGCTTCTGATCAAAAAATATCATAGAACATAAATTGTAGGAAACATAATTCTCTACAAAAAAGGTCTCTTAACATTTTGCCATTGCTCGCTTCGTTTCCGAGATATTTGCAGATATATCTCAAGGGAAGGGGCCTGACGGATATATTTCGAGATATTTCTTCTTCTTGTTGTTCTTCTTCTGCACAGCTAAGCTGGAAGTGGCATTTACAGCTCGCAATAGTGCAGAGCAATCTCAAAGAAAGGGGCCACGGTGTTTCTGTATCTCTATTATGTTGGTGCGGCTTCGGAACTTTTAAATATCTTGATATATCTCGAGAACTACGCATCTGATCAAAAAATATCATAGAACATAAAAAGTAGGACACTTAATTCCCTACAAAAAAGATCTCTTAACATTTTGCCATAGCTCGCTTCGTTTCCGAGATATTTGCAGATTTATCTCAAGGGAAGGGGCCTGATGGACATATTTCGAGATATTTCTTCTTCTTGTTGTTCTTCTTCTGCACAGCTAAACTGGAAGTGGCATTTCCAGCTCGCAATAGTGCAGAGTTATCTCAAAGAAAGGGGCCACGGTGTTTCTGTATCTCTATTATATTGGTGCGGCTTCGGAACTTTTAAATATCTCGATATATCTCGAAAACTACGCTTCTGATCAAAAAATATCATAGAACATAAATTGTAGGAAATATAATTCTCTACAAAAAACGGCTCTTAACATTTTGCCATAGCTCGCTTCGTTTCCGAGATATTTGCAGATTCAGCTCAAAGGAACGGGCCTGACGGACATATTTCGAGATATTTCTTCTTCTTGTTGTTCTTCTTCTGCACAGCTAAGATGGAAGTGGCATTTGCGGCTCGCACTAGTGCAGAGTTATCTCAAAGAAAGGGGCCACGGTGTTTCTGTATCTCTATTATGTTGGTGCAGCTTCGGAACTTTTAAATATCTCGATATATCTCGAAAACTACGCTTCTGATCAAAAAATATCATAGAACATAAATTGTAGGAAACATAATTCTCTACAAAAAAGGTCTCTTAACATTTTGCCATTGCTCGCTTCGTTTCCGAGATATTTGCAGATATATCTCAAGGGAAGGGGCCTGACGGACATATTTCGAGATATTTCTTCTTCTTGTTGTTCTTCTTCTGCACAGCTAAACTGGAAGTGGCATTTCCAGCTCGCAATAGTGCAGAGTTATCTCAAAGAAAGGGGCCACGGTGTTTCTGTATCTCTATTATATTGGTGCGGCTTCGGAACTTTTAAATATCTCGATATATCTCGAAAACTACGCTTCTGATCAAAAAATATCATAGAACATAAATTGTAGGAAATATATTTCTCTACAAAAAACGGCTCTTAACATTTTGCCATAGCTCGCTTCGTTTCCGAGATATTTGCAGATTCAGCTCAAAGGAACGGGCCTGACGGACATATTTCGAGATATTTCTTCTTCTTGTTGTTCTTCTTCTGCACAGCTAAGATGGAAGTGGCATTTGCGGCTCGCACTAGTGCAGAGTTATCTCAAAGAAAGGGGCCACGGTGTTTCTGTATCTCTATTATGTTGGTGCAGCTTCGGAACTTTTAAATATCTCGATATATCTCGAAAACTACGCTTCTGATCAAAAAATATCATAGAACATAAATTGTAGGAAACATAATTCTCTACAAAAAAGGTCTCTTAACATTTTGCCATAGCTCGCTTCGTTTCCGAGATATTTGCAGATATATCTCAAGGGAAGGGGCCTGACGGACATATTTCGAGATATTTCTTCTTCTTGTTGTTCTTCTTCTGCACAGCTAAGCTGGAAGTGGCATTTACAGCTCGCAATAGGGCAGAGTTATCTCAAAGAAAGGGGCCACGGTGTTTCTGTATCTCTATTATGTTGGTGCGGCTTCGGAACTTTTAAATATCTTGATATATCTCGAGAACTACGCATCTGATCAAAAAATATCATAGAACATAAAAAGTAGGAAACTTAATTCTCTACAAAAAAGGTCTCTTAACATTTTGCCATAGCTCGCTTCATTTCCGAGATATTTGCAGATTTATCTCAAGGGAAGGGGCCTGACGGACATATTTCGAGATATTTCTTCTTCTTGTTGTTCTTCTTCTGCACAGCTAAGCTGGAAGTGGCAATTGCGGCTCGCACTAGTGCAGAGTTATCTCAAAGAAAGGGGCCACGGTGTTTCTGTATCTCTATTATGTTGGTGCGGCTTCGGAACTTTTCAATATATCGATATATCTCGAAAACTACGCTTCTGATCTAAAAATATCATAGAACATAAATTGTAGGAAACATAATTCTCTACAAAAAAGGTCTCTTAAGATTTTGGAATAGCTCGCTTCGTTTCCGAGATATTTGCAGATATATCTCAAGGGAAGGGGCCTGACGGACATATTTCGAGATATTTCTTCATCTTGTTGTTCTTCTCCTGCACAGCTAAGCTGGAAGTGGCATTTGCGGCTCGCACTAGTGCAGAGTTATCTCAAAGAAAGGGGCCACGGTGTTTCTGTATCTCTATTATGTTGGTGCGGCTTCGGAACTTTTGAATATCTCGATATATCTCGAAAACTACGCTTCTGATCAAAAAATATCATAGTACATAAATTGTAGTAAACATAATTATCTACAAAAAAGGTCTCTTAAGATTTTGCCATAGCTCGTTTCGTTTCCGAGATATTTGCAGATATATCTCAAGGGAAGGGGCCTGACGGACATATTTCGAGATATTTCTTCTTCTTGTTGTTCTTCTTCTGCACAGCTAAGCTGGATGTGGCATTTGCAGCTCGCACTAGTGCAGAGTTATCTCAAAGAAAGGGGCCACGGTGTTTCTGTATCTCTATTATGTTGGTGCGGCTTCGGAACTTTTAAATATCTCGATATATCTCGAAAACTACGCTTCTGATCAAAAAATATCATAGAACATAAATTGTAGGAAACATAATTCTCTACAAAAAAGGTCTCTTAACATTTTGCCATAGCTCGCTTGGTTTCCGAGATATTTGCAGATATATCTCAAGGGAAGGGGCCTGACGGACATATTTTGAGATATTTCTTCTTCTTGTCGTTCTTCTTCTGCACAGCAAAGCTGGAAGTGGCATTTACAGCTCGCAATAGTGCAGAGTTCTCTCAAAGAAAGGGGCCACGGTGTTTCTGTAGCTCTATTATGTTGGTGCGGCTTCGGAACTTTTAAATATCTTGATATATCTCGAGAACTACGCATCTGATCAAAAAATATCATAGAACATAAATAGTAGGAAACTTAATTCTCTCCAAAAATGTCTCGCAACATTTTGCCATAGCTCGCTTCGTTTCCGAGATATTTGCAGATTTATCTCAAGGGAAGGGGCCTGACGGACATATTTCGAGATATTTCTTCTTCTTGTTGTTCTTCTTCTGCACAGCTAAGCTGGAAGTGGCATTTGCGGCTCGCACTAGTGCAGAGTTATCTCAAAGAAAGGGGCCACGGTGTTTCTGTATCTCTATTATGTTGGTGCGGCTTCGGAACTTTTAAATATCTTGATATATCTCGAGAACTACGCATCTGATCAAAAAATATCATACTACATAAAAAGTAGGAAACTTAATTCTCTACAAAAAAGGTCTCTTAACATTTTGCCATAGCTCGCCTCGTTTCCGAGATATTTGCAGATTTATCTCAAGGGAAGGGGCCTGACGGACATATTTCGAGATATTTCTTCTTCTTGTTGGTATTCTTCTGCACAGCTAAGCTGGAAGTGGCATTTGCGGCTCGCACTAGTGCAGAGTTATCTCAAAGAAAGGGGCCACGGTGTTTCTGTATCTCTATTATGTTGGTGCGGCTTCGGAACTTTTAAATATCTCGATATATCTCGAAAACTACGCTTCTGATCAAAAAATATCATAGAACATAAATTGTAGGAAACTTAATTCTGTACAAAAAAGGTATCTTAACATTTTGCCATAGCTCGCTTCGTTTCCGAGATATTTGCAGATTTATCTCAAGGGAAGGGGCCTGACGGACATATTTCGAGATATTTCTTCTTCTTGTTCTTCTTCTGCACAGCTAAGCTGGAAGTGGCATTTGCAGGTCGCAATAGTGCAGAGTTATCTCAAAGAAAGGGGCCACGGTGTTTCTGTATCTCTATTATGTTGGTGCGGCTTCGGAACTTTTAAATATCTCGATATATCTCGAAAACTACGCTTCTGATCAAAAAATATCATAGAACGTAAATTGTAGGAAACATAATTCTCTACAAAAAAGGTCTCTTAACATTTTGCCATTGCTCGCTTCGTTTCCGAGATATTTGCAGATTTATCTCAAGGGAAGGGGCCTGACGGACATATTTCGAGATATTTCTTCTTCTTGTTGTTCTTCTTCTGCACAGCTAAACTGGAAGTGGCATTTCCAGCTCGCAATAGTGCAGAGTTATCTCAAAGAAAGGGGCCACGGTGTTTCTGTATCTCTATTATGTTGGTGCGGCTTCGGAACTTTTAAATATCTCGATATATCTCGAAAACTACGCTTCTGATCAGAAAATATCATAGAACATAAATTGTAGGAAACATAATTCTCTACAAAAAACGTCTCTTAACATTTTGCCATAGCTCGCTTCGTTTCCGAGATATTTGCAGATTTATCTCAAGGGAAGGGGCCTGACGGACATATTTCGAGATATTTCTTCTTCTTGTTGGTCTTCTTCTGCACAGCTAAGCTGGAAGTGGCATTTGCGGCTCGCACTAGTGCAGAGTTATCTCAAAGAAAGGGGCCACGGTGTTTCTGTATCTCTATTATGTTGGTGCGGCTTCGGAACTTTTCAATATATCGATATATCTCGAAAACTACGCTTCTGATCTAAAAATATCATAGAACATAAATTGTAGGAAACATAATTCTCTACAAAAAAGGTCTCTTAACATTTTGCCATTGCTCGTTTCGTTTCCGAGATATTTGCAGATATATCTCAAGGGAAGGGGCCTGACGGACATATTTCGAGATATTTCTTCTTCTTGTTGTTCTTCTTCTGCACAGCTAAGCTGGATGTGGCATTTGCAGCTCGCACTAGTGCAGAGTTATCTCAAAGAAAGGGGCCACGGTGTTTCTGTATCTCTATTATGTTGGTGCGGCTTCGGAACTTTTAAATATCTCGATATATCTCGAAAACTACGCTTCTGATCAGAAAATATCATAGAACATAAATTGTAGGAAACATAATTCTCTACAAAAAACGTCTCTTAACATTTTGCCATAGCTCGCTTCGTTTCCGAGATATTTGCAGATTTATCTCAAGGGAAGGGGCCTGACGGACATATTTCGAGATATTTCTTCTTCTTGTTGGTCTTCTTCTGCACAGCTAAGCTGGAAGTGGCATTTGCGGCTCGCACTAGTGCAGAGTTATCTCAAAGAAAGGGGCCACGGTGTTTCTGTATCTCTATTATGTTGGTGCGGCTTCGGAACTTTTCAATATATCGATATATCTCGAAAACTACGCTTCTGATCTAAAAATATCATAGAACATAAATTGTAGGAAACATAATTCTCTACAAAAAAGGTCTCTTAACATTTTGCCATTGCTCGTTTCGTTTCCGAGATATTTGCAGATATATCTCAAGGGAAGGGGCCTGACGGACATATTTCGAGATATTTCTTCTTCTTGTTGTTCTTCTTCTGCACAGCTAAGCTGGATGTGGCATTTGCAGCTCGCACTAGTGCAGAGTTATCTCAAAGAAAGGGGCCACGGTGTTTCTGTATCTCTATTATGTTGGTGCGGCTTCGGAACTTTTAAATATCTCGATATATCTCGAAAACTACGCTTCTGATCAAAAAATATCATAGAACATAAATTGTAGGAAACATAATTCTCTACAAAAAAGGTCTCTTAACATTTTGCCATAGCTCGCTTGGTTTCCGAGATATTTGCAGATATATCTCAAGGGAAGGGGCCTGACGGACATATTTTGAGATATTTCTTCTTCTTGTCGTTCTTCTTCTGCACAGCAAAGCTGGAAGTGGCATTTACAGCTCGCAATAGTGCAGAGTTCTCTCAAAGAAAGGGGCCACGGTGTTTCTGTAGCTCTATTATGTTGGTGCGGCTTCGGAACTTTTAAATATCTTGATATATCTCGAGAACTACGCATCTGATCAAAAAATATCATAGAACATAAATAGTAGGAAACTTAATTCTCTCCAAAAATGTCTCGCAACATTTTGCCATAGCTCGCTTCGTTTCCGAGATATTTGCAGATTTATCTCAAGGGAAGGGGCCTGACGGACATATTTCGAGATATTTCTTCTTCTTGTTGTTCTTCTTCTGCACAGCTAAGCTGGAAGTGGCATTTGCGGCTCGCACTAGTGCAGAGTTATCTCAAAGAAAGGGGCCACGGTGTTTCTGTATCTCTATTATGTTGGTGCGGCTTCGGAACTTTTAAATATCTTGATATATCTCGAGAACTACGCATCTGATCAAAAAATATCATACTACATAAAAAGTAGGAAACTTAATTCTCTACAAAAAAGGTCTCTTAACATTTTGCCATAGCTCGCCTCGTTTCCGAGATATTTGCAGATTTATCTCAAGGGAAGGGGCCTGACGGACATATTTCGAGATATTTCTTCTTCTTGTTGGTATTCTTCTGCACAGCTAAGCTGGAAGTGGCATTTGCGGCTCGCACTAGTGCAGAGTTATCTCAAAGAAAGGGGCCACGGTGTTTCTGTATCTCTATTATGTTGGTGCGGCTTCGGAACTTTTAAATATCTCGATATATCTCGAAAACTACGCTTCTGATCAAAAAATATCATAGAACATAAATTGTAGGAAACTTAATTCTGTACAAAAAAGGTATCTTAACATTTTGCCATAGCTCGCTTCGTTTCCGAGATATTTGCAGATTTATCTCAAGGGAAGGGGCCTGACGGACATATTTCGAGATATTTCTTCTTCTTGTTCTTCTTCTGCACAGCTAAGCTGGAAGTGGCATTTGCAGGTCGCAATAGTGCAGAGTTATCTCAAAGAAAGGGGCCACGGTGTTTCTGTATCTCTATTATGTTGGTGCGGCTTCGGAACTTTTAAATATCTCGATATATCTCGAAAACTACGCTTCTGATCAAAAAATATCATAGAACGTAAATTGTAGGAAACATAATTCTCTACAAAAAAGGTCTCTTAACATTTTGCCATTGCTCGCTTCGTTTCCGAGATATTTGCAGATTTATCTCAAGGGAAGGGGCCTGACGGACATATTTCGAGATATTTCTTCTTCTTGTTGTTCTTCTTCTGCACAGCTAAACTGGAAGTGGCATTTCCAGCTCGCAATAGTGCAGAGTTATCTCAAAGAAAGGGGCCACGGTGTTTCTGTATCTCTATTATGTTGGTGCGGCTTCGGAACTTTTAAATATCTCGATATATCTCGAAAACTACGCTTCTGATCAGAAAATATCATAGAACATAAATTGTAGGAAACATAATTCTCTACAAAAAACGTCTCTTAACATTTTGCCATAGCTCGCTTCGTTTCCGAGATATTTGCAGATTTATCTCAAGGGAAGGGGCCTGACGGACATATTTCGAGATATTTCTTCTTCTTGTTGGTCTTCTTCTGCACAGCTAAGCTGGAAGTGGCATTTGCGGCTCGCACTAGTGCAGAGTTATCTCAAAGAAAGGGGCCACGGTGTTTCTGTATCTCTATTATGTTGGTGCGGCTTCGGAACTTTTCAATATATCGATATATCTCGAAAACTACGCTTCTGATCTAAAAATATCATAGAACATAAATTGTAGGAAACATAATTCTCTACAAAAAAGGTCTCTTAACATTTTGCCATTGCTCGTTTCGTTTCCGAGATATTTGCAGATATATCTCAAGGGAAGGGGCCTGACGGACATATTTCGAGATATTTCTTCTTCTTGTTGTTCTTCTTCTGCACAGCTAAGCTGGATGTGGCATTTGCAGCTCGCACTGGTGCAGAGTTATCTCAAAGAAAGGGGCCACGGTGTTTCTGTATCTCTATTATGTTGGTGCGGCTTCGGAACTTTTAAATATCTCGATATATCTCGAAAACTACGCTTCTGATCAGAAAATATCATAGAACATAAATTGTAGGAAACATAATTCTCTACAAAAAAGGTCTCTTAACATTTTGCCATAGCTCGCTTGGTTTCCGAGATATTTGCAGATATATCTCAAGGGAAGGGGCCTGACGGACATATTTTGAGATATTTCTTCTTCTTGTCGTTCTTCTTCTGCACAGCAAAGCTGGAAGTGGCATTTACAGCTCGCAATAGTGCAGAGTTCTCTCAAAGAAAGGGGCCACGGTGTTTCTGTAGCTCTATTATGTTGGTGCGGCTTCGGAACTTTTAAATATCTTGATATATCTCGAGAACTACGCATCTGATCAAAAAATATCATAGAACATAAATAGTAGGAAACTTAATTCTCTCCAAAAATGTCTCGCAACATTTTGCCATAGCTCGCTTCGTTTCCGAGATATTTGCAGATTTATCTCAAGGGAAGGGGCCTGACGGACATATTTCGAGATATTTCTTCTTCTTGTTGTTCTTCTTCTGCACAGCTAAGCTGGAAGTGGCATTTGCGGCTCGCACTAGTGCAGAGTTATCTCAAAGAAAGGGGCCACGGTGTTTCTGTATCTCTATTATGTTGGTGCGGATTCGGAACTTTTAAATATCTTGATATATCTCGAGAACTACGCATCTGATCAAAAAATATCATACTACATAAAAAGTAGGAAACTTGATTCTCTACAAAAAAGGTCTCTTAACATTTTGCCATAGCTCGCCTCGTTTCCGAGATATTTGCAGATTTATCTCAAGGGAAGGGGCCTGACGGACATATTTCGAGATATTTCTTCTTCTTGTTGGTATTCTTCTGCACAGCTAAGCTGGAAGTGGCATTTGCGGCTCGCACTAGTGCAGAGTTATCTCAAAGAAAGGGGCCACGGTGTTTCTGTATCTCTATTATGTTGGTGCGGCTTCGGAACTTTTAAATATCTCGATATATCTCGAAAACTACGCTTCTGACCAAAAAATATCATAGAACATAAATTGTAGGAAACATAATTCTCCACAAAAAAGGTCTCTTAACATTTTGCCATAGCTCGCTTCGTTTCCGAGATATCTGCAGATATATCTCAAGGGAAGGGGCCTAACGGACATATTTCGAGATATTTCATCTTCTTGTTGTTCTTCTTCTGCACAGCGAAGCTGGAAGTGTCATTTGCAGCTCGCAATAGTGCAGAGTTCTCTCAAAGAAAGGGGCCACGGTGTTTCTGTATCTCTATTATGTTGGTGCGGCTTCGGAACTTTTAAATATCTTGATATATCTCGAGAACTACGCATCTGATCAAAAAATATCATAGAACATAAATAGTAGGAAACTTAATTCTCTACAAAAAAGGTCTCTTAACATTTTGCCATAGCTAGCTTCGTTTCCGAGATATTTGCAGATTTATCTCAAGGGAAGGGGCCTGACGGACATATTCCGAGATATTTCTTCTTCTTGTTGTTCCTCTTCTGCACAGCTAAGCTGGAAGTGGCATGTGCAGCTCGCAATAGTGCAGAGTTATCTCAAAGAAAGAGGCCACGGTGTTTCTGTACCTCTATTATGTTGGTGCAGCTTCGGAATTTTTAAATATCTTGATATATCTCGAGAACTACGCATCTGATCAAAAAATATCATACAACATAAAAAGTAGGAAACCTAATTTTCTACAAAAAAGGTCTCTTAACATTTTGCCGTAGCTCGCTTCGTTTCCGAGATATTTGCAGATTTATCTCAAGGGAAGGGGCCTGACGGACACATTTCGAAACATTTCTTCTTCTTGTTGTTCTTCTTCTGCACAGCTAAGCTGGAAGTGGCATTTGCAGCTCGCAATAGTGCAGAGTTATCTCAAAGAAAGGGGCCACGGTGTTTCTGTATCTCTATTATGTTGGTGCGGCTTCGGAACTTTTAAATATCTCGATATATCTCGAAAACTACGCTTCTGATCAAAAAATATCATAGAACATAAATTGTAGGAAACATAATTCTCTACAAAAAAGGTCTCTTAACATTTTGCCATTGCTCGCTTCGTTTCCGAGATATTTGCAGATATATCTCAAGGGAAGGGGCCTGACGGATATATTTCGAGATATTTCTTCTTCTTGTTGTTCTTCTTCTGCACAGCTAAGCTGGAAGTGGCATTTACAGCTCGCAATAGTGCAGAGCAATCTCAAAGAAAGGGGCCACGGTGTTTCTGTATCTCTATTATGTTGGTGCGGCTTCGGAACTTTTAAATATCTTGATATATCTCGAGAACTACGCATCTGATCAAAAAATATCATAGAACATAAAAAGTAGGACACTTAATTCCCTACAAAAAAGATCTCTTAACATTTTGCCATAGCTCGCTTCGTTTCCGAGATATTTGCAGATTTATCTCAAGGGAAGGGGCCTGATGGACATATTTCGAGATATTTCTTCTTCTTGTTGTTCTTCTTCTGCACAGCTAAACTGGAAGTGGCATTTCCAGCTCGCAATAGTGCAGAGTTATCTCAAAGAAAGGGGCCACGGTGTTTCTGTATCTCTATTATATTGGTGCGGCTTCGGAACTTTTAAATATCTCGATATATCTCGAAAACTACGCTTCTGATCAAAAAATATCATAGAACATAAATTGTAGGAAATATAATTCTCTACAAAAAACGGCTCTTAACATTTTGCCATAGCTCGCTTCGTTTCCGAGATATTTGCAGATTCAGCTCAAAGGAACGGGCCTGACGGACATATTTCGAGATATTTCTTCTTCTTGTTGTTCTTCTTCTGCACAGCTAAGATGGAAGTGGCATTTGCGGCTCGCACTAGTGCAGAGTTATCTCAAAGAAAGGGGCCACGGTGTTTCTGTATCTCTATTATGTTGGTGCAGCTTCGGAACTTTTAAATATCTCGATATATCTCGAAAACTACGCTTCTGATCAAAAAATATCATAGAACATAAATTGTAGGAAACATAATTCTCTACAAAAAAGGTCTCTTAACATTTTGCCATAGCTCGCTTCGTTTCCGAGATATTTGCAGATATATCTCAAGGGAAGGGGCCTGACGGACATATTTCGAGATATTTCTTCTTCTTGTTGTTCTTCTTCTGCACAGCTAAGCTGGAAGTGGCATTTACAGCTCGCAATAGGGCAGAGTTATCTCAAAGAAAGGGGCCACGGTGTTTCTGTATCTCTATTATGTTGGTGCGGCTTCGGAACTTTTAAATATCTTGATATATCTCGAGAACTACGCATCTGATCAAAAAATATCATAGAACATAAAAAGTAGGAAACTTAATTCTCTACAAAAAAGGTCTCTTAACATTTTGCCATAGCTCGCTTGATTTCCGAGATATTTGCAGATTTATCTCAAGGGAAGGGGCCTGACGGACATATTTCGAGATATTTCTTCTTCTTGTTGTTCTTCTTCTGCACAGCTAAGCTGGAAGTGGCAATTGCGGCTCGCACTAGTGCAGAGTTATCTCAAAGAAAGGGGCCACGGTGTTTCTGTATCTCTATTATGTTGGTGCGGCTTCGGAACTTTTAAATATCTCGATATATCTCGAAAACTACGCTTCTGATCAGAAAATATCATAGAACATAAATTGTAGGAAACATAATTCTCTACAAAAAACGTCTCGTAACATTTTGCCATAGCTCGCTTCGTTTCCGAGATATTTGCAGATTTATCTCAAGGGAAGGGGCCTGACGGACATATTTCGAGATATTTCTTCTTCTTGTTGGTCTTCTTCTGCACAGCTAAGCTGGAAGTGGCATTTGCGGCTCGCACTAGTGCAGAGTTATCTCAAAGAAAGGGGCCACGGTGTTTCTGTATCTCTATTATGTTGGTGCGGCTTCGGAACTTTTCAATATATCGATATATCTCGAAAACTACGCTTCTGATCTAAAAATATCATAGAACATAAATTGTAGGAAACATAATTCTCTACAAAAAAGGTCTCTTAACATTTTGCCATAGCTCGTTTCGTTTCCGAGATATTTGCAGATATATCTCAAGGGAAGGGGCCTGACGGACATATTTCGAGATATTTCTTCTTCTTGTTGTTCTTCTTCTGCACAGCTAAGCTGGATGTGGCATTTGCAGCTCGCACTAGTGCAGAGTTATCTCAAAGAAAGGGGCCACGGTGTTTCTGTATCTCTATTATGTTGGTGCGGCTTCGGAACTTTTAAATATCTCGATATATCTCGAAAACTACGCTTCTGATCAAAAAATATCATAGAACATAAATTGTAGGAAATATAATTCTCTACAAAAAAGGTCTCTTAACATTTTGCCATAGCTCGCTTGGTTTCCGAGATATTTGCAGATATATCTCAAGGGAAGGGGCCTGACGGACATATTTTGAGATATTTCTTCTTCTTGTCGTTCTTCTTCTGCACAGCAAAGCTGGAAGTGGCATTTACAGCTCGCAATAGTGCAGAGTTCTCTCAAAGAAAGGGGCCACGGTGTTTCTGTAGCTCTATTATGTTGGTGCGGCTTCGGAACTTTTAAATATCTTGATATATCTCGAGAACTACGCATCTGATCAAAAAATATCATAGAACATAAATAGTAGGAAACTTAATTCTCTCCAAAAATGTCTCGCAACATTTTGCCATAGCTCGCTTCGTTTCCGAGATATTTGCAGATTTATCTCAAGGGAAGGGGCCTGACGGACATATTTCGAGATATTTCTTCTTCTTGTTGTTCTTCTTCTGCACAGCTAAGCTGGAAGTGGCATTTGCGGCTCGCACTAGTGCAGAGTTATCTCAAAGAAAGGGGCCACGGTGTTTCTGTATCTCTATTATGTTGGTGCGGATTCGGAACTTTTAAATATCTTGATATATCTCGAGAACTACGCATCTGATCAAAAAATATCATACTACATAAAAAGTAGGAAACTTGATTCTCTACAAAAAAGGTCTCTTAACATTTTGCCATAGCTCGCCTCGTTTCCGAGATATTTGTAGATTTATCTCAAGGGAAGGGGCCTGACGGACATATTTCGAGATATTTCTTCTTCTTGTTGGTCTTCTTCTGCACAGCTAAGCTGGAAGTGGCATTTACAGCTCGCAATAGGGCAGAGTTATCTCAAAGAAAGGGGCCACGGTGTTTCTGTATCTCTATTATGTTGGTGCGGCTTCGGAACTTTTAAATATCTTGATATATCTCGAGAACTACGCATCTGATCAAAAAATATCATAGAACATAAAAAGTAGGAAACTTAATTCTCTACAAAAAAGGTCTCTTAACATTTTGCCATAGCTCGCTTGATTTCCGAGATATTTGCAGATTTATCTCAAGGGAAGGGGCCTGACGGACATATTTCGAGATATTTCTTCTTCTTGTTGTTCTTCTTCTGCACAGCTAAGCTGGAAGTGGCGTTTGCGGCTCGCACTAGTGCAGAGTTATCTCAAAGAAAGGGGCCATGGTGTTTCTGTATCTCTATTATGTTGGTGCGGCTTCGGAACTTTTAAATATCTTGATATATCCTGGGAACTCCGCATCTGATCAAAAAATATCATAGAACCTAAAAAGTAGGAAACTTAATTCTCTACAAATAAGGTCTCTTAACATTTTGCCATAGCTCGCTTCGTTTCCGAGATATTTGCAGATTTATCTCAAGGGAAGGGGCCTGACGGACATATTTCGAGATATTTCTTCTTCTTGTTGTTCTTCTTCTGCACAGCTAAGCTGGAAGTGGCATTTGCGGCTCGCACTAGTGCAGAGTTATCTCAAAGAAAGGGGCCACGGTGTTTCTGTATCTCTATTATGTTGGTGCGGCTTCGGAACTTTTAAATATCTCGATATATCTCGAAAACTACGCTTCTGATCTAAAAATATCATAGAACATAAATTGTAGGAAACATAATTCTCTACAAAAAAGGTCTCTTAACATTTTGGCATAGCTCGCTTCGTTTCCGAGATATTTGCAGATTCAGCTCAAAGGAACGGGCCTGACGGACATATTTCGAGATATTTCTTCTTCTTGTTGTTCTTCTTCTGCACAGCTAAGCTGGAAGTGGCATTTACAGCTCGCAATAGTGCAGAGTTATCTCAAAGAAAGGGCCCACGGTGTTTCTGTATCTCTATTATGTTGGTGCGGCTTCGGAACTTTTAAATATCTTGATATATCTCGAGAACTACGCATCTGACCAAAAAATATCATAGAACATAAAAAGTAGGAAACTTAATTCTCTACAAAAAAGGTCTCTTAACATTTTGGCATAGCTCACTTCGTTTCCGAGATATTTGCAGATTTATCTCAAGGGAAGGGGCCTGACGGACATATTTCGAGATATTTCTTCTTCTTGTTGTTCTTCTTCTGCACAGCTAAACTGGAAGTGGCATTTCCAGCTCGCAATAGTGCAGAGTTATCTCAAAGAAAGGGGCCACGGTGTTTCTGTATCTCTATTATGTTGGTGCGGCTTCGGAACTTTTAAATATCTCGATATATCTCGAAAACTACGCTTCTGATCAAAAAATATCATAGAACATAAATTGTAGGAAACATAATTCTCTACAAAAAACGTCTCTTAACATTTTGCCATAGCTCGCTTCGTTTCCGAGATATTTGCAGATATATCTCAAGGGAAGGGGCCTGACGGACATATTTCGAGATATTTCTTCTTCTTGTTGGTCTTCTTCTGCACAGCTAAGCTGGAAGTGGCATTTGCGGCTCGCACTAGTGCAGAGTTATCTCAAAGAAAGGGGCCACGGTGTTTCTGTATCTCTATTATGTTGGTGCGGCTTCGGAACTTTTAAATATCTCGATATATCTCGAAAACTACGCTTCTGATCAAAAACTATCATAGAACATAAATTGTAGGAAACATAATTCTCTACAAAAAAGGTCTCTTAACATTTTGCCATAGCTCGCTTCGTTTCCGAGATATTTGCAGATTTATCTCGAGGGAAGGGGCCTGACGGACATATTTCGAGATATTTCTTCTTCTTGTTGTTCTTCTTCTGCACAGCTAAGCTGGAAGTGGCATTTGCGGCTCGCACTAGTGCAGAGTTATCTCAAAGAAAGGGGCCACGGTGTTTCTGTATCTCTATTATGTTGGTGCGGCTTCGGAACTTTTAAATATCTCGATATATCTCGAAAACTACGCTTCTGATCAAAAAATATCATAGTACATAAATTGTAGGAAACATAATTCTCTACAAAAAAGGTCTCTTAACATTTTGCCATTGCTCGCTTCGTTTCCGAGATATTTGCAGATATATCTCAAGGGAAGGGGCCTGACGGACATATTTCGAGATATTTCTTCTTCTTGTTGTTCTTCTTCTGCACAGCTAAGCTGGAAGTGGCATTTACAGCTCGCAATAGTGCAGAGCAATCTCAAAGAAAGGGGCCACGGTGTTTCTGTATCTCTATTATGTTGGTGCGGCTTCGGAACTTTTAAATATCTTGATATATCTCGAGAACTACGCATCTGATCAAAAAATATCATAGAACATAAAAAGTAGGACACTTAATTCTCTACAAAAAAGATCTCTTAACATTTTGCCATAGCTCGCTTCGTTTCCGAGATATTTGCAGATTTATCTCAAGGGAAGGGGCCTGATGGACATATTTCGAGATATTTCTTCTTCTTGTTGTTCTTCTTCTGCACAGCTAAACTGGAAGTGGCATTTCCAGCTCGCAATAGTGCAGAGTTATCTCAAAGAAAGGGGCCACGGTGTTTCTGTATCTCTATTATATTGGTGCGGCTTCGAAACTTTTAAATATCTCGATATATCTCGAAAACTACGCTTCTGATCAAAAAATATCAGAGAACATAAATTGTAGGAAACATAATTCTCTACAAAAAACGTCTCTTAACATTTTGCCATAGCTCGCTTCGTTTCCGAGATATTTGCAGATTCAGCTCAACGGAACGGGCCTGACGGACATATTTCGAGATATTTCTTCTTCTTGTTGTTCTTCTTCTGCACAGCTAAGCTGGAAGTGGCATTTACAGCTCGCAATAGTGCAGAGTTATCTCAAAGAAAGGGGCCACGGTGTTTCTGTATCTCTATTATGTTGGTGCGGCTTCGGAACTTTTAAATATCTTGATATATCTCGAGAACTACGCATCTGATCAAAAAATATCATAGAACATAAAAAATAGGAAACTTAATTCTCTACAAAAAAGGTCTCTTAACATTTTGCCATAGCTCGCTTCGTTTCCGAGATATTTGCAGATTTATCTCAAGGGAAGGGGCCTGACGGACATATTTCGAGATATTTCTTCTTCTTGTTGTTCTTCTTCTGCACAGCTAAACTGGAAGTGGCATTTCCAGCTCGCAATAGTGCAGAGTTATCTCAAAGAAAGGGGCCACGGTGTTTCTGTATCTCTATTATGTTGGTGCGGCTTCGGAACTTTTAAATATCTCGATATATCTCGAAAACTACGCTTCTGATCAAAAAATATCATAGAACATAAATTGTAGGAAACATAATTCTCTACAAAAAAACTCTTAACATTTTGCCATAGCTCGCTTCGTTTCCGAGATATTTGCAGATTCAGCTCAAAGGAACGGGCCTGACGGACATATTTCGAGATATTTCTTCTTCTTGTTGTTCTTCTTCTGCACAGCTAAGCTGGAAGTGGCATTTACAGCTCGCAATAGTGCAGAGTTATCTCAAAGAAAGGGGCCACGGTGTTTCTGTATCTCTATTATGTTGGTGCGGCTTCGGAACTTTTAAATATCTTGATATATCTCGAGAACTCCGCATCTGATCAAAAAATATCATAGAACCTAAAAAGTAGGAAACTTAATTCTCTACAAATAAGGTCTCTTAACATTTTGCCATAGCTCGCTTCGTTTCCGAGATATTTGCAGATTTATCTCAAGGGAAGGGGCCTGACGGACATATTTCGAGATATTTCTTCTTCTTGTTGGTCTTCTTCTGCACAGCTAAGCTGGAAGTGGCATTTGCGGCTCGCACTAGTGCAGAGTTATCTCAAAGAAAGGGGCCACGGTGTTTCTGTATCTCTATTATGTTGGTGCGGCTTCGGAACTTTTAAATATCTCGATATATCTCGAAAACTACGCTTCTGATCAAAAAATATCATAGAACATAAATTGTAGGAAACATAATTCTCTACAAAAAAGGTCTCTTAACATTTTGCCATAGCTCGCTTCGTTTCCGAGATATTTGCAGATTTATCTCGAGGGAAGGGGCCTGACGGACATATTTCGAGATACTTCTTCTTCTTGTTGTTCTTCTTCTGCACAGCTAAGCTGGAAGTGGCATTTGCGGCTCGCAATAGTGCAGAGTTATCTCAAAGAAAGGGGCCACGGTGTTTCTGTATCTCTATTATGTTGGTGCGGCTTCGGAACTTTTAAATATCTCGATATATCTCGAAAACTACGCTTCTGATCAAAAAATATCATAGTACATAAATTGTAGGAAACATAATTCTCTACAAAAAAGGTCTCTTAACATTTTGCCATTGCTCGCTTCGTTTCCGAGATATTTGCAGATATATCTCAAGGGAAGGGGCCTGACGGACATATTTCGACATATTTCTTCTTCTTGTTGTTCTTCTTCTGCACAGCTAAGCTGGAAGTGGCATTTACAGCTCGCAATAGTGCAGAGCAATCTCAAAGAAAGGGGCCACGGTGTTTCTGTATCTCTATTATGTTGGTGCGGCTTCGGAACTTTTAAATATCTTGATATATCTCGAGAACTACGCATCTGATCAAAAAATATCATAGAACATAAAAAGTAGGACACTTAATCATCTACAAAAAAGATCTCTTAACATTTTGCCATAGCTCGCTTCGTTTCCGAGATATTTGCAGATTTATCTCAAGGGAAGGGGCCTGATGGACATATTTCGAGATATTTCTTCTTCTTGTTGTTCTTCTTCTGCACAGCTAAGCTGGAAGTGGCATTTACAGCTCGCAATAGTGCAGAGTTATCTCAAAGAAAGGGGCCACGGTGTTTCTGTATCTCTATTATGTTGGTGCGGCATCGGAACTTTTAAATATCTTGATATATCTCGAGAACTACGCATCTGATCAAAAAATATCATAGAACATAAATTGTAGGAAACATAATTCTCTACAAAAAAGGTCTCTTAACATTTTGCCATAGCTCGCTTCGTTTCCGAGATATTTGCAGATTTATCTCGAGGGAAGGGGCCTGACGGACATATTTCGAGATATTTCTTCTTCTTGTTGTTCTTCTTCTGCACAGCTAAGCTGGAAGTGGCATTTGCGGCTCGCACTAGTGCAGAGTTATCTCAAAGAAAGGGGCCACGGTGTTTCTGTATCTCTATTATGTTGGTGCGGCTTCGGAACTTTTAAATATCTCGATATATCTCGAAAACTACGCTTCTGATCAAAAAATATCATAGAACATAAATTGTAGGAAACATAATTCTCTACAAAAAACGTCTCTTAACATTTTGCCATAGCTCGCTTCGTTTCCGAGATATTTGCAGATTCAGCTCAAAGGAACGGGCCTGACGGACATATTTCGAGATATTTCTTCTTCTTGTTGTTCTTCTTCTGCACAGCTAAGCTGGAAGTGGCATTTACAGCTCGCAATAGTGCAGAGTTATCTCAGAGAAAGGGGCCACGGTGTTTCTGTATCTCTATTATGTTGGTGCGGCTTCGGAACTTTTAAATATCTTGATATATCTCGAGAACTCCGCATCTGATCAAAAAATATCATAGAACCTAAAAAGTAGGAAACTTAATTCTCTACAAATAAGGTCTCTTAACATTTTGCCATAGCTCGCTTCGTTTCCGAGATATTTGCAGATTTATCTCAAGGGAAGGGGCCTGACGGACATATTTCGAGATATTTCTTCTTCTTGTTGGTCTTCTTCTGCACAGCTAAGCTGGAAGTGGCATTTGCGGCTCGCACTAGTGCAGAGTTATCTCAAAGAAAGGGGCCACGGTGTTTCTGTATCTCTATTATGTTGGTGCGGCTTCGGAACTTTTAAATATCTCGATATATCTCGAAAACTACGCTTCTGATCAAAAAATATCATAGAACATAAATTGTAGGAAACATAATTCTCTACAAAAAAGGTCTCTTAACATTTTGCCATAGCTCGCTTCGTTTCCGAGATATTTGCAGATTTATCTCGAGTGAAGGGGCCTGACGGACATATTTCGAGATATTTCTTCTTCTTGTTGTTCTTCTTCTGCACAGCTAAGCTGGAAGTGGCATTTGCGGCTCGCACTAGTGCAGAGTTATCTCAAAGAAAGGGGCCACGGTGTTTCTGTATCTCTATTATGTTGGTGCGGCTTCGGAACTTTTAAATATCTCGATATATCTCGAAAACTACGCTTCTGATCAAAAAATATCATAGTACATAAATTGTAGGAAACATAATTCTCTACAAAAAAGGTCTCTTAACATTTTGCCATTGCTCGCTTCGTTTCCGAGATATTTGCAGATATATCTCAAGGGAAGGGGCCTGACGGACATATTTCGAGATATTTCTTCTTCTTGTTGTTCTTCTTCTGCACAGCTAAGCTGGAAGTGGCATTTACAGCTCGCAGTAGTGCAGAGCAATCTCAAAGAAAGGGGCCACGGTGTTTCTGTATCTCTATTATGTTGGTGCGGCTTCGGAACTTTTAAATATCTTGATATATCTCGAGAACTACGCATCTGATCAAAAAATATCGTAGAACATAAAAAATAGGAAACTTAATTCTCTACAAAAAAGGTCTCTTAACATTTTGCCATACCTCGCTTCGTTTCCGAGATATTTGCAGATTTATCTCAAGGGAAGGGGCCTGACGGACATATTTCGAGATATTTCTTCTTCTTGTTGTTCTTCTTCTGCACAGCTAAACTGGAAGTGGCATTTCCAGCTCGCAATAGTGCAGAGTTATCTCAAAGAAAGGGGCCACGGTGTTTCTGTATCTCTATTATGTTGGTGCGGCTTCGGAACTATTAAATATCTCGATATATCTCGAAAACTACGCTTCTGATCAAAAAATATCATAGAACATAAATTGTAGGAATCATAATTCTCTACAAAAAATGTCTCTTAACATTTTGCCATAGCTCGCTTCGTTTCCGAGATATTTGCAGATTCAGCTCAAAGGAACGGGCCTGACGGACATATTTCGAGATATTTCTTCTTCTTGTTGTTCTTCTTCTGCACAGCTAAGCTGGAAGTGGCATTTACAGCTCGCAATAGTGCAGAGTTATCTCAAAGAAAGGGGCCACGGTGTTTCTGTATCTCTATTATGTTGGTGCGGCTTCGGAACTTTTAAATATCTTGATATATCTCGAGAACTACGCATCTGATCAAAAAATATCGTAGAACATAAAAAATAGGAAACTTAATTCTCTACAAAAAAGGTCTCTTAACATTTTGCCATACCTCGCTTCGTTTCCGAGATATTTGCAGATTTATCTCAAGGGAAGGGGCCTGACGGACATATTTCGAGATATTTCTTCTTCTTGTTGTTCTTCTTCTGCACAGCTAAACTGGAAGTGGCATTTCCAGCTCGCAATAGTGCAGAGTTATCTCAAAGAAAGGGGCCACGGTGTTTCTGTATCTCTATTATGTTGGTGCGGCTTCGGAACTATTAAATATCTCGATATATCTCGAAAACTACGCTTCTGATCAAAAAATATCATAGAACATAAATTGTAGGAATCATAATTCTCTACAAAAAATGTCTCTTAACATTTTGCCATAGCTCGCTTCGTTTCCGAGATATTTGCAGATTCAGCTCAAAGGAACGGGCCTGACGGACATATTTCGAGATATTTCTTCTTCTTGTTGTTCTTCTTCTGCACAGCTAAGCTGGAAGTGGCATTTACAGCTCGCAATAGTGCAGAGTTATCTCAAAGAAAGGGGCCACGGTGTTTCTGTATCTCTATTATGTTGGTGCGGCTTCGGAACTTTTAAATATCTTGATATATCTCGAGAACTCCGCATCTGATCAAAAAATATCATAGAACCTAAAAAGTAGGAAACTTAATTCTCTACAAATAAGGTCTCTTAACATTTTGCCATAGCTCGCTTCATTTCCGAGATATTTGCAGATTTATCTCAAGGGAAGGGGCCTGACGGACATATTTCGAGATATTTCTTCTTCTTGTTGTTCTTCTTCTGCACAGCTAAGCTGGAAGTGGCATTTGCGGCTCGAACTAGTGCAGAGTTATCTCAAAGAAAGGGGCCACGGTGTTTCTGTATCTCTATTATGTTGGTGCGGCTTCGGCACTTTTAAATATCTGGATATATCTCCAGAACTACGCATCTGATCAAAAAATATCATAGAACATAAAAAGTAGGAAACTTAATTCTCTACAAACAAGGTCTCAACATTTTGCCATAGCTCGCTTCGTTTCCGAGATATTTGCAGATTTATCTCAAGGGAAGGGGCCTGACGGACATATTTCGAGATAATACTTCTTCTTGTTGTTCTTCTTCTGCACAGCTAAGCTGGAAGTGGCATTTGCGGCTCGAACTAGTGCAGAGTTATCTCAAAGAAAGGGGCCACGGTGTTTCTGTATCTCTATTATGTTGGTGCGGCTTCGGCACTTTTAAATATCTGGATATATCTCCAGAACTACGCATCTGATCAAAAAATATCATAGAACATAAAAAGTAGGAAACTTAATTCTCTACAAACAAGGTCTCAACATTTTGCCATAGCTCGCTTCGTTTCCGAGATATCTGCAGATATATCTCAAGGGAAGGGGCCTAACGGACATATTTCGAGATATTTCATCTTGTTGTTGTTCTTCTTCTGCACTGCGAAGCTGGAAGTGGCATTTGCAGCTCGCAATAGTGCAGAGTTCTCTCAAAGAAAGGGGCCACGGTGTTTCTGTATCTCTATTATGTTGGTGCGGCTTCGGAACTTTTAAATATCTTGATATATCTCGAGAACTACGCATCTGATCAAAAAATATCATACTACATAAAAAGTAGGAAACCTAATTTTCTACAAAAAAGGTCTCTTAACATTTTGCCGTAGCTCGCTTCGTTTCCGAGATATTTGCAGATTTATCTCAAGGGAAGGGGCCTGACGGACACATTTCGAAATATTTCTTCTTCTTGTTGTGCTTCTTCTGCACAGCTAAGCTGGAAGTGGCATTTGCAGCTCGCAATAGTGCAGAGTTATCTCAAAGAAAGGGGCCACGGTGTTTCTGTACCTCTATTATGTTGGTGCGACTTCGGAACTTTTAAATATCTTGATATATCTCGAGAACTACGCATCTGATCAAAAAATATCATAGAACATAAAAAGTAGGAAACTTAATTCTGTACAAAAAAGGTATCTTAACATTTTGCCATAGCTCGCTTCGTTTCCGAGATATTTGCAGATTTATCTCAAGGGAAGGGGCCTGACGGACATATTTCGAGATATTTCTTCTTCTTGTTCTTCTTCTGCACAGCTAAGCTGGAAGTGGCACTTGCAAGTCGCAATAGTGCAGAGTTATCTCAAAGAAAGGGGCAACGGTGTTTCTGTATCTCTATTATGTTGGTGCGGCTTCGGAACTTTTAAATATCTCGATATATCTCGAAAACTACGCATCTGATCAAAAAATATCATAGAACATAAATTGTAGGAAACATAATTCTCCACAAAAAAGGTCTCTTAACATTTTGCCATAGCTCGCTTCGTTTCCGAGATATCTGCAGATATATCTCAAGGGGAGGGGCCTGACGGACATATTTCGAGATATTTCTTCTTCTTGTTGTTCTTCTGCACAGCGAAGCTGGAAGTGGCATTTGCAGCTCGCAATAGTGCAGAGTTCTCTCAAAGAAAGGGGCCACGGTGTTTCTGTATCTCTATTATGTTGGTGCGCCTTCGGAACTTTTAAATATCTCGATATATCTCGAAAACTACGCTTCTGACCAAAAAATATCATAGAACATAAATTGTAGGAAACATAATTCTCCACAAAAAAGGTCTCTTAACATTTTGCCATAGCTCGCTTCGTTTCCGAGATATCTGCAGATATATCTCAAGGGAAGGGGCCTATCGGACATATTTCGAGATATTTCATCTTCTTGTTGTTCTTCTTCTGCACAGCGAAGCTGGAAGTGGCATTTGCAGCTCGCAATAGTGCAGAGTTCTCTCAAAGAAAGGGGCCACGGTGTTTCTGTATCTCTATTATGTTGGTGCGGCTTCGGAACTTTTAAATATCTTGATATATCTCGAGAACTACGCATCTGATCAAAAAATATCATAGAACATAAATAGTAGGAAACTTAATTCTCTCCAAAAATGTCTCGCAACATTTTGCCATAGCTCGCTTCGTTTCCGAGATATTTGCAGATTTATCTCAAGGGAAGGGGCCTGATGGACATATTTCGAGATATTTCTTCTTCTTGTTGTTCTTCTTCTGCACAGCTAAGCTGGAAGTGGCATTTGCGGCTCGCACTAGTGCAGAGTTATCTCAAAGAAAGGGGCCACGGTGTTTCTGTATCTCTATTATGTTGGTGCGGATTCGGAACTTTTAAATATCTCGATATATCTCGAAAACTACGCTTCTGATCAAAAAATATCATAGAACATAAATTGTAGGAAACATAATTCTCCACAAAAAAGGTCTCTTAACATTTTGCCATAGCTCGCTTCGTTTCCGAGATATCTGCAGATATATCTCAAGGGAAGGGGCCTGACGGACATATTTCGAGATATTTCTTCTTCTTGTTGTTCTTCTTCTGCACAGGTAAGCTGGAAGTGGCATTTGCGGCTCGAACTAGTGCAGAGTTATCTCAAAGAAAGGGGCCACGGTGTTTCTGTATCTCTATTATGTTGGTGCGGATTCGGAACTTTTAAATATCTCGATATATCTCGAAAACTACGCTTCTGATCAAAAAATATCATAGAACATAAATTGTAGGAAACATAATTCTCCACAAAAAAGGTCTCTTAACATTTTGCCATAGCTCGCTTCGTTTCCGAGATATTTGCAGATTTATCTCAAGGGAAGGGGCCTGACGGACATATTTCGAGATATTTCTTCTTCTTGTTGTTCTTCTTCTGCACAGCAAAGCTGGAAGTGGCATTTGCAGCTCGCAATAGTGCAGAGTTATCTCAAAGAAAGGGGCCACGGTGTTTCTGTATCTCTATTATGCTGGTGCGGCTTCGGAACTTTTAAATATCTCGATATATCTCGAG
The DNA here is from genome assembly GCF_051020975.1 of Osmia lignaria lignaria. Taxonomy (NCBI): domain Eukaryota; kingdom Metazoa; phylum Arthropoda; class Insecta; order Hymenoptera; family Megachilidae; genus Osmia; species Osmia lignaria. Next base: position 12,655,007 of record NW_027478163.1, read on the forward strand.
AACTACGCATCTGATCAAAAAATATCATAGAACGTAAAAAGTAGGAAACTTAATTCTCTACACAAAAGGTCTCTTAACATTTTGCCATAGCCCGCTTCGTTTCCGAGATATTTGCAGATTTATCTCAAGGGAAGGGGCCTGACGGACATATTTCGAGATATTTCTTCTTCTTGTTGTTCTTCTTCTGCACAGCTAAGCTGGAAGTGGCATTTGCGGCTCGAACTAGTGCAGAGTTATCTCAAAGAAAGGGGCCACGGTGTTTCTGTATCTCTATTATGTTGGTGCGGCTTCGGCACTTTTAAATATCTGGATATATCTCCAGAACTACGCATCTGATCAAAAAATATCATAGAACATAAAAAGTAGGAAACTTAATTCTCTACAAACAAGGTCTCAACATTTGCCATAGCTCGCTTCGTTTCCGAGATATTTGCAGATTTATCTCAAGCGAAGGGGCCTGACGGACATATTTCGAGATAATACTTCTTCTTGTTGTTCTTCTTCTGCACAGCTCAGCTGGAAGTGGCATTTGCGGCTCGAACTAGTGCAGAGTTATCTCAAAGAAAGGGGCCACGGTGTTTCTGTATCTCTATTATGTTGGTGCGGATTCGGAACTTTTAAATATCTCGATATATCTCGAAAACTACGCTTCTGATCAAAAAATATCATAGAACATAAATTGTAGCAAACATAATTCTCCACAAAAAAGGTCTCTTAACATTTTGCCATAGCTCGCTTCGTTTCCGAGATATCTGCAGATATATCTCAAGGGAAGGGGCCTAACGGACATATTTCGAGATATTTCATCTTGTTGTTGTTCTTCTTCTGCACAGCGAAGCTGGAAGTGGCATTTGCAGCTCGCAATAGTGCAGAGTTCTCTCAAAGAAAGGGGCCACGGTGTTTCTGTATCTCTATTATGTTGGTGCGGCTTCGGAACTTTTAAATATCTTGATATATCTCGAGAACTACGCATCTGATCAAAAAATATCATAGAACATAAAAAGGAGGAAACCTAATTTTCTACAAAAAAGGTCTCTTAACATTTTGCCGTAGCTCGCTTCGTTTCCGAGATATTTGCAGATTTATCTCAAGGGAAGGGGCCTGACGGACATATTTCGAGATATTTCTTCTTCTTGTTGTTCTTCTTCTGCACAGCTAAGCTGGAAGTGGCATTTGCGGCTCGAACTAGTGCAGAGTTATCTCAAAGAAAGGGGCCACGGTGTTTCTGTATCTCTATTATGTTGGTGCGGCTTCGGCACTTTTAAATATCTGGATATATCTCCAGAACTACGCATCTGATCAAAAAATATCATAGAACATAAAAAGTAGGAAACTTAATTCTCTACAAACAAGGTCTCAACATTTGCCATAGCTCGCTTCGTTTCCGAGATATTTGCAGATTTATCTCAAGGGAAGGGGCCTGACGGACATATTTCGAGATAATACTTCTTCTTGTTGTTCTTCTTTTGCACAGCTCAGCTGGAAGTGGCATTTGCGGCTCGAACTAGTGCAGAGTTATCTCAAAGAAAGGGGCCACGGTGTTTCTGTATCTCTATTATGTTGGTGCGGATTCGGAACTTTTAAATATCTCGATATATCTCGAAAACTACGCTTCTGATCAAAAAATATCATAGAACATAAATTGTAGGAAACATAATTCTCCACAAAAAAGGTCTCTTAACATTTTGCCATAGCTCGCTTCGTTTCCGAGATATCTGCAGATATATCTCAAGGGAAGGGGCCTAACGGACATATTTCGAGATATTTCATCTTGTTGTTGTTCTTCTTCTGCACAGCGAAGCTGGAAGTGGCATTTGCAGCTCGCAATAGTGCAGAGTTCTCTCAAAGAAAGGGGCCACGGTGTTTCTGTATCTCTATTATGTTGGTGCGGCTTCGGAACTTTTAAATATCTTGATATATCTCGAGAACTACGCATCTGATCAAAAAATATCATAGAACATAAAAAGGAGGAAACCTAATTTTCTACAAAAAAGGTCTCTTAACATTTTGCCGTAGCTCGCTTCGTTTCCGAGATATTTGCAGATTTATCTCAAGGGAAGGGGCCTGACGGACACATTTCGAAATATTTCTTCTTCTTGTTGTTCTTCTTCTGCACAGCTAAGCTGGAAGTGGCATTTGCAGCTCGCAATAGTGCAGAGTTATCTCAAAGAAAGGGGCCACGGTGTTTCTGTACCTCTATTATGTTGGTGCGGCTTCGGAACTTTTAAATATCTTGATATATCTCAAGAACTACGCATCTGATCAAAAAATATCATGCAACATAAAAAGTAGGAAACTTAATTCTCTACAAAAAAGGTATCTTAACATTTTGCCATAGCTCGCTTCGTTTCCGAGATATTTGCAAATTTATCTCAAGGGAAGGGGCCTGACGGACACATTTCGAAATATTTCTTCTTCTTGTTGTTCTTCTTCTGCACAGCTAAGCTGGAAGTGGCATTTGCAGCTCGCAATAGTGCAGAGTTATCTCAAAGAAAGGGGCCACGGTGTTTCTGTACCTCTATTATGTTGGTGCGGCTTCGGAACTTTTAAATATCTTGATATATCTCGAGAACTACGCATCTGATCAAAAAATATCATACAACATAAAAAGTAGGAAACTTAATTCTCTACAAAAAAGGTATCTTAACATTTTGCCATAGCTCGCTTCGTTTCCGAGATATTTGCAGATTTATCTCAAGGGAAGGGGCCTGACGGACATATTTCGAGATATTTCTTCTTCTTGTTGTTCTTCTTCTGCACAGCAAAGCTGGAAGTGGCATTACCAGCTCGCAATAGTGCAGAGTTATCTCAAAGAAAGGGGCCACGGTGTTTCTGTATCTCTATTATGCTGGTGCGGCTTCGGAACTTTTAAATATCTCGATATATCTCGAGAACTACGCATCTGATCAAAAAATATCATAGAACGTAAAAAGTAGGAAACTTAATTCTCTACAAAAAAGGTCTCTTAACATTTTGCCATAGCCCGCTTCGTTTCCGAGATATTTGCAGATTTATCTCAAGGGAAGGGGCCTGACGGACATATTTCGAGATATTTCTTCTTCTTGTTGTTCTTCTTCTGCACAGCTAAGCTGGAAGTGGCATTTGCGGCTCGAACTAGTGCAGAGTTATCTCAAAGAAAGGGGCCACGGTGTTTCTGCATCTCTATTATGTTGGTGCGGCTTCGGCACTTTTAAATATCTGGATATATCTCCAGAACTACGCATCTGATCAAAAAATATCATAGAACATAAAAAGTAGGAAACTTAATTCTCTACAAACAAGGTCTCAACATTTTGCCATAGCTCGCTTCGTTTCCGAGATATTTGCAGATTTATCTCAAGGGAAGGGGCCTGACGGACATATTTCGAGATAATACTTCTTCTTGTTGTTCTTCTTCTGCACAGCTAAGCTGGAAGTGGCATTTGCGGCTCGAACTAGTGCAGAGTTATCTCAAAGAAAGGGGCCACGGTGTTTCTGTATCTCTATTATGTTGGTGCGGATTCGGAACTTTTAAATATCTCGATATATCTCGAAAACTACGCTTCTGATCAAAAAATATCATAGAACATAAATTGTAGGAAACATAATTCTCCACAAAAAAGGTCTCTTAACATTTTGCCATAGCTCGCTTCGTTTCCGAGATATCTGCAGATATATCTCAAGGGAAGGGGCCTAACGGACATATTTCGAGATATTTCATCTTGTTGTTGTTCTTCTTCTGCACAGCGAAGCTGGAAGTGGCATTTGCAGCTCGCAATAGTGCAGAGTTCTCTCAAAGAAAGGGGCCACGGTGTTTCTGTATCTCTATTATGTTGGTGCGGCTTCGGAACTTTTAAATATCTTGATATATCTCGAGAACTACGCATCTGATCAAAAAATATCATACTACATAAAAAGTAGGAAACTTAATTCTCTACAAAAAAGGTCTCTTAACATTTTGCCATAGCTCGCTTCGTTTCCGAGATATTTGCAGATTTATCTCAAGCGAAGGGGCCTGACGGACATATTCCGAGATATTTCTTCTTCTTGTTGTTCCTCTTCTGCACAGCTAAGCTGGAAGTGGCACTTGCAAGTCGCAATAGTGCAGAGTTATCTCAAAGAAAGGGGCCACGGTGTTTCTGTATCTCTATTATGTTGGTGCGGCTTCGGAACTTTTAAATATCTCGATATATCTCGAAAACTACGCATCTGATCAAAAAATATCATAGAACATAAATTGTAGGAAACATAATTCTCTACAAAAAAGGTCTCTTAACATTTTGCCATAGCTCGCTTCGTTTCCGAGATATTTGCAGATATATCTCAAGGGAAGGTGCCTGACGGACATATTTCGAGATATTTCTTCTCCTTGTTGTTCTTCTGCACAGCAAAGCTGGAAGTGGCATTTACAGCTCGCAATAGTGCAGAGTAATCTCAAAGAAAGGGGTCACGGTGTTTCTGTATCTCTATTATGTTGGTGCGGCTTCGGAACTTTTAAATATCTCGATATATCTCGAAAACTACGCTTCTGACCAAAAAATATCATAGAACATAAATTGTAGGAAACATAATTCTCCACAAAAAAGGTCTCTTAACATTTTGCCATAGCTCGCTTCGTTTCCGAGATATCTGCAGATATATCTCAAGGGAAGGGGCCTAACGGACATATTTCGAGATATTTCATCTTCTTGTTGTTCTTCTTCTGCACAGCGAAGCTGGAAGTGGCATTTGCAGCTCGCAATAGTGCAGAGTTCTCTCAAAGAAAGGGGCCACGGTGTTTCTGTATCTCTATTATGTTGGTGCGGCTTCGGAACTTTTAAATATCTCGATATATCTCGAAAACTACGCTTCTGACCAAAAAATATCATAGAACATAAATTGTAGGAAACATAATTCTCCACAAAAAAGGTCTCTTAACATTTTGCCATAGCTCGCTTCGTTTCCGAGATATCTGCAGATATATCTCAAGGGAAGGGGCCTAACGGACATATTTCGAGATATTTCATCTTGTTGTTGTTCTTCTTCTGCACAGCGAAGCTGGAAGTGGCATTTGCAGCTCGCAATAGTGCAGAGTTCTCTCAAAGAAAGGGGCCACGGTGTTTCTGTATCTCTATTATGTTGGTGCGGCTTCGGAACTTTTAAATATCTTGATATATCTCGAGAACTACGCATCTGATCAAAAAATATCATACTATATAAAAAGTAGGAAACTTAATTCTCTACAAAAAAGGTCTCTTAACATTTTGCCATAGCTCGCTTCGTTTCCGAGATATTTGCAGATTTATCTCAAGGGAAGGGGCCTGACGGACATATTCCGAGATATTTCTTCTTCTTGTTGTTCCTCTTCTGCACAGCTAAGCTGGAAGTGGCACTTGCAAGTCGCAATAGTGCAGAGTTATCTCAAAGAAAGGGGCCACGGTGTTTCTGTATCTCTATTATGTTGGTGCGGCTTCGGAACTTTTAAATATCTCGATATATCTCGAAAACTACGCATCTGATCAAAAAATATCATAGAACATAAATTGTAGGAAACATAATTCTCTACAAAAAAGGTCTCTTAACATTTTGCCATAGCTCGCTTCGTTTCCGAGATATTTGCAGATATATCTCAAGGGAAGGGGCCTGACGGACATATTTCGAGATATTTCTTCTTCTTGTTGTTCTTCTGCACAGCAAAGCTGGAAGTGGCATTTACAGCTCGCAATAGTGCAGAGTAATCTCAAAGAAAGGGGTCACGGTGTTTCTGTATCTCTATTATGTTGGTGCGGCTTCGGAACTTTTAAATATCTCGATATATCTCGAAAACTACGCTTCTGACCAAAAAATATCATAGAACATAAATTGTAGGAAACATAATTCTCCACAAAAAAGGTCTCTTAACATTTTGCCATAGCTCGCTTCGTTTCCGAGATATCTGCAGATATATCTCAAGGGAAGGGGCCTAACGGACATATTTCGAGATATTTCATCTTCTTGTTGTTCTTCTTCTGCACAGCGAAGCTGGAAGTGGCATTTGCTGCTCGCAATAGTGCAGAGTTCTCTCAAAGAAAGGGGCCACGGTGTTTCTGTATCTCTATTATGTTGGTGCGGCTTCGGAACTTTTAAATATCTCGATATATCTCGAAAACTACGCTTCTGACCAAAAAATATCATAGAACATAAATTGTAGGAAACATAATTCTCCACAAAAAAGGTCTCTTAACATTTTGCCATAGCTCGCTTCGTTTCCGAGATATCTGCAGATATATCTCAAGGGAAGGGGCCTAACGGACATATTTCGAGATATTTCATCTTCTTGTTGTTCTTCTTCTGCACAGCGAAGCTGGAAGTGGCATTTGCAGCTCGCAATAGTGCAGAGCAATCTCAAAGAAAGGGGCCACGGTGTTTCTGTATCTCTATTATGTTGGTGCGGCTTCGGAACTTTTAAATATCTCGATATATCTCGAAAACTACGCTTCTGATCAAAAAATATCATAGAACATAAATTGTAGGAAACATAATTCTCTACAAAAAACGTCTCTTAACATTTTGCCATAGCTCGCTTCGTTTCCGAGATATTTGCAGATTCAGCTCAAAGGAACGGGCCTGACGGACATATTTCGAGATATTTCTTCTTCTTGTTGTTCTTCTTCTGCACAGCTAAGCTGGAAGTGGCATTTACAGCTCGCAATAGTGCAGAGTTATCTCAAAGAAAGGGGCCACGGTGTTTCTGTATCTCTATTATGTTGGTGCGGCTTCGGAACTTTTAAATATCTTGATATATCTCGAGAACTCCGCATCTGATCAAAAAATATCATAGAACCTAAAAAGTAGGAAACTTAATTCTCTACAAATAAGGTCTCTTAACATTTTGCCATAGCTCGCTTCGTTTCCGAGATATTTGCAGATTTATCTCAAGGGAAGGGGCCTGACGGACATATTTCGAGATATTTCTTCTTCTTGTTGGTCTTCTTCTGCACAGCTAAGCTGGAAGTGGCATTTGCGGCTCGCACTAGTGCAGAGTTATCTCAAAGAAAGGAGCCACGGTGTTTCTGTATCTCTATTATGTTGGTGCGTCTTCGGAACTTTTAAATATCTCGATATATCTCGAAAACTACGCTTCTGATCAAAAAATATCATAGAACATAAATTGTAGGAAACATAATTCTCTACAAAAAAGGTCTCTTAACATTTTGCCATAGCTCGCTTCGTTTCCGAGATATTTGCAGATTTATCTCGAGGGAAGGGGCCTGACGGACATATTTCGAGATACTTCTTCTTCTTGTTGTTCTTCTTCTGCACAGCTAAGCTGGAAGTGGCATTTGCGGCTCGCACTAGTGCAGAGTTATCTCAAAGAAAGGGGCCACGGTGTTTCTGTATCTCTATTATGTTGGTGCGGCTTCGGAACTTTTAAATATCTCGATATATCTCGAAAACTACGCTTCTGATCAAAAAATATCATAGTACATAAATTGTAGGAAACATAATTCTCTACAAAAAAGGTCTCTTAACATTTTGCCATTGCTCGCTTCGTTTCCGAGATATTTGCAGATATATCTCAAGGGAAGGGGCCTGACGGACATATTTCGACATATTTCTTCTTCTTGTTGTTCTTCTTCTGCACAGCTAAGCTGGAAGTGGCATTTACAGCTCGCAATAGTGCAGAGCAATCTCAAAGAAAGGGGCCACGGTGTTTCTGTATCTCTATTATGTTGGTGCGGCTTCGGAACTTTTAAATATCTTGATATATCTCGAGAACTACGCATCTGATCAAAAAATATCATAGAACATAAAAAGTAGGACACTTAATTATCTACAAAAAAGATCTCTTAACATTTTGCCATAGCTCGCTTCGTTTCCGAGATATTTGCAGATTTATCTCAAGGGAAGGGGCCTGATGGACATATTTCGAGATATTTCTTCTTCTTGTTGTTCTTCTTCTGCACAGCTAAGCTGGAAGTGGCATTTACAGCTCGCAATAGTGCAGAGTTATCTCAAAGAAAGGGGCCACGGTGTTTCTGTATCTCTATTATGTTGGTGCGGCTTCGGAACTTTTAAATATCTTGATATATCTCGAGAACTACGCATCTGATCAAAAAATATCATAGAACATAAATTGTAGGAAACATAATTCTCTACAAAAAAGGTCTCTTAACATTTTGCCATAGCTCGCTTCGTTTCCGAGATATTTGCAGATTTATCTCGAGGGAAGGGGCCTGACGGACATATTTCGAGATATTTCTTCTTCTTGTTGTTCTTCTTCTGCACAGCTAAGCTGGAAGTGGCATTTGCGGCTCGCACTAGTGCAGAGTTATCTCAAAGAAAGGGGCCACGGTGTTTCTGTATCTCTATTATGTTGGTGCGGCTTCGGAACTTTTAAATATCTCGATATATCTCGAAAACTACGCGTCCGATCAAAAAATATCAGAGAACGTAATTTGTAGGAAACATAATTCTCTACAAAAAAGGTCTCTTAACATTTTGCCATACCTCGCTTCGTTTCCGAGATATTTGCAGATTTATCTCAAGGGAAGGGGCCTGACGGACATATTTCGAGATATTTCTTCTTCTTGTTGTTCTTCTTCTGCACAGCTAAGCTGGAAGTGGCATTTGCAGCTCGCAATAGTGCAGAGTTATCTCAAAGAAAGGGGCCACGGTGTTTCTGTATCTCTATTATGTTGGTGCGGCTTCGGAACTTTTAAATATCTTGATATATCTCGAGAACTACGCATCTGATCAAAAAATATCATAGAACATAAAAAGTAGCAAACTTAATTCTCTACAAATAATGTCTCTTAACATTTTGCCATAGCTCGCTTCGTTTCCGAGATATTTGCAGATTTATCTCAAGGGAAGGGGCCTGACGGACATATTTCGAGATATTTCTTCTTCTTGTTGTTCTTCTTCTGCACAGCTAAGCTGGAAGTGGCATTTGCAGCGCGCAATAGTGCAGAGTTATCTCAAAGAAAGGTGCCACGGTGTTTCCGTATCTCTATTATGCTGGTGCGGCTTCGGAACTTTTAAATATCTCGATATATCTCGAAAACTACGCTTCTGATCAAAAAATATCATAGAACATAAAAAGTAGGAAACTTAATTCTCTACAAATAATGTCTCTTAACATTTTGCCATAGCTCGCTTCGTTTCCGAGATGTTTGCAGATTTATCTCAAGGGAAGGGGCCTGACGGACATATTTCGAGATATTTCTTCTTCTTGTTGTTCTTCTTCTGCACAGCTAAGCTGGAAGTGGCATTTGCAGCGCGCACTAGTGCAGAGTTATCTCAAAGAAAGGGGCCACGGTGTTTCTGTATCTCTATTATGTTGGTGCGGCTTCGGAACTTTTAAATATCTTGATATATCTCGAGAACTACGCCTCTGATCGAAAAATATCATAGAACATAAATAGTAGGAAACTTAATTTCCTACAAAAAAGATCTCTTAATATTTTGCCATAGCTCGCATTGTTTCCGAGATATTTGCAGATTTAGCTCAAGGGAAGGGGCCTGACGGACTTAATCCGAGATATTTCTTGTTCTTGTTGTGCTTCTTCTGCACAGCTAAGCTGGAAGTGGCATTTGCAGCTCGGAATAGTGCAGAGTTATCTCAAAGAAAGAGGCCACGGTGTTTATGTATCTCTATTATGTTGGTGCGGCTTCGGATCTTTTAAATATCTCGATATATCTCGAAAACTACGCTTCTGATCAAAAAATATCATAGAACATAAAGTGTAGGAAACATAATTCTTTACAAAAAAGGTCTCTTAACATTTTGCCATAGCTCGTTTCGTTTCCGAGATATTTGCAGATATATCTCAAGGGAAGGGGCCTGACGGACATATTTCGAGATATTTCTTCTTCTTGTTGTTCTTCTTCTGCACAGCTAAACTGGAAGTGGCATTTGCAGCTCGCAATAGCGCAGAGTTATCTCAAAGAAAGGTGCCACGGTGTTTCTGTATCTCTATTATGTTGGTGCGGCTTCGGAACTTTTAAATATCTTGATATATCTCGAGAACTACGCATCTGATCAAAAAATATCATACAACATAAACAGTAGGAAACTTAATTTCCTACAAAAAAGATCTCTTAACATTTTGCCATAGCTCGCTTCGTTTCCGAGATATTTGCAGATTTATCTCGAGGGAAGGGGCCTGACGGACATATTTCGAGATATTTCTTCTTCTTGTTGTTCTTCTTCTGCACAGCTAAGCTGGAAGTGGCATTTGCAGCGCGCAATAGTGCAGAGTTATCTCAAAGAAAGGGGCCACGGTGTTTCTGTATCTCTATTATGTTGGTGCGGCTTCGGAACTTTTAAATATCTTGATATATCTCGAGAACCACGCCTCTGATCGAAAAATATCATAGAACATAAATAGTAGGAAACTTAATTTCCTACAAAAAAGATCTCTTAATATTTTGCCATAGCTCGCATTGTTTCCGAGATATTTGCAGATTTAGCTCAAGGGAAGGGGCCTGACGGACTTAATCCGAGATATTTCTTGTTCTTGTTGTGCTTCTTCTGCACAGCTAAGCTGGAAGTGGCATTTGCAGCTCGGAATAGTGCAGAGTTATCTCAAAGAAAGAGGCCACGGTGTTTATGTATCTCTATTATGTTGGTGCGGCTTCGGATCTTTTAAATATCTCGATATATCTCGAAAACTACGCTTCTGATCAAAAAATATCATAGAACATAAATTGTAGGAAACATAATTCTTTACAAAAAAGGTCTCTTAACATTTTGCCATAGCTCGTTTCGTTTCCGAGATATTTGCAGATATATCTCAAGGGAAGGGGCCTGACGGACATATTTCGAGATATTTCTTCTTCTTGTTGTTCTTCTTCTGCACAGCTAAACTGGAAGTGGCATTTGCAGCTCGCAATAGCGCAGAGTTATCTCAAAGAAAGGTGCCACGGTGTTTCTGTATCTCTATTATGTTGGTGCGGCTTGGGAACTTTTAAATATCTTGATATATCTCGAGAACTACGCATCTGATCAAAAAATATCATACAACATAAAAAGTAGGAAACTTAATTTCCTACAAAAAAGATCTCTTAACATTTTGCCATAGCTCGCTTCGTTTCCGAGATATTTGCAGATTTATCTCGAGGGAAGGGGCCTGACGGACATATTTCGAGATATTTCTTCTTCTTGTTGTTCTTCTCCTGCACAGCTAAGCTGAAGCGGCATTTGCGGCTCGCACTAGTGCAGAGTCATCTTAAAGAAAGGGGCCACGGTGTTTCTGTATCTCTATTATGTTGTTGCGGCTGCGGAACTTTTAAATATCTCGATATATCTCGAAAACTACGCTTCTGATCAAAAAATATCATAGAACATAAATTGTAGGAAACATAATTCTCTACAAAAAAGGTCTCTTAACATTTTGCCATAGCTCGTTTCGTTTCCGAGATATTTGCAGATATATCTCAAGGGAAGAGGCCTGACGGACATATTTCGAGATATTTCTTCTTCTTGTTGTTCTTCTTCTGCACAGCTAAACTGGAAGTGGCATTACCAGCTCGCAATAGCGCAGAGTTATCTCAAAGAAAGGGGCCACGGTGTTTCTGTATCTCTATTATGTTGGTGCGGCTTCGGAACTTTTAAATATCTTGATATATCTCGAGAACTACGCATCTGATCAAAAAATATCACAGAACATAAATAGTAGGAAACTAAATTTCCTACAAAAGAGATCTCTTAACATTTTGCCATAGCTCGCTTCGTTTCCGAGATATTTGCAGATTTATCTCGAGGCAAGGGGCCTGACGGACATATTTCGAGATATTTCTTCTTCTTGTTGTTCTTCTTCTGCACAGCTAAGCTGGAAGCGGCATTTGCGGCTCGCACTAGTGCAGAGTTATCTCAAAGAAAGGGGCCACGGTGTTTCTGTATCTCTATTATGTTGGTGCGGCTTCGGATCTTTTAAATATCTTGATATATCTCGAGATCTACGCATCTGATCAAAAAATATCATACAACATAAAACGTAGGAAACTTAATTCTCTACAAAAAAGGTCTCTTAACATTTTGCCATAGCTCGCTTCGTTTCCGAGATATTTGCAGATTTGTCTCAAGGGAAGGGGCCTGACGGACATATTTCGAGATATTTCTTCTTCTTGTTGTTCTTCTTCTGCACAGCTAAGCTGGAAGCGGCATTTGCGGCTCGCACTAGTGCAGAGTTATCTCAGAGAAAGGGGCCACGGTGTTTCTGTATCTCTATTATGTTGTTGCGGCTTCGGAACTTTTAAATATCTCGATATATCTCGAAGACTACGCTTCTGATCAAAAAATATCATAGAACATAAATTGTAGGAAACATAATTCTCTACAAAAAAGGTCTCTTAACATTTTGCCATAGCTCGTTTCGTTTCCGAGATATTTGCAGATATATCTCAAGGGAAGGGGCCTAACGGACATATTTCGAGATATTTCTTCTTCTTGTTGTTCTTCTTCTGCACAGCTAAACTGGAAGTGGCATTACCAGCTCGCACTAGTGCAGAGATATCTCAAAGAAAGGGGTCACGGTGTTTCTGTATCTCTATTATGTTGGTGCGGCTTCGGAACTTTTAAATATCTTGATATATCTCGAAAACTACGCTTCTGATCAAAAAATATCATGGTACATAAATTGTAGGAAACATAATTCTCTACAAAAAAGGTATCTTAACATTTTGCCATAGCTCGCTTCGTTTCCGAGATATTTGCAGATTCAGCTCAAAGGAACGGGCCTGACGGACATATTTCGAGATATTCCTTCTTCTTGTTGTTCTTCTTCTGCACAGCTAAGCTCGAAGTGGCATTTGCAGCTCGCAATAGTGCAGAGTTATCTCAAAGAAAGGGGCCACGGTGTTTCTGTATCTCTATTATGTTGGTGCGGCTTCGGATCTTTTAAATATCTCGATATATCTCGAAAACTACGCTTCTGATCAAAAAATATCATAGAACGTAAATTGTAGGAAACATAATTCTCTACAAAAAAGGTCTCTTAACATTTTGCCATAGCTCGCTTCGTTTCCGAGATATTTGCAGATTTATCTCAAGGGAAGGGGTCTGACGGACATATTTCGAGATATTTCTTCTTCTTGTTGTTCTTCTTCTGCACAGCTAAGCTCGAAGTGGCATTTGCAGCTCGCAATAGTGCAGAGTTATGTCAAAGAAAGGGGCCACGGTGTTTCCGTATCTCTATTATGTTGGTGCGGCTTCGGAACTTTTAAATATCTTGATATATCTCGAGAACTACGCATCTGATCGAAAAATATCATAGAACATAAAAAGTAGGAAAGTTAATTCTCTACAAAAAAGTTCTCTCAACATTTTGCCATAGCTCGCTTCGTTTCCGAGATATTTGCAGATTTATCTCAAGGGAAGGGGCCTGACGGACATATTCCGAGATATTTCTTGTTCTTGTTGGGCTTCTTCTGCACAGCTAAGCTGGAAGTGGCATTTGCGGCTCGCACTAGTGCAGAGTTATCTCAAAGAACGGGGCCACGGTGTTTCTGTATCTCTATTACGTTGGTGCGGCTCCGGAACTTTTAAATATCTCGATATATCTGGAAAACTACGCTTCTGATCAAAAAATATCATAGAACATAAATTGTAGGAAACATAATTCTCTACAAAAAAGGTCTCTTAACATTTTGCCATAGCTCGCTTCGTTTCCGAGATATTTGCAGATATATCTCAAGGGAAGGGTCCTGACGGACATATTTCGAGATATTTCTTCTTCTTGTTGTTCTTCTTCTGCACAGCTAAGCTGGAAGTGGCATTTGCAGCTCGCAATAGTGCAGAGTTATCTCAAAGAAAGGGGCCACGGTGTTTCTGTATCTCTATTATGTTGGTGCGGCTTCGGAACTTTTAAATATCTTGATATATCTCGAGAACTACGCATCCGATCAAAAAATATCATACAACATAAAAAGTAGGAAACTTAATTCTCTACAAAAAAGGTCTCTTAACATTTTGCCATAGCTCGCTTCGTTTCCGAGATATTTGCAGATTTATCTCAAGGGAAGGGGCCTGACGGACATATTCCGAGATATTTCTTGTTCTTGTTGTGCTTCTTCTGCACAGCTAAGCTGGAAGTGGCATTTGCGGCTCGCACTAGTGCAGAGTTATCTCAAAGAAAGGGGCCACGATGTTTCTGTATCTCTATTATGTTGGTGCGGCTTCGGAACTTTTAAATATCTTGATATATCTCGAGAACTACGCATCCGATCAAAAAATATCATACAACATAAAAAGTAGGAAACTTAATTCTCTACAAATAAGGTCTCTTAACATTTTGCCATAGCTCGCTTCGTTTCCGAGATATTTGCAGATTTATCTCAAGGGAAGGGGCCTGACGGACATATTTCGAGATACTTCTTCTTCTTGTTGTTCTTCATCTGCACAGCTAAGCTGGAAGTGGCATTTGCAGCTCGCAATAGTGCAGAGTTATCTCAAAGAAAGGGGCCACGGTGTTTCTGTATCTCTATTATGTTGGTGCGGCTTCGGAACTTTTAAATATCTTGATATATCTCGAGAACTACGCATCTGATCAAAAAATATCATAGAACTTAAAAAGTAGGAAACTTAATTCTCTACAAATAAGGTCTCTTAACATTTTGCCATAGCTCGCTTCGTTTCCGAGATATTTGCAGATTTATCTCAAGGGAAGGGGCCTGACGGACATATTTCGAGGTATTTCTTCTTCTTGTTGTTCTTCTTCTGCACAGCTAAGCTGGAAGTGGCATTTGCAGCTCGCAATAGTGCAGAGTTATCTCAAAGAAAGGGGCCACGGTGTTTCTGTATCTCTATTATGTTGGTGCGGCTTCGGAACTTTTAAATATCTTGATATATCTCGAGACCTACGCATCTGATCAAAAAATATCATAGAACATAAAAAGTAGGAAACTTAATTCTCTACAAATAAGGTCTCTTAACATTTTGCCATAGCTCGCTTCGTTTCCGAGATATTTGCAGATTTATCTCAAGGGAAGGGGCCTGACGGACATATTTCGAGATACTTCTTCTTCTTGTTGTTCTTCATCTGCACAGCTAAGCTGGAAGTGGCATTTGCAGCTCGCAATAGTGCAGAGTTATCTCAAAGAAAGGGGCCACGGTGTTTCTGTATCTCTATTATGTTGGTGCGGCTTCGGAACTTTTAAATATCTTGATATATCTCGAGAACTACGCATCTGATCAAAAAATATCATAGAACATAAAAAGTAGGAAACTTAATTCTCTACAAATAAGGTCTCTTAACATTTTGCCATAGCTCGCTTCGTTTCCGAGATATTTGCAGATTTATCTCAAGGGAAGGGGCCTGACGGACATATTTCGAGATATTTCTTCTTCTTGTTGTTCTTCTTCTGCACAGCTAAGCTGGAAGTCGCATTTGCAGCTAGCAATAGTGCAGAGTTATCTCAAAGAAAGGGGCCACGGTGTTTCTGTATCTCTATTATGTTGGTGCGGCTTCGGAACTTTTAAATATCTTGACATATCTCGAGAACTACGCATCTGATCCAAAAATATCATAGAACATAAAAAGTAGGAAACTTAATTCTCTACAAATAAGGTCTTTTAACATTTTGCCATAGCTCGCTTCGTTTCCGAGATATTTGCAGATTTATCTCAAGGGAAGGGGCCTGACGGACATATTTCGAGATATTTCTTCTTCTTGTTGTTCTTCATCTGCACAGCTAAGCTGGAAGTGGCATTTGCAGCTCGCAATAGTGCAGAGTTATCTCAAAGAAAGGGGCCACGGTGTTTCTGTATCTCTATTATGTTGGTGCGGCTTCGGAACTTTTCAATATCTTGATATATCTCGAGAACTACGCATCCGATCAAAAAATATCATACAACATAAAAAGTAGGAAACTTAATTCTCTACAAATAAGGTCTCTTAACATTTTGCCATAGCTCGCTTCGTTTCCGAGATATTTGCAGATTTATCTCAAGGGAAGGGGCCTGACGGACATATTTCGAGATACTTCTTCTTCTTGTTGTTCTTCATCTGCACAGCTGAGCTGGAAGTGGCATTTGCAGCTCGCAATAGTGCAGAGTTATCTCAAAGAAAGGGGCCACGGTGTTTCTGTATCTCTATTATGTTGGTGCGGCTTCGGAACTTTTAAATATCTTGATATATCTCGAGAACCACGCATCTGATCAAAAAATATCATAGAACATAAAAAGTAGGAAACTTAATTCTCTACAAAAAAGGTCTCTTAACATTTTGCCATAGCTCGCTTCGTTTCCGAGATATTTGCAGAATTATCTCAAGGGAAGGGGCCTAACGGACATATTTCGTGATATTTCTTCTTCTTGTTGTTCTTCTTCTGCACAGCTAAGCTGGAAGTGGCATTTGCAGCTCGCAATAGTGCAGAGTTATCTCAAAGAAAGGGGCCACGGTGTTTCTGTATCTCTATTATGTTGGTGCGGCTTCGGAACTTTTAAATATCTTGATATATCTCGAGAACTACGCATCTGATCAAAAAATATCATACAACATAAAAAGTGGGAAACTTAATTCTCTACAAAAAAGGTCTCTTAACATTTTGCCATAGCTCGCTTCGTTTCCGAGATATTTGCAGATTTATCTCAAGGGAAGGGGCCTGACGGACATATTCCGAGATATTTCTTGTTCTTGTTGTGCTTCTTCTGCACAGCTAAGCTGGAAGTGGCATTTGCGGCTCGCACTAGTGCAGAGTTATCTCAAAGAACGGGGCCACGGTGTTTCTGTATCTCTATTACGTTGGTGCGGCTCCGGAACTTTTAAATATCTCGATATATCTGGAAAACTACGCTTCTGATCAAAAAATATCATAGAACATAAATTGTAGGAAACATAATTCTCTACAAAAAAGGTCTCTTAACATTTTGCCATAGCTCGCTTCGTTTCCGAGATATTTGCAGATATATCTCAAGGGAAGGGTCCTGACGGACATATTTCGAGATATTTCTTCTTCTTGTTGTTCTTCTTCTGCACAGCTAAGCTGGAAGTGGCATTTACAGCTCGCAATAGTGCAGAGCTATCTCAAAGAAAGGGGCCACGGTGTTTCTGTATCTCTACTATGTTGGTGCGGCTTCGGAACTTTTAAATATCTTGATATATCTCGAGAACTACGCATCTGATCAAAAAATATCATACAACATAAAAAGTAGGAAACTTAATTCTCTACAAAAAAGGTCTCTTAACATTTTGCCATAGCTCGCTTCGTTTCCGAGATATTTGCAGATTTATCTCAAGGGAAGGGGCCTGACGGACATATTCCGAGATATTTCTTGTTCTTGTTGTGCTTCTTCTGCACAGCTAAGCTGGAAGTGGCATTTGCGGCTCGCACTAGTGCAGAGCTATCTCAAAGAAAGGGGCCACGGTGTTTCTGTATCTCTATTATGTTGGTGCGGCTTCGGAACTTTTAAATATCTTGATATATCTCGAGAACTACGCATCTGATCAAAAAATATCATAGAACATAAAAAGTAGGAAACTTAATTCTCTACAAAAAAGGTCTCTTAACATTTTGCCATAGCTCGCTTCGTTTCCGCGATATTTGCAGATTTATCTCAAGGGAAGGGGCCTAACGGACATATTTCGAGATATTTCTTCTTCTTGTTGTTCTTCTTCTGCACAGCTAAACTGGAAGTGGCATTTGCAGCTCGCAATAGTGCAGAGTTATCTCAAAGAAAGGGGCCACGGTGTTTCTGTATCTCTATTATGTTGGTGCGGCTTCGGAACTTTTAAATATCTTGATATATCTCGAGAACTACGCATCCGATCAAAAAATATCATACAACATAAAAAGTAGGAAACTTAATTCTCTACAAAAAAGGTCTCTTAACATTTTGCCATAGCTCGCTTCGTTTCCGAGATATTTGCAGATTTATCTCAAGGGAAGGGGCCTGACGGACATATTCCGAGATATTTCTTCTTCTTGTTGTTCTTCTTCTGCACAGCTAAACTGGAAGTGGCATTTGCAGCTCGCAATAGTGCAGAGTTATCTCAAAGAAAGGGGCCACGGTGTTTCTGTATCTCTATTATGTTGGTGCGGCTTCGGAACTTTTAAATATCTTGATATATCTCGAGAACTACGCATCCGATCAAAAAATATCATACAACATAAAAAGTAGGAAACTTAATTCTCTACAAAAAAGGTCTCTTAACATTTTGCCATAGCTCGCTTCGTTTCCGAGATATTTGCAGATTTATCTCAAGGGAAGGGGCCTGACGGACATATTCCGAGATATTTCTTCTTCTTGTTGTTCTTCTTCTGCACAGCTAAGCTGGAAGTGGCATTTGCGACTCGCACTAGTGCAGAGTTATCTCAAAGAAAGGGGCCACGGTGTTTCTGTATCTCTATTATGTTGGTGCGGCTTCGGAACTTTTAAATATCTTGATATATCTCGAGAACTACGCATCTGATCAAAAAATATCATAGAACATAAAAAGTAGGAAACTTAATTCTCTACAAATAAGGTCTCTTAACATTTTGCCATAGCTCGCTTCGTTTCCGAGATATTTGCAGATTTATCTCAAGGGAAGGGGCCTGACGGACATATTTCGAGGTATTTCTTCTTCTTGTTGTTCTTCTTCTGCACAGCTAAGCTGGAAGTGGCATTTGCAGCTCGCAATAGTGCAGAGTTATCTCAAAGAAAGGGGCCACGGTGTTTCTGTATCTCTATTATGTTGGTGCGGCTTCGGAACTTTTAAATATCTTGATATATCTCGAGAACTACGCATCTGATAAAAAAATATCATAGAACATAAAAAGTAGGAAACCTAATTTTCTACAAAAAAGGTCTCTTAACATTTTGCCGTAGCTCGCTTCGTTTCCGAGATATTTGCAGATTTATCTCAAGGGAAGGGGCCTGACGGACATATTTCGAAATATTTCTTATTCTTGTTGTTCTTCTTCTGCACAGCTAAGCTGGAAGTGGCATTTGCAGCTCGCAATAGTGCAGAGTTATCTCAAAGAAAGGGGCCACGGTGTTTCTGTACCTCGATTATGTTGGTGCAGCTTCGGAGCTTTTAAATATCTTGATATATCTCGAGAACTACGCATCTGATCAAAAAATATCATAGAACATAAAAAGTAGGAAACTTAATTCTCTACAAAAAAGGTATCTTAACATTTTGCCATAGCTCGCTTCGTTTCCGAGATATTTGCAGATTTATCTCAAGGGAAGGGGCCTGACGGACATATTTCGAGATATTTCTTCTTCTTGTTGTTCTTCTTCTGCACAGCTAAGCTGGAAGTGGCATTTGCAGGTCGCAATAGTGCAGAGTTATCTCAAAGAAAGGGGCCACGGTGTTTCTGTATCTCTATTATGTTGGTGCGGCTTCGGAACTTTTAAATATCTTGATATATCTCGAGAACTACGCATCTGATCAAAAAATATCATAGAACTTAAAAAGTAGGAAACTTAATTCTCTACAAATAAGGTCTCTTAACATTTTGCCATAGCTCGCTTCGTTTCCGAGATATTTGCAGATTTATCTCAAGGGAAGGGGCCTGACGGACATATTTCGAGGTATTTCTTCTTCTTGTTGTTCTTCTTCTGCACAGCTAAGCTGGAAGTGGCATTTGCAGCTCGCAATAGTGCAGAGTTATCTCAAAGAAAGGGGCCACGGTGTTTCTGTATCTCTATTATGTTGGTGCGGCTTCGGAACTTTTAAATATCTTGATATATCTCGAGAACTACGCATCTGATCAAAAAATATCATAGAACATAAAAAGTAGGAAACTTAATTCTCTACAAATAAGGTCTCTTAACATTTTGCCATAGCTCGCTTCGTTTCCGAGATATTTGCAGATTTATC
The DNA here is from genome assembly GCF_051020975.1 of Osmia lignaria lignaria. Lineage (NCBI taxonomy): Eukaryota > Metazoa > Arthropoda > Insecta > Hymenoptera > Megachilidae > Osmia > Osmia lignaria. The sequence goes on from NW_027478163.1 coordinate 12,674,758, forward strand.
TCAAGGGAAGGGGCCTGACGGACATATTTCGAGATACTTCTTCTTCTTGTTGTTCTTCATCTGCACAGCTAAGCTGGAAGTGGCATTTGCAGCTCGCAATAGTGCAGAGTTATCTCAAAGAAAGGGGCCACGGTGTTTCTGTATCTCTATTATGTTGGTGCGGCTTCGGAACTTTTAAATATCTTGATATATCTCGAGAACTACGCATCTGATCAAAAAATATCATAGAACATAAAAAGTAGGAAACTTAATTCTCTACAAAAAAGGTCTCTTAACATTTTGCCATAGCTCGCTTCGTTTCCGAGATATTTGCAGATTTATCTCAAGGGAAGGGGCCTGACGGACATATTTCGAGATATTCCTTCTTCTTGTTGTTCTTCTTCTGCACAGCTAAGCTGGAAGTCGCATTTGCAGCTCGCAATAGTGTATAGTTATCTCAAAGAAAGGGGCCACGGTGTTTCTGTATCTCTATTATGTTGGTGCGGCTTCGGAACTTTTAAATATCTTGATATATCTCGAGAACCACGCATCTGATCAAAAAATATCATAGAACATAAAAAGTAGGAAACTTAATTCTCTACAAAAAAGGTCTCTTAACATTTTGCCATAGCTCGCTTCGTTTCCGAGATATTTGCAGAATTATCTCAAGGGAAGGGGCCTAACGGACATATTTCGTGATATTTCTTCTTCTTGTTGTTCTTCTTCTGCACAGCTAAGCTGGAAGTGGCATTTGCAGCTCGCAATAGTGCAGAGTTATCTCAAAGAAAGGGGCCACGGTGTTTCTGTATCTCTATTATGTTGGTGCGGCTTCGGAACTTTTAAATATCTTGATATATCTCGAGAACTACGCATCTGATCAAAAAATATCATACAACATAAAAAGTGGGAAACTTAATTCTCTACAAAAAAGGTCTCTTAACATTTTGCCATAGCTCGCTTCGTTTCCGAGATATTTGCAGATTTATCTCAAGGGAAGGGGCCTGACGGACATATTCCGAGATATTTCTTGTTCTTGTTGTGCTTCTTCTGCACAGCTAAGCTGGAAGTGGCATTTGCGGCTCGCACTAGTGCAGAGTTATCTCAAAGAACGGGGCCACGGTGTTTCTGTATCTCTATTACGTTGGTGCGGCTCCGGAACTTTTAAATATCTCGATATATCTGGAAAACTACGCTTCTGATCAAAAAATATCATAGAACATAAATTGTAGGAAACATAATTCTCTACAAAAAAGGTCTCTTAACATTTTGCCATAGCTCGCTTCGTTTCCGAGATATTTGCAGATATATCTCAAGGGAAGGGTCCTGACGGACATATTTCGAGATATTTCTTCTTCTTGTTGTTCTTCTTCTGCACAGCTAAGCTGGAAGTGGCATTTACAGCTCGCAATAGTGCAGAGCTATCTCAAAGAAAGGGGCCACGGTGTTTCTGTATCTCTACTATGTTGGTGCGGCTTCGGAACTTTTAAATATCTTGATATATCTCGAGAACTACGCATCTGATCAAAAAATATCATACAACATAAAAAGTAGGAAACATAATTCTCTACAAAAAAGGTCTCTTAACATTTTGCCATAGCTCGCTTCGTTTCCGAGATATTTGCAGATTTATCTCAAGGGAAGGGGCCTGACGGACATATTCCGAGATATTTCTTGTTCTTGTTGTGCTTCTTCTGCACAGCTAAGCTGGAAGTGGCATTTGCGGCTCGCACTAGTGCAGAGCTATCTCAAAGAAAGGGGCCACGGTGTTTCTGTATCTCTATTATGTTGGTGCGGCTTCGGAACTTTTAAATATCTTGATATATCTCGAGAACTACGCATCTGATCAAAAAATATCATAGAACATAAAAAGTAGGAAACTTAATTCTCTACAAAAAAGGTCTCTTAACATTTTGCCATAGCTCGCTTCGTTTCCGCGATATTTGCAGATTTATCTCAAGGGAAGGGGCCTAACGGACATATTTCGAGATATTTCTTCTTCTTGTTGTTCTTCTTCTGCACAGCTAAACTGGAAGTGGCATTTGCAGCTCGCAATAGTGCAGAGTTATCTCAAAGAAAGGGGCCACGGTGTTTCTGTATCTCTATTATGTTGGTGCGGCTTCGGAACTTTTAAATATCTTGATATATCTCGAGAACTACGCATCCGATCAAAAAATATCATACAACATAAAAAGTAGGAAACTTAATTCTCTACAAAAAAGGTCTCTTAACATTTTGCCATAGCTCGCTTCGTTTCCGAGATATTTGCAGATTTATCTCAAGGGAAGGGGCCTGACGGACATATTCCGAGATATTTCTTCTTCTTGTTGTTCTTCTTCTGCACAGCTAAACTGGAAGTGGCATTTGCAGCTCGCAATAGTGCAGAGTTATCTCAAAGAAAGGGGCCACGGTGTTTCTGTATCTCTATTATGTTGGTGCGGCTTCGGAACTTTTAAATATCTTGATATATCTCGAGAACTACGCATCCGATCAAAAAATATCATACAACATAAAAAGTAGGAAACTTAATTCTCTACAAAAAAGGTCTCTTAACATTTTGCCATAGCTCGCTTCGTTTCCGAGATATTTGCAGATTTATCTCAAGGGAAGGGGCCTGACGGACATATTCCGAGATATTTCTTCTTCTTGTTGTTCTTCTTCTGCACAGCTAAGCTGGAAGTGGCATTTGCGACTCGCACTAGTGCAGAGTTATCTCAAAGAAAGGGGCCACGGTGTTTCTGTATCTCTATTATGTTGGTGCGGCTTCGGAACTTTTAAATATCTTGATATATCTCGAGAACTACGCATCTGATCAAAAAATATCATAGAACATAAAAAGTAGGAAACTTAATTCTCTACAAATAAGGTCTCTTAACATTTTGCCATAGCTCGCTTCGTTTCCGAGATATTTGCAGATTTATCTCAAGGGAAGGGGCCTGACGGACATATTTCGAGGTATTTCTTCTTCTTGTTGTTCTTCTTCTGCACAGCTAAGCTGGAAGTGGCATTTGCAGCTCGCAATAGTGCAGAGTTATCTCAAAGAAAGGGGCCACGGTGTTTCTGTATCTCTATTATGTTGGTGCGGCTTCGGAACTTTTAAATATCTTGATATATCTCGAGAACTACGCATCTGATAAAAAAATATCATAGAACATAAAAAGTAGGAAACCTAATTTTCTACAAAAAAGGTCTCTTAACATTTTGCCGTAGCTCGCTTCGTTTCCGAGATATTTGCAGATTTATCTCAAGGGAAGGGGCCTGACGGACATATTTCGAAATATTTCTTATTCTTGTTGTTCTTCTTCTGCACAGCTAAGCTGGAAGTGGCATTTGCAGCTCGCAATAGTGCAGAGTTATCTCAAAGAAAGGGGCCACGGTGTTTCTGTACCTCGATTATGTTGGTGCAGCTTCGGAGCTTTTAAATATCTTGATATATCTCGAGAACTACGCATCTGATCAAAAAATATCATAGAACATAAAAAGTAGGAAACTTAATTCTCTACAAAAAAGGTATCTTAACATTTTGCCATAGCTCGCTTCGTTTCCGAGATATTTGCAGATTTATCTCAAGGGAAGGGGCCTGACGGACATATTTCGAGATATTTCTTCTTCTTGTTGTTCTTCTTCTGCACAGCTAAGCTGGAAGTGGCATTTGCAGGTCGCAATAGTGCAGAGTTATCTCAAAGAAAGGGGCCACGGTGTTTCTGTATCTCTATTATGTTGGTGCGGCTTCGGAACTTTTAAATATCTTGATATATCTCGAGAACTACGCATCTGATCAAAAAATATCATAGAACATAAAAAGTAGGAAACCTAATTTTCTACAAAAAAGGTCTCTTAACATTTTGCCGTAGCTCGCTTCGTTTCCGAGATATTTGCAGATTTATCTCAAGGGAAGGGGCCTGACGGACATATTTCGAAATATTTCTTATTCTTGTTGTTCTTCTTCTGCACAGCTAAGCTGGAAGTGGCATTTGCAGCTCGCAATAGTGCAGAGTTATCTCAAAGAAAGGGGCCACGGTGTTTCTGTACCTCGATTATGTTGGTGCAGCTTCGGAGCTTTTAAATATCTTGATATATCTCGAGAACTACGCATCTGATCAAAAAATATCATAGAACATAAAAAGTAGGAAACTTAATTCTCTACAAAAAAGGTATCTTAACATTTTGCCATAGCTCGCTTCGTTTCCGAGATATTTGCAGATTTATCTCAAGGGAAGGGGCCTGACGGACATATTTCGAGATATTTCTTCTTCTTGTTGTTCTTCTTCTGCACAGCTAAGCTGGAAGTGGCATTTGCAGGTCGCAATAGTGCAGAGTTATCTCAAAGAAAGGGGCCACGGTGTTTCTGTATCTCTATTATGTTGGTGCGGCTTCGGAACTTTTAAATATCTCGATATATCTCGAAAACTACGCTTCTGATCAAAAAATATCATAGAACGTAAATTGTAGGAAACACAATTCTCTACAAAAAAGGTCTCTTAACATTTTGCCATAGCTCGCTTCGTTTCCGAGATATTTGCAGATTTATCTCAAGGGAAGGGGCCTGACGGACATATTTCGAGATATTTCTTCTTCTTGTTGTTCTTCTTCTGCACAGCTAAGCTGGAAGTGGCATTTGCAGCTCGCAATAGTGCAGAGTTATCTCAAAGAAAGGGGCCACGGTGTTTCTGTACCTCGATTATGTTGGTGCAGCTTCGGAGCTTTTAAATATCTTGATATATCTCGAGAACTACGCATCTGATCAAAAAATATCATAGAACATAAAAAGTAGGAAACTTAATTCTCTACAAAAAAGGTATCTTAACATTTTGCCATAGCTCGCTTCGTTTCCGAGATATTTGCAGATTTATCTCAAGGGAAGGGGCCTGACGGACATATTTCGAGATATTTCTTCTTCTTGTTGTTCTTCTTCTGCACAGCTAAGCTGGAAGTGGCATTTGCAGGTCGCAATAGTGCAGAGTTATCTCAAAGAAAGGGGCCACGGTGTTTCTGTATCTCTATTATGTTGGTGCGGCTTCGGAACTTTTAAATATCTCGATATATCTCGAAAACTACGCGTCTGATCAAAAAATATCATAGAACGTAAATTGTAGGAAACACAATTCTCTACAAAAAAGGTCTCTTAACATTTTGCCATAGCTCGCTTCGTTTCCGAGATATTTGCAGATTTATCTCAAGGGAAGGGGCCTGACGGACATATTTCGAGATATTTCTTCTTCTTGTTGTTCTTCTTCTGCACAGCTAAGCTGGAAGTGGCATTTGCAGCTCGCAATAGTGCAGAGTTATCTCAAAGAAAGGGGCCACGGTGTTTCTGTATCTCTATTATGTTGGTGCGGCTTCGGAACTTTTAAATATCTTGATATATCTCGAGAACTACGCATCTGATAACAAAATATCATACAACATACAAGTAGGAAACCTAATTTTCTACAAAAAAGGTCTCTTAACATTTTGCCGTAGCTCGCTTCGTTTCCGAGATATTTGCAGATTTATCTCAAGGGAAGGGGCCTGACGGACATATTTCGAAATATTTCTTATTCTTGTTGTTCTTCTTCTGCACAGCTAAGCTGGAAGTGGCATTTGCAGCTCGCAATAGTGCAGAGTTATCTCAAAGAAAGGGGCCACGGTGTTTCTGTACCTCGATTATGTTGGTGCAGCTTCGGAGCTTTTAAATATCTTGATATATCTCGAGAACTACGCATCTGATCAAAAAATATCATAGAACATAAAAAGTAGGAAACTTAATTCTCTACAAAAAAGGTATCTTAACATTTTGCCATAGCTCGCTTCGTTTCCGAGATATTTGCAGATTTATCTCAAGGGAAGGGGCCTGACGGACATATTTCGAGATATTTCTTCTTCTTGTTGTTCTTCTTCTGCACAGCTAAGCTGGAAGTGGCATTTGCAGGTCGCAATAGTGCAGAGTTATCTCAAAGAAAGGGGCCACGGTGTTTCTGTATCTCTATTATGTTGGTGCGGCTTCGGAACTTTTAAATATCTCGATATATCTCGAAAACTACGCTTCTGATCAAAAAATATCATAGAACGTAAATTGTAGGAAACACAATTCTCTACAAAAAAGGTCTCTTAACATTTTGCCATAGCTCGCTTCGTTTCCGAGATATTTGCAGATTTATCTCAAGGGAAGGGGCCTGACGGACATATTTCGAGATATTTCTTCTTCTTGTTGTTCTTCTTCTGCACAGCTAAGCTGGAAGTGGCATTTGCAGCTCGCAATAGTGCAGAGTTATCTCAAAGAAAGGGGCCACGGTGTTTCTGTACCTCGATTATGTTGGTGCAGCTTCGGAGCTTTTAAATATCTTGATATATCTCGAGAACTACGCATCTGATCAAAAAATATCATAGAACATAAAAAGTAGGAAACTTAATTCTCTACAAAAAAGGTATCTTAACATTTTGCCATAGCTCGCTTCGTTTCCGAGATATTTGCAGATTTATCTCAAGGGAAGGGGCCTGACGGACATATTTCGAGATATTTCTTCTTCTTGTTGTTCTTCTTCTGCACAGCTAAGCTGGAAGTGGCATTTGCAGGTCGCAATAGTGCAGAGTTATCTCAAAGAAAGGGGCCACGGTGTTTCTGTATCTCTATTATGTTGGTGCGGCTTCGGAACTTTTAAATATCTCGATATATCTCGAAAACTACGCGTCTGATCAAAAAATATCATAGAACGTAAATTGTAGGAAACACAATTCTCTACAGAAAAGGTCTCTTAACATTTTGCCATAGCTCGCTTCGTTTCCGAGATATTTGCAGATTTATCTCAAGGGAAGGGGCCTGACGGACATATTTCGAGATATTTCTTCTTCTTGTTGTTCTTCTTCTGCACAGCTAAGCTGGAAGTGGCATTTGCAGCTCGCAATAGTGCAGAGTTATCTCAAAGAAAGGGGCCACGGTGTTTCTGTATCTCTATTATGTTGGTGCGGCTTCGGAACTTTTAAATATCTTGATATATCTCGAGAACTACGCATCTGATAACAAAATATCATACAACATACAAGTAGGAAACCTAATTTTCTACAAAAAAGGTCTCTTAACATTTTGCCGTAGCTCGCTTCGTTTCCGAGATATTTGCAGATTTATCTCAAGGGAAGGGGCCTGACGGACATATTTCGAAATATTTCTTATTCTTGTTGTTCTTCTTCTGCACAGCTAAGCTGGAAGTGGCATTTGCAGCTCGCAATAGTGCAGAGTTATCTCAAAGAAAGGGGCCACGGTGTTTCTGTACCTCGATTATGTTGGTGCAGCTTCGGAGCTTTTAAATATCTTGATATATCTCGAGAACTACGCATCTGATCAAAAAATATCATAGAACATAAAAAGTAGGAAACTTAATTCTCTACAAAAAAGGTATCTTAACATTTTGCCATAGCTCGCTTCGTTTCCGAGATATTTGCAGATTTATCTCAAGGGAAGGGGCCTGACGGACATATTTCGAGATATTTCTTCTTCTTGTTGTTCTTCTTCTGCACAGCTAAGCTGGAAGTCGCATTTGCAGCTCGCAATAGTGTATAGTTATCTCAAAGAAACGGGCCACGGTGTTTCTGTATCTCTATTATGTTGGTGCGGCTTCGGAACTTTTAAATATCTTGATATATCTCGAGAACTACGCATCTGATCAAAAAATATCATAGAACATAAAAAGTAGGAAACGTAATTCTCTACAAAAAAGGTCTCTTAACATTTTGCCATAGCTCGCTTCGTTTCCGAGATATTTGCAGATTTATCTCAAGGGAAGGGGCCTGACGGACATATTTCGAGATATTTCTTCTTCTTGTTGTTCTTCTTCTGCACAGCTAAGCTGGAAGTCGCATTTGCAGCTCGCAATAGTGTATAGTTATCTCAAAGAAACGGGCCACGGTGTTTCTGTATCTCTATTATGTTGGTGCGGCTTCGGAACTTTTAAATGTCTTGATATATCTCGAGAACCACGCATCTGATCAAAAAATATCATAGAACATAAAAAGTAGGAAACTTAATTCTCTACAAAAAAGGTCTCTTAACATTTTGCCATAGCTCGCTTCGTTTCCGAGATATTTGCAGATTTATCTCAAGGGAAGGGGCCTGACGGACATATTTCGAGATATTTCTTCTTCTTGTTGTTCTTCTTCTGCACAGCTAAGCTGGAAGTGGCATTTGCAGCTCGCAATAGTGCAGAGTTATCTCAAAGAAAGGGGCCACGGTGTTTCTGTATCTCTATTATGTTGGTGCGGCTTCGGAACTTTTAAATATCTTGATATATCTCGAGAACTACGCATCCGATCAAAAAATATCATACAACATAAAAAGTAGGAAACTTAATTCTCTACAAATAAGGTCTCTTAACATTTTGCCATAGCTCGCTTCGTTTCCGAGATATTTGCAGATTTATCTCAAGGGAAGGGGCCTGACGGACATATTTCGAGATACTTCTTCTTCTTGTTGTTCTTCATCTGCACAGCTAAGCTGGAAGTGGCATTTGCAGCTCGCAATAGTGCAGAGTTATCTCAAAGAAAGGGGCCACGTTGTTTCTGTATCTCTATTATGTTGGTGCGGCTTCGGAACTTTTAAATATCTTGATATATCTCGAGAACTACGCATCTGATCAAAAAATATCATAGAACATAAAAAGTAGGAAACTTAATTCTCTACAAATAAGGTCTCTTAACATTTTGCCATAGCTCGCTTCGTTTCCGAGATATTTGCAGATTTATCTCAAGGGAAGGGGCCTGACGGACATATTTCGAGATATTTCTTCTTCTTGTTGTTCTTCTTCTGCACAGCTAAGCTGGAAGTGGCATTTGCAGCTCGCAATAGTGCAGAGTTATCTCAAAGAAAGGGGCCACGGTGTTTCTGTATCTCTATTATGTTGGTGCGGCTTCGGAACTTTTAAATATCTTGATATATCTCGAGAACTACGCATCTGATCAAAAAATATCATAGAACATAAAAAGTAGGAAACTTAATTCTCTACAAAAAAGGTCTCTTAACATTTTGCCATAGCTCGCTTCGTTTCCGAGATATTTGCAGATTTATCTCAAGGGAAGGGGCCTGACGGACATATTTCGAGATATTTCTTCTTCTTGTTGTTCTTCTTCTGCACAGCTAAGCTGGAAGTGGCATTTGCAGCTCGCAATAGTGCAGAGTTATCTCAAAGAAAGGGGCCACGGTGTTTCTGTATCTCTATTATGTTGGTGCGGCTTCGGAACTTTTAAATATCTTGATATATCTCGAGAACTACGCATCTGATCAAAAAATATTATAGAACATAAAAAGTAGGAAACTTAATTCTCTACAAAAAAGGTCTCTTAACATTTTGCCATAGCTCGCTTCGTTTCCGAGATATTTGCAGATTTATCTCAAGGGAAGGGGCCTGACGGACATATTTCGAGATATTCCTTCTTCTTGTTGTTCTTCTTCTGCACAGCTAAGCTGGAAGTCGCATTTGCAGCTCGCAATAGTGTATAGTTATCTCAAAGAAAGGGGCCACGGTGTTTCTGTATCTCTATTATGTTGGTGCGGCTTCGGAACTTTTAAATATCTTGATATATCTCGAGAACCACGCATCTGATCAAAAAATATCATAGAACATAAAAAGTAGCAAACTTAATTCTCTACAAAAAAAGGTCTCTTAACATTTTGCCATAGCTCGCTTCGTTTCCGAGATATTTGCAGAATTATCTCAAGGGAAGGGGCCTAACGGACATATTTCGTGATATTTCTTCTTCTTGTTGTTCTTCTTCTGCACAGCTAAGCTGGAAGTGGCATTTGCAGCTCGCAATAGTGCAGAGTTATCTCAAAGAAAGGGGCCACGGTGTTTCTGTATCTCTATTATGTTGGTGCGGCTTCGGAACTTTTAAATATCTTGATATATCTCGAGAACTAACGCATCAGATCAAAAAATATCATAGAACATAAAAAGTAGGAAACTTAATTCTCTACAAAAAAGGTCTCTTAACATTTTTCCATAGCTCGCTTCGTTTCCGAGATATTTGCAGATTTATCTCAAGGGAAGGGGCCTGACGGACATATTTCGAGATATTTCTTCTTCTTGTTGTTCTTCTTCTGCACAGCTAAGCTGGAAGTGGCATTTGCAGCTCGCAATAGTGCAGAGTTATCTCAAAGAAAGGGGCCACGGTGTTTCTGTATCTCTATTATGTTGGTGCGGCTTCGGAACTTTTAAATATCTTGATATATCTCGAGAACTACGCATCTGATCAAAAAATATCATAGAACATAAAAAGTAGGAAACTTAATTCTCTACAAAAAAGGTCTCTTAACATTTTGCCATAGCTCGCTTCGTTTCCGAGATATTTGCAGATTTATCTCAAGGGAAGGGGCCTGACGGACATATTTCGAGATATTTCTTCTTCTTGTTGTTCTTCTTCTGCACAGCTAAGCTGGAAGTGGCATTTGCAGCTCGCAATAGTGCAGAGTTATCTCAAAGAAAGGGGCCACGGTGTTTCTGTATCTCTATTATGTTGGTGCGGCTTCGGAACTTTTAAATATCTTGATATATCTCGAGAACTACGCATCTGATCAAAAAATATCATAGAACATAAAAAGTAGGAAACTTAATTCTCTACAAAAAAGGTCTCTTAACATTTTGCCATAGCTCGCTTCGTTTCCGAGATATTTGCAGATTTATCTCAAGGGAAGGGGCCTGACGGACATATTTCGAGATATTCCTTCTTCTTGTTGTTCTTCTTCTGCACAGCTAAGCTGGAAGTCGCATTTGCAGCTCGCAATAGTGTATAGTTATCTCAAAGAAAGGGGCCACGGTGTTTCTGTATCTCTATTATGTTGGTGCGGCTTCGGAACTTTTAAATATCTTGATATATCTCGAGAACCACGCATCTGATCAAAAAATATCATAGAACGTAAATTGTAGGAAACACAATTCTCTACAAAAAAGGTCTCTTAACATTTTGCCATAGCTCGCTTCGTTTCCGAGATATTTGCAGATTTATCTCAAGGGAAGGGGCCTGACGGACATATTTCGAGATATTTCTTCTTCTTGTTGTTCTTCTTCTGCACAGCTAAGCTGGAAGTGGCATTTGCAGCTCGCAATAGTGCAGAGTTATCTCAAAGAAAGGGGCCACGGTGTTTCTGTATCTCTATTATGTTGGTGCGGCTTCGGAACTTTTAAATATCTTGATATATCTCGAGAACTACGCATCTGATAAAAAAATATCATAGAACATAAAAAGTAGGAAACCTAATTTTCTACAAAAAAGGTCTCTTAACATTTTGCCGTAGCTCGCTTCGTTTCCGAGATATTTGCAGATTTATCTCAAGGGAAGGGGCCTGACGGACATATTTCGAAATATTTCTTATTCTTGTTGTTCTTCTTCTGCACAGCTAAGCTGGAAGTGGCATTTGCAGCTCGCAATAGTGCAGAGTTATCTCAAAGAAAGGGGCCACGGTGTTTCTGTACCTCGATTATGTTGGTGCAGCTTCGGAGCTTTTAAATATCTTGATATATCTCGAGAACTACGCATCTGATCAAAAAATATCATAGAACATAAAAAGTAGGAAACTTAATTCTCTACAAAAAAGGTATCTTAACATTTTGCCATAGCTCGCTTCGTTTCCGAGATATTTGCAGATTTATCTCAAGGGAAGGGGCCTGACGGACATATTTCGAGATATTTCTTCTTCTTGTTGTTCTTCTTCTGCACAGCTAAGCTGGAAGTGGCATTTGCAGGTCGCAATAGTGCAGAGTTATCTCAAAGAAAGGGGCCACGGTGTTTCTGTATCTCTATTATGTTGGTGCGGCTTCGGAACTTTTAAATATCTCGATATATCTCGAAAACTACGCTTCTGATCAAAAAATATCATAGAACGTAGATTGTAGGAAACACAATTCTCTACAAAAAAGGTCTCTTAACATTTTGCGATAGCTCGCTTCGTTTCCGAGATATTTGCAGATTTATCTCAAGGGAAGGGGCCTGACGGACATATTTCGAGATATTTCTTCTTCTTGTTGTTCTTCTTCTGCACAGCTAAGCTGGAAGTGGCATTTGCAGCTCGCAATAGTGCAGAGTTATCTCAAAGAAAGGGGCCACGGTGTTTCTGTATCTCTATTATGTTGGTGCGGCTTCGGAACTTTTAAATATCTCGATATATCTCGAAAACTACGCTTCTGATCAAAAAATATCATAGAACGTAAATTGTAGGAAACACAATTCTCTACAAAAAAGGTCTCTTAACATTTTGCCATAGCTCGCTTCGTTTCCGAGATATTTGCAGATTTATCTCAAGGGAAGGGGCCTGACGGACATATTTCGAGATATTTCTTCTTCTTGTTGTTCTTCTTCTGCACAGCTAAGCTGGAAGTCGCATTTGCAGCTCGCAATAGTGTATAGTTATCTCAAAGAAACGGGCCACGGTGTTTCTGTATCTCTATTATGTTGGTGCGGCTTCGGAACTTTTAAATATCTTGATATATCTCGAGAACCACGCATCTGCTCAAAAAATATCATAGAACATAAAAAGTAGGAAACTTAATTCTCTACAAAAAAGGTCTCTTAACATTTTGCCATAGCTCGCTTCGTTTCCGAGATATTTGCAGAATTATCTCAAGGGAAGGGGCCTAACGGACATATTTCGTGATATTTCTTCTTCTTGTTGTTCTTCTTCTGCACAGCTAAGCTAGAAGTGGCATTTGCAGCTCGCAATAGTGCAGAGTTATCTCAAAGAAAGGGGCCACGGTGTTTCTGTATCTCTATTATGTTGGTGCGGCTTCGGAACTTTTAAATATCTTGATATATCTCGAGAACTAACGCATCAGATCAAAAAATATCATAGAACATAAAAAGTAGGAAACTTAATTCTCTATAAAAAAGGTCTCTTAACATTTTTCCATAGCTCGCTTCGTTTCCGAGATATTTGCAGATTTATCTCAAGGGAAGGGGCCTGACGGACATATTTCGAGATATTTCTTCTTCTTGTTGTTCTTCTTCTGCACAGCTAAGCTGGAAGTGGCATTTGCAGCTCGCAATAGTGCAGAGTTATCTCAAAGAAAGGGGCCACGGTGTTTCTGTTCCTCTATTATGTTGGTGCGGCTTCGGAACTTTTATATATCTCGATATATCTCGAGAACTACGCATCTGATCAAAAAATATCATAGAACATAAAAAGTAGGAAACTTAATTCTCTACAAATAAGGTCTCTCAACATTTTGCCATAGCTCGCTTCGTTTCCGAGATATTTGCAGATTTATCTCAAGGGAAGGGGCCTGACGGACATATTTCGAGATATTTCTTCTTCTTGTTGTTCCTCTTCTGCACAGCTAAGCTGGAAGTGGCATTTGCAGCTCGCAATAGCGCAGAGTTATCTCAAAGAAAGAGGCCACGGTGTTTCTGTACCTCTATTATGTTGGTGCAGCTTCGGAACTTTTAAATATCTTGATATATCTCGAGAACTACGCATCTGATAAAAAAATATCATAGAACATAAAAAGTAGGAAACCTAATTCTCTACAAAAAAGGTATCTTAACATTTTGCCATAGCTCGCTTCGTTTCCGAGATATTTGCAGATTTATCTCAAGGGAAGGGGCCTGACGGACATATTTCGAGATATTTCTTCTTCTTGTTGTTCTTCTTCTGCACAGCTAAGCTGGAAGTGGCATTTGCAGGTCGCAATAGTGCAGAGTTATCTCAAAGAAACGGGCCACGGTGTTTCTGTACCTCGATTATGTTGGTGCAGCTTCGGAGCTTTTAAATATCTTGATATATCTCGAGAACTACGCATCTGATCAAAAAATATCATAGAACATAAAAAGTAGGAAACTTAATTCTCTACAAATAAGGTATCTTAACATTTTGCCATAGCTCGCTTCGTTTCCGAGATATTTGCAGATTTATCTCAAGGGAAGGGGCCTGACGGACATATTTCGAGATATTTCTTCTTCTTGTTGTTCTTCTTCTGCACAGCTAAGCTGGAAGTGGCATTTGCAGGTCGCAATAGTGCAGAGTTATCTCAAAGAAAGGGGCCACGGTGTTTCTGTATCTCTATTATGTTGGTGCGGCTTCGGAACTTTTAAATATCTCGATATATCTCGAAAACTACGCTTCTGATCAAAAAATATCATAGAACGTAAATTGTAGGAAACACAATTCTCTACAAAAAAGGTCTCTTAACATTTTGCCATAGCTCGCTTCGTTTCCGAGATATTTGCAGATTTATCTCAAGGGAAGGGGCCTGACGGACATATTTCGAGATATTTCTTCTTCTTGTTGTTCTTCTTCTGCACAGCTAAGCTGGAAGTGGCATTTGCAGCTCGCAATAGTGCAGAGTTATCTCAAAGAAAGGGGCCACGGTGTTTCTGTTCCTCTATTATGTTGGTGCGGCTTCGGAACTTTTATATATCTCGATATATCTCGAGAACTACGCATCTGATCAAAAGATATCATAGAACATAAAAAGTAGGAAACTTAATTCTCTACAAATAAGGTCTCTCAACATTTTGCCATAGCTCGCTTCGTTTCCGAGATATTTGCAGATTTATCTCAAGGGAAGGGGCCTGACGGACATATTTCGAGATATTTCTTCTTCTTGTTGTTCTTCTTCTGCACAGCTAAGCTGGAAGTGGCATTTGCAGCGCCCAATAGTGCAGAGTTATCTCAAAGAAAGGGGCCACGGTGTTTCTGTATCTCTATTATGTTGGTGCGGCTTCGGAACTTTTAAATATCTCGATATATCTCGAGAACTACGCATCTGATCAAAAAATATCATAGAACATAAAAAGTAGGAAACTTAATTTTCTACAAAAAAGGTCTCTGAAGATTTTCCCATAGCTGGCATCGTTTCCGAGATATTTGCAGATTTAGCTCAAGGGAAGGGGCCTGACGGACATATTCCGAGATATTTCTTCTTCTTGTTGTTCCTCTTCTGCACAGCTAAGCTGGAAGTGGCATTTGCAGCTCGCAATAGTGCAGAGTTATCTCAAAGAAAGGGGCCACGGTGTTTCTGTATCTCTATTATGTTGGTGCGGCTTCGGAACTTTTAAATATCTCGATATATCTCGAAAACTACGCTTCTGATCAAAAAATATCATAGAACGTAAATTGTAGGAAACACAATTCTCTACAAAAAAGGTCTCTTAACATTTTGCCATAGCTCGCTTCGTTTCCGAGATATTTGCAGATTTATCTCAAGGGAAGGGGCCTGACGGACATATTTCGAGATATTTCTTCTTCTTGTTGTTCTTCTTCTGCACAGCTAAGCTGGAAGTCGCATTTGCAGCTCGCAATAGTGTATAGTTATCTCAAAGAAACGGGCCACGGTGTTTCTGTATCTCTATTATGTTGGTGCGGCTTCGGAACTTTTAAATATCTTGATATATCTCGAGAACCACGCATCTGCTCAAAAAATATCATAGAACATAAAAAGTAGGAAACTTAATTCTCTACAAAAAAGGTCTCTTAACATTTTGCCATAGCTCGCTTCGTTTCCGAGATATTTGCAGAATTATCTCAAGGGAAGGGGCCTAACGGACATATTTCGTGATATTTCTTCTTCTTGTTGTTCTTCTTCTGCACAGCTAAGCTAGAAGTGGCATTTGCAGCTCGCAATAGTGCAGAGTTATCTCAAAGAAAGGGGCCACGGTGTTTCTGTATCTCTATTATGTTGGTGCGGCTTCGGAACTTTTAAATATCTTGATATATCTCGAGAACTAACGCATCAGATCAAAAAATATCATAGAACATAAAAAGTAGGAAACTTAATTCTCTATAAAAAAGGTCTCTTAACATTTTTCCATAGCTCGCTTCGTTTCCGAGATATTTGCAGATTTATCTCAAGGGAAGGGGCCTGACGGACATATTTCGAGATATTTCTTCTTCTTGTTGTTCTTCTTCTGCACAGCTAAGCTGGAAGTGGCATTTGCAGCTCGCAATAGTGCAGAGTTATCTCAAAGAAAGGGGCCACGGTGTTTCTGTTCCTCTATTATGTTGGTGCGGCTTCGGAACTTTTATATATCTCGATATATCTCGAGAACTACGCATCTGATCAAAAAATATCATAGAACATAAAAAGTAGGAAACTTAATTCTCTACAAATAAGGTCTCTCAACATTTTGCCATAGCTCGCTTCGTTTCCGAGATATTTGCAGATTTATCTCAAGGGAAGGGGCCTGACGGACATATTTCGAGATATTTCTTCTTCTTGTTGTTCCTCTTCTGCACAGCTAAGCTGGAAGTGGCATTTGCAGCTCGCAATAGCGCAGAGTTATCTCAAAGAAAGAGGCCACGGTGTTTCTGTACCTCTATTATGTTGGTGCAGCTTCGGAACTTTTAAATATCTTGATATATCTCGAGAACTACGCATCTGATAAAAAAATATCATAGAACATAAAAAGTAGGAAACCTAATTCTCTACAAAAAAGGTATCTTAACATTTTGCCATAGCTCGCTTCGTTTCCGAGATATTTGCAGATTTATCTCAAGGGAAGGGGCCTGACGGACATATTTCGAGATATTTCTTCTTCTTGTTGTTCTTCTTCTGCACAGCTAAGCTGGAAGTGGCATTTGCAGGTCGCAATAGTGCAGAGTTATCTCAAAGAAACGGGCCACGGTGTTTCTGTACCTCGATTATGTTGGTGCAGCTTCGGAGCTTTTAAATATCTTGATATATCTCGAGAACTACGCATCTGATCAAAAAATATCATAGAACATAAAAAGTAGGAAACTTAATTCTCTACAAATAAGGTATCTTAACATTTTGCCATAGCTCGCTTCGTTTCCGAGATATTTGCAGATTTATCTCAAGGGAAGGGGCCTGACGGACATATTTCGAGATATTTCTTCTTCTTGTTGTTCTTCTTCTGCACAGCTAAGCTGGAAGTGGCATTTGCAGGTCGCAATAGTGCAGAGTTATCTCAAAGAAAGGGGCCACGGTGTTTCTGTATCTCTATTATGTTGGTGCGGCTTCGGAACTTTTAAATATCTCGATATATCTCGAAAACTACGCTTCTGATCAAAAAATATCATAGAACGTAAATTGTAGGAAACACAATTCTCTACAAAAAAGGTCTCTTAACATTTTGCCATAGCTCGCTTCGTTTCCGAGATATTTGCAGATTTATCTCAAGGGAAGGGGCCTGACGGACATATTTCGAGATATTTCTTCTTCTTGTTGTTCTTCTTCTGCACAGCTAAGCTGGAAGTGGCATTTGCAGCTCGCAATAGTGCAGAGTTATCTCAAAGAAAGGGGCCACGGTGTTTCTGTTCCTCTATTATGTTGGTGCGGCTTCGGAACTTTTATATATCTCGATATATCTCGAGAACTACGCATCTGATCAAAAGATATCATAGAACATAAAAAGTAGGAAACTTAATTCTCTACAAATAAGGTCTCTCAACATTTTGCCATAGCTCGCTTCGTTTCCGAGATATTTGCAGATTTATCTCAAGGGAAGGGGCCTGACGGACATATTTCGAGATATTTCTTCTTCTTGTTGTTCTTCTTCTGCACAGCTAAGCTGGAAGTGGCATTTGCAGCGCCCAATAGTGCAGAGTTATCTCAAAGAAAGGGGCCACGGTGTTTCTGTATCTCTATTATGTTGGTGCGGCTTCGGAACTTTTAAATATCTCGATATATCTCGAGAACTACGCATCTGATCAAAAAATATCATAGAACATAAAAAGTAGGAAACTTAATTTTCTACAAAAAAGGTCTCTGAAGATTTTCCCATAGCTGGCATCGTTTCCGAGATATTTGCAGATTTAGCTCAAGGGAAGGGGCCTGACGGACATATTCCGAGATATTTCTTCTTCTTGTTGTTCCTCTTCTGCACAGCTAAGCTGGAAGTGGCATTTGCAGCTCGCAATAGTGTATAGTTATCTCAAAGAAACGGGCCACGGTGTTTCTGTATCTCTATTATGTTGGTGCGGCTTCGGAACTTTTAAATATCTTGATATATCTCGAGAACCACGCATCAGCTCAAAAAATATCATAGAACATAAAAAGTAGGAAACTTAATTCTCTACAAAAAAGGTCTCTTAACATTTTGCCATAGCTCGCTTCGTTTCCGAGATATTTGCAGAATTATCTCAAGGGAAGGGGCCTAACGGACATATTTCGTGATATTTCTTCTTCTTGTTGTTCTTCTTCTGCACAGCTAAGCTAGAAGTGGCATTTGCAGCTCGCAATAGTGCAGAGTTATCTCAAAGAAAGGGGCCACGGTGTTTCTGTATCTCTATTATGTTGGTGCGGCTTCGGAACTTTTAAATATCTTGATATATCTCGAGAACTAACGCATCAGATCAAAAAATATCATAGAACATAAAAAGTAGGAAACTTAATTCTCTATAAAAAAGGTCTCTTAACATTTTTCCATAGCTCGCTTCGTTTCCGAGATATTTGCAGATTTATCTCAAGGGAAGGGGCCTGACGGACATATTTCGAGATATTTCTTCTTCTTGTTGTTCTTCTTCTGCACAGCTAAGCTGGAAGTGGCATTTGCAGCTCGCAATAGTGCAGAGTTATCTCAAAGAAAGGGGCCACGGTGTTTCTGTTCCTCTATTATGTTGGTGCGGCTTCGGAACTTTTATATATCTCGATATATCTCGAGAACTACGCATCTGATCAAAAAATATCATAGAACATAAAAAGTAGGAAACTTAATTCTCTACAAATAAGGTCTCTCAACATTTTGCCATAGCTCGCTACGTTTCCGAGATATTTGCAGATTTATCTCAAGGGAAGGGGCCTGACGGACATATTTCGAGATATTTCTTCTTCTTGTTGTTCTTCTTCTGCACAGCTAAGCTGGAAGTCGCATTTGCAGCTCGCAATAGTGCAGAGTTATCTCAAAGAAAGGGGCCACGGTGTTTCTGTTCCTCTATTATGTTGGTGCGGCTTCGGAACTTTTATATATCTCGATATATCTCGAGAACTACGCATCTGATCAAAAGATATCATAGAACATAAAAAGTAGGAAACTTAATTCTCTACAAATAAGGTCTCTCAACATTTTGCCATAGCTCGCTTCGTTTCCGAGATATTTGCAGATTTATCTCAAGGGAAGGGGCCTGACGGACATATTTCGAGATATTTCTTCTTCTTGTTGTTCTTCTTCTGCACAGCTAAGCTGGAAGTGGCATTTGCAGCGCCCAATAGTGCAGAGTTATCTCAAAGAAAGGGGCCACGGTGTTTCTGTATCTCTATTATGTTGGTGCGGCTTCGGAACTTTTAAATATCTCGATATATCTCGAGAACTACGCATCTGATCAAAAAATATCATAGAACATAAAAAGTAGGAAACTTAATTTTCTACAAAAAAGGTCTCTGAAGATTTTCCCATAGCTGGCATCGTTTCCGAGATATTTGCAGATTTAGCTCAAGGGAAGGGGCCTGACGGACATATTCCGAGATATTTCTTCTTCTTGTTGTTCCTCTTCTGCACAGCTAAGCTGGAAGTGGCATTTGCAGCTCGCAATAGTGTATAGTTATCTCAAAGAAACGGGCCACGGTGTTTCTGTATCTCTATTATGTTGGTGCGGCTTCGGAACTTTTAAATATCTTGATATATCTCGAGAACCACGCATCAGCTCAAAAAATATCATAGAACATAAAAAGTAGGAAACTTAATTCTCTACAAAAAAGGTCTCTTAACATTTTGCCATAGCTCGCTTCGTTTCCGAGATATTTGCAGAATTATCTCAAGGGAAGGGGCCTAACGGACATATTTCGTGATATTTCTTCTTCTTGTTGTTCTTCTTCTGCACAGCTAAGCTAGAAGTGGCATTTGCAGCTCGCAATAGTGCAGAGTTGTCTCAAAGAAAGGGGCCACGGTGTTTCTGTATCTCTATTATGTTGGTGCGGCTTCGGAACTTTTAAATATCTTGATATATCTCGAGAACTAACGCATCAGATCAAAAAATATCATAGAACATAAAAAGTAGGAAACTTAATTCTCTATAAAAAAGGTCTCTTAACATTTTTCCATAGCTCGCTTCGTTTCCGAGATATTTGCAGATTTATCTCAAGGGAAGGGGCCTGACGGACATATTTCGAGATATTTCTTCTTCTTGTTGTTCTTCTTCTGCACAGCTAAGCTGGAAGTGGCATTTGCAGCTCGCAATAGTGCAGAGTTATCTCAAAGAAAGGGGCCACGGTGTTTCTGTTCCTCTATTATGTTGGTGCGGCTTCGGAACTTTTATATATCTCGATATATCTCGAGAACTACGCATCTGATCAAAAAATATCATAGAACATAAAAAGTAGGAAACTTAATTCTCTACAAATAAGGTCTCTCAACATTTTGCCATAGCTCGCTACGTTTCCGAGATATTTGCAGATTTATCTCAAGGGAAGGGGCCTGACGGACATATTTCGAGATATTTCTTCTTCTTGTTGTTCTTCTTCTGCACAGCTAAGCTGGAAGTCGCATTTGCAGCTCGCAATAGTGTATAGTTATCTCAAAGAAAGGGGCCACGGTGTTTCTGTATCTCTATTATGTTGGTGCGGCTTCGGAACTTTTAAATATCTCGATATATCTCGAGAACTACGCATCTGATCAAAAAATATGATAGAACATAAAAAGTAGGAAACTTAATTTTCTACAAAAAAGGTCTCTTAAGATTTTCCCATAGCTGGCATCGTTTCCGAGATATTTGCAGATTTCGCTCAAGGGAAGGGGCCTGACGGACATATTCCGAGATATTTCTTCTTCTTGTTGTTCCTCTTCTGCACAGCTAAGCTGGAAGTGGCATTTGCAGCTCGCAATAGCGCAGAGTTATCTCAAAGAAAGAGGCCACGGTGTTTCTGTACCTCTATTATGTTGGTGCAGCTTCGGAACTTTTAAATATCTTGATATATCTCGAGAACTACGCATCTGATAAAAAAATATCATAGAACATAAAAAGTAGGAAACCTAATTCTCTACAAAAAAGGTATCTTAACATTTTGCCATAGCTCGCTTCGTTTCCGAGATATTTGCAGATTTATCTCAAGCGAAGGGGCCTGACGGACATATTTCGAGATATTTCTTCTTCTTGTTGTTCTTCTTCTGCACAGCTAAGCTGGAAGTGGCATTTGCAGGTCGCAATAGTGCAGAGTTATCTCAAAGAAACGGGCCACGGTGTTTCTGTACCTCGATTATGTTGGTGCCGCTTCGGAGCTTTTAAATATCTTGATATATCTCGAGAACTACGCATCTGATCAAAAAATATCATAGAACATAAAAAGTAGGAAACTTAATTCTCTACAAATAAGGTATCTTAACATTTTGCCATAGCTCGCTTCGTTTCCGAGATATTTGCAGATTTATCTCAAGGGAAGGGGCCTGACGGACATATTTCGAGATATTTCTTCTTCTTGTTGTTCTTCTTCTGCACAGCTAAGCTGGAAGTGGCATTTGCAGGTCGCAATAGTGCAGAGTTATCTCAAAGAAAGGGGCCACGGTGTTTCTGTATCTCTATTATGTTGGTGCGGCTTCGGAACTTTTAAATATCTCGATATATCTCGAAAACTACGCTTCTGATCAAAAAATATCATAGAACGTAAATTGTAGGAAACACAATTCTCTACAAAAAAGGTCTCTTAACATTTTGCCATAGCTCGCTTCGTTTCCGAGATATTTGCAGATTTATCTCAAGGGAAGGGGCCTGACGGACATATTTCGAGATATTTCTTCTTCTTGTTGTTCTTCTTCTGCACAGCTAAGCTGGAAGTGGCATTTGCAGCTCGCAATAGTGCAGAGTTATCTCAAAGAATGGGGCCACGGTGTTTCTGTATCTCTATTATGTTGGTGCGGCTTCGGAACTTTTAAATATCTCGATATATCTCGAAAACTACGCTTCTGATCAAAAAATATCATAGAACGTAAATTGTAGGAAACACAATTCTCTACAAAAAAGGTCTCTTAACATTTTGCCATAGCTCGCTTCGTTTCCGAGATATTTGCAGATTTATCTCAAGGGAAGGGGCCTGACGGACATATTTCGAGATATTTCTTCTTGTTGTTGTTCTTCTTCTGCACAGCTAAGCTGGAAGTGGCATTTGCAGCTCGCAATAGTGCAGAGTTATCTCAAAGAAAGGGGCCACGGTGTTTCTGTATCTCTATTATGTTGGTGCGGCTTCGGAACTTTTAAATATCTTGATATATCTCGAGAACTACGCATCTGATAAAAAAATATCATAGAACATAAAAAGTAGGAAACCTAATTTTCTACAAAAAAGGTCTCTTAACATTTTGCCGTAGCTCGCTTCGTTTCCGAGATATTTGCAGATTTATCTCAAGGGAAGGGGCCTGATGGACATATTTCGAAATATTTCTTATTCTTGTTGTTCTTCTTCTGCACAGCTAAGCTGGAAGTGGCATTTGCAGCTCGCAATAGTGCAGAGTTATCTCAAAGAAAGGGGCCACGGTGTTTCTGTACCTCGATTATGTTGGTGCAGCTTCGGAGCTTTTAAATATCTTGATATATCTCGAGAACTACGCATCTGATCAAAAAATATCATAGAACATAAAAAGTAGGAAACTTAATTCTCTACAAAAAAGGTATCTTAACATTTTGCCATAGCTCGCTTCGTTTCCGAGATATTTGCAGATTTATCTCAAGGGAAGGGGCCTGACGGACATATTTCGAGATATTTCTTCTTCTTGTTGTTCTTCTTCTGCACAGCTAAGCTGGAAGTGGCATTTGCAGGTCGCAATAGTGCAGAGTTATCTCAAAGAAAGGGGCCACGGTGTTTCTGTATCTCTATTATGTTGGTGCGGCTTCGGAACTTTTAAATATCTCGATATATCTCGAGAACTACGCTTCTGATCAAAAAATATCATAGAACGTAAATTGTAGGAAACACAATTCTCTACAAAAAAGGTCTCTTAACATTCTGCCATAGCTCGCTTCGTTTCCGAGATATTTGCAGATTTATCTCAAGGGAAGGGGCCTGACGGACATATTTCGAGATATTTCTTCTTCTTGTTGTTCTTCTTCTGCACAGCTAAGCTGGAAGTGGCATTTGCAGCTCGCAATAGTGCAGAGTTATCTCAAAGAAAGGGGCCACGGTGTTTCTGTTCCTCTATTATGTTGGTGCGGCTTCGGAACTTTTATATATCTCGATATATCTCGAGAACTACGCATCTGATCAAAAGATATCATAGAACATAAAAAGTAGGAAACTTAATTCTCTACAAATAAGGTCTCTCAACATTTTGCCATAGCTCGCTTCGTTTCCGAGATATTTGCAGATTTATCTCAAGGGAAGGGGCCTGACGGACATATTTCGAGATATTTCTTCTTCTTGTTGTTCTTCTTCTGCACAGCTAAGCTGGAAGTGGCATTTGCAGCGCCCAATAGTGCAGAGTTATCTCAAAGAAAGGGGCCACGGTGTTTCTGTATCTCTATTATGTTGGTGCGGCTTCGGAACTTTTAAATATCTCGATATATCTCGAGAACTACGCATCTGATCAAAAAATATCATAGAACATAAAAAGTAGGAAACTTAATTTTCTACAAAAAAGGTCTCTGAAGATTTTCCCATAGCTGGCATCGTTTCCGAGATATTTGCAGATTTAGCTCAAGGGAAGGGGCCTGACGGACATATTCCGAGATATTTCTTCTTCTTGTTGTTCCTCTTCTGCACAGCTAAGCTGGAAGTGGCATTTGCAGCTCGCAATAGTGCAGGGTTATCTCAAAGAAAGAGGCCACGGTGTTTCTGTACCTCTATTATGTTGGTGCAGCTTCGGAACTTTTAAATATCTTGATATATCTCGAGAACTACGCATCTGATAAAAAAATATCATAGAACATAAAAAGTAGGAAACCTAATTTTCTACAAAAAAGGTCTCTTAACATTTTGCCGTAGCTCGCTTCGTTTCCGAGATATTTGCAGATTTATCTCAAGGGAAGGGGCCTGACGGACATATTTCGAAATATTTCTTATTCTTGTTGTTCTTCTTCTGCACAGCTAAGCTGGAAGTGGCATTTGCAGCTCGCAATAGTGCAGAGTTATCTCAAAGAAAGGGGCCACGGTGTTTCTGTTCCTCTATTATGTTGGTGCGGCTTCGGAACTTTTATATATCTCGATATATCTCGAGAACTACGCATCTGATCAAAAAATATCATAGAACATAAAAAGTAGGAAACTTAATTTTCTACAAAAAAGGTCTCTTAACATTTTGCCATAGCTCGCTTCGTTTCCGAGATATTTGCAGAATTATCTCAAGGGAAGGGGCCTAACGGACATATTTCGTGATATTTCTTCTTCTTGTTGTTCTTCTTCTGCACAGCTAAGCTGGAAGTGGCATTTGCAGCTCGCAATAGTGCAGAGTTATCTCAAAGAAAGGGGCCACGGTGTTTCTGTATCTCTATTATGTTGGTGCGGCTTCGGAACTTTTAAATATCTTGATATATCTCGAGAACTAACGCATCAGATCAAAAAATATCATAGAACATAAAAAGTAGGAAACTTAATTCTCTATAAAAAAGGTCTCTTAACATTTTTCCATAGCTCGCTTCGTTTCCGAGATATTTGCAGATTTATCTCAAGGGAAGGGGCCTGACGGACATATTTCGAGATATTTCTTCTTCTTGTTGTTCTTCTTCTGCACAGCTAAGCTGGAAGTGGCATTTGCAGCTCGCAATAGTGCAGAGTTATCTCAAAGAAAGGGGCCACGGTGTTTCTGTATCTCTATTATGTTGGTGCGGCTTCGGAACTTTTAAATATCTTGATATATCTCGAGAACTAACGCATCAGATCAAAAAATATCATAGAACATAAAAAGTAGGAAACTTAATTCTCTATAAAAAAGGTCTCTCAACATTTTGCCATAGCTCGCTTCGTTTCCGAGATATTTGCAGATTTATCTCAAGGGAAGGGGCCTGACGGACATATTTCGAGATATTTCTTCTTCTTGTTGTTCTTCTTCTGCACAGCTAAGCTGGAAGTGGCATTTGCAGCGCCCAATAGTGCAGAGTTATCTCAAAGAAAGGGGCCACGGTGTTTCTGTATCTCTATTATGTTGGTGCGGCTTCGGAACTTTTAAATATCTCGATATATCTCGAGAACTACGCATCTGATCAAAAAATATCATAGAACATAAAAAGTAGGAAACTTAATTTTCTACAAAAAAGGTCTCTGAAGATTTTCCCATAGCTGGCATCGTTTCCGAGATATTTGCAGATTTAGCTCAAGGGAAGGGGCCTGACGGACATATTCCGAGATATTTCTTCTTCTTGTTGTTCCTCTTCTGCACAGCTAAGCTGGAAGTGGCATTTGCAGCTCGCAATAGTGCAGGGTTATCTCAAAGAAAGAGGCCACGGTGTTTCTGTACCTCTATTATGTTGGTGCAGCTTCGGAACTTTTAAATATCTTGATATATCTCGAGAACTACGCATCTGATAAAAAAATATCATAGAACATAAAAAGTAGGAAACCTAATTTTCTACAAAAAAGGTCTCTTAACATTTTGCCGTAGCTCGCTTCGTTTCCGAGATATTTGCAGATTTATCTCAAGGGAAGGGGCCTGACGGACATATTTCGAAATATTTCTTATTCTTGTTGTTCTTCTTCTGCACAGCTAAGCTGGAAGTGGCATTTGCAGCTCGCAATAGTGCAGAGTTATCTCAAAGAAAGGGGCCACGGTGTTTCTGTTCCTCTATTATGTTGGTGCGGCTTCGGAACTTTTATATATCTCGATATATCTCGAGAACTACGCATCTGATCAAAAAATATCATAGAACATAAAAAGTAGGAAACTTAATTTTCTACAAAAAAGGTCTCTTAACATTTTGCCATAGCTCGCTTCGTTTCCGAGATATTTGCAGAATTATCTCAAGGGAAGGGGCCTAACGGACATATTTCGTGATATTTCTTCTTCTTGTTGTTCTTCTTCTGCACAGCTAAGCTGGAAGTGGCATTTGCAGCTCGCAATAGTGCAGAGTTATCTCAAAGAAAGGGGCCACGGTGTTTCTGTATCTCTATTATGTTGGTGCGGCTTCGGAACTTTTAAATATCTTGATATATCTCGAGAACTAACGCATCAGATCAAAAAATATCATAGAACATAAAAAGTAGGAAACTTAATTCTCTATAAAAAAGGTCTCTTAACATTTTTCCATAGCTCGCTTCGTTTCCGAGATATTTGCAGATTTATCTCAAGGGAAGGGGCCTGACGGACATATTTCGAGATATTTCTTCTTCTTGTTGTTCTTCTTCTGCACAGCTAAGCTGGAAGTGGCATTTGCAGCTCGCAATAGTGCAGAGTTATCTCAAAGAAAGGGGCCACGGTGTTTCTGTTCCTCTATTATGTTGGTGCGGCTTCGGAACTTTTATATATCTCGATATATCTCGAGAACCACGCATCTGATCAAAAAATATCATAGAACATAAAAAGTAGGAAACTTAATTCTCTACAAAAAAGGTCTCTTAACATTTTGCCATAGCTCGCTTCGTTTCCGAGATATTTGCAGAATTATCTCAAGGGAAGGGGCCTAACGGACATATTTCGTGATATTTCTTCTTCTTGTTGTTCTTCTTCTGCACAGCTAAGCTGGAAGTGGCATTTGCAGCGCCCAATAGTGCACAGTTATCTCAAAGAAAGGGGCCACGGTGTTTCTGTATCTCTATTATGTTGGTGCGGCTTCGGAACTTTTAAATATCTCGATATATCTCGAGAACTACGCATCTGATCAAAAAATATCATAGAACATAAAAAGTAGGAAACTTAATTTTCTACAAAAAAGGTCTCTTAACATTTTTCCATAGCTCGCTTCGTTTCCGAGATATTTGCAGATTTATCTCAAGGGAAGGGGCCTGACGGACATATTTCGAGATATTTCTTCTTCTTGTTGTTCTTCTTCTGCACAGCTAAACTGGAAGTGGCATTTCCAGCTCGCAATAGTGCAGAGTTGTCTCAAAGAAAGGGGCCACGGTGTTTCTGTATCTCTATTATGTTGGTGCGGCTTCGGAACTTTTAAATATCTTGATATATCTCGAGAACTACGCATCTGATCAAAAAATATCATAGAACATAAAAAGTAGGAAACTTAATTCTCTACAAAAAAGGTCCCTTAACATTTTGCCATAGCTCGCTTCGTTTCCGAGATATTTGCAGATTTATCTCAAGGGAAGGGGCCTAACGGACATATTTCGAGATATTTCTTCTTCTTGTTGTTCTTCTTCTGCACAGCTAAACTGGAAGTGGCATTTCCAGCTCGCAATAGTACAGAGTTATCTCAAAGAAAGGGGCCACGGTGTTTCTGTATCTCTATTATGTTGGTGCGGCTTCGGAACTTTTAAATATCTTGATATATCTCGAGAACTACGCATCTGATCAAAAAATATCATAGAACGTAAATAGTAGGAAACTTAATTCTCTACAAAAAAGGTCTCTTAACATTTTGCCATAGCTCGCTCCGTTTCCGAGATATTTGCAGATATATCTCAAGGGAAGGGGCCTGACGGACATATTTCGAGATATTTCTTCTTCTTGTTGTTCTTCTTCTGCACAGCTAAGCTGGAAGTGGCATTTACAGCTCGCAATAGTGCAGAGTTATCTCAAAGAAAGGGGCCACGGTGTTTCTGTATCTCTATTATGTTGGTGCGGCTTCGGAACTTTTAAATATCCTGATATATCTCGAGAACTACGCATCTGATCAAAAAATATCATAGAACAGAAAAAGTAGGAAACTTAATTCTCTACAAAAAAGGTCTCTTAACATTTTGCCATAGCTCGCTTCGTTTCCGAGATATTTGCAGATTTATCTCAAGGGAAGGGGCCTGACGGACATATTTCGAGATATTTCTTCTTCTTGTTGTTCTTCATCTGCACAGCTAAACTGGAAGTGGCATTTCCAGCTCGCAATAGTGCAGAGTTATCTCAAAGAAAGGGGCCACGGTGTTTCTGTATCTCTATTATGTTGGTGCGGCTTCGGAACTTTTAAATATCTTGATATATCTCGAGAACTACGCATCTGATCAAAAAATATCATAGAACATAAAAAGTAGGAAACTTAATTCTCTGCAAATAAGGTCTCTTAACATTTTGCCATAGCTCGCTTCGTTTCCGAGATGTTTGCAGATTCAGCTCAAAGGAACGGGGCTGACGGACATATTTCGAGATATTTCTCCTTCTTGTTGTTCTTCCTCTGCACAGCTAAGCTGGAAGTGGCATTTGCAGCTCGCAATAGTGCAGAGTTATCTCAAAGAAAGGGGCCACGGAGTTTCTGTATCTCTATTATGTTGGTGCGGCTTCGGAACTTTTAAATATCTTGATATATCTCGAGAACTACGCATCTCATCAAAAAATATCATAGAACATAAAAAGTAGGAAACTTAATTCTCTACAAAAAAGGTCTCTTAACATTTTACCATAGCTCGCTTGGTTTCCGAGATATTTGCAGATTTACCTCAAGGGAAGGGGCCTGACGGACATATTTCGGGATATTTCTTCTTCTTGTTGTTCTTCTTCTGCACAGCTAAGCTGGAAGTGGCATTTGCGGCTCGCACTAGTGCAGAGTTATCTCAAAGAAAGGGGCCACGGTGTTTCTGTATCTCTATTATGTTGGTGCGGCTTCGGAACTTTTAAATATCTTGATATATCTCGAGAACTACGCATCTGATCAAAAAATATCAGAGAACGTAAATTGTATGAAACATAATTCTCTACAAAAAAGGTCGCTTAACATTTTGCCATAGCTCGCTTCGTTTCCGAGATATTTGCAGATTTATCTCAAGGGAAGGGTCCTGACGGACATATTTCGAGATATTTCTTCTTCTTGTTGTTCTTCTTCTGCACAGCTAAACTGGAAGTGGCATTTCCAGCTCGCAATAGTGCAGAGTTATCTCAAAGAAAGGGGCCACGGTGTTTCTGTATCTCTATTATGTTGGTGCGGCTTCGGAACTTTTAAATATCTTGATATATCTCGAGATCTACGCATCTGATCAAAAAATATCATAGAACATAAAAAGTAGGAAACTTAATTTTCTACAAAAAAGGTCTCTTAACATTTTGCCATAGCTCGCTTCGTTTCCGAGATATTTGCAGATTTATCTCAAGGGAAGGGGCCTGACGGACATATTTCGAGATATTTCTTCTTCTTGTTGTTCTTCTTCTGCACAGCTAAGCTGGAAGTGGCATTTGCGGCTCGCACTAGTGCAGAGTTATCTCAAAGAAAGGGGCCACGGTGTTTCTGTATCTCTATTATGTTGGTGCGGCTTCGGAACTTTTAAATATCTTGATATATCTCGAGAACTACGCATCTGATCAAAAAATATCATGGAACATAAAACGTAGAAAACTTAATTCTCTACAAAAAAGGTCTCTTAACATTTTGCCATAGCTCGCTTCGTTTCCGAGATATTTGCAGATTTATCTCAAGGGAAGGGGCCTGACGGACATATTTCGAGATATTTCTTCTTCTTGTTGTTCTTCTTCTGCACAGCTAAGCTGGAAGTGGCATTTACAGCTCGCAATAGTGCAGAGTTATCTCAAAGAAAGGGGCCACGGTGTTTCTGTATCTCTATTATGTTGGTGCGGCTTCGGAACTTTTAAATATCCTGATATATCTCGAGAACTACGCATCTGATCAAAAAATATCATAGAACATAAAAAGTAGGAAACTTAATTCTCTACAAAAAAGGTCTCTTAACATTTTGCCATCGCTCGCTTCGTTTCCGAGATATTTGCAGATTTATCACAAGGGAAGGGGCCTAACGGACATATTTCGGGATATTTCTTCTTCTTGTTGTTCTTCTTCTGCACAGCTAAGCTGGAAGTGGCATTTGCGTCTCGCACTAGTGCAGAGTTATCTCAAAGAAAGGGGCCACGGCGTTTCTGTATCTCTATTATGTTGGTGCGGCTTCGGAACTTTTAAATATCTCGATATATCTCGAAAACTACGCTTCTGATCAAAAAATATCATAGAACATAAATTGTAGGAAACATAATTCTCTACAAAAAACGTCTCTTAACATTTTGCCATAGCTCGCTTCGTTTCCGAGATATTTGCAGATTCAGCTCAAAGGAACGGGGCTGACGGACATATTTCGAGATATTTCTTCTTCTTGTTGTTCTTCCTCTGCACAGCTAAGCTGGAAGTGGCATTTGCAGCTCGCAATAGTGCAGAGTTATCTCAAAGAAAGGGGCCACGGAGTTTCTGTATCTCTATTATGTTGGTGCGGCTTCGGAACTTTTAAATATCTTGATATATCTCGAGAACTACGCATCTGATCAAAAAATATCATAGAGCATAAAAAGTAGAAAACTTAATTCTCTACAAAAAAGGTCTCTTAACATTTTACCATAGCTCGCTTGGTTTCCGAGATATTTGCAGATTTACCTCAAGGGAAGGGGCCTGACGGACATATTTCGAGATATTTCTTCTTCTTGTTGTTCTTCTTCTGCACAGCTAAGCTGGAAGTGGCATTTGCGGCTCGCACTAGTGCAGAGTTATCTCAAAGAAAGGGGCCACGGTGTTTCTGTATCTCTATTATGTTGGTGCGGCTTCGGAACTTTTAAATATCTTGATATATCTCGAGAACTACGCATCTGATCAAAAAATATCATAGAGCATAAAAAGTAGGAAACTTAATTCTCTACAAAAAAGGTCTCTTAACATTTTGCCATAGCTCGCTTCGTTTCCGAGATATTTGCAGATTTATCTCAAGGGAAGGGGCCTAACGGACATATTTCGAGATATTTCTTCTTCTTGTTGTTCTTCTTCTGCACAGCTAAACTGGAAGTGGCATTTCCAGCTCGCAATAGTGCAGAGTTATCTCAAAGAAAGGGGCCACGGTGTTTCTGTATCTCTATTATGTTGGTGCGGCTTCGGAACTTTTAAATATCTTGATATATCTCGAGAACTACGCATCTGATCAAAAAATATCATGGAACATGAAAAGTAGGAAACTTAATTCTCTACAAATAAGGTCTCTTAACATTTTGCCATAGCTCGCTTCGTTCCCGAGATATTTGCAGATTTATCTCAAGGGAAGGGGCCTGACGGGCATATTTCGAGATATTTCTTCTTCTTGTTGTTCTTCTTCTGCACAGCTAAACTGGAAGTGGCATTTGCGGCTCGCACTAGTGCAGAGTTATCTCAAAGAAAGGGGCCACGGTGTTTCTGTATCTCTATTATGTTGGTGCGGTTTCGGAACTTTTAAATATCTTGATATATCTCGAGAACTACGCATCTCATCAAAAAATATCATGGAACATGAAAAGTAGGAAACTTAATTCTCTACAAATAAGGTCTCTTAACATTTTGCCATAGCTCGCTTCGTTTCCGAGATATTTGCAGATTTATCTCAAGGGAAGGGGCCTGACGGACATATTTCGAGATATTTCTTCTTCTTGTTGTTCTTCTTCTGCACAGCTAAGCTGGAAGTGGCATTTGCAGCTCGCAATAGTGCAGAGTTATCTCAACGAAAGGGGCCACGGTGTTTCTGTATCTCTATTATGTTGGTGCGGCTTCGGAACTTTTAAATATCTTGATATATCTCGAGAACTACGCATCTGATCAAAAAATATCATAGAACATAAAAAGTAGGAAACTTAATTCTCTGCAAATAAGGTCTCTTAACATTTTGCCATAGCTCGCTTCGTTTCCGAGATATTTGCAGATTCAGCTCAAAGGAACGGGGCTGACGGACATATTTCGAGATATTTCTTCTTCTTGTTGTTCTTCCTCTGCACAGCTAAGCTGGAAGTGGCATTTGCAGCTCGCAATAGTGCAGAGTTATCTCAAAGAAAGGGGCCACGGAGTTTCTGTATCTCTATTATGTTGGTGCGGCTTCGGAACTTTTAAATATCTCGATATATCTCGAAAACTACGCTTCTGATCAAAAAATATCATAGAACGTAGATTGTAGGAAACACAATTCTCTACAAAAAAGGTCTCTTAACATTTTGCCATAGCTCGCTTCGTTTCCGAGATATTTGCAGATTTATCTCAAGGGAAGGGGCCTGACGGACATATTTCGAGATATTTCTTCTTCTTGTTGTTCTTCTTCTGCACAGCTAAGCTGGAAGTGGCATTTGCAGCTCGCAATAGTGCAGAGTTATCTCAAAGGAAGGGGCCACGGTGTTTCTGTATCTCTATTATGTTGGTGCGGCTTCGGAACTTTTAAATATCTCGATATATCTCGAAAACTACGCTTCTGATCAAAAAATATCATAGAACGTAAATTGTAGGAAACACAATTCTCTACAAAAAAGGTCTCTTAACATTTTGCCATAGCTCGCTTCGTTTCCGAGATATTTGCAGATTTATCTCAAGGGAAGGGGCCTGACGGACATATTTCGAGATATTTCTTCTTCTTGTTGTTCTTCTTCTGCACAGCTAAGCTGGAAGTGGCATTTGCAGCTCGCAATAGTGCAGAGTTATCTCAAAGAAAGGGGCCACGGTGTTTCTGTATCTCTATTATGTTGGTGCGGCTTCGGAACTTTTAAATATCTTGATATATCTCGAGAACTACGCATCTGATAAAAAAATATCATAGAACATAAAAAGTAGGAAACCTAATTTTCTACAAAAAAGGTCTCTTAACATTTTGCCGTAGCTCGCTTCGTTTCCGAGATATTTGCAGATTTATCTCAAGGGAAGGGGCCTGACGGACATATTTCGAAATATTTCTTATTCTTGTTGTTCTTCTTCTGCACAGCTAAGCTGGAAGTGGCATTTGCAGCTCGCAATAGTGCAGAGTTATCTCAAAGAAAGGGGCCACGGTGTTTCTGTACCTCGATTATGTTGGTGCAGCTTCGGAGCTTTTAAATATCTTGATATATCTCGAGAACTACGCATCTGATCAAAAAATATCATAGAACATAAAAAGTAGGAAACTTAATTCTCTACAAAAAAGGTATCTTAACATTTTGCCATAGCTCGCTTCGTTTCCGAGATATTTGCAGATTTATCTCAAGGGAAGGGGCCTGACGGACATATTTCGAGATATTTCTTCTTCTTGTTGTTCTTCTTCTGCACAGCTAAGCTGGAAGTGGCATTTGCAGGTCGCAATAGTGCAGAGTTATCTCAAAGAAAGGGGCCACGGTGTTTCTGTATCTCTATTATGTTGGTGCGGCTTCGGAACTTTTAAATATCTCGATATATCTCGAAAACTACGCTTCTGATCAAAAAATATCATAGAACGTAAATTGTAGGAAACACAATTCTCTACAAAAAAGGTCTCTTAACATTTTGCCATAGCTCGCTTCGTTTCCGAGATATTTGCAGATTTATCTCAAGGGAAGGGGCCTGACGGACATATTTCGAGATATTTCTTCTTCTTGTTGTTCTTTTTCTGCACAGCTAAGCTGGAAGTGGCATTTGCAGCTCGCAATAGTGCAGAGTTATCTCAAAGAAAGGGGCCACGGTGTTTCTGTATCTCTATTATGTTGGTGCGGCTTCGGAACTTTTAAATATCTTGATATATCTCGAGAACTACGCATCTGATCAAAAAATATCATAGAACATAAAAAGTAGGAAACTTAATTCTCTCCAAAAAAGGTCTCTTAACATTTTGCCATAGCTCGCTTCGTTTCCGAGATATTTGCAGATTTATCTCAAGGGTAGGGGCCTGACGGACATATTTCGAGATATTTCTTCTTCTTGTTGTTCTTCTTCTGCACAGCTAAGCTGGAAGTCGCATTTGCAGCTCGCAATAGTGTATAGTTATCTCAAAGAAACGGGCCACGGTGTTTCTGTATCTCTATTATGTTGGTGCGGCTTCGGAACTTTTAAATATCTTGATATATCTCGAGAACCACGCATCTGATCAAAAAATATCATAGAACATAAAAAGTAGGAAACTTAATTCTCTACAAAAAAGGTCTCTTAACATTTTGCCATAGCTCGCTTCGTTTCCGAGATATTTGCAGAATTATCTCAAGGGAAGGGGCCTAACGGACATATTTCGTGATATTTCTTCTTCTTGTTGTTCTTCTTCTGCACAGCTAAGCTAGAAGTGGCATTTGCAGCTCGCAATAGTGCAGAGTTATCTCAAAGAAAGGGGCCACGGTGTTTCTGTATCTCTATTATGTTGGTGCGGCTTCGGAACTTTTAAATATCTTGATATATCTCGAGAACTAACGCATCAGATCAAAAAATATCATAGAACATAAAAAGTAGGAAACTTAATTCTCTATAAAAAAGGTCTCTCAACATTTTTCCATAGCTCGCTTCGTTTCCGAGATATTTGCAGATTTATCTCAAGGGAAGGGACCTGACGGACATATTTCGAGATATTTCTTCTTCTTGTTGTTCTTCTTCTGCACAGCTAAGCTGGAAGTGGCATTTGCAGCTCGCAATAGTGCAGAGTTATCTCAAAGAAAGGGGCCACGGTGTTTCTGTTCCTCTATTATGTTGGTGCGGCTTCGGAACTTTTATATATCTCGATATATCTCGAGAACTACGCATCTGATCAAAAAATATCATAGAACATAAAAAGTAGGAAACTTAATGCTCTACAAATAAGGTCTCTCAACATTTTGCCATAGCTCGCTTCGTTTCCGAGATATTTGCAGATTTATCTCAAGGGAAGGGGCCTGACGGACATATTTCGAGATATTTCTTCTTCTTGTTGTTCTTCTTCTGCACAGCTAAGCTGGAAGTCGCATTTGCAGCTCGCAATAGTGTATAGTTATCTCAAAGAAAGGGGCCACGGTGTTTCTGTATCTCTATTATGTTGGTGCGGCTTCGGAACTTTTAAATATCTCGATATATCTCGAGAACTACGCATCTGATCAAAAAATATGATAGAACATAAAAAGTAGGAAACTTAATTTTCTACAAAAAAGGTCTCTTAAGATTTTCCCATAGCTGGCATCGTTTCCGAGATATTTGCAGATTTCGCTCAAGGGAAGGGGCCTGACGGACATATTCCGAGATATTTCTTCTTCTTGTTGTTCCTCTTCTGCACAGCTAAGCTGGAAGTGGCATTTGCAGCTCGCAATAGCGCAGAGTTATCTCAAAGAAAGAGGCCACGGTGTTTCTGTACCTCTATTATGTTGGTGCAGCTTCGGAACTTTTAAATATCTTGATATATCTCGAGAACTACGCATCTGATAAAAAAATATCATAGAACATAAAAAGTAGGAAACCTAATTCTCTACAAAAAAGGTATCTTAACATTTTGCCATAGCTCGCTTCGTTTCCGAGATATTTGCAGATTTATCTCAAGGGAAGGGGCCTGACGGACATATTTCGAGATATTTCTTCTTCTTGTTGTTCTTCTTCTGCACAGCTAAGCTGGAAGTGGCATTTGCAGGTCGCAATAGTGCAGAGTTATCTCAAAGAAACGGGCCACGGTGTTTCTGTACCTCGATTATGTTGGTGCAGCTTCGGAGCTTTTAAATATCTTGATATATCTCGAGAACTACGCATCTGATCAAAAAATATCATAGAACATAAAAAGTAGGAAACTTAATTCTCTACAAATAAGGTATCTTAACATTTTGCCATAGCTCGCTTCGTTTCCGAGATATTTGCAGATTTATCTCAAGGGAAGGGGCCTGACGGACATATTTCGAGATATTTCTTCTTCTTGTTGTTCTTCTTCTGCACAGCTAAGCTGGAAGTGGCATTTGCAGGTCGCAATAGTGCAGAGTTATCTCAAAGAAAGGGGCCACGGTGTTTCTGTATCTCTATTATGTTGGTGCGGCTTCGGAACTTTTAAATATCTCGATATATCTCGAAAACTACGCTTCTGATCAAAAAATATCATAGAACGTAAATTGTAGGAAACACAATTCTCTACAAAAAAGGTCTCTTAACATTTTGCCATAGCTCGCTTCGTTTCCGAGATATTTGCAGATTTATCTCAAGGGAAGGGGCCTGACGGACATATTTCGAGATATTTCTTCTTCTTGTTGTTCTTCTTCTGCACAGCTAAGCTGGAAGTGGCATTTGCAGCTCGCAATAGTGCAGAGTTATCTCAAAGAATGGGGCCACGGTGTTTCTGTATCTCTATTATGTTGGTGCGGCTTCGGAACTTTTAAATATCTCGATATATCTCGAAAACTACGCTTCTGATCAAAAAATATCATAGAACGTAAATTGTAGGAAACACAATTCTCTACAAAAAAGGTCTCTTAACATTTTGCCATAGCTCGCTTCGTTTCCGAGATATTTGCAGATTTATCTCAAGGGAAGGGGCCTGACGGACATATTTCGAGATATTTCTTCTTGTTGTTGTTCTTCTTCTGCACAGCTAAGCTGGAAGTGGCATTTGCAGCTCGCAATAGTGCAGAGTTATCTCAAAGAAAGGGGCCACGGTGTTTCTGTATCTCTATTATGTTGGTGCGGCTTCGGAACTTTTAAATATCTTGATATATCTCGAGAACTACGCATCTGATAAAAAAATATCATAGAACATAAAAAGTAGGAAACCTAATTTTCTACAAAAAAGGTCTCTTAACATTTTGCCGTAGCTCGCTTCGTTTCCGAGATATTTGCAGATTTATCTCAAGGGAAGGGGCCTGATGGACATATTTCGAAATATTTCTTATTCTTGTTGTTCTTCTTCTGCACAGCTAAGCTGGAAGTGGCATTTGCAGCTCGCAATAGTGCAGAGTTATCTCAAAGAAAGGGGCCACGGTGTTTCTGTACCTCGATTATGTTGGTGCAGCTTCGGAGCTTTTAAATATCTTGATATATCTCGAGAACTACGCATCTGATCAAAAAATATCATAGAACATAAAAAGTAGGAAACTTAATTCTCTACAAAAAAGGTATCTTAACATTTTGCCATAGCTCGCTTCGTTTCCGAGATATTTGCAGATTTATCTCAAGGGAAGGGGCCTGACGGACATATTTCGAGATATTTCTTCTTCTTGTTGTTCTTCTTCTGCACAGCTAAGCTGGAAGTGGCATTTGCAGGTCGCAATAGTGCAGAGTTATCTCAAAGAAAGGGGCCACGGTGTTTCTGTATCTCTATTATGTTGGTGCGGCTTCGGAACTTTTAAATATCTCGATATATCTCGAAAACTACGCTTCTGATCAAAAAATATCATAGAACGTAAATTGTAGGAAACACAATTCTCTACAAAAAAGGTCTCTTAACATTGTGCCATAGCTCGCTTCGTTTCCGAGATATTGGCAGATTTATCTCAAGGGAAGGGGCCTGACGGACATATTTCGAGATATTTCTTCTTCTTGTTGTTCTTCTTCTGCACAGCTAAGCTGGAAGTGGCATTTGCAGCTCGCAATAGTGCAGAGTTATCTCAAAGAAAGGGGCCACGGTGTTTCTGTTCCTCTATTATGTTGGTGCGGCTTCGGAACTTTTATATATCTCGATATATCTCGAGAACTACGCATCTGATCAAAAGATATCATAGAACATAAAAAGTAGGAAACTTAATTCTCTACAAATAAGGTCTCTCAACATTTTGCCATAGCTCGCTTCGTTTCCGAGATATTTGCAGATTTATC
The DNA here is from genome assembly GCF_051020975.1 of Osmia lignaria lignaria. Lineage (NCBI taxonomy): Eukaryota > Metazoa > Arthropoda > Insecta > Hymenoptera > Megachilidae > Osmia > Osmia lignaria. The sequence continues at coordinate 12,712,118 of NW_027478163.1, forward strand.
TCAAGGGAAGGGGCCTGACGGACATATTTCGAGATATTTCTTCTTCTTGTTGTTCTTCTTCTGCACAGCTAAGCTGGAAGTGGCATTTGCAGCGCCCAATAGTGCAGAGTTATCTCAAAGAAAGGGGCCACGGTGTTTCTGTATCTCTATTATGTTGGTGCGGCTTCGGAACTTTTAAATATCTCGATATATCTCGAGAACTACGCATCTGATCAAAAAATATCATAGAACATAAAAAGTAGGAAACTTAATTTTCTACAAAAAAGGTCTCTGAAGATTTTCCCATAGCTGGCATCGTTTCCGAGATATTTGCAGATTTAGCTCAAGGGAAGGGGCCTGACGGACATATTCCGAGATATTTCTTCTTCTTGTTGTTCCTCTTCTGCACAGCTAAGCTGGAAGTGGCATTTGCAGCTCGCAATAGTGCAGAGTTATCTCAAAGAAAGAGGCCACGGTGTTTCTGTACCTCTATTATGTTGGTGCAGCTTCGGAACTTTTAAATATCTTGATATATCTCGAGAACTACGCATCTGATAAAAAAATATCATAGAACGTAAAAAGTAGGAAACCTAATTTTCTACAAAAAAGGTCTCTTAACATTTTGCCGTAGCTCGCTTCGTTTCCGAGATATTTGCAGATTTATCTCAAGGGAAGGGGCCTGACGGACATATTTCGAAATATTTCTTATTCTTGTTGTTCTTCTTCTGCACAGCTAAGCTGGAAGTGGCATTTGCAGCTCGCAATAGTGCAGAGTTATCTCAAAGAAAGGGGCCACGGTGTTTCTGTTCCTCTATTATGTTGGTGCGGCTTCGGAACTTTTATATATCTCGATATATCTCGAGAACTACGCATCTGATCAAAAAATATCATAGAACATAAAAAGTAGGAAACTTAATTTTCTACAAAAAAGGTCTCTTAACATTTTGCCATAGCTCGCTTCGTTTCCGAGATATTTGCAGAATTATCTCAAGGGAAGGGGCCTAACGGACATATTTCGTGATATTTCTTCTTCTTGTTGTTCTTCTTCTGCACAGCTAAGCTGGAGGTGGCATTTGCAGCTCGCAATAGTGCAGAGTTATCTCAAAGAAAGGGGCCACGGTGTTTCTGTATCTCTATTATGTTGGTGCGGCTTCGGAACTTTTAAATATCTTGATATATCTCGAGAACTAACGCATCAGATCAAAAAATATCATAGAACATAAAAAGTAGGAAACTTAATTCTCTATAAAAAAGGTCTCTTAACATTTTTCCATAGCTCGCTTCGTTTCCGAGATATTTGCAGATTTATCTCAAGGGAAGGGGCCTGACGGACATATTTCGAGATATTTCTTCTTCTTGTTGTTCTTCTTCAGCACAGCTAAGCTGGAAGTGGCATTTCCAGCTCGCAATAGTGCAGAGTTGTCTCAAAGAAAGGGGCCACGGTGTTTCTGTATCTCTATTATGTTGGTGCGGCTTCGGAACTTTTAAATATCTTGATATATCTCGAGAACTACGCATCTGATCAAAAAATATCATAGAACATAAAAAGTAGGAAACTTAATTCTCTACAAAAAAGGTCCCTTAACATTTTGCCATAGCTCGCTTCGTTTCCGAGATATTTGCAGATTTATCTCAAGGGAAGGGGCCTAACGGACATATTTCGAGATATTTCTTCTTCTTGTTGTTCTTCTTCTGCACAGCTAAACTGGAAGTGGCATTTCCAGCTCGCAATAGTACAGAGTTATCTCAAAGAAAGGGGCCACGGTGTTTCTGTATCTCTATTATGTTGGTGCGGCTTCGGAACTTTTAAATATCTTGATATATCTCGAGAACTACGCATCTGATCAAAAAATATCATAGAACGTAAATAGTAGGAAACTTAATTCTCTACAAAAAAGGTCTCTTAACATTTTGCCATAGCTCGCTCCGTTTCCGAGATATTTGCAGATATATCTCAAGGGAAGGGGCCTGACGGACATATTTCGAGATATTTCTTCTTCTTGTTGTTCTTCTTCTGCACAGCTAAGCTGGAAGTGGCATTTACAGCTCGCAATAGTGCAGAGTTATCTCAAAGAAAGGGGCCACGGTGTTTCTGTATCTCTATTATGTTGGTGCGGCTTCGGAACTTTTAAATATCCTGATATATCTCGAGAACTACGCATCTGATCAAAAAATATCATAGAACATAAAAAGTAGGAAACTTAATTCTCTACAAAAAAGGTCTCTTAACATTTTGCCATAGCTCGCTTCGTTTCCGAGATATTTGCAGATTTATCTCAAGGGAAGGGGCCTGACGGACATATTTCGAGATATTTCTTCTTCTTGTTGTTCTTCATCTGCACAGCTAAACTGGAAGTGGCATTTCCAGCTCGCAATAGTGCAGAGTTATCTCAAAGCAAGGGGCCACGGTGTTTCTGTATCTCTATTATGTTGGTGCGGCTTCGGAACTTTTAAATATCTTGATATATCTCGAGAACTACGCATCTGATCAAAAAATATCACAGAACATAAAAAGTAGGAAACTTAATTCTCTGCAAATAAGGTCTCTTAACATTTTGCCATAGCTCGCTTCGTTTCCGAGATGTTTGCAGATTCAGCTCAAAGGAACGGGGCTGACGGACATATTTCGAGATATTTCTCCTTCTTGTTGTTCTTCCTCTGCACAGCTAAGCTGGAAGTGGCATTTGCAGCTCGCAATAGTGCAGAGTTATCTCAAAGAAAGGGGCCACGGAGTTTCTGTATCTCTATTATGTTGGTGCGGCTTCGGAACTTTTAAATATCTTGATATATCTCGAGAACTACGCATCTCATCAAAAAATATCATAGAACATAAAAAGTAGGAAACTTAATTCTCTACAAAAAAGGTCTCTTAACATTTTACCATAGCTCGCTTGGTTTCCGAGATATTTGCAGATTTACCTCAAGGGAAGGGGCCTGACGGACATATTTCGGGATATTTCTTCTTCTTGTTGTTCTTCTTCTGCACAGCTAAGCTGGAAGTGGCATTTGCGGCTCGCACTAGTGCAGAGTTATCTCAAAGAAAGGGGCCACGGTGTTTCTGTATCTCTATTATGTTGGTGCGGCTTCGGAACTTTTAAATATCTTGATATATCTCGAGAACTACGCATCTGATCAAAAAATATCACAGAACGTAAATTGTATGAAACATAATTCTCTACAAAAAAGGTCGCTTAACATTTTGCCATAGCTCGCTTCGTTTCCGAGATATTTGCAGATTTATCTCAAGGGAAGGGTCCTGACGGACATATTTCGAGATATTTCTTCTTCTTGTTGTTCTTCTTCTGCACAGCTAAACTGGAAGTGGCATTTCCAGCTCGCAATAGTGCAGAGTTATCTCAAAGAAAGGGGCCACGGTGTTTCTGTATCTCTATTATGTTGGTGCGGCTTCGGAACTTTTAAATATCTTGATATATCTCGAGATCTACGCATCTGATCAAAAAATATCATAGAACATAAAAAGTAGGAAACTTAATTTTCTACAAAAAAGGTCTCTTAACATTTTGCCATAGCTCGCTTCGTTTCCGAGATATTTGCAGATTTATCTCAAGGGAAGGGGCCTGACGGACATATTTCGAGATATTTCTTCTTCTTGTTGTTCTTCTTCTGCACAGCTAAGCTGGAAGTGGCATTTGCGGCTCGCACTAGTGCAGAGTTATCTCAAAGAAAGGGGCCACGGTGTTTCTGTATCTCTATTATGTTGGTGCGGCTTCGGAACTTTTAAATATCTTGATATATCTCGAGAACTACGCATCTGATCAAAAAATATCATGCAACATAAAACGTAGAAAACTTAAGTCTCTACAAAAAAGGTCTCTTAACATTTTGCCATAGCTCGCTTCGTTTCCGAGATATTTGCAGATTTATCTCAAGGGAAGGGGCCTGACGGACATATTTCGAGATATTTCTTCTTCTTGTTGTTCTTCTTCTGCACAGCTAAGCTGGAAGTGGCATTTACAACTCGCAATAGTGCAGAGTTATCTCAAAGAAAGGGGCCACGGTGTTTCTGTATCTCTATTATGTTGGTGCGGCTTCGGAACTTTTAAATATCCTGATATATCTCGAGAACTACGCATCTGATCAAAAAATATCATAGAACATAAAAAGTAGGAAACTTAATTCTCTACAAAAAAGGTCTCTTAACATTTTGCCATCGCTCGCTTCGTTTCCGAGATATTTGCAGATTTATCTCAAGGGAAGGGGCCTAACGGACATATTTCGAGATATTTCTTCTTCTTGTTGTTCTCCTTCTGCACAGCTAAACTGGAAGTGGCATTTCCAGCTCGCAATAGTGCAGAGTTATCTCTATGAAAGGGGCCACGGTGTTTCTGTATCTCTATTATGTTGGTGCGGCTTCGGAACTCTTAAATATCTTGATATATCTCGAGAACTACGCATCTGATCAAAAAATATCATAGAACATAAAAAGTAGGAAACTTAATTCTCTGCAAATAAGGTCTCTTAACATTTTGCCATAGCTCGCTTCGTTTCCGAGATGTTTGCAGATTCAGCTCAAAGGAACGGGCCTGACGGACATATTTCGGGATATTTCTTCTTCTTGTTGTTCTTCTTCTGCACAGCTAAGCTGGAAGTGGCATTTGCGGCTCGCACTAGTGCAGAGTTATCTCAAAGAAAGGGGCCACAGTGTTTCTGTATCTCTATTATGTTGGTGCGGCTTCGGAACTTATAAATATCTTGATATATCTCGAGAACTACGCATCTGATCAAAAAATATCATAGAACATAAAAAGTAGGAAACTTAATTTTCTACTAAAAAGGTCTCTTAACATTTTGCCATACCTCGCTTCGTTTCCGAGATATTTGCAGATTTATCTCAAGGGAAGGGGCCTAACGGACATATTTCGAGATATTTCTTCTTCTTGTTGTTCTTCTTCTGCACAGCTAAGCTGGAAGTGGCATTTGCGTCTCGCACTAGTGCAGAGTTATCTCAAAGAAAGGGGCCACGGCGTTTCTGTATCTCTATTATGTTGGTGCGGCTTCGGAACTTTTAAATATCTCGATATATCTCGAAAACTACGCTTCTGATCAAAAAATATCATAGAACATAAATTGTAGGAAACATAATTCTCTACAAAAAACGTCTCTTAACATTTTGCCATAGCTCGCTTCGTTTCCGAGATATTTGCAGATTCAGCTCAAAGGAACGGGGCTGACGGACATATTTCGAGATATTTCTTCTTCTTGTTGTTCTTCCTCTGCACAGCTAAGCTGGAAGTGGCATTTGCAGCTCGCAATAGTGCAGAGTTATCTCAAAGAAAGGGGCCACGGAGTTTCTGTATCTCTATTATGTTGGTGCGGCTTCGGAACTTTTAAATATCTTGATATATCTCGAGAACTACGCATCTGATCAAAAAATATCATAGAGCATAAAAAGTAGGAAACTTAATTCTCTACAAAAAAGGTCTCTTAACATTTTACCATAGCTCGCTTGGTTTCCGAGATATTTGCAGATTTACCTCAAGGGAAGGGGCCTGACGGACATATTTCGAGATATTTCTTCTTCTTGTTGTTCTTCTTCTGCACAGCTAAGCTGGAAGTGGCATTTGCGGCTCGCACTAGTGCAGAGTTATCTCAAAGAAAGGGGCCACGGTGTTTCTGTATCTCTATTATGTTGGTGCGGCTTCGGAACTTTTAAATATCTTGATATATCTCGAGAACTACGCATCTGATCAAAAAATATCATAGAGCATAAAAAGTAGGAAACTTAATTCTCTACAAAAAAGGTCTCTTAACATTTTGCCATAGCTCGCTTCGTTTCCGAGATATTTGCAGATTTATCTCAAGGGAAGGGGCCTAACGGACATATTTCGAGATATTTCTTCTTCTTGTTGTTCTTCTTCTGCACAGCTAAACTGGAAGTGGCATTTCCAGCTCGCAATAGTGCAGAGTTATCTCAAAGAAAGGGGCCACGGTGTTTCTGTATCTCTATTATGTTGGTGCGGCTTCGGAACTTTTAAATATCTTGATATATCTCGAGAACTACGCATCTGATCAAAAAATCTCATGGAACATGAAAAGTAGGAAACTTAATTCTCTACAAATAAGGTCTCTTAACATTTTGCCATAGCTCGCTTCGTTCCCGAGATATTTGCAGATTTATCTCAAGGGAAGGGGCCTGACGGGCATATTTCGAGATATTTCTTCTTCTTGTTGTTCTTCTTCTGCACAGCTAAACTGGAAGTGGCATTTGCGGCTCGCACTAGTGCAGAGTTATCTCAAAGAAAGGGGCCACGGTGTTTCTGTATCTCTATTATGTTGGTGCGGTTTCGGAATTTTTAAATATCTTGATATATCTCGAGAACTACGCATCTCATCAAAAAATATCATGGAACATGAAAAGTAGGAAACTTAATTCTCTACAAATAAGGTCTCTTAACATTTTGCCATAGCTCGCTTCGTTTCCGAGATATTTGCAGATTTATCTCAAGGGAAGGGGCCTGACGGACATATTTCGAGATATTTCTTCTTCTTGTTGTTCTTCTTCTGCACAGCTAAGCTGGAAGTGGCATTTGCAGCTCGCAATAGTGCAGAGTTATCTCAACGAAAGGGGCCACGGTGTTTCTGTATCTCTATTATGTTGGTGCGGCTTCGGAACTTTTAAATATCTTGATATATCTCGAGAACTACGCATCTGATCAAAAAATATCATAGAACATAAAAAGTAGGAAACTTAATTCTCTGCAAATAAGGTCTCTTAACATTTTGCCATAGCTCGCTTCGTTTCCGAGATGTTTGCAGATTCAGCTCAAAGGAACGGGGCTGACGGACATATTTCGAGATATTTCTTCTTCTTGTTGTTCTTCCTCTGCACAGCTAAGCTGGAAGTGGCATTTCCAGCTCGCAATAGTGCAGAGTTATCTCAAAGAAAGGGGCCACGGTGTTTCTGTATCTCTATTATGTTGGTGCGGCTTCGGAACTTTTAAATATCTTGATATATCTCGAGAACTACGCATCTGATCAAAAAATATCATAGAACATAAAAAGTAGGAAACTTAATTCTCTACAAAAAAGGTCTCTTAACATTTTGCCATAGCTCGCTTCGTTTCCGAGATATTTGCAGATTTATCTCAAGGGAAGGGGCCTAACGGACATATTTCGAGATATTTCTTCTTCTTGTTGTTCTCCTTCTGCACAGCTAAACTGGAAGTGGCATTTCCAGCTCGCAATAGTGCAGAGTTATCTCTATGAAAGGGGCCACGGTGTTTCTGTATCTCTATTATGTTGGTGCGGCTTCGGAACTCTTAAATATCTTGATATATCTCGAGAACTACGCATCTGATCAAAAAATATCATAGAACATAAAAAGTAGGAAACTTAATTCTCTGCAAATAAGGTCTCTTAACATTTTGCCATAGCTCGCTTCGTTTCCGAGATATTTGCAGATTCAGCTCAAAGGAACGGGGCTGACGGACATATTTCGAGATATTTCTTCTTCTTGTTGTTCTTCCTCTGCACAGCTAAGCTGGAAGTGGCATTTGCAGCTCGCAATAGTGCAGAGTTATCTCAAAGAAAGGGGCCACGGAGTTTCTGTATCTCTATTATGTTGGTGCGGCTTCGGAACTTTTAACTATCTTGATATATCTCGAGAACTACGCATCTGATCAAAAAATATCATAGAACATAAATAGTAGGAAACTTAATTCTCTACAAAAAAGGTCTCTTAACATTTTGCCATAGCTCGCTTCGTTTCCGAGATATTTGCAGATTTATCTCAAGGGAAGGGGCCTGATGGACATATTTCGAGATATTTCTTCTTCTTGTTGTTCTTCTTCTGCACAGCTAAGCTGGAAGTGGCATTTGCGGCTCGCACTAGTGCAGAGTTATCTCAAAGAAAGGGGCCACGGTGTTTCTGTATCTCTATTATGTTGGTGCGGCTTCGGAACTTTTAAATATCTTGATATATCTCGAGAACTACGCATCTGATCAAAAAATAGCACACAACGTAAATAGTAGGAAACTTAATTCTCTACAAAAAAGGTCTCTTAACATTTTGCCATAGCTCGCTCCGTTTCCGAGATATTTGCAGATATATCTCAAGGGAAGGGGCCTGACGGACATATTTCGAGATATTTCTTCTTCTTGTTGTTCTTCTTCTGCACAGCTAAGCTGGAAGTGGCATTTACAGCTCGCAATAGTGCAGAGTTATCTCAAAGAAAGGGGCCACGGTGTTTCTGTATCTCTATTATGTTGGTGCGGCTTCGGAACTTTTAAATATCTTGATATATCTCGAGAACTACGCATCTGATCAAAAAATATCATAGAACATAAAAAGTAGGAAACTTAATTCTCTACAAAAAAGGTCTCTTAACATTTTGCCATAGCTCGCTTCGTTTCCGAGATATTTGCAGATTTATCTCAAGGGAAGGGGCCTAACGGACATATTTCGAGATATTTCTTCTTCTTGTTGTTCTCCTTCTGCACAGTTAAACTGGAAGTGGCATTTCCAGCTCGCAATAGTGCAGAGTTATCTCTATGAAAGGGGCCACGGTGTTTCTGTATCTCTATTATGTTGGTGCGGCTTCGGAACTCTTAAATATCTTGATATATCTCGAGAACTACGCATCTGATCAAAAAATATCATAGAACATAAAAAGTAGGAAACTTAATTCTCTGCAAATAAGGTCTCTTAACATTTTGCCATAGCTCGCTTCGTTTCCGAGATATTTGCAGATTCAGCTCAAAGGAACGGGGCTGACGGACATATTTCGAGATATTTCTTCTTCTTGTTGTTCTTCTTCTGCACAGCTAAGCTGGAAGTGGCATTTGCGGCTCGCACTAGTGCAGAGTTATCTCAAAGAAAGGGGCCACGGTGTTTCTGTATCTCTATTATGTTGGTGCGGCTTCGGAACTTTTAAATATCTTGATATATCTCGAGAACTACGCATCTGATCAAAAAATAGCACACAACGTGAATAGTAGGAAACTTAATTCTCTACAAAAAAGGTCTCTTAACATTTTGCCATAGCTCGCTCCGTTTCCGAGATATTTGCAGATATATCTCAAGGGAAGGGGCCTGACGGACATATTTCGAGATATTTCTTCTTCTTGTTGTTCTTCTTCTGCACAGCTAAGCTGGAAGTGGCATTTACAGCTCGCAATAGTGCAGAGTTATCTCAAAGAAAGGGGCCACGGTGTTTCTGTATCTCTATTATGTTGGTGCGGTTTCGGAACTTTTAAATATCTTGATATATCTCGAGAACTACGCATCTCATCAAAAAATATCATGGAACATGAAAAGTAGGAAACTTAATTCTCTACAAATAAGGTCTCTTAACATTTTGCCATAGCTCGCTTCGTTTCCGAGATATTTGCAGATTTATCTCAAGGGAAGGGGCCTGACGGACATATTTCGAGATATTTCTTCTTCTTGTTGTTCTTCTTCTGCACAGCTAAGCTGGAAGTGGCATTTGCAGCTCGCAATAGTGCAGAGTTATCTGAACGAAAGGGGCCACGGTGTTTCTGTATCTCTGTTATGTTGGTGCGGCTTCGGAACTTTTAAATATCTTGATATATCTCGAGAACTACGCATCTCATCAAAAAATATCATAGAACATAAAAAGTAGGAAACTTAATTCTCTACAAAAAAGGTCTCTTAACATTTTACCATAGCTCGCTTGGTTTCCGAGATATTTGCAGATTTACCTCAAGGGAAGGGGCCTGACGGACATATTTCGGGATATTTCTTCTTCTTGTTGTTCTTCTTCTGCACAGCTAAGCTGGAAGTGGCATTTGCGGCTCGCACTAGTGCAGAGTTATCTCAAAGAAAGGGGCCACGGTGTTTCTGTATCTCTATTATGTTGGTGCGGCTTCGGAACTTTTAAATATCTTGATATATCTCGAGAACTACGCATCTGATCAAAAAATATCATAGAACATAAAAAGTAGGAAACTTAATTTTCTACAAAAAAGGTCTCTTAACATTTTGTCATAGCTCGCTTCGTTTCCGAGATATTTGCAGATTTATCTCAAGGGAAGGGGCCTAACGGACATATTTCGAGATATTTCTTCTTCTTGTTGTTCTTCTTCTGCACAGCTAAGCTGGAAGTGGCATTTGCGTCTCGCACTAGTGCAGAGTTATCTCAAAGAAAGGGGCCACGGCGTTTCTGTATCTCTATTATGTTGGTGCGGCTTCGGAACCTTTAAATATCTCGATATATCTCGAAAACTACGCATCTGATCAAAAAATATCATAGGACATAAATAGTAGGAATCTTAATTTCCTACAAAAAAGGTCTCTTAACATTTTGCCATAGCTCGCTTCGTTTACGAGATATTTGCAGATTCAGCTCAAAGGATCGGGCCTGACGGACATATTTCGAGATATTTCTTCTTCTTGTTGTTCTTCGTCTGCACAGCTAAACTGGAAGTGGCATTTCCAGCTCGCAATAGTGCAGAGTTATCTCAAAGAAAGGGGCCACGGTGTTTCTGTATCTCTATTATGTTGGTGCGGCTTCGGAACTTTTAAATATCTTGATATATCTCGAAAACTACGCTTCTGATCAAAAAATATCATAGAACATAAATAGTAGGAAACTTAATTCTCTACAAAAAAGGTCTCTTAACATTTTGCCATAGCTCGCTTCGTTTCCGAGATATTTGCAGATTTATCTCAAGGGAAGGGGCCTAACGGACATATTTCGAGATATTTCATCTTCTTGTTGTTCTTCTTCTGCACAGCTAAACTGGAAGTGGCATTTCCAGCTCGCAATAGTGCAGAGTTATCTCAAAGAAAGGGGCCACGGTGTTTCTGTATCTCTATTATGTTGGTGCGGCTTCGGAACTTTTAAATATCTTGATATATCTCGAGAACTACGCATCTGATCAAAAAATATCATGGAACATGAAAAGTAGGAAACTTAATTCTCTACAAATAAGGTCTCTTAACATTTTGCCATAGCTCGCTTCGTTTCCGAGATATTTGCAGATTTATCTCAAGGGAAGGGGCCTGACGGACATATTTCGAGATATTTCTTCTTCTTGTTGTTCTTCTTCTGCACAGCTAAACTGGAAGTGGCATTTGCGGCTCGCACTAGTGCAGAGTTATCTCAAAGAAAGGGGCCACGGTGTTTCTGTATCTCTATTATGTTGGTGCGGTTTCGGAACTTTTAAATATCTTGATATATCTCGAGAACTACGCATCTCATAAAAAAATATCATGGAACATGAAAAGTAGGAAACTTAATTCTCTACAAATAAGGTCTCTTAACATTTTGCCATAGCTCGCTTCGTTTCCGAGATATTTGCAGATTTATCTCAAGGGAAGGTTCCTGACGGACATATTTCGAGATATTTCTTCTTCTTGTTGTTCTTCTTCTGCACAGCTAAGCTCGAAGTGGCATTTGCAGCTCGCAATAGTGCAGAGTTATCTCAAAGAAAGGGGCCACGGTGCTTCTGTATCTCTATTATGTTGGTGCGGTTTCGGAACTTTTAAATATCTTGATATATCTCGAGAACTACGCATCTCATCAAAAAATATCATGGAACATGAAAAGTAGGAAACTTAATTCTCTACAAATAAGGTCTCTTAACATTTTGCCATAGCTCGCTTCGTTTCCGAGATATTTGCAGATTTATCTCAAGGGAAGGTTCCTGACGGACATATTTCGAGATATTTCTTCTTCTTGTTGTTCTTCTTCTGCACAGCTAAGCTGGAAGTGGCATTTGCAGCTCGCAATAGTGCAGAGTTATCTCAAAGAAAGGGGCCACGGTGTTTCTGTATCTCTATTATGTTGGTGCGGCTTCGGAACTTTTAAATATTTCGATATATCTCGAAAACTACGCTTCTGATCAAAAAATATCAGAGAACGTAAATTGTATGAAACATAATTCTCTACAAAAAAGGTCGCTTAACATTTTGCCATAGCTCGCTTCGTTTCCGAGATATTTGCAGATTTATCTCAAGGGAAGGGTCCTGACGGACATATTTCGAGATATTTCTTCTTCTTGTTGTTCTTCTTCTGCACAGCTAAACTGGAAGTGGCATTTCCAGCTCGCAATAGTGCCGAGTTATCTCAAAGAAAGGGGCCACGGTGTTTCTGTATCTCTATTATGTTGGTGCGGCTTCGGAACTTTTAAATATCTTGATATATCTCGAGAACTTCGCATCTGATCAAAAAATATCATAGAACATAAAAAGAAGGAAACTTAATTCTCTACAAAAAAGGTGTCTTAACATTTTGCCATAGCTCGCTTCGTTTCCGAGATATTTGCAGATTTATCTCAAGGGAAGGGGCCTGACGGACATATTTCGAGATATTTCTTCTTCTTGTTGTTCTTCTTCTGCACAGCTAAGCTGGAAGTGGCATTTACAGCTCGCAATAGTGCAGAGTTATCTCAAAGAAAGGGGCCACGGTGTTTCTGTATCTCTATTATGTTGGTGCGGCTTCGGAACTTTTAAATATCTTGATATATCTCGAGAACTACGCATCTGATCAAAAAATATCATGGAACATAAAAAGTAGAAAACTTAATTCTCTACAGAAAAGGTCTCTTAACATTTTGCCATAGCTCGCTTCGTTTCCGAGATATTTGCAGATTTATCTCAAGGGAAGGTTCCTGACGGACATATTTCGAGATATTTCTTCTTCTTGTTGTTCTTCTTCTGCACAGCTAAGCTGGAAGTGGCATTTGCAGCTCGCAATAGTGCAGAGTTATCTCAAAGAAAGGGGCCACGGTGTTTCTGTATCTCTATTATGTTGGTGCGGCTTCGGAACTTTTAAATATCTCGATATATCTCGAAAACTACGCTTCTGATCAAAAAATATCAGAGAACGTAAATTGTATGAAACATAATTCTCTACAAAAAAGGTCGCTTAACATTTTGCCATAGCTCGCTTCGTTTCCGAGATATTTGCAGATTCAGCTCAAAGGAACGGGGCTGACGGACATATTTCGAGATATTTCTTCTTCTTGTTGTTCTTCCTCTGCACAGCTAAGCTGGAAGTGGCATTTGCAGCTCGCAATAGTGCCGAGTTATCTCAACGAAAGGGGCCACGGAGTTTCTGTATCTCTATTATGTTGGTGCGGCTTCGGAACTTTTAACTATCTTGATATATCTCGAGAACTACGCATCTGATCAAAAAATATCATAGAACATAGATAGTAGGAAACTTAATTCTCTACAAAAAAGGTCTCTTAACATTTTGCCATAGCTCGCTTCGTTTCCGAGATATTTGCAGATTTATCTCAAGGGAAGGGGCCTGATGGACATATTTCGAGATATTTCTTCTTCTTGTTGTTCTTCTTCTGCACAGCTAAGCTGGAAGTGGCATTTGCGGCTCGCACTAGTGCAGAGTTATCTCAAAGAAAGGGGCCACGGTGTTTCTGTATCTCTATTATGTTGGTGCGGCTTCGGAACTTTTAAATATCTTGATATATCTCGAGAACTACGCATCTGATCAAAAAATAGCACACAACGTAAATAGTAGGAAACTTAATTCTCTACAAAAAAGGTCTCTTAACATTTTGCCATAGCTCGCTCCGTTTCCGAGATATTTGCAGATATATCTCAAGGGAAGGGGCCTGACGGACATATTTCGAGATATTTCTTCTTCTTGTTGTTCTTCTTCTGCACAGCTAAGCTGGAAGTGGCATTTACAGCTCGCAATAGTGCAGAGTTATCTCAAAGAAAGGGGCCACGGTGTTTCTGTATCTCTATTATGTTGGTGCGGCTTCGGAACTTTTAAATATCTTGATATATCTCGAGAACTACGCATCTGATCAAAAAATATCATAGAACATAAAAAGTAGGAAACTTAATTCTCTACAAAAAAGGTCTCTTAACATTTTGCCATAGCTCGCTTCGTTTCCGAGATATTTGCAGATTTATCTCAAGGGAAGGGGCCTAACGGACATATTTCGAGATATTTCTTCTTCTTGTTGTTCTCCTTCTGCACAGTTAAACTGGAAGTGGCATTTCCAGCTCGCAATAGTGCAGAGTTATCTCTATGAAAGGGGCCACGGTGTTTCTGTATCTCTATTATGTTGGTGCGGCTTCGGAACTCTTAAATATCTTGATATATCTCGAGAACTACGCATCTGATCAAAAAATATCATAGAACATAAAAAGTAGGAAACTTAATTCTCTGCAAATAAGGTCTCTTAACATTTTGCCATAGCTCGCTTCGTTTCCGAGATATTTGCAGATTCAGCTCAAAGGAACGGGGCTGACGGACATATTTCGAGATATTTCTTCTTCTTGTTGTTCTTCTTCTGCACAGCTAAGCTGGAAGTGGCATTTGCGGCTCGCACTAGTGCAGAGTTATCTCAAAGAAAGGGGCCACGGTGTTTCTGTATCTCTATTATGTTGGTGCGGCTTCGGAACTTTTAAATATCTTGATATATCTCGAGAACTACGCATCTGATCAAAAAATAGCACACAACGTGAATAGTAGGAAACTTAATTCTCTACAAAAAAGGTCTCTTAACATTTTGCCATAGCTCGCTCCGTTTCCGAGATATTTGCAGATATATCTCAAGGGAAGGGGCCTGACGGACATATTTCGAGATATTTCTTCTTCTTGTTGTTCTTCTTCTGCACAGCTAAGCTGGAAGTGGCATTTACAGCTCGCAATAGTGCAGAGTTATCTCAAAGAAAGGGGCCACGGTGTTTCTGTATCTCTATTATGTTGGTGCGGTTTCGGAACTTTTAAATATCTTGATATATCTCGAGAACTACGCATCTCATCAAAAAATATCATGGAACATGAAAAGTAGGAAACTTAATTCTCTACAAATAAGGTCTCTTAACATTTTGCCATAGCTCGCTTCGTTTCCGAGATATTTGCAGATTTATCTCAAGGGAAGGGGCCTGACGGACATATTTCGAGATATTTCTTCTTCTTGTTGTTCTTCTTCTGCACAGCTAAGCTGGAAGTGGCATTTGCAGCTCGCAATAGTGCAGAGTTATCTGAACGAAAGGGGCCACGGTGTTTCTGTATCTCTGTTATGTTGGTGCGGCTTCGGAACTTTTAAATATCTTGATATATCTCGAGAACTACGCATCTCATCAAAAAATATCATAGAACATAAAAAGTAGGAAACTTAATTCTCTACAAAAAAGGTCTCTTAACATTTTACCATAGCTCGCTTGGTTTCCGAGATATTTGCAGATTTACCTCAAGGGAAGGGGCCTGACGGACATATTTCGGGATATTTCTTCTTCTTGTTGTTCTTCTTCTGCACAGCTAAGCTGGAAGTGGCATTTGCGGCTCGCACTAGTGCAGAGTTATCTCAAAGAAAGGGGCCACGGTGTTTCTGTATCTCTATTATGTTGGTGCGGCTTCGGAACTTTTAAATATCTTGATATATCTCGAGAACTACGCATCTGATCAAAAAATATCATAGAACATAAAAAGTAGGAAACTTAATTTTCTACAAAAAAGGTCTCTTAACATTTTGTCATAGCTCGCTTCGTTTCCGAGATATTTGCAGATTTATCTCAAGGGAAGGGGCCTAACGGACATATTTCGAGATATTTCTTCTTCTTGTTGTTCTTCTTCTGCACAGCTAAGCTGGAAGTGGCATTTGCGTCTCGCACTAGTGCAGAGTTATCTCAAAGAAAGGGGCCACGGCGTTTCTGTATCTCTATTATGTTGGTGCGGCTTCGGAACCTTTAAATATCTCGATATATCTCGAAAACTACGCATCTGATCAAAAAATATCATAGGACATAAATAGTAGGAATCTTAATTTCCTACAAAAAAGGTCTCTTAACATTTTGCCATAGCTCGCTTCGTTTACGAGATATTTGCAGATTCAGCTCAAAGGATCGGGCCTGACGGACATATTTCGAGATATTTCTTCTTCTTGTTGTTCTTCGTCTGCACAGCTAAACTGGAAGTGGCATTTCCAGCTCGCAATAGTGCAGAGTTATCTCAAAGAAAGGGGCCACGGTGTTTCTGTATCTCTATTATGTTGGTGCGGCTTCGGAACTTTTAAATATCTTGATATATCTCGAAAACTACGCTTCTGATCAAAAAATATCATAGAACATAAATAGTAGGAAACTTAATTCTCTACAAAAAAGGTCTCTTAACATTTTGCCATAGCTCGCTTCGTTTCCGAGATATTTGCAGATTTATCTCAAGGGAAGGGGCCTAACGGACATATTTCGAGATATTTCATCTTCTTGTTGTTCTTCTTCTGCACAGCTAAACTGGAAGTGGCATTTCCAGCTCGCAATAGTGCAGAGTTATCTCAAAGAAAGGGGCCACGGTGTTTCTGTATCTCTATTATGTTGGTGCGGCTTCGGAACTTTTAAATATCTTGATATATCTCGAGAACTACGCATCTGATCAAAAAATATCATGGAACATGAAAAGTAGGAAACTTAATTCTCTACAAATAAGGTCTCTTAACATTTTGCCATAGCTCGCTTCGTTTCCGAGATATTTGCAGATTTATCTCAAGGGAAGGGGCCTGACGGACATATTTCGAGATATTTCTTCTTCTTGTTGTTCTTCTTCTGCACAGCTAAACTGGAAGTGGCATTTGCGGCTCGCACTAGTGCAGAGTTATCTCAAAGAAAGGGGCCACGGTGTTTCTGTATCTCTATTATGTTGGTGCGGTTTCGGAACTTTTAAATATCTTGATATATCTCGAGAACTACGCATCTCATAAAAAAATATCATGGAACATGAAAAGTAGGAAACTTAATTCTCTACAAATAAGGTCTCTTAACATTTTGCCATAGCTCGCTTCGTTTCCGAGATATTTGCAGATTTATCTCAAGGGAAGGTTCCTGACGGACATATTTCGAGATATTTCTTCTTCTTGTTGTTCTTCTTCTGCACAGCTAAGCTCGAAGTGGCATTTGCAGCTCGCAATAGTGCAGAGTTATCTCAAAGAAAGGGGCCACGGTGTTTCTGTATCTCTATTATGTTGGTGCGGTTTCGGAACTTTTAAATATCTTGATATATCTCGAGAACTACGCATCTCATCAAAAAATATCATGGAACATGAAAAGTAGGAAACTTAATTCTCTACAAATAAGGTCTCTTAACATTTTGCCATAGCTCGCTTCGTTTCCGAGATATTTGCAGATTTATCTCAAGGGAAGGTTCCTGACGGACATATTTCGAGATATTTCTTCTTCTTGTTGTTCTTCTTCTGCACAGCTAAGCTGGAAGTGGCATTTGCAGCTCGCAATAGTGCAGAGTTATCTCAAAGAAAGGGGCCACGGTGTTTCTGTATCTCTATTATGTTGGTGCGGCTTCGGAACTTTTAAATATTTCGATATATCTCGAAAACTACGCTTCTGATCAAAAAATATCAGAGAACGTAAATTGTATGAAACATAATTCTCTACAAAAAAGGTCGCTTAACATTTTGCCATAGCTCGCTTCGTTTCCGAGATATTTGCAGATTTATCTCAAGGGAAGGGTCCTGACGGACATATTTCGAGATATTTCTTCTTCTTGTTGTTCTTCTTCTGCACAGCTAAACTGGAAGTGGCATTTCCAGCTCGCAATAGTGCCGAGTTATCTCAAAGAAAGGGGCCACGGTGTTTCTGTATCTCTATTATGTTGGTGCGGCTTCGGAACTTTTAAATATCTTGATATATCTCGAGAACTTCGCATCTGATCAAAAAATATCATAGAACATAAAAAGAAGGAAACTTAATTCTCTACAAAAAAGGTGTCTTAACATTTTGCCATAGCTCGCTTCGTTTCCGAGATATTTGCAGATTTATCTCAAGGGAAGGGGCCTGACGGACATATTTCGAGATATTTCTTCTTCTTGTTGTTCTTCTTCTGCACAGCTAAGCTGGAAGTGGCATTTACAGCTCGCAATAGTGCAGAGTTATCTCAAAGAAAGGGGCCACGGTGTTTCTGTATCTCTATTATGTTGGTGCGGCTTCGGAACTTTTAAATATCTTGATATATCTCGAGAACTACGCATCTGATCAAAAAATATCATGGAACATAAAAAGTAGAAAACTTAATTCTCTACAGAAAAGGTCTCTTAACATTTTGCCATAGCTCGCTTCGTTTCCGAGATATTTGCAGATTTATCTCAAGGGAAGGTTCCTGACGGACATATTTCGAGATATTTCTTCTTCTTGTTGTTCTTCTTCTGCACAGCTAAGCTGGAAGTGGCATTTGCAGCTCGCAATAGTGCAGAGTTATCTCAAAGAAAGGGGCCACGGTGTTTCTGTATCTCTATTATGTTGGTGCGGCTTCGGAACTTTTAAATATCTCGATATATCTCGAAAACTACGCTTCTGATCAAAAAATATCAGAGAACGTAAATTGTATGAAACATAATTCTCTACAAAAAAGGTCGCTTAACATTTTGCCATAGCTCGCTTCGTTTCCGAGATATTTGCAGATTCAGCTCAAAGGAACGGGGCTGACGGACATATTTCGAGATATTTCTTCTTCTTGTTGTTCTTCCTCTGCACAGCTAAGCTGGAAGTGGCATTTGCAGCTCGCAATAGTGCAGAGTTATCTCAAAGAAAGGGGCCACGGAGTTTCTGTATCTCTATTATGTTGGTGCGGCTTCGGAACCTTTAAATATCTCGATATATCTCGAAAACTACGCATCTGATCAAAAAATATCATAGGACATAAATAGTAGGAATCTTAATTTCCTACAAAAAAGGTCTCTTAACATTTTGCCATAGCTCGCTTCGTTTACGAGATATTTGCAGATTCAGCTCAAAGGATCGGGCCTGACGGACAAATTTCGAGATATTTCTTCTTCTTGTTGTTCTTCCTCTGCACAGCTAAGCTCGAAGTGGCATTTGCAGCTCGCAATAGTGCAGAGTTATCTCAAAGAAAGGGGCCACGGAGTTTCTGTATCTCTATTATGTTGGTGCGGCTTCGGAACCTTTAAATATCTCGATATATCTCGAAAACTACGCATCTGATCAAAAAATATCATAGGACATAAATAGTAGGAAACTTAATTTCCTACAAAAAAGGTCTCTTAACATTTTGCCATAGCTCGCTTCGTTTACGAGATATTTGCAGATATATCTCAAGGGAAGGGGCCTGACGGACATATTTCGAGATATTTCTTCTTCTTGTTGTCCTTCTTCTGCACAGCTAAGCTGGAAGTGGCATTTACAGCTCGCAATAGTGCAGAGTTATCTCAAAGAAAGGGGCCACGGTGTTTCTGTATCTCTATTATGTTGGTGCGGTTCCGGAACTTTTAAATATCTTGATATATCTCGAGAACTACGCATCTGATCAAAAAATATCACAGAACATAAAAAGTAGGAAACTTAATTCTCTACAAAAAAGGTCTCTTAACATTTTGCCATAGCTCTCTTCGTTTCCGAGATATTTGCAGATTTATCTCAAGGGAAGGGGTCTGACGGACATATTTCGAGATATTTCTTCTTCTTGTTCTTCTTCTGCACAGCTAAGCTGGAAGTGGCATTTGCAGCTCGCAATAGTGCAGAGTTATCTCAAAGAAAGAGGCCACGGTGTTTCTGTACCTCTATTATGTTGGTGCAGCTTCGGAACTTTTAAATATCTTGATATATCTCGAGAACTACGCATCTGATCAAAAAATATCATAGAGGATAAAAAGTAGGAAACTTAATTCTCTGCAAATAAGGTCTCTTAACATTTTGCCATAGCTCGCTTCGTTTCCGAGATATTTGCAGATTCAGCTCAAAGGAACGGGGCTGACGGACATATTTCGAGACATTTCTTCTTCTTGTTGTTCTTCTTCTGCACAGCTAAGCTGGAAGTGGCACTTGCAGCTCGCAATAGTGCAGAGTTATCTCAAAGAAAGGGGCCACGGTGTTTCTGTATCTCTATTATGTTGGTGCGGCTTCGGAACTTTTAAATATCTTGATATATCTCGAGAACTACGCATCTGATCAAAAAATATCATAGAACATAAAAAGTAGGAAACTTAATTTTCTACAAAAAAGGTCTCTTAACATTTTGCCATAGCTCGCTTCGTTTCCGAGATATTTGCAGATTTATCTCAAGGAAAGGGGCCTGACGGACATATTTCGAGATATTTCTTCTTCTTGTTGTTCTTCTTCTGCACAGCTAAGCTGGAAGTGGCATTTACAGCTCGCAATAGTGCAGAGTTATCTCAAAGAAAGGGGCCACGGTGTTTCTGTATCTCTATTATGTTGGTGCGGTTCCGGAACTTTTAAATATCTTGATATATCTCGAGAACTACGCATCTGATCAAAAAATATCACAGAACATAAAAAGTAGGAAACTTAATTCTCTACAAAAAAGGTCTCTTAACATTTTGCCATAGCTCTCTTCGTTTCGGAGATATTTGCAGATTTATCTCAAGGGAAGGGGCCTGACGGACATATTTCGAGATATTTCTTCTTCTTGTTGTTCTTCTTCTGCACAGCTAAGCTGGAAGTGGCATTTGCAGCTCGCAATAGTGCAGAGTTATCTCAAAGAAAGGGGCCACGGTGTTTCTGTATCTCTATTATGTTGGTGCGGCTTCGGAACTTTTAAATATCTCGATATATCTCGAAAACTACGCTTCTGATCAAAAAATATCATAGAACGTAAATTGTAGGAAACATAATTCTCTACAAAAAAGGTCTCTTAACATTTTGCCATAGCTCGCTTCGTTTCCGAGATATTTGCAGATTTATCTCAAGGGAAGGGGTCTGACGGACATATTTCGAGATATTTCTTCTTCTTGTTCTTCTTCTTCTGCACAGCTAAGCTGGAAGTGGCATTTGCAGCTCGCAATAGTGCAGAGTTATCTCAAAGAAAGAGGCCACGGTGTTTCTGTACCTCTATTATGTTGGTGCAGCTTCGGAACTTTTAAATATCTTGATATATCTCGAGAACTACGCATCTGATCGAAAAATGTCATAGAGGATAAAAAGTAGGGAACTTAATTCTCTGCAAAAAAGGTCTCTTAACATTTTGCCATAGCTCGCTTCGTTTCGGAGATATTTGCAGATTTATCTCAAGGGAAGGGGCCTAACGGACATATTTCGAGATATTTCTTCTGCTTGTTGTTCTTCTTCTGCACAGCTAAGCTGGAAGTGGCATTTGCGGCTCGCACTAGTGCAGAGTTATCTCAAAGAAAGGGGCCACGGTGTTTCTGTATCTCTATTATGTTGGTGCGGTTTCGGATCTTTTAAATATCTCGATATATCTCGAAAACTACGCATCTGATCAAAAAATATCATAGAACGTAAAAAGTAGGAAACTTAATTCTCTACAAAAAAGGTCTCTTAAGATTTTGCCATAGCTCGCTTGGTTTCCGAGATATTTGCAGATTTACCTCAAGGGAAAGGGCCTGACGGACATATTTCGAGATATTTCTTCTTCTTGTTGTTCTTCTTCTGCACAGCTAAGCTGGAAGTGGCATTTGCGGCTCGCACTAGTGCAGAGTTATCTCAAAGAAAGGGGCCACGGTGTTTCTGTATCTCTATTATGTTGGTGCGGCTTCGGAACTTTTAAATATCTTGATATATCTCGAGAACTACGCATCTGATCAAAAAATATCATGGAACATGAAAAGTAGGAAACCTAATTCCCTACAAATAAGGTCTCTTAACATTTTGCCATAGCTCGCTTCGTTTCCGAGATATTTGCAGATTTATCTCAAGGGAAGGGGCCTGACGGACATATTTCGAGATATTTCTTCTTCTTGTTGTTCTTCTTCTGCACGGCTAAGCTGGAAGTGGCATTTGCAGCTCGCAATAGTGCAGAGTTATCTCAAAGAAAGGGGCCACGGTGTTTCTGTATCTCTATTATGTTGGTGCGGCTTCGGAACTTTTGAATATCTTGATATATCTCGAGAACTACGCATCTGATCAAAAAATATCATAGAACATAAAAAGTAGGAAACTTAATTCTCTACAAAAAAGGTCTCGTAACATTTTGCCATAGCTCGCTTCGTTTCCGAGATATTTGCAGATTTATCTCAAGGGAAGGGGCCTGACGGACATATTTCGAGATATTTCTTCTGCTTGTTGTTCTTCTTCTGCACAGCTAAACTGGAAGTGGCATTTCCAGCTCGCAATAGTGCAGAGTTATCTCAAAGAAAGGGGCCACGGCGTTTCTGTATCTCTATTATGTTGGTGCGGCTTCGGAACTTTTAAATATCTTGATATATCTCGAGAACTACGCATCTGATCAAAAAATATCATAGAACATAAAAAGTAGGAAACTTAATTCTCTACAAAAAAGGTCTCTTAACATTTTGCCATAGCTCGCTTCGTTTCCGAGATATTTGCAGATTTATCTCAAGGGAAGGGGCCTAACGGACATATTTCGAGATATTTCTTCTTCTTGTTGTTCTTCTTCTGCACAGCTAAACTGGAAGTGGCATTTCCAGCTCGCAATAGTGCAGAGTTATCTCAAAGAAAGGGGCCACGGTGTTTCTGTATCTCTATTATGTTGGTGCGGCTTCGGAACTTTTAAATATCTTGATATATCTCGAGAACTACGCATCTGATCAAAAAATATCATAGAACTTAAAAAGTAGGAAACTTAACTCTCTACAAATAAGGTCTCTTAACATTTTGCCATAGCTCGCTTCGTTTCCGAGATATTTGCAGATTTATCTCAAGGGAAGGGGCCTGACGGACATATTTCGAGATATTTCTTCTTCTTGTTGTTCTTGTTCTGCACAGCTAAGCTGGAAGTGGCATTTGCAGCTCGCAATAGTGCAGAGTTATCTCAAAGAAAGGGGCCACGGTGTTTCTGTATCTCTATTATGTTGGTGCGGCTTCGGAACTTTTAAATATCTTGATATATCTCGAGAACTACGCGTCTGATCAAAAAATATCATAGAACATAAAAAGTACGAAACATAATTCTCTACGAAAAAGGTCTCTTAACATTTTGCCATAGCTCGCTTCGTTTCCGAGATATTTGCAGATTTATCTCAAGGGAAGGGGCCTGACGGACATATTTCGAGATATTTCTTCTTCTTGTTGTTCTTCTTCTGCACAGCTAAGCTGGAAGTGGCATTTGCAGCTCGCAATAGTGCAGAGTTATCTCAAAGAAAGGGGCCACGGTGTTTCTGTATCTCTATTATGTTGGTGCGGCTTCGGAACTTTTAAATATCTCGATATATCTCGAAAACTACGCTTCTGATCAAAAAATATCATAGAACGTAAATTGTAGGAAACATAATTCTCTACAAAAAAGGTCTCTTAACATTTTGCCATAGCTCGCTTCGTTTCCGAGATATTTGCAGATTTATCTCAAGGGAAGGGGTCTGACGGACATATTTCGAGATATTTCTTCTTCTTGTTCTTCTTCTTCTGCACAGCTAAGCTGGAAGTGGCATTTGCAGCTCGCAATAGTGCAGAGTTATCTCAAAGAAAGAGGCCACGGTGTTTCTGTACCTCTATTATGTTGGTGCAGCTTCGGAACTTTTAAATATCTTGATATATCTCGAGAACTACGCATCTGATCGAAAAATGTCATAGAGGATAAAAAGTAGGGAACTTAATTCTCTGCAAAAAAGGTCTCTTAACATTTTGCCATAGCTCGCTTCGTTTCGGAGATATTTGCAGATTTATCTCAAGGGAAGGGGCCTAACGGACATATTTCGAGATATTTCTTCTGCTTGTTGTTCTTCTTCTGCACAGCTAAGCTGGAAGTGGCATTTGCGGCTCGCACTAGTGCAGAGTTATCTCAAAGAAAGGGGCCACGGTGTTTCTGTATCTCTATTATGTTGGTGCGGTTTCGGATCTTTTAAATATCTCGATATATCTCGAAAACTACGCATCTGATCAAAAAATATCATAGAACGTAAAAAGTAGGAAACTTAATTCTCTACAAAAAAGGTCTCTTAAGATTTTGCCATAGCTCGCTTGGTTTCCGAGATATTTGCAGATTTACCTCAAGGGAAAGGGCCTGACGGACATATTTCGAGATATTTCTTCTTCTTGTTGTTCTTCTTCTGCACAGCTAAGCTGGAAGTGGCATTTGCGGCTCGCACTAGTGCAGAGTTATCTCAAAGAAAGGGGCCACGGTGTTTCTGTATCTCTATTATGTTGGTGCGGCTTCGGAACTTTTAAATATCTTGATATATCTCGAGAACTACGCATCTGATCAAAAAATATCATGGAACATGAAAAGTAGGAAACCTAATTCCCTACAAATAAGGTCTCTTAACATTTTGCCATAGCTCGCTTCGTTTCCGAGATATTTGCAGATTTATCTCAAGGGAAGGGGCCTGACGGACATATTTCGAGATATTTCTTCTTCTTGTTGTTCTTCTTCTGCACGGCTAAGCTGGAAGTGGCATTTGCAGCTCGCAATAGTGCAGAGTTATCTCAAAGAAAGGGGCCACGGTGTTTCTGTATCTCTATTATGTTGGTGCGGCTTCGGAACTTTTGAATATCTTGATATATCTCGAGAACTACGCATCTGATCAAAAAATATCATAGAACATAAAAAGTAGGAAACTTAATTCTCTACAAAAAAGGTCTCGTAACATTTTGCCATAGCTCGCTTCGTTTCCGAGATATTTGCAGATTTATCTCAAGGGAAGGGGCCTGACGGACATATTTCGAGATATTTCTTCTGCTTGTTGTTCTTCTTCTGCACAGCTAAACTGGAAGTGGCATTTCCAGCTCGCAATAGTGCAGAGTTATCTCAAAGAAAGGGGCCACGGCGTTTCTGTATCTCTATTATGTTGGTGCGGCTTCGGAACTTTTAAATATCTTGATATATCTCGAGAACTACGCATCTGATCAAAAAATATCATAGAACATAAAAAGTAGGAAACTTAATTCTCTACAAAAAAGGTCTCTTAACATTTTGCCATAGCTCGCTTCGTTTCCGAGATATTTGCAGATTTATCTCAAGGGAAGGGGCCTAACGGACATATTTCGAGATATTTCTTCTTCTTGTTGTTCTTCTTCTGCACAGCTAAACTGGAAGTGGCATTTCCAGCTCGCAATAGTGCAGAGTTATCTCAAAGAAAGGGGCCACGGTGTTTCTGTATCTCTATTATGTTGGTGCGGCTTCGGAACTTTTAAATATCTTGATATATCTCGAGAACTACGCATCTGATCAAAAAATATCATAGAACTTAAAAAGTAGGAAACTTAACTCTCTACAAATAAGGTCTCTTAACATTTTGCCATAGCTCGCTTCGTTTCCGAGATATTTGCAGATTTATCTCAAGGGAAGGGGCCTGACGGACATATTTCGAGATATTTCTTCTTCTTGTTGTTCTTGTTCTGCACAGCTAAGCTGGAAGTGGCATTTGCAGCTCGCAATAGTGCAGAGTTATCTCAAAGAAAGGGGCCACGGTGTTTCTGTATCTCTATTATGTTGGTGCGGCTTCGGAACTTTTAAATATCTTGATATATCTCGAGAACTACGCGTCTGATCAAAAAATATCATAGAACATAAAAAGTACGAAACATAATTCTCTACGAAAAAGGTCTCTTAACATTTTGCCATAGCTCGCTTCGTTTCCGAGATATTTGCAGATTTATCTCAAGGGAAGGGGCCTGACGGACATATTTCGAGATATTTCTTCTTCTTGTTGTTCTTCTTCTGCACAGCTAAGCTGGAAGTGGCATTTGCGGCTCGCACTAGTGCAGAGTTATCTCAAAGAAAGGGGCCACGGTGTTTCTGTATCTCTATTATGTTGGTGCGGTTTCGGATCTTTTAAATATCTTGATATATCTCGAGAACTACGCATCTGATCAAAAAATATCATAGAACGTAAAAAGTAGGAAACTTAATTCTCTACAAAAAAGGTCTCTTAACATTTTGCCATAGCTCGCTTCGTTTCCGAGATATTTGCAGATTTATCTCAAGGGATGGGGCCTGACGGACATATTTCGAGATATTTCTTCTTCTTGTTGTTCTTCTCCTGCACAGCTAAGCTGGAAGTGGCATTTGCGTCTCGCACTAGTGCAGAGTTATCTCAAAGAAAGGGGCCACGGCGTTTCTGTATCTCTATTATGTTGGTGCGGCTTCGGAACTTTTAAATATCTCGATATATCTCGAAAACTACGCATCTGATCAAAAAATATCATACAACATAAAAAGTAGGAAACTTAATTCTCTACAAAAAAGGTCTATTAACATTTTGCCATAGCTCGCTTCGTTTCCGAGATATTTGCAGATTTATCTCAAGGGAAGGGGCCTAACGGACATATTTCGAGATATTTCTTCTGCTTGTTGTTCTTCTTCTGCACAGCTAAACTGGAAGTGGCATTTCCAGCTCGCAATAGTGCAGAGTTATCTCAAAGAAAGGGGCCACGGCGTTTCTGTATCTCTATTATGTTGGTGCGGCTTCGGAACTTTTAAATATCTTGATATATCTCGAGAACTACGCGACCGATCAAAAAATATCATAGAACATAAAAAGTAGGAAACTTAATTCTCTACAAAAAACATCTCTTAACATTTTGCCATAGCTCGCTTCGTTTCCGAGATATTTGCAGATTCAGCTCAAAGGAACGGGGCTGACGGACATATTTCGAGATATTTCTTCTTCTTGTTGTTCTTCTTCTGCACAGCTAAACAGGAAGTGGCATTTCCAGCTCGCAATAGTGCAGAGTTATCTCAAAGAAAGGGGCCACGGTGTTTCTGTATCTCTATTATGTTGGTGCGGCTTCGGAACTTTTAAATATCTTGATATATCTCGAGAACTACGCATCTGATCAAAAAATATCATAGAACTTAAAAAGTAGGAAACTTAACTCTCTACAAATAAGGTCTCTTAACATTTTGCCATAGCTCGCTTCGTTTCCGAGATATTTGCAGATTTATCTCAAGGGAATGGGCCTGACGGACATATTTCGAGATATTTCTTCTTCTTGTTGTTCTTGTTCTGCACAGCTAAGCTGGAAGTGGCATTTGCAGCTCGCAATAGTGCAGAGTTATCTCAAAGAAAGGGGCCACGGTGTTTCTGTATCTCTATTATGTTGGTGCGGCTTCGGAACTTTTAAATATCTTGATATATCTCGAGAACTACGCATCTGATCAAAAAATATCATGGAACATGAAAAGTAGGAAACCTAATTCTCTACAAATAAGGTCTCTTAACATTTTGCCATAGCTCGCTTCGTTTCCGAGATGTTTGCAGATTTATCTCAAGGGAAGGGGCCTGACGGACATATTTCGAGATATTTCTTCTTCTTGTTGTTCTTCTTCTGCACAGCTAAGCTGGAAGTGGCATTTGCAGCTCGCAATAGTGCAGAGTTATCTCAAAGAAAGGGGCCACGGTGTTTCTGTATCTCTATTATGTTGGTGCGGCTTCGGAACTTTTAAATATCTTGATATATCTCGAGAACTACGCATCTGATCAAAAAATATCATAGAACACAAAAAGTAGGAAACTTAATTCTCTACAAAAAAGGTCTCTTAACATTTTGCCATAGCTCGCTTCGTTTCCGAGATATTTGCAGATTTATCCCAAGGGAAGGGGCCTAACGGACATATTTCGAGATATTTCTTCTGCTTGTTGTTCTTCTTCTGCACAGCTAAACTGGAAGTGGCATTTCCAGCTCGCAATAGTGCAGAGTTATCTCAAAGAAAGGGGCCACGGCGTTTCTGTATCTCTATTATGTTGGTGCGGCTTCGGAACTTTTAAATATCTCGATATATCTCGAAAACTACGCTTCTGATCAAAAAATATCATAGAACATAAATTGTAGGAAACATAATTCTCTACAAGAAACATCTCTTAACATTTTGCCATAGCTCGCTTCGTTTCCGAGATATTTGCAGATTCAGCTCAAAGGAACGGGGCTGACGGACATATTTCGAGATATTTCTTCTTCTTGTTGTTCTTCCTCTGCACAGCTAAGCTCGAAGTGGCATTTGCAGCTCGCAATAGTGCAGAGTTATCTCAAAGAAAGGGGCCACGGAGTTTCTGTATCTCTATTATGTTGGTGCGGCTTCGGAACTTTTAAATATCTTGATATATCTCGAGAACTACGCATCTGATCATAAAATATCATAGAACTTAGATAGTAGGAAACTTAACTCTCTACAAATAAGGTCTCTTAACATTTTGCCATAGCTCGCTTCGTTTCCGAGATATTTGCAGATTTATCTCAAGGGAAGGGGCCTGACGGACATATTTCGAGATATTTCTTCTTCTTGTTGTTCTTCTTCTGCACAGCTAAGCTGGAAGTGGCATTTGCAGCTCGCAATAGTGCAGAGTTATCTCAAAGAAAGGGGCCACGGTGTTTCTGTATCTCTATTATTTTGGTGCGGCTTCGGAACTTTTAAATATCTTGATATATCTCGAGAACTACGCATCTGATCAAAAAATATCATAGAACTTAAAAAGTAGGAAACTTAACTCTCTACAAATAAGGTCTCTTAACATTTTGCCATAGCTCGCTTCGTTTCCGAGATATTTGCAGATTTATCTCAAGGGAAGGGGCCTGACGGACATATTTCGAGATATTTCTTCTTCTTGTTGTTCTTCTTCTGCACAGCTAAGCTGGAAGTGGCATTTGCGGCTCGCACTAGTGCAGAGTTATCTCAAAGAAAGGGGCCACGGTGTTTCTGTATCTCTATTATGTTGGTGCGGTTTCGGATCTTTTAAATATCTCGATATATCTCGAAAACTACGCATCTGATCAAAAAATATCATAGAACGTAAAAAGTAGGAAACTTAATTCTCTACAAAAAAGGTCTCTTAAGATTTTGCCATAGCTCGCTTGGTTTCCGAGCTATTTGCAGATTTACCTCAAGGGAAGGGGCCTGACGGACATATTTCGAGATATTTCTTCTTCTTGTTGTTCTTCTTCTGCACAGCTAACCTGGAAGTGGCATTTGCGGCTCGCACTAGTGCAGAGTTATCTCAAAGAAAGGGGCCACGGTGTTTCTGTATCTCTATTATGTTGGTGCGGCTTCGGAACTTTTAAATATCTTGATATATCTCGAGAACTACGCATCTGATCAAAAAATATCATAGAACATAAAAAGTAGGAAACTTAATTCTCTACAAAAAAGGTCTCTTAACATTTTGCCATAGCTCGCTTCGTTTCCGAGATATTTGCAGATTTATCTCAAGGGAAGGGGCCTAACGGACATATTTCGAGATATTTCTTCTTCTTGTTGTTCTTCTTCTGCACAGCTAAACTGGAAGTGGCATTTGCGGCTCGCAATAGTGCAGAGTTACCTCAAAGAAAGGAGCCACGGTGTTTCTGTATCTCTATTATGTTGGTGCGGCTTCGGAACTTTTAAATATCTTGACATATCTCGAGAACTACGCATCTGATCAAAAAATATCATAGAACATAAAAAGCAGGAAACTTAATTCTCTACAAAAAAGGTCTCTTAACATTTTGCCATAGCTCGCTTCGTTTCCGAGATATTTGCAGATTTATCTCAAGGGAAGGGGCCTAACGGACATATTTCGAGATATTTCTTCTTCTTGTTGTTCTTCTTCTGCACAGCTAAACTGGAAGTGGCATTTCCAGCTCGCAATAGTGCAGAGTTATCTCAAAGAAAGGGGCCACGGTGTTTCTGTATCTCTATTATGTTGGTGCGGCTTCGGAACTTTTAAATATCTCGATATATCTCGAAAACTACGCATCTGATCAAAAAATATCATAGAACATAAAAAGTAGGAAACTTAATTCTCTACAAAAATGGTCTATTAACATTTTGCCATAGCTCGCTTGGTTTCCGAGATATTTGCATGTTTACCTCAAGGGAAGGGGCCTGACGGACATATTTCGAGATATTTCTTCTTCTTGTTGTTCTTCTTCTGCACAGCTAAGCTGGAAGTGGCATTTGCGGCTCGCACTAGTGCAGAGTTATCTCAAAGAAAGGGGCCACGGTGTTTCTGTATCTCTATTATGTTGGTGCGGCTTCGGAACTTTTAAATATCTTGATATATCTCGAGAACTACCCATCTGATCAAAAAATATCATAGAACATAAAAAGTAGGAAACTTAATTCTCTACAAAAAAGGTCTCTTAACATTTTGCCATAGCTCGCTTCGTTTCCGAGATATTTGCAGATTTATCTCAAGGGAAGGGGCCTAACGGACATATTTCGAGATATTTCTTCTTCTTGTTGTTCTTCTTCTGCACAGCTAAACTGGAAGTGGCATTTCCAGCTCGCAATAGTGCAGAGTTACCTCAAAGAGAGGAGCCACGGTGTTTCTGTATCTCTATTATGTTGGTGCGGCTTCGGAACTTTTAAATATCTTGATATATCTCGAGAACTACGCATCTGATCAAAAAATATCATAGAACATAAAAAGTAGGAAACTTAATTCTCTACAAATAAGGTCTCTTAACATTTTGCATAGCTCGCTTCGTTTCCGAGATATTTGCAGATTTATCTCAAGGGAAGGGGCCTGACGGACATATTTCGAGATATTTCTTCTTCTTGTTGTTCTTCTTCTGCACAGCTAAACTGGAAGTGGCATTTGCGGCTCGCACTAGTGCAGAGTTATCTCAAAGAAAGGGGCCACGGTGTTTCTGTATCTCTATTATGTTGGTGCGGTTTCGGAACTTTTAAATATCTTGATATATCTCGAGAACTACGCATCTGATCAAAAAATATCATGGAACATGAAAAGTATGAAACTTAATTCTCTACAAATAAGGTCTCTTACCATTTTGCCATAGCTCGCTTCGTTTCCGAGATATTTGCCGATTTATCTCAAGGGAAGGGGCCTGACGGACATATTTCGAGATATTTCTTCTTCTTGTTGTTCTTCTTCTGCACAGCTAAACTGGAAGTGGCATTTGCGGCTCGCACTAGTGCAGAGTTATCTCAAAGAAAGGGGCCACGGTGTTTCTGTATCTCTATTATGTTGGTGTGGTTTCGGAACTTTTAAATATCTCGATATATCTCGAAAACTACGCATCTGATCAAAAAATATCATAGAACATAAAAAGTAGGAAACTTAATTCTCTACAAAAAAGGTCTATTAACATTTTGCCATAGCTCGCTTGGTTTCCGAGATATTTGCAGATTTACCTCAAGGGAAGGGGCCTGACGGACATATTTCGAGATATTTCTTCTTCTTGTTGTTCTTCTTCTGCACAGCTAAGCTGGAAGTGGCATTTGCGGCTCGCACTAGTGCAGAGTTATCTCAAAGAAAGGGGCCACGGTGTTTCTGTATCTCTATTATGTTGGTGCGGCTTCGGAACTTTTAAATATCTTGATATATCTCGAGAACTACCCATCTGATCAAAAAATATCATAGAACATAAAAAGTAGGAAACTTAATTCTCTACAAAAAAGGTCTCTTAACATTTTGCCATAGCTCGCTTCGTTTCCGAGATATTTGCAGATTTATCTCAAGGGAAGGGGCCTAACGGACATATTTCGAGATATTTCTTCTTCTTGTTGTTCTTCTTCTGCACAGCTAAACTGGAAGTGGCATTTCCAGCTCGCAATAGTGCAGAGTTACCTCAAAGAGAGGAGCCACGGTGTTTCTGTATCTCTATTATGTTGGTGCGGCTTCGGAACTTTTAAATATCTTGATATATCTCGAGAACTACGCATCTGATCAAAAAATATCATAGAACATAAAAAGTAGGAAACTTAATTCTCTACAAATAAGGTCTCTTAACATTTTGCATAGCTCGCTTCGTTTCCGAGATATTTGCAGATTTATCTCAAGGGAAGGGGCCTGACGGACATATTTCGAGATATTTCTTCTTCTTGTTGTTCTTCTTCTGCACAGCTAAACTGGAAGTGGCATTTGCGGCTCGCACTAGTGCAGAGTTATCTCAAAGAAAGGGGCCACGGTGTTTCTGTATCTCTATTATGTTGGTGCGGTTTCGGAACTTTTAAATATCTTGATATATCTCGAGAACTACGCATCTGATCAAAAAATATCATCGAACATGAAAAGTATGAAACTTAATTCTCTACAAATAAGGTCTCTTACCATTTTGCCATAGCTCGCTTCGTTTCCGAGATATTTGCCGATTTATCTCAAGGGAAGGGGCCTGACGGACATATTTCGAGATATTTCTTCTTCTTGTTGTTCTTCTTCTGCACAGCTAAACTGGAAGTGGCATTTGCGGCTCGCACTAGTGCAGAGTTATCTCAAAGAAAGGGGCCACGGTGTTTCTGTATCTCTATTATGTTGGTGCGGTTTCGGAACTTTTAAATATCTTGATATATCTCGAGAACTACGCATCTGATCAAAAAATATCATGGAACATGAAAAGTATGAAACTTAATTCTCTACAAATAAGGTCTCTTACCATTTTGCCATAGCTCGCTTCGTTTCCGAGATATTTGCCGATTTATCTCAAGGGAAGGGGCCTGACGGACATATTTCGAGATATTTCTTCTTCTTGTTGTTCTTCTTCTGCACAGCTAAACTGGAAGTGGCATTTGCGGCTCGCACTAGTGCAGAGTTATCTCAAAGAAAGGGGCCACGGTGTTTCTGTATCTCTATTATGTTGGTGCGGTTTCGGAACTTTTAAATATCTTGATATATCTCGAGAACTACGCATCTGATCAAAAAATATCATGGAACATGAAAAGTATGAAACTTAATTCTCTACAAATAAGGTCTCTTAACATTTTGCCATAGCTCGCTTCGTTTCCGAGATATTTGCCGATTTATCTCAAGGGAAGGGGCCTGACGGACATATTTCGAGATATTTCTTCTTCTTGTTTTTCTTCTTCTGCACAGCTAAGCTGGAAGTGGCATTTGCAGCTCGCAATAGTGCAGAGTTATCTCAAAGAAAGGGGCCACGGTGTTTCTGTATCTCTATTATGTTGGTGCGGCTTCGGAACTTTTAAATATCTTGATATATCTCGAGAACTACCCATCTGATCAAAAAATATCATAGAACATAAAAAGTAGGAAACTTAATTCTCTACAAAAAAGGTCTCTTAACATTTTGCCATAGCTCGCTTCGTTTCCGAGATATTTGCAGATTTATCTCAAGGGAAGGGGCCTAACGGACATATTTCGAGATATTTCTTCTTCTTGTTGTTCTTCTTCTGCACAGCTAAACTGGAAGTGGCATTTCCAGCTCGCAATAGTGCAGAGTTATCTCAAAGAAAGGGGCCACGGTGTTTCTGTATCTCTATTATGTTGGTGCGGCTTCGGAACTTTTAAATATCTTGATATATCTCGAGAACTACGCATCTGATCAAAAAATATCATGGAACATGAAAAGTAGGAAACTTAATTCTCTACAAAAAAGGTCTCTTAACATTTTGCCATAGCTCGCTTCGTTTCCGAGATATTTGCAGATTTATCTCAAGGGAAGGGGCCTGACGGACATATTTCGAGATATTTCTTCTTCTTGTTGTTCTTCTTCTGCACAGCTAAGCTGGAAGTGGCATTTGCAGGTCGCAATAGTGCAGAGTTATCTCAAAGAAAGGGGCCACGGTGTTTCTGTATCTCTATTATGTTGGTGCAGCTTCGGAACTTTTAAATATCTCGATATATCTCGAAAACTACGCTTCTGATCAAAAAATATCATAGAACATAAATTGTAGGAAACATAATTCTCTACAAAAAAGGTCTCTTAACGTTTTGCCATAGCTCGCTTCGTTTCCGAGATATTTGCAGATTTATCTCAAGGGAAGGGTCCTGACGGACATATTTCGAGATATTTCTTCTTCTTGTTGTTCTTCTTCTGCACAGCTAAACTGGAAGTGGCATTTCGAGCTCGCAATAGTGCAGAGTTATCTCAAAGAAAGAGGCCACGGTGTTTCTGTGTCTCTATTATGTTGGTGCGGCTTCGGAACTTTTAAATATCTCGATATATCTCAAAAACTACGCTTCTGATCAAAAAATATCATAGAACATAAAAAGTAGGAAACTTAATTCTCTACAAAAAAGGTCTCTTAACATTTTGCCATAGCTCGCTTCGTTTCCGAGATATTTGCAGATTTGTCTCAAGCGAAGGGGCCTGACGGACATATTTCGAGATATTTCTTCTTCTTGTTGCTCTTCTTCTGCACAGCTAAGCTGGAAGTGGCATTTCCAGCTCGCAATCGTGCAGAGTTATCTCAAAGAAAGGGGCCACGGTGTTTCTGTATCTCTATTATGTTGGTGCGGCTTCGGAACTTTTAAATATCTCGATATATCTCGAAAACTACGCTTCTGATCAAAAAATATCATAGGACATAAATTGTAGGAAACATAATTCTCTACAAAAAAGGTCTCTTAACATTTTGCCATAGCTCGCTTCGTTTCCGAGATATTTGCAGATTTATCTCAAGGGAAGGGTCCTGATGGACATATTTCGAGATATTTCTTCTTCTTGTTGTTCTTCTTCTGCACAGCCAAACTGGAAGTGGCATTTCCAGCTCGCAATCGTGCAGAGTTATCTCAAAGAAAGGAGCCACGGTGTTTCTGTATCTCTATTATGTTGGTGCGGCTTCGGAACTTTTAAATATCTTGATATATCTCGAGAACTACGCATCTGATCAAAAAATATCATAGAACATAAAAAGTAGGAAACTTAATTCTCTACGAAAAAGGTCTCTTATCATTTTCCCATAGCTGGCATCGTTTCCGAGATATTTGCAGATTTAGCTCAAGGGAAGGGGTCTGACGGACATATTTCGAGATATTTCTTCTTCTTGTTGTTCTTCTTCTGCACAGCTAAGCTGGAAGTGGCATTTGCAGCTCGCAATAGTGCAGAGTTATCTCAAAGAAAGAGGCCACGGTGTTTCTGTGTCTCTATTATGTTGGTGCGGCTTCGGAACTTTTAAATATCTCGATATATCTCGAAAACTACGCTTCTGATCAAAAAATATCATAAAACGTAAATTGTAGGAAACATAATTCTCTACAAAAAAGGTCTCTTAACATTTTGCCATAGCTCGCTCCGTTTCCGAGATATTTGCAGATTTATCTCAAGGGAAGGGGTCTGACGGACATATTTCGAGATATTTCTTCTTCTTGTTGTTCTTCTTCTGCACAGCTAAGCTCGAAGTGGCATTTGCAGCTCGCAATAGTGCAGAGTTATCTCAAAGAAAGGGGCCACGGTGTTTCTGTATCTCTATTATGTTGGTGCGGCTTCGGAACTTTTAAATATCTTGATATATCTCGAGAACTACGCATCTGATCAAAAAATATCATACAATATAAAACGTAGGAAACTTAATTCTCTACAAAAAAGGTCACTTAACATTTTGCCATAACTCGCTTCGTTTCCGAGATATTTGCAGATTTATCTCAAGGGAAGGGGCCTGACGGACATATTTTGAGATACTTCTTCTTCTTGTTGTTCTTCTTCTGCACAGCTAAGTTGGAAGTGGCATTTGCAGCTCGCAAGAGTGCAGAGTTATCTCAAAGAAAGGGGCCACGGTGTTTCTGTATCTCTATTATGTTGGTGCGGCTTCGGAACTTTTAAATATCGTGATATATCTCGAGAACTACGCATCTGATCAAAAAATATCATAGAACATAAAAAGTAGGAAACTTAATTCTCTACAAAAAAGGTATCTTAGCATTTTGCCATAGCTCGCTTCGTTCCCGAGATATTTGCAGATTTATCTCAAGGGAAGGGGCCTGACGGACATATTTTGAGATTTTTCTTCTTCTTGTTGTTCTTCTTCTGCACAGCTAAGCTGGAAGTGCCATTTGCAGCTCGCAATAGTGCAGAGTTATCTCAAAGACAGAGGCCACGGTGTTTCTGTGTCTCTATTATGTTGGTGCGGCTTCGGAACTTTTAAATATCTCGATATATCTCGAAAACTACGCTTCTGATCAAAAAATATCATAAAACGTAAATTGTAGGAAACATAATTCTCTACAAAAAAGGTCTCTTAACATTTTGCCATAGCTCGCTCCGTTTCCGAGATATTTGCAGATTTATCTCAAGGGAAGGGGTCTGACGGACATATTTCGAGATATTTCTTCTTCTTGTTGTTCTTCTTCTGCACAGCTAAGCTGGAAGTGGCATTTGCGGCTCGCACTAGTGCAGAGTTATCTCAAAGAAAGGGGCCACGGTGTTTCTGTATCTCTATTATGTTGGTGCGGCTTCGGAACTTTTAAATATCTTGATATATCTCGAGAACTACCCATCTGATCAAAAAATATCATAGAACATAAAAAGTAGGAAACTTAATTCTCTACAAAAAAGGTCTCTTAACATTTTGCCATAGCTCGCTTCGTTTCCGAGATATTTGCAGATTTATCTCAAGGGAAGGGGCCTAACGGACATATTTCGAGATATTTCTTCTTCTTGTTGTTCTTCTTCTGCACAGCTAAACTGGAAGTGGCATTTCCAGCTCGCAATAGTGCAGAGTTACCTCAAAGAGAGGAGCCACGGTGTTTCTGTATCTCTATTATGTTGGTGCGGCTTCGGAACTTTTAAATATCTTGATATATCTCGAGAACTACGCATCTGATCAAAAAATATCATAGAACATAAAAAGTAGGAAACTTAATTCTCTACAAATAAGGTCTCTTAACATTTTGCATAGCTCGCTTCGTTTCCGAGATATTTGCAGATTTATCTCAAGGGAAGGGGCCTGACGGACATATTTCGAGATATTTCTTCTTCTTGTTGTTCTTCTTCTGCACAGCTAAACTGGAAGTGGCATTTGCGGCTCGCACTAGTGCAGAGTTATCTCAAAGAAAGGGGCCACGGTGTTTCTGTATCTCTATTATGTTGGTGCGGTTTCGGAACTTTTAAATATCTTGATATATCTCGAGAACTACGCATCTGACCAAAAAATATCATGGAACATGAAAAGTATGAAACTTAATTCTCTACAAATAAGGTCTCTTACCATTTTGCCATAGCTCGCTTCGTTTCCGAGATATTTGCCGATTTATCTCAAGGGAAGGGGCCTGACGGACATATTTCGAGATATTTCTTCTTCTTGTTGTTCTTCTTCTGCACAGCTAAACTGGAAGTGGCATTTGCGGCTCGCACTAGTGCAGAGTTATCTCAAAGAAAGGGGCCACGGTGTTTCTGTATCTCTATTATGTTGGTGTGGTTTCGGAACTTTTAAATATCTCGATATATCTCGAAAACTACGCATCTGATCAAAAAATATCATACAACATAAAAAGTAGGAAACTTAATTCTCTACAAAAAAGGTCTATTAACATTTTGCCATAGCTCGCTTGGTTTCCGAGATATTTGCAGATTTACCTCAAGGGAAGGGGCCTGACGGACATATTTCGAGATATTTCTTCTTCTTGTTGTTCTTCTTCTGCACAGCTAAGCTGGAAGTGGCATTTGCGGCTCGCACTAGTGCAGAGTTATCTCAAAGAAAGGGGCCACGGTGTTTCTGTATCTCTATTATGTTGGTGCGGCTTCGGAACTTTTAAATATCTTGATATATCTCGAGAACTACCCATCTGATCAAAAAATATCATAGAACATAAAAAGTAGGAAACTTAATTCTCTACAAAAAAGGTCTCTTAACATTTTGCCATAGCTCGCTTCGTTTCCGAGATATTTGCAGATTTATCTCAAGGGAAGGGGCCTAACGGACATATTTCGAGATATTTCTTCTTCTTGTTGTTCTTCTTCTGCACAGCTAAACTGGAAGTGGCATTTCCAGCTCGCAATAGTGCAGAGTTACCTCAAAGAGAGGAGCCACGGTGTTTCTGTATCTCTATTATGTTGGTGCGGCTTCGGAACTTTTAAATATCTTGATATATCTCGAGAACTACGCATCTGATCAAAAAATATCATAGAACATAAAAAGTAGGAAACTTAATTCTCTACAAATAAGGTCTCTTAACATTTTGCATAGCTCGCTTCGTTTCCGAGATATTTGCAGATTTATCTCAAGGGAAGGGGCCTGACGGACATATTTCGAGATATTTCTTCTTCTTGTTGTTCTTCTTCTGCACAGCTAAACTGGAAGTGGCATTTGCGGCTCGCACTAGTGCAGAGTTATCTCAAAGAAAGGGGCCACGGTGTTTCTGTATCTCTATTATGTTGGTGCGGTTTCGGAACTTTTAAATATCTTGATATATCTCGAGAACTACGCATCTGATCAAAAAATATCATCGAACATGAAAAGTATGAAACTTAATTCTCTACAAATAAGGTCTCTTACCATTTTGCCATAGCTCGCTTCGTTTCCGAGATATTTGCCGATTTATCTCAAGGGAAGGGGCCTGACGGACATATTTCGAGATATTTCTTCTTCTTGTTGTTCTTCTTCTGCACAGCTAAGCTCGAAGTGGCATTTGCAGCTCGCAATAGTGCAGAGTTATCTCAAAGAAAGGGGCCACGGTGTTTCTGTATCTCTATTATGTTGGTGCGGCTTCGGAACTTTTAAATATCTTGATATATCTCGAGAACTACGCATCTGATCAAAAAATATCATACAATATAAAACGTAGGAAACTTAATTCTCTACAAAAAAGGTCACTTAACATTTTGCCATAACTCGCTTCGTTTCCGAGATATTTGCAGATTTATCTCAAGGGAAGGGGCCTGACGGACATATTTTGAGATACTTCTTCTTCTTGTTGTTCTTCTTCTGCACAGCTAAGTTGGAAGTGGCATTTGCAGCTCGCAAGAGTGCAGAGTTATCTCAAAGAAAGGGGCCACGGTGTTTCTGTATCTCTATTATGTTGGTGCGGCTTCGGAACTTTTAAATATCGTGATATATCTCGAGAACTACGCATCTGATCAAAAAATATCATAGAACATAAAAAGTAGGAAACTTAATTCTCTACAAAAAAGGTATCTTAGCATTTTGCCATAGCTCGCTTCGTTCCCGAGATATTTGCAGATTTATCTCAAGGGAAGGGGCCTGACGGACATATTTTGAGATTTTTCTTCTTCTTGTTGTTCTTCTTCTGCACAGCTAAGCTGGAAGTGCCATTTGCAGCTCGCAATAGTGCAGAGTTATCTCAAAGACAGAGGCCACGGTGTTTCTGTGTCTCTATTATGTTGGTGCGGCTTCGGAACTTTTAAATATCTCGATATATCTCGAAAACTACGCTTCTGATCAAAAAATATCATAAAACGTAAATTGTAGGAAACATAATTCTCTACAAAAAAGGTCTCTTAACATTTTGCCATAGCTCGCTCCGTTTCCGAGATATTTGCAGATTTATCTCAAGGGAAGGGGTCTGACGGACATATTTCGAGATATTTCTTCTTCTTGTTGTTCTTCTTCTGCACAGCTAAGCTGGAAGTGGCATTTGCGGCTCGCACTAGTGCAGAGTTATCTCAAAGAAAGGGGCCACGGTGTTTCTGTATCTCTATTATGTTGGTGCGGCTTCGGAACTTTTAAATATCTTGATATATCTCGAGAACTACCCATCTGATCAAAAAATATCATAGAACATAAAAAGTAGGAAACTTAATTCTCTACAAAAAAGGTCTCTTAACATTTTGCCATAGCTCGCTTCGTTTCCGAGATATTTGCAGATTTATCTCAAGGGAAGGGGCCTAACGGACATATTTCGAGATATTTCTTCTTCTTGTTGTTCTTCTTCTGCACAGCTAAACTGGAAGTGGCATTTCCAGCTCGCAATAGTGCAGAGTTACCTCAAAGAGAGGAGCCACGGTGTTTCTGTATCTCTATTATGTTGGTGCGGCTTCGGAACTTTTAAATATCTTGATATATCTCGAGAACTACGCATCTGATCAAAAAATATCATAGAACATAAAAAGTAGGAAACTTAATTCTCTACAAATAAGGTCTCTTAACATTTTGCATAGCTCGCTTCGTTTCCGAGATATTTGCAGATTTATCTCAAGGGAAGGGGCCTGACGGACATATTTCGAGATATTTCTTCTTCTTGTTGTTCTTCTTCTGCACAGCTAAACTGGAAGTGGCATTTGCGGCTCGCACTAGTGCAGAGTTATCTCAAAGAAAGGGGCCACGGTGTTTCTGTATCTCTATTATGTTGGTGCGGTTTCGGAACTTTTAAATATCTTGATATATCTCGAGAACTACGCATCTGATCAAAAAATATCATGGAACATGAAAAGTATGAAACTTAATTCTCTACAAATAAGGTCTCTTACCATTTTGCCATAGCTCGCTTCGTTTCCGAGATATTTGCCGATTTATCTCAAGGGAAGGGGCCTGACGGACATATTTCGAGATATTTCTTCTTCTTGTTGTTCTTCTTCTGCACAGCTAAACTGGAAGTGGCATTTGCGGCTCGCACTAGTGCAGAGTTATCTCAAAGAAAGGGGCCACGGTGTTTCTGTATCTCTATTATGTTGGTGTGGTTTCGGAACTTTTAAATATCTCGATATATCTCGAAAACTACGCATCTGATCAAAAAATATCATAGAACATAAAAAGTAGGAAACTTAATTCTCTACAAAAAAGGTCTATTAACATTTTGCCATAGCTCGCTTGGTTTCCGAGATATTTGCAGATTTACCTCAAGGGAAGGGGCCTGACGGACATATTTCGAGATATTTCTTCTTCTTGTTGTTCTTCTTCTGCACAGCTAAGCTGGAAGTGGCATTTGCGGCTCGCACTAGTGCAGAGTTATCTCAAAGAAAGGGGCCACGGTGTTTCTGTATCTCTATTATGTTGGTGCGGCTTCGGAACTTTTAAATATCTTGATATATCTCGAGAACTACGCATCTGATCAAAAAATATCATAGAACATAAAAAGTAGGAAACTTAATTCTCTACAAATAAGGTCTCTTAACATTTTGCATAGCTCGCTTCGTTTCCGAGATATTTGCAGATTTATCTCAAGGGAAGGGGCCTGACGGACATATTTCGAGATATTTCTTCTTCTTGTTGTTCTTCTTCTGCACAGCTAAACTGGAAGTGGCATTTGCGGCTCGCACTAGTGCAGAGTTATCTCAAAGAAAGGGGCCACGGTGTTTCTGTATCTCTATTATGTTGGTGCGGTTTCGGAACTTTTAAATATCTTGATATATCTCGAGAACTACGCATCTGATCAAAAAATATCATCGAACATGAAAAGTTTGAAACTTAATTCTCTACAAATAAGGTCTCTTACCATTTTGCCATAGCTCGCTTCGTTTCCGAGATATTTGCCGATTTATCTCAAGGGAAGGGGCCTGACGGACATATTTCGAGATATTTCTTCTTCTTGTTGTTCTTCTTCTGCACAGCTAAGCTCGAAGTGGCATTTGCAGCTCGCAATAGTGCAGAGTTATCTCAAAGAAAGGGGCCACGGTGTTTCTGTATCTCTATTATGTTGGTGCGGCTTCGGAACTTTTAAATATCTTGATATATCTCGAGAACTACGCATCTGATCAAAAAATATCATACAATATAAAACGTAGGAAACTTAATTCTCTACAAAAAAGGTCACTTAACATTTTGCCATAACTCGCTTCGTTTCCGAGATATTTGCAGATTTATCTCAAGGGAAGGGGCCTGACGGACATATTTTGAGATACTTCTTCTTCTTGTTGTTCTTCTTCTGCACAGCTAAGTTGGAAGTGGCATTTGCAGCTCGCAAGAGTGCAGAGTTATCTCAAAGAAAGGGGCCACGGTGTTTCTGTATCTCTATTATGTTGGTGCGGCTTCGGAACTTTTAAATATCGTGATATATCTCGAGAACTACGCATCTGATCAAAAAATATCATAGAACATAAAAAGTAGGAAACTTAATTCTCTACAAAAAAGGTATCTTAGCATTTTGCCATAGCTCGCTTCGTTCCCGAGATATTTGCAGATTTATCTCAAGGGAAGGGGCCTGACGGACATATTTTGAGATTTTTCTTCTTCTTGTTGTTCTTCTTCTGCACAGCTAAGCTGGAAGTGCCATTTGCAGCTCGCAATAGTGCAGAGTTATCTCAAAGACAGAGGCCACGGTGTTTCTGTGTCTCTATTATGTTGGTGCGGCTTCGGAACTTTTAAATATCTCGATATATCTCGAAAACTACGCTTCTGATCAAAAAATATCATAAAACGTAAATTGTAGGAAACATAATTCTCTACAAAAAAGGTCTCTTAACATTTTGCCATAGCTCGCTCCGTTTCCGAGATATTTGCAGATTTATCTCAAGGGAAGGGGTCTGACGGACATATTTCGAGATATTTCTTCTTCTTGTTGTTCTTCTTCTGCACAGCTAAGCTGGAAGTGGCATTTGCGGCTCGCACTAGTGCAGAGTTATCTCAAAGAAAGGGGCCACGGTGTTTCTGTATCTCTATTATGTTGGTGCGGCTTCGGAACTTTTAAATATCTTGATATATCTCGAGAACTA
This sequence comes from Osmia lignaria lignaria, assembly GCF_051020975.1. NCBI lineage: Eukaryota > Metazoa > Arthropoda > Insecta > Hymenoptera > Megachilidae > Osmia > Osmia lignaria. The sequence continues at coordinate 12,754,173 of NW_027478163.1, forward strand.
CCCATCTGATCAAAAAATATCATAGAACATAAAAAGTAGGAAACTTAATTCTCTACAAAAAAGGTCTCTTAACATTTTGCCATAGCTCGCTTCGTTTCCGAGATATTTGCAGATTTATCTCAAGGGAAGGGGCCTAACGGACATATTTCGAGATATTTCTTCTTCTTGTTGTTCTTCTTCTGCACAGCTAAACTGGAAGTGGCATTTCCAGCTCGCAATAGTGCAGAGTTACCTCAAAGAGAGGAGCCACGGTGTTTCTGTATCTCTATTATGTTGGTGCGGCTTCGGAACTTTTAAATATCTTGATATATCTCGAGAACTACGCATCTGATCAAAAAATATCATAGAACATAAAAAGTAGGAAACTTAATTCTCTACAAATAAGGTCTCTTAACATTTTGCATAGCTCGCTTCGTTTCCGAGATATTTGCAGATTTATCTCAAGGGAAGGGGCCTGACGGACATATTTCGAGATATTTCTTCTTCTTGTTGTTCTTCTTCTGCACAGCTAAACTGGAAGTGGCATTTGCGGCTCGCACTAGTGCAGAGTTATCTCAAAGAAAGGGGCCACGGTGTTTCTGTATCTCTATTATGTTGGTGCGGTTTCGGAACTTTTAAATATCTTGATATATCTCGAGAACTACGCATCTGATCAAAAAATATCATGGAACATGAAAAGTATGAAACTTAATTCTCTACAAATAAGGTCTCTTACCATTTTGCCATAGCTCGCTTCGTTTCCGAGATATTTGCCGATTTATCTCAAGGGAAGGGGCCTGACGGACATATTTCGAGATATTTCTTCTTCTTGTTGTTCTTCTTCTGCACAGCTAAACTGGAAGTGGCATTTGCGGCTCGCACTAGTGCAGAGTTATCTCAAAGAAAGGGGCCACGGTGTTTCTGTATCTCTATTATGTTGGTGTGGTTTCGGAACTTTTAAATATCTCGATATATCTCGAAAACTACGCATCTGATCAAAAAATATCATAGAACATAAAAAGTAGGAAACTTAATTCTCTACAAAAAAGGTCTATTAACATTTTGCCATAGCTCGCTTGGTTTCCGAGATATTTGCAGATTTACCTCAAGGGAAGGGGCCTGACGGACATATTTCGAGATATTTCTTCTTCTTGTTGTTCTTCTTCTGCACAGCTAAGCTGGAAGTGGCATTTGCGGCTCGCACTAGTGCAGAGTTATCTCAAAGAAAGGGGCCACGGTGTTTCTGTATCTCTATTATGTTGGTGCGGCTTCGGAACTTTTAAATATCTTGATATATCTCGAGAACTACCCATCTGATCAAAAAATATCATAGAACATAAAAAGTAGGAAACTTAATTCTCTACAAAAAAGGTCTCTTAACATTTTGCCATAGCTCGCTTCGTTTCCGAGATATTTGCAGATTTATCTCAAGGGAAGGGGCCTAACGGACATATTTCGAGATATTTCTTCTTCTTGTTGTTCTTCTTCTGCACAGCTAAACTGGAAGTGGCATTTCCAGCTCGCAATAGTGCAGAGTTACCTCAAAGAGAGGAGCCACGGTGTTTCTGTATCTCTATTATGTTGGTGCGGCTTCGGAACTTTTAAATATCTTGATATATCTCGAGAACTACGCATCTGATCAAAAAATATCATAGAACATAAAAAGTAGGAAACTTAATTCTCTACAAATAAGGTCTCTTAACATTTTGCATAGCTCGCTTCGTTTCCGAGATATTTGCAGATTTATCTCAAGGGAAGGGGCCTGACGGACATATTTCGAGATATTTCTTCTTCTTGTTGTTCTTCTTCTGCACAGCTAAACTGGAAGTGGCATTTGCGGCTCGCACTAGTGCAGAGTTATCTCAAAGAAAGGGGCCACGGTGTTTCTGTATCTCTATTATGTTGGTGCGGTTTCGGAACTTTTAAATATCTTGATATATCTCGAGAACTACGCATCTGATCAAAAAATATCATCGAACATGAAAAGTATGAAACTTAATTCTCTACAAATAAGGTCTCTTACCATTTTGCCATAGCTCGCTTCGTTTCCGAGATATTTGCCGATTTATCTCAAGGGAAGGGGCCTGACGGACATATTTCGAGATATTTCTTCTTCTTGTTGTTCTTCTTCTGCACAGCTAAACTGGAAGTGGCATTTGCGGCTCGCACTAGTGCAGAGTTATCTCAAAGAAAGGGGCCACGGTGTTTCTGTATCTCTATTATGTTGGTGCGGTTTCGGAACTTTTAAATATCTTGATATATCTCGAGAACTACGCATCTGATCAAAAAATATCATGGAACATGAAAAGTATGAAACTTAATTCTCTACAAATAAGGTCTCTTACCATTTTGCCATAGCTCGCTTCGTTTCCGAGATATTTGCCGATTTATCTCAAGGGAAGGGGCCTGACGGACATATTTCGAGATATTTCTTCTTCTTGTTGTTCTTCTTCTGCACAGCTAAACTGGAAGTGGCATTTGCGGCTCGCACTAGTGCAGAGTTATCTCAAAGAAAGGGGCCACGGTGTTTCTGTATCTCTATTATGTTGGTGCGGTTTCGGAACTTTTAAATATCTTGATATATCTCGAGAACTACGCATCTGATCAAAAAATATCATGGAACATGAAAAGTATGAAACTTAATTCTCTACAAATAAGGTCTCTTAACATTTTGCCATAGCTCGCTTCGTTTCCGAGATATTTGCCGATTTATCTCAAGGGAAGGGGCCTGACGGACATATTTCGAGATATTTCTTCTTCTTGTTTTTCTTCTTCTGCACAGCTAAGCTGGAAGTGGCATTTGCAGCTCGCAATAGTGCAGAGTTATCTCAAAGAAAGGGGCCACGGTGTTTCTGTATCTCTATTATGTTGGTGCGGCTTCGGAACTTTTAAATATCTTGATATATCTCGAGAACTACGCATCTGATCAAAAAATATCATGGAACATGAAAAGTAGGAAACTTAATTCTCTACAAAAAAGGTCTCTTAACATTTTGCCATAGCTCGCTTCGTTTCCGAGATATTTGCAGATTTATCTCAAGGGAAGGGGCCTGACGGACATATTTCGAGATATTTCTTCTTCTTGTTGTTCTTCTTCTGCACAGCTAAGCTGGAAGTGGCATTTGCAGGTCGCAATAGTGCAGAGTTATCTCAAAGAAAGGGGCCACGGTGTTTCTGTATCTCTATTATGTTGGTGCAGCTTCGGAACTTTTAAATATCTCGATATATCTCGAAAACTACGCTTCTGATCAAAAAATATCATAGAACATAAATTGTAGGAAACATAATTCTCTACAAAAAAGGTCTCTTAACGTTTTGCCATAGCTCGCTTCGTTTCCGAGATATTTGCAGATTTATCTCAAGGGAAGGGTCCTGACGGACATATTTCGAGATATTTCTTCTTCTTGTTGTTCTTCTTCTGCACAGCTAAACTGGAAGTGGCATTTCGAGCTCGCAATAGTGCAGAGTTATCTCAAAGAAAGAGGCCACGGTGTTTCTGTGTCTCTATTATGTTGGTGCGGCTTCGGAACTTTTAAATATCTCGATATATCTCAAAAACTACGCTTCTGATCAAAAAATATCATAGAACATAAAAAGTAGGAAACTTAATTCTCTACAAAAAAGGTCTCTTAACATTTTGCCATAGCTCGCTTCGTTTCCGAGATATTTGCAGATTTGTCTCAAGCGAAGGGGCCTGACGGACATATTTCGAGATATTTCTTCTTCTTGTTGCTCTTCTTCTGCACAGCTAAGCTGGAAGTGGCATTTCCAGCTCGCAATCGTGCAGAGTTATCTCAAAGAAAGGGGCCACGGTGTTTCTGTATCTCTATTATGTTGGTGCGGCTTCGGAACTTTTAAATATCTCGATATATCTCGAAAACTACGCTTCTGATCAAAAAATATCATAGGACATAAATTGTAGGAAACATAATTCTCTACAAAAAAGGTCTCTTAACATTTTGCCATAGCTCGCTTCGTTTCCGAGATATTTGCAGATTTATCTCAAGGGAAGGGTCCTGATGGACATATTTCGAGATATTTCTTCTTCTTGTTGTTCTTCTTCTGCACAGCCAAACTGGAAGTGGCATTTCCAGCTCGCAATCGTGCAGAGTTATCTCAAAGAAAGGGGCCACGGTGTTTCTGTATCTCTATTATGTTGGTGCGGCTTCGGAACTTTTAAATATCTTGATATATCTCGAGAACTACGCATCTGATCAAAAAATATCATAGAACATAAAAAGTAGGAAACTTAATTCTCTACGAAAAAGGTCTCTTAACATTTTCCCATAGCTGGCATCGTTTCCGAGATATTTGCAGATTTAGCTCAAGGGAAGGGGTCTGACGGACATATTTCGAGATATTTCTTCTTCTTGTTGTTCTTCTTCTGCACAGCTAAGCTGGAAGTGGCATTTGCAGCTCGCAATAGTGCAGAGTTATCTCAAAGAAAGAGGCCACGGTGTTTCTGTGTCTCTATTATGTTGGTGCGGCTTCGGAACTTTTAAATATCTCGATATATCTCGAAAACTACGCTTCTGATCAAAAAATATCATAAAACGTAAATTGTAGGAAACATAATTCTCTACAAAAAAGGTCTCTTAACATTTTGCCATAGCTCGCTCCGTTTCCGAGATATTTGCAGATTTATCTCAAGGGAAGGGGTCTGACGGACATATTTCGAGATATTTCTTCTTCTTGTTGTTCTTCTTCTGCACAGCTAAACTGGAAGTGGCATTTCCAGCTCGCAATAGTGCAGAGTTATCTCAAAGAAAGGGGCCACGGTGTTTCTGTATCTCTATTATGTTGGTGCGGCTTCGGAACTTTTAAATATCTTGATATATCTCGAGAACTACGCATCTGATCAAAAAATATCATGGCACATGAAAAGTAGGAAACTTAATTCTCTACAAAAAAGGTCTCTTAACATTTTGCCATAGCTCGCTTCGTTTCCGAGATATTTGCAGATTTATCTCAAGGGAAGGGGCCTGACGGACATATTTCGAGATATTTCTTCTTCTTGTTGTTCTTCTTCTGCACAGCTAAGCTGGAAGTGGCATTTGCAGGTCGCAATAGTGCAGAGTTATCTCAAAGAAAGGGGCCACGGTGTTTCTGTATCTCTATTATGTTGGTGCAGCTTCGGAACTTTTAAATATCTCGATATATCTCGAAAACTACGCTTCTGATCAAAAAATATCATAGAACATAAATTGTAGGAAACATAATTCTCTACAAAAAAGGTCTCTTAACGTTTTGCCATAGCTCGCTTCGTTTCCGAGATATTTGCAGATTTATCTCAAGGGAAGGGTCCTGACGGACATATTTCGAGATATTTCTTCTTCTTGTTGTTCTTCTTCTGCACAGCTAAACTGGAAGTGGCATTTCGAGCTCGCAATAGTGCAGAGTTATCTCAAAGAAAGAGGCCACGGTGTTTCTGTGTCTCTATTATGTTGGTGCGGCTTCGGAACTTTTAAATATCTCGATATATCTCAAAAACTACGCTTCTGATCAAAAAATATCATAGAACATAAAAAGTAGGAAACTTAATTCTCTACAAAAAAGGTCTCTTAACATTTTGCCATAGCTCGCTTCGTTTCCGAGATATTTGCAGATTTGTCTCAAGCGAAGGGGCCTGACGGACATATTTCGAGATATTTCTTCTTCTTGTTGCTCTTCTTCTGCACAGCTAAGCTGGAAGTGGCATTTCCAGCTCGCAATCGTGCAGAGTTATCTCAAAGAAAGGGGCCACGGTGTTTCTGTATCTCTATTATGTTGGTGCGGCTTCGGAACTTTTAAATATCTCGATATATCTCGAAAACTACGCTTCTGATCAAAAAATATCATAGGACATAAATTGTAGGAAACATAATTCTCTACAAAAAAGGTCTCTTAACATTTTGCCATAGCTCGCTTCGTTTCCGAGATATTTGCAGATTTATCTCAAGGGAAGGGTCCTGATGGACATATTTCGAGATATTTCTTCTTCTTGTTGTTCTTCTTCTGCACAGCCAAACTGGAAGTGGCATTTCCAGCTCGCAATCGTGCAGAGTTATCTCAAAGAAAGGGGCCACGGTGTTTCTGTATCTCTATTATGTTGGTGCGGCTTCGGAACTTTTAAATATCTTGATATATCTCGAGAACTACGCATCTGATCAAAAAATATCATAGAACATAAAAAGTAGGAAACTTAATTCTCTACGAAAAAGGTCTCTTAACATTTTCCCATAGCTGGCATCGTTTCCGAGATATTTGCAGATTTAGCTCAAGGGAAGGGGTCTGACGGACATATTTCGAGATATTTCTTCTTCTTGTTGTTCTTCTTCTGCACAGCTAAGCTGGAAGTGGCATTTGCAGCTCGCAATAGTGCAGAGTTATCTCAAAGAAAGAGGCCACGGTGTTTCTGTGTCTCTATTATGTTGGTGCGGCTTCGGAACTTTTAAATATCTCGATATATCTCGAAAACTACGCTTCTGATCAAAAAATATCATAAAACGTAAATTGTAGGAAACATAATTCTCTACAAAAAAGGTCTCTTAACATTTTGCCATAGCTCGCTCCGTTTCCGAGATATTTGCAGATTTATCTCAAGGGAAGGGGTCTGACGGACATATTTCGAGATATTTCTTCTTCTTGTTGTTCTTCTTCTGCACAGCTAAGCTCGAAGTGGCATTTGCAGCTCGCAATAGTGCAGAGTTATCTCAAAGAAAGGGGCCACGGTGTTTCTGTATCTCTATTATGTTGGTGCGGCTTCGGAACTTTTAAATATCTTGATATATCTCGAGAACTACGCATCTGATCAAAAAATATCATACAATATAAAACGTAGGAAACTTAATTCTCTACAAAAAAGGTCACTTAACATTTTGCCATAACTCGCTTCGTTTCCGAGATATTTGCAGATTTATCTCAAGGGAAGGGGCCTGACGGACATATTTTGAGATACTTCTTCTTCTTGTTGTTCTTCTTCTGCACAGCTAAGTTGGAAGTGGCATTTGCAGCTCGCAAGAGTGCAGAGTTATCTCAAAGAAAGGGGCCACGGTGTTTCTGTATCTCTATTATGTTGGTGCGGCTTCGGAACTTTTAAATATCTCGATATATCTCGAAAACTACGCTTCTGATCAAAAAATATCATAAAACGTAAATTGTAGGAAACATAATTCTCTACAAAAAAGGTCTCTTAACATTTTGCCATAGCTCGCTCCGTTTCCGAGATATTTGCAGATTTATCTCAAGGGAAGGGGTCTGACGGACATATTTCGAGATATTTCTTCTTCTTGTTGTTCTTCTTCTGCACAGCTAAGCTCGAAGTGGCATTTGCAGCTCGCAATAATGCAGAGTTATCTCAAAGAAAGGGGCCACGGTGTTTCTGTATCTCTATTATGTTGGTGCGGCTTCGGAACTTTTAAATATCTTGATATATCTCGAGAACTACGCATCTGATCAAAAAATATCATACAATATAAAAAGTAGGAAACTTAATTCTCTACAAAAAAGGTCTTTTAACATTTTGCCATAACTCGCTTCGTTTCCGAGATATTTGCAAATTTATCTCAAGGGAAGGGGCCTGACGGACATATTTTGAGATATTTCTTCTTTTTGTTGTTCTTCTTCTGCACAGCTAAGCTGGAAGTGGCATTTGCAGCTCGCAATAGTGCAGAGTTATCTCAAAGAAAGGGGCCACGGTGTTTCTGTATCTCTATTATGTTGGTGCGGCTTCGGAACTTGTAAATATCTTGATATATCTCGAGAACTACGCATCTGATCAAAAAATATCATAGAACATAAAAAGTAGGAAACTTAATTCTCTACAAAAAAGGTCTCTTAACATTTTGCCATAGCTCGCTTGGTTTCCGAGATATTTGCAGATTTATCTCAAGGGAAGGGGCCTGACGGACATATTTCGAGATATTTCTTCTTCTTGTTGTTCTTCTTCTGCACAGCTAAGCTGGAAGTGGCATTTGCAGCTCGCAGTAGTGCAGAGTTATCTCAAAGAAAGGGGCCACGGTGTTTCTGTATCTCTATTATGTTGGTGCGGCTTCGGAACTTTTAAATATCTTGATATATCTCGAGAACTACGCATCTGATCAAAAAATATCATAGAACATAAAAAGTGGGAAACTTAATTCTCTACAAAAAAGGTCTCGTACCATTTTGCCATAGCTCGCTTGGTTTCCGAGATATTTGCAGATTTATCTCAAGGGAAGGGGCCTGACGGACATATTTCGAGATATTTCTTCTTCTTGTTGTTCTTCTTCTGCACAGCTAAGCTGGAAGTGGCATTTGCAGCTCGCAATAGTGCAGAGTTACCTCAAAGAAAGGGGCCACGGTGTTTCTGTATCTCTATTATGTTGGTGCCGCTTCGGAACTTTTAAATATCTGGATATATCTCGAGAACTACGCATCTGATCAAAAAATATCATAGAACATAAAAAGTAGGAAACTTAATTCTCTACAAAAAAGGTCTCTTAACGTTTTGCAATAGCTCGCTTCGTTTCCGAGATATTTGCAGATTTATCTCAAGGGAAGGGGCCTGACGGACATATTTCGAGATATTTCTTCTTCTTGTTGTTCTTCTTCTGCACAGCTAAGCTGGAAGTGGCATTTGCAGCGCGCAATAGTGCAGAGTTATCTCAAAGAAAGGGGCCACGGTGTTTCTGTATCTCTATTATGTTGGTGCGGCTTCGGAACTTTTAAATATCTCGATATATCTCGAAAACTACGCTTCTGATCAAAAAATATCATAGGACATAAATTGTAGGAAACATAATTCTCTACAAAAAAGGTCTCTTAACATTTTGCCATAGCTCGCTTCGTTTCCGAGATATTTGCAGATTTATCTCAAGGGAAGGGTCCTGATGGACATATTTCGAGATATTTCTTCTTCTTGTTGTTCTTCTTCTGCACAGCCAAACTGGAAGTGGCATTTCCAGCTCGCAATCGTGCAGAGTTATCTCAAAGAAAGGGGCCACGGTGTTTCTGTATCTCTATTATGTTGGTGCGGCTTCGGAACTTTTAAATATCTTGATATATCTCGAGAACTACGCATCTGATCAAAAAATATCATAGAACATAAAAAGTAGGAAACTTAATTCTCTACGAAAAAGGTCTCTTAACATTTTCCCATAGCTGGCATCGTTTCCGAGATATTTGCAGATTTAGCTCAAGGGAAGGGGTCTGACGGACATATTTCGAGATATTTCTTCTTCTTGTTGTTCTTCTTCTGCACAGCTAAGCTGGAAGTGGCATTTGCAGCTCGCAATAGTGCAGAGTTATCTCAAAGAAAGAGGCCACGGTGTTTCTGTGTCTCTATTATGTTGGTGCGGCTTCGGAACTTTTAAATATCTCGATATATCTCGAAAACTACGCTTCTGATCAAAAAATATCATAAAACGTAAATTGTAGGAAACATAATTCTCTACAAAAAAGGTCTCTTAACATTTTGCCATAGCTCGCTCCGTTTCCGAGATATTTGCAGATTTATCTCAAGGGAAGGGGTCTGACGGACATATTTCGAGATATTTCTTCTTCTTGTTGTTCTTCTTCTGCACAGCTAAGCTCGAAGTGGCATTTGCAGCTCGCAATAGTGCAGAGTTATCTCAAAGAAAGGGGCCACGGTGTTTCTGTATCTCTATTATGTTGGTGCGGCTTCGGAACTTTTAAATATCTTGATATATCTCGAGAACTACGCATCTGATCAAAAAATATCATACAATATAAAACGTAGGAAACTTAATTCTCTACAAAAAAGGTCACTTAACATTTTGCCATAACTCGCTTCGTTTCCGAGATATTTGCAGATTTATCTCAAGGGAAGGGGCCTGACGGACATATTTTGAGATACTTCTTCTTCTTGTTGTTCTTCTTCTGCACAGCTAAGTTGGAAGTGGCATTTGCAGCTCGCAAGAGTGCAGAGTTATCTCAAAGAAAGGGGCCACGGTGTTTCTGTATCTCTATTATGTTGGTGCGGCTTCGGAACTTTTAAATATCGTGATATATCTCGAGAACTACGCATCTGATCAAAAAATATCATAGAACATAAAAAGTAGGAAACTTAATTCTCTACAAAAAAGGTATCTTAGCATTTTGCCATAGCTCGCTTCGTTCCCGAGATATTTGCAGATTTATCTCAAGGGAAGGGGCCTGACGGACATATTTTGAGATTTTTCTTCTTCTTGTTGTTCTTCTTCTGCACAGCTAAGCTGGAAGTGCCATTTGCAGCTCGCAATAGTGCAGAGTTATCTCAAAGACAGAGGCCACGGTGTTTCTGTGTCTCTATTATGTTGGTGCGGCTTCGGAACTTTTAAATATCTCGATATATCTCGAAAACTACGCTTCTGATCAAAAAATATCATAAAACGTAAATTGTAGGAAACATAATTCTCTACAAAAAAGGTCTCTTAACATTTTGCCATAGCTCGCTCCGTTTCCGAGATATTTGCAGATTTATCTCAAGGGAAGGGGTCTGACGGACATATTTCGAGATATTTCTTCTTCTTGTTGTTCTTCTTCTGCACAGCTAAGCTCGAAGTGGCATTTGCAGCTCGCAATAATGCAGAGTTATCTCAAAGAAAGGGGCCACGGTGTTTCTGTATCTCTATTATGTTGGTGCGGCTTCGGAACTTTTAAATATCTTGATATATCTCGAGAACTACGCATCTGATCAAAAAATATCATACAATATAAAAAGTAGGAAACTTAATTCTCTACAAAAAAGGTCTTTTAACATTTTGCCATAACTCGCTTCGTTTCCGAGATATTTGCAAATTTATCTCAAGGGAAGGGGCCTGACGGACATATTTTGAGATATTTCTTCTTTTTGTTGTTCTTCTTCTGCACAGCTAAGCTGGAAGTGGCATTTGCAGCTCGCAATAGTGCAGAGTTATCTCAAAGAAAGGGGCCACGGTGTTTCTGTATCTCTATTATGTTGGTGCGGCTTCGGAACTTGTAAATATCTTGATATATCTCGAGAACTACGCATCTGATCAAAAAATATCATAGAACATAAAAAGTAGGAAACTTAATTCTCTACAAAAAAGGTCTCTTAACATTTTGCCATAGCTCGCTTGGTTTCCGAGATATTTGCAGATTTATCTCAAGGGAAGGGGCCTGACGGACATATTTCGAGATATTTCTTCTTCTTGTTGTTCTTCTTCTGCACAGCTAAGCTGGAAGTGGCATTTGCAGCTCGCAGTAGTGCAGAGTTATCTCAAAGAAAGGGGCCACGGTGTTTCTGTATCTCTATTATGTTGGTGCGGCTTCGGAACTTTTAAATATCTTGATATATCTCGAGAACTACGCATCTGATCAAAAAATATCATAGAACATAAAAAGTAGGAAACTTAATTCTCTACAAAAAAGGTCTCTTAACGTTTTGCAATAGCTCGCTTCGTTTCCGAGATATTTGCAGATTTATCTCAAGGGAAGGGGCCTGACGGACATATTTCGAGATATTTCTTCTTCTTGTTGTTCTTCTTCTGCACAGCTAAGCTGGAAGTGGCATTTGCAGCGCGCAATAGTGCAGAGTTATCTCAAAGAAAGGGGCCACGGTGTTTCTGTATCTCTATTATGTTGTTGCGGCTTCGGAACTTTTAAATATCTCGATATATCTCGAAAACTACGCTTCTGATCAAAAAATATCATAGAACATATATTGTAGGAAACATAATTCTCTACAAAAAAGGTCTCTTAACGTTTTGCCATAGCTCGCTTCGTTTCCGAGATATTTGCAGATTTATCTCAAGGGAAGGGTCCTGACGGACATATTTCGAGATCTTTCTTCTTCTTGTTGTTCTTCCTCTGCACAGCTAAACTGGAAGTGGCATTTCCAGCTCGCAATAGTGCAGAGTTATCCCGAAGAAAGGGGCCACGGTGTTTCTGTATCTCTATTATGTTGGTGCGGCTTCGGAACTTTTAAATATCTCGATATATCTCGAAAACTACGCTTCTGATCAAAAAATATTATAGAACATAAATTGTAGGAAACATAATTCTCTACAAAAAAGGTCTCTTAACATTTTGCCGTAGCTAGCTTCGTTTCCGAGATATTTGCAGATTTATCTCAAGGGAAGGGGCCTGACGGACATATTTCGAGATATTTCTTCTTCTTGTTGTTCTTCTTCTGCACAGCTAAGCTGGAAGTGGCATTTGCAGCGCGCAATAGTGCAGAGTTATCTCAAAGAAAGGGGCCACGGTGTTTCTGTATCTCTATTATGTTGGTGCGGCTTCGGAACTTTTAAATATCTGGATATATCTCGAGAACTACACATCTGATCAAAAAATATCATAGAACATAAAAAGTAGGAAACTTAATTCTCTACAAAAAAGTTCTCTTAACATTTTGCCATAGCTCGCTTCGTTTCCGAGATATATGCAGATTTATCTCAGGGGAAGGGGCCTGACGGACATATTTCGAGATATTTCTTCTTCTTGTTGTTCTTCTTCAGCACAGCTAAGCTGGAAGTGGCATTTGCAGCTCGCAATAGTGCAGAGTTATCTCGCCGAAAGGGGCCACGTTGTTTCTGTATCTCTATTATGTTGGTGCGGCTTCGGAACTTTTAAATATCTTGATATATCTCGAGAACTACGCATCTGATCAAAAAATATCATAGACCATAAATAGTAGGAAACTTAATTTCCTACAAAAAAGGTCTCTTAATATTTTGCCATATCTCGCATCGTTTCCGAGATATTTGCAGATTTAGCTCAAGGGAAGGGGCCTGATGGACATATTCCGAGATATTTCTTGTTATTGTTGTGCTTCTTCTGCACAGCTAAGCTCGAACTGGCATTTGCAGCTCGCAATAGTGCAGGGTTATCTCAAAGAAAGGGGCCACGGTGTTTCTGTATCTCTATTATGTTGGTGCGGCTTCGGAACTTTTAAATATCTCGATATATCTCGAAAACTACGCTTCTGATCAAAAAATATCATAGAACATAAAAAGTAGGAAACTTAATTCTCTACAAAAAAGGTCTCTTAACATTTTGCCATTGCTCGCTTCGTTTCCTAGATATTTGCAGATGTATCTCAAGGGAAGGGGTCTGACGGACATATTTCGAGATATTTCTTCTTCTTGTTGTTCTTCTTCTGCACAGCTAAGCTCGAACTGGCATTTGCAGCTCGCAATAGTGCATAGTTATCTCACAGAAAGGGGTCACGGTGTTTCCGTATCTCTATTATGTTGGTGCGGCTTCGGAACTTTTAAGTATCTTGATATATCTCGAGAATTACGCATCTGATCAAAAAATATCATAGAACGTAAGAAGTAGGAAACTTAATTCTCTACAAAAAAGGTCTCTTAACATTTTGCCACAGCTCGCATCGTTTCCGAGATATTTGCAGATTTAGCTCAAGGGAAGGGGCCTGACGGACTTAATCCGAGATATTTCTTGTTCTTGTTGTGCTTCTTCTGCACAGCTAAGCTCGAACTGGCATTTGCAGCTTGCAATAGTGCAGAGTTATCTCACAGAAAGGGGCCACGGTGTTTCTGTATCTCTATTATGTTGGTGCGGCTTCGGAACTTTTAAATATCTTGATATATCTCGAGAATTACGCATCTGATCAAAAAATATCATAGAACATAAATAGTAGGAAACTTAATTTCCTACAAAAAGGGTCTCTCAACGTTTTGCCATAGCTCGCATTGTTTCCGAGATATTTGCAGACTCAGCTCAAACAAACGGGCCTGACGGACATATTCCGAGATATTTCTTGTTCTTGTTGTGCTTCTTCCGCACAGCTAAGCTCGAACTGGCATTTGCAGCTCGCAATAGTGCAGAGTTATCTCACAGAAAGGGGCCACGGTGTTTCTGTATCTCTATTATGTTGGTGCGGCTTCGGAACTTTTAAATATCTTGATATATCTCGAGAATTACGCATCTGATCAAAAAATATCATAGAACTTAAGAAGTAGGAAACTTAATTCTCTACAAAAAAGGTCTCTTAACATTTTGCCATAGCTCGCATCGTTTCCGAGATATTTGCAGATGTAACTCAAGGGAAGGGGCCTGACGGACATATTCCGAGATATTTCTTGTTATTGTTGTGCTTCTTCTGCACAGCTAAGCTCGAACTGGCATTTGCAGCTCGCAATAGTGCAGAGTTATCTCACAGAAAGGGGCCACGGTGTTTCTGTATCTCTATTATGTTGGTGCGGCTTCGGAACTTTTAAATATCTTGATATATCTCGAAAACTACGCATCCGATCCGAAAATATCATAGAACATAAATAGTAGGAAACTTAATTTCCTACAAAAAAGGTCTCTCAACGTTTTGCCATAGCTCGCATTGTTTCCGAGATATTTGCAGATTCAGCTCAAAGGATCGGGCCTGACGGACATATTTCGTGATATTTCTTCTTCTTGTTGTTCTTCGTCTGCACAGCTAAACTGGAAGTGGCATTTCCAGCTCGCAATAGTGCAGAGTTATCTCGCAGAAAGGGGCCACGCTGTTTCTGTATCTCTATTATGTTGGTGCGGCTTCGGAACTTTTAAATATCTTGATATATCTCGAGAACTACTCATCTGATCAAAAAATATCATAGAGCATAAATAGTAGGAAACTTAATTTCCTACAAAAAAGGTCTCCGAACATTTTGCCATAGCTCGCATCGTTTCCGAGATATTTGCAGATTTAGCTCAAGGGAAGGGGCCTGACGGACATATTCCGAGATATTTCTTGTTCTTGTTGTGCTTCTTCTGCACAGCTAAGCGGGAACTGGCATTTGCAGCTCGCAATAGTGCAGAGTTATCTCAAAAAAAGAGGCCACGGTGTTTATGTATCTTTATTATGTTGTTGCGGCTTCGGAACCTTTAAATATCTCGATATATCTCGAAAACTACGCATCTGATCAAAAAATATCATAGAACATAAATAGTAGGAAACTTAATTTCCTACAAAAAAGTTCTCTCAACGTTTTGCCATAGCTCGCATTGTTTCCGAGATATTTGCAGATTCAGCTCAAAGGATCGGGCCTGACGGACATATTTCGAGATATTTCTTCTTCTTGTTGTTCTTCGTCTGCACAGCTAAACTGGAAGTGGCATTTCGAGCTCGCAATATTGCAGAGTTATCTCGCAGAAAGGGGCCACGCTGTTTCTGTATCTCTATTATGTTGGTGCGGCTTCGGAACTTTTAAATATCTTGATATATCTCGAGAACTACTCATCTGATCAAAAAATATCATAGAGAATAAATAGTAGGAAACTTAATTTCCTACATAAAAGATCTCTTAATATTTTGCCATAGCTCGCATTGTTTCCGAGATATTTGCAGATTTAGCTCAAGGGAAGGGGCCTGACGGATATATTCCGAGATATTTCTTGTTCTTGTTGTGCTTCTTCTGCACAGCTAAGCTGGAAGTGGCATTTGCAGCTCGGAATAGTGCAGAGTTATCTCAAAGAAAGAGGCCACGGTGTTTATGTATCTTTATTATGTTGTTGCGGCTTCGGAACCTTTAAATATCTCGATATATCTCGAAAACTACGCATCTGATCAAAAAATATCAGAGAACCTGAATTGTAGGAAACGTAATTCTCTACAAAAAAGGTCTCTTATCATTTTGCCATAGCTCGCATCGTTTCCGAGATATTTGCAGATTTAATTCAAGGGAAGGGGCCTGACGGACATATTTCGAGATATTTCTTCTTCTTGTTGTTCTTCTTCTGCACAGCTAAAGTGGAAGTTACATTTGCAGCTCGGAATAGTGCAGAGTTATCTCAAAGAAAGAGGCCACGGTGTTTATGTATCTTTATTATGTTGGTGCGGCTTCGGAACCTTTAAATATCTCGATATATCTCGAAAACTACGTATCTGATCAAAAAATATCATAGAACATAAATAGTAGGAAACTTAATTTCCTACAAAAAGGGTCTCTCAACGTTTTGCCATAGCTCGCATTGTTTCCGAGATATTTGCAGATTCAGCTCAAAGGAACGGGCCTGACGGACATATTCCGAGATATTTCTTGTTATTGTTGTGCTTCTTCTGCACAGCTAAGCTCGAACTGGCATTTGCAGCTCGCAATAGTGCAGGGTTATCTCAAAGAAAGGGGCCACGGTGTTTCTGTATCTCTATTATGTTGGTGCGGCTTCGGAACTTTTAAATATCTCGATATATCTCGAAAACTACGCTTCTGATCAAAAAATATCATAGAACATAAAAAGTAGGAAACCTATTTCTCTACAAAAAAGGTCTCTTAACATTTTGCCATTGCTCGCTTCGTTTCCTAGATATTTGCAGATGTATCTCAAGGGAAGGGGTCTGACGGACATATTTCGAGATATTTCTTCTTCTTGTTGTTCTTCTCCTGCACAGCTAAGCTCGAACTGGCATTTGCAGCTCGCAATAGTGCATAGTTATCTCACAGAAAGGGGTCACGGTGTTTCCGTATCTCTATTATGTTGGTGCGGCTTCGGAACTTTTAAATATCTTGATATATCTCGAGAATTACGCATCTGATCAAAAAATATCATAGAACGTAAGAAGTAGGAAACTTAATTCTCTACAAAAAAGGTCTCTTAACATTTTGCCATAGCTCGCATCGTTTCCGAGATATTTGCAGATTTAGCTCAAGGGAAGGGGCCTGATGGACTTAATCCGAGATATTTCTTGTTCTTGTTGTGCTTCTTCTGCACACCTAAGCTCGAACTGGCATTTGCAGCTCGCAATAGTGCAGAGTTATCTCACAGAAAGGGGCCACGGTGTTTCTGTATCTCTATTATGTTGGTGCGGCTTCGGAACTTTTAAATATCTCGATATATCTCGAAAACTACGTATCTGATCAAAAAATATCATAGAACATAAATAGTAGGAAACTTAATTTCCTACAAAAAGGGTCTCTCAACGTTTTGCCATAGCTCGCATTGTTTCCGAGATATTTGCAGATTCAGCTCAAAGGAACGGGCCTGACGGACATATTCCGAGATATTTCTTGTTATTGTTGTGCTTCTTCTGCACAGCTAAGCTCGAACTGGCATTTGCAGCTCGCAATAGTGCAGGGTTATCTCAAAGAAAGGGGCCACGGTGTTTCTGTATCTCTATTATGTTGGTGCGGCTTCGGAACTTTTAAATATCTCGATATATCTCGAAAACTACGCTTCTGATCAAAAAATATCATAGAACATAAAAAGTAGGAAACTTAATTCTCTACAAAAAAGGTCTCTTAACATTTTGCCATTGCTCGCTTCGTTTCCTAGATATTTGCAGATGTATCTCAAGGGAAGGGGTCTGACGGACATATTTCGAGATATTTCTTCTTCTTGTTGTTCTTCTTCTGCACAGCTAAGCTCGAACTGGCATTTGCAGCTCGCAATAGTGCATAGTTATCTCACAGAAAGGGGTCACGGTGTTTCCGTATCTCTATTATGTTGGTGCGGCTTCGGAACTTTTAAATATCTTGATATATCTCGAGAATTACGCATCTGATCAAAAAATATCATAGAACATAAATAGTAGGAAACTTAATTTCCTACAAAAAGGGTCTCTGAACGTTTTGCCATAGCTCGCATTGTTTCCGAGATATTTGCAGACTCAGCTCAAACGAACGGGCCTGACGGACATATTCCGAGATATTTCTTGTTCTTGTTGTGCTTCTTCCGCACAGCTAAGCTCGAACTGGCATTTGCAGCTCGCAATAGTGCAGAGTTATCTCACAGAAAGGGGCCACGGTGTTTCTGTATCTCTATTATGTTGGTGCGGCTTCGGAACTTTTAAATATCTTGATATATCTCGAGAATTACGCATCTGATCAAAAAATATCATAGAACTTAAGAAGTAGGAAACTTAATTCTCTACAAAAAAGGTCTCTTAACATTTTGCCATAGCTCGCATCGTTTCCGAGATATTTGCAGATGTAACTCAAGGGAAGGGGCCTGACGGACATATTCCGAGATATTTCTTGTTATTGTTGTGCTTCTTCTGCACAGCTAAGCTCGAACTGGCATTTGCAGCTCGCAATAGTGCAGAGTTATCTCACAGAAAGGGGCCACGGTGTTTCTGTATCTCTATTATGTTGGTGCGGCTTCGGAACTTTAAAATATCTTGATATATCTCGAGAACTACGCATCTGATCAAAAAATATCATACAACATAAAAAGTAGGAAACTTAATTCTCTACAAAAAAGGTCTCTTAACATTTTGCCATAGCTCGCTTCGTTTCCGAGATATATGCAGATTTATCTCAAGGGAAGGGGCCTGACGGACATATTTCGAGATATTTCTTCTTCTTGTTGTTCTTCTTCTGCATAGCTAAACTGGAAGTGGCATTTCCAGCTCGCAATAGTGCAGAGTTATCTCAAAGAAAGGGGCCACGGTGTTTCTGTATCTTTATTATGTTGTTGCGGCTTCGGAACCTTTAAATATCTCGATATATCTCGAAAACTACGCATCTGATCAAAAAATATCATAGAACCTGAATTGTAGGAAACGTAATTCTCTACAAAAAAGGTCTCTTATCATTTTGCCATAGCTCGCATCGTTTCCGAGATATTTGCAGATTTAATTCAAGGAAAGGGGCCTGACGGACATATTCCGAGATATTTCTTGTTCTTGTTGTGCTTCCTCTGCACAGCTAAGCTGGAAGTGGCATTTGCAGCTCGGAATAGTGCAGAGTTATCTCAAAGAAAGAGGCCACGGTGTTTATGTATCTTTATTATGTTGTTGCGGCTTCGGAACCTTTAAATATCTCGATATATCTCGAAAACTACGCATCTGATCAAAAGATATCATAGAACCTGAATTGTAGGAAACGTAATTCTCTACAAAAAAGGTCTCTTATCATTTTGCCATAGCTCGCATCGTTTCCGAGATATTTGCAGATTTAATTCAAGGGAAGGGGCCTGACGGACATATTTCGAGATATTTCTTCTTCTTGTTGTTCTTCTTCTGCACAGCTAAAGTGGAAGTTACATTTGCAGCTCGGAATAGTGCAGAGTTATCTCAAAGAAAGAGGCCACGGTGTTTATGTATCTTTATTATGTTGGTGCGGCTTCGGAACCTTTAAATATCTCGATATATCTCGAAAACTACGTATCTGATCAAAAAATATCATAGAACATAAATAGTAGGAAACTTAATTTCCTACAAAAAGGGTCTCTCAACGTTTTGCCATAGCTCGCATTGTTTCCGAGATATTTGCAGATTCAGCTCAAAGGAACGGGCCTGACGGACATATTCCGAGATATTTCTTGTTATTGTTGTGCTTCTTCTGCACAGCTAAGCTCGAACTGGCATTTGCAGCTCGCAATAGTGCAGGGTTATCTCAAAGAAAGTGGCCACGGTGTTTCTGTATCTCTATTATGTTGGTGCGGCTTCGGAACTTTTAAATATCTCGATATATCTCGAAAACTACGCTTCTGATCAAAAAATATCATAGAACATAAAAAGTAGGAAACTTAATTCTCTACAAAAAAGGTCTCTTAACATTTTGCCATTGCTCGCTTCGTTTCCTAGATATTTGCAGATGTATCTCAAGGGAAGGGGTCTGACGGACATATTTCGAGATATTTCTTCTTCTTGTTGTTCTTCTTCTGCACAGCTAAGCTCGAACTGGCATTTGCAGCTCGCAATAGTGCATAGTTATCTCACAGAAAGGGGTCACGGTGTTTCCGTATCTCTATTATGTTGGTGCGGCTTCGGAACTTTTAAATATCTTGATATATCTCGAGAATTACGCATCTGATCAAAAAATATCATAGAACGTAAGAAGTAGGAAACTTAATTCTCTACAAAAAAGGTCTCTTAACATTTTGCTATAGCTCGCATCGTTTCCGAGATATTTGCAGATTTAGCTCAAGGGAAGGGGCCTGACGGACTTAATCCGAGATATTTCTTGTTCTTGTTGTGCTTCTTCTGCACAGCTAAGCTCGAACTGGCATTTGCAGCTCGCAATAGTGCAGAGTTATCTCACAGAAAGGGGCCACGGTGTTTCTGTATCTCTATTATGTTGGTGCGGCTTCGGAACTTTTAAATATCTTGATATATCTCGAGAATTACGCATCTGATCAAAAAATATCATAGAACATAAATAGTAGGAAACTTAATTTCCTACAAAAAGGGTCTCTCAACGTTTTGCCATAGCTCGCATTGTTTCCGAGATATTTGCAGACTCAGCTCAAACGAACGGGCCTGACGGACATATTCCGAGATATTTCTTGTTCTTGTTGTGCTTCTTCCGCACAGCTAAGCTCGAACTGGCATTTGCAGCTCGCAATAGTGCAGAGTTATCTCACAGAAAGGGGCCACGGTGTTTCTGTATCTCTATTATGTTGGTGCGGCTTCGGAACTTTTAAATATCTTGATATATCTCGAGAATTACGCATCTGATCAAAAAATATCATAGAACTTAAGAAGTAGGAAACTTAATTCTCTACAAAAAAGGTCTCTTAACATTTTGCCATAGCTCGCATCGTTTCCGAGATATTTGCAGATGTAACTCAAGGGAAGGGGCCTGACGGACATATTCCGAGATATTTCTTGTTATTGTTGTGCTTCTTCTGCACAGCTAAGCTCGAACTGGCATTTGCAGCTCGCAATAGTGCAGAGTTATCTCACAGAAAGGGGCCACGGTGTTTCTGTATCTCTATTATGTTGGTGCGGCTTCGGAACTTTAAAATATCTTGATATATCTCGAGAACTACGCATCTGATCAAAAAATATCATACAACATAAAAAGTAGGAAACTTAATTCTCTACAAAAAAGGTCTCTTAACATTTTGCCATAGCTCGCTTCGTTTCCGAGATATTTGCAGATTTATCTCAAGGGAAGGGGCCTGACGGACATATTTCGAGATATTTCTTCTTCTTGTTGTTCTTCATCTGCACAGCTAAACTGGAAGTGGCATTTCCAGCTCGCAATAGTGCAGAGTTATCTCAAAGAAAGGGGCCACGGTGTTTCTGTATCTCTATTATGTTGGTGCGGCATCGGAACTTTTAAATATCTTGATATATCTCGAGAACTACGCTTCTGATCAAAAAATATCATAGAACATAAATTGTAGGAAACATAATTCTCCACAAAAAAGGTCTGTTACCATTTTGCCATAGCTCGCTTCGTTTCCGAGATATTTGCAGATATATCTCAAGGGAAGGGGCCTGACGGACATATTTCGAGATATTTCTTCTTCTTGTTGTTCTTCTTCTGCACTGCTAAGCTGGAAGTGGCATTTGCAGCTCGCAATAGTGCAGAGTTATCTCAAAGAAAGGGGCCACGGTGTTTCTGTATCTCTATTATGTTGGTGCGGCTTCGGAACTTTTAAATATCTCGAGGTATCTCGAAAACTACGCTTCTGTTCAAAAAATATCATAGAACATAAATTGTAGGAAACATAATTCTCTACAAAAAACGTCTCTTAACATTTTGCCATAGCTCGCTTCGTTTCCGAGATATTTGCAGATTTAGCTCAAGGGAAGGGGCCTGACGGACATATTCCGAGATATTTCTTGTTCTTGTTGTGCTTCTTCTGCACAGCTAAACTGGAAGTGGCATTTCCAGCTCGCAATAGTGCAGAGTTATCTCAAAGAAAGGGGCCACGGTGTTTCTGTATCTCTATTATGTTGGTGCGGCTTCGGAACTTTTAAATATCTTGATATATCTCGAAAACTACGCATCTGATCAAAAAATATCATACAACATAAAAAGTAGGAAACTTAATTCTCTACAAAAAAGGTCTCTCAACATTTTCCCATAGCTGGCATCGTTTCCGAGATATTTGCAGATTTAGCTCAAGGGAAGGGGCCTGACGGACATATTTCGAGATATTTCTTCTTCTTGTTGTTCTTCTTCTGCACAGCTAAGCTGGAAGTGGCATTTGCACGTCGCAATAGTGCAGAGTTATCTCAAAGAAAGGGGCCACGGTGTTTCTGTATCTCTATGATGTTGGTGCGGCTTCGGAACTTTTAAATATCTCGATATATCTCGAAAACTACGCTTCTGATCAAAAAATATCATAGAACATAAATTGTAGGAAACATAATTCTCTACAAAAAACGTCTCTTAACATTTTGCCATAGCTCGCTTCGTTTCCGAGATATTTGCAGATTTATCTCAAGAGAAGGGGCCTGACGGACATATTTCGAGATATTTCTTCTTCTTGTTGTTCTTCTTCTGCACAGCTAAGCTGGAAGTGGCATTTGCAGCTCGCAATAGTGCAGAGTTATCTCAAAGAAAGGGGCCACGGTGTTTCTGTATCTCTATTATGTTGGTGCGGCTTCGGAACTTTTAAATATCTCGATATATCTCGAAAACTACGCTTCTGATCAAAAAATATCATGGAAGATAAATTGTAGGAAACATAATTCTCTACAAAAAAGGTCTCTTAACATTTTGCCATAGCTCGCTTCGTTTCCGAGATATCTGCACATATATCTCACGGGAAGGGGCCTGACGGACATATTTCGAGATATTTCTTCTTCTTGTTGTTCTTCTTCTGCACAGCTAAGCTGGGGGTGGCAATTACAGCTCGCAATAGTGCATAGTTATCTCAAAGAAAGGGGCCACGGTGTTTCTGTATCTCTATGGTGTTGGTGCGGCTTCGGAACTTTTAAATATCTCGATATATCTCGAAAACTACGCTTCTGATCAAAAAATATCATAGAACATAAATTGTAGGAAACATAATTCTCTACAAAAAACGTCTCTTAACATTTTGCCATAGCTCGCGTCGTTTCCGAGATATTTGCAGATTCAGCTCAAAGGAACGGGCCTGACGGACATATTTCGAGATATTTCTTCTTCTTGTTGTTCTTCTTCTGCACAGCTAAGCTGGAAGTGGCATTTGCAGCTCGCAATAGTGAAGAGTTATCTCAAAGAAAGGGGCCACGGTGTTTCTGTATCTCTATTATGCTGGTGCGGCTTCGGAACTTTTAAATAACTCGATATATCTCGAAAACTACGCTTCTGATCAAAAAATATCATGGAACATAAATTGTAGGAAACATAATTCTCTACAAAAAAGATCTCTTAACATTTTGCCATAGCTCGCTTCGTTTCCGAGATATTTGCAGATACATCTCAAGGGAAGGGGCCTGACGGACATATTTCGAGATATTTCTTCTTCTTGTTGTTCTTCTTCTGCACAGCTAAGCTGGAAGTGGCATTTGCGGCTCGCACTAGTGCAGAGTTATCTCAAAGAAAGGGGCCACGGTGTTTCTGTATCTCTATTATGTTTGTGCGGCTTCGTAACTTTTAAATATCTTGATATATCTCGAGAACTACGCATCTGATCAAAAAATATCATAGAACATAAAAAGTAGGAAACTTAATTCTCTACAAAAAAGGTCTCTTAACATTTTGCCATAGCTCGCTTCGTTTCCGAGATATTTGCAGATTTATCTCAAGGGAAGGGGCCTGACGGACATATTTCGAGATATTTCTTCTTCTTGTTGTTCTTCTTCTGCACAGCTAAAGTGGCAGTTACATTTGCAGCTCGGAATAGTGCAGAGTTATCTCAAAGAAAGAGGCCACGGTGTTTATGTATCTTTATTATGTTGGTGCGGCTTCGGAACCTTTAAATATCTCGATATATCTCGAAAACTACGCATCTGATCAAAAAATATCATAGAACATAAATAGTAGGAAACTTAATTTCCTACAAAAAGGGTCTCTCAACGTTTTGCCATAGCTCGCTTCGTTTCCGAGATATTTGCAGATTTATCTCAAGGGAAGGGGCCTGACGGACATATTTCGAGATATTTCTTCTTCTTGTTGTTCTTCTTCTGCACAGCTAAACTGGAAGTGGCATTTCCAGCTCGCAATAGTGCAGAGTTATCTCAAAGAAAGGGGCCACGGTGTTTCTGTATCTCTATTATGTTGGTGCGGCTTCGGAACTTTTAAATATCTCGATATATCTCGAAAACTACGCTTCTGATCAAAAAATATCATAGAACATAAATTGTAGGAAACATAATTCTCTACAAAAAAGGTCTCTTAAGATTTTGCCATAGCTCGTTTGGTTTCCGAGATATTTGCAGATATATCTCAAGGGAAGGGGCCTGACGGACATATTTCGAGATACTTCTTCTTCTTGTTGTTCTTCTTCTGCACAGCTAAGCTGGAAGTGGCATTTGCGGCTCGCACTAGTGCAGAGTTATCTCAAAGAAAGGGGCCACGGTGTTTCTGTATCTCTATTATGTTGGTGCGGCTTCGGAACTTTGAAATATCTTGATATATCTCGAGAACTACGCATCTGATCAAAAAATATCATAGAACATAAAAAGTAGGAAACTTAATTCTCTACAAAAAAGGTCTCTTAACATTTTGCCATAGCTCGCTTCGTTTCCGAGATATTTGCAGATATATCTGAAGGGAAGGGGCCTGACGGACATATTTCGAGATATTTCTTCTTCTTGTTGTTCTTCATCTGCACAGCTAAACTGGAAGTGGCATTTCCAGCTCGCAATAGTGCAGAGTTATCTCAAAGAAAGGGGCCACGGTGTTTCTGTATCTCTATTATGTTGGTGCGGCATCGGAACTTTTAAATATCTTGATATATCTCGAGAACTACGCTTCTGATCAAAAAATATCATAGAACATAAATTGTAGGAAACATAATTCTCCACAAAAAAGGTCTGTTACCATTTTGCCATAGCTCGCTTCGTTTCCGAGATATTTGCGGATATATCTCAAGGGATGGGGCCTGACGGACATATTTCGAGATATTTCTTCTTCTTGTTGTTCTTCTTCTGCACTGCTAAGCTGGAAGTGGCATTTGCAGCTCGCAATAGTGCAGAGTTATCTCAAAGAAAGGGGCCACGGTGTTTCTGTATCTCTATTATGTTGGTGCGGCTTCGGAACTTTTAAATATCTCGAGGTATCTCGAAAACTACGCTTCTGTTCAAAAAATATCATAGAACATAAATTGTAGGAAACATAATTCTCTACAAAAAACGTCTCTTAACATTTTGCCATAGCTCGCTTCGTTTCCGAGATATTTGCAGATTTAGCTCAAGGGAAGGGGCCTGACGGACATATTCCGAGATATTTCTTGTTCTTGTTGTGCTTCTTCTGCACAGCTAAGCGGGAACTGGCATTTGCAGCTCGCAATAGTGCAGAGTTATCTCAAAAAAAGAGGCCACGGTGTTTATGTATCTTTATTATGTTGTTGCGGCTTCGGAACCTTTAAATATCTCGATATATCTCGAAAACTACGCATCTGATCAAAAAATATCATAGGACATATATAGTAGGAAACTTAATTTCCTACAAAAAAGGTCTCTTAACATTTTGCCATAGCTCGCTTCGTTTACGAGATATTTGCAGATTCAGCTCAAAGGATCGGGCCTGACGGACATATTTCGAGATATTTCTTCTTCTTGTTGTTCTTCGTCTGCACAGCTAAACTGGAAGTGGCATTCCCAGCTCGCAATAGTGCAGAGTTATCTCAAAGAAAGGGGCCACGGTGTTTCTGTATCTCTATTATGTTGGTGCGGCTTCGGAACTTTTAAATATCTTGATATATCTCGAAAACTACGCTTCTGATCAAAAAATATCATAGAACATAAATAGTAGGAAACTTAATTCTCTACAAAAAAGGTCTCTTAACATTTTGCCATAGCTCGCTTCGTTTCCGAGATATTTGCAGATTTATCTCAAGGGAAGGGGCCTGACGGACATGTTTCGAGATATTTCTTCTTCTTGTTGTTCTTCTTCTGCGCAGCTAAGCTGGAAGTGGCATTTGCGGCTCGCACTAGTGCAGAGTTATCTCAAAGAAAGGGGCCACGGTGTTTCTGTATCTCTATTATGTTGGTGCGGCTTCGGAACTTTTAAATATCTCGAGGTATCTCGAAAACTACGCTTCTGATCAAAAAATATCATAGAACATAAATTGTAGGAAACATAATTCTCTACAAAAAACGTCTCTTAACATTTTGCCATAGCTCGCTTCGTTTCCGAGATATTTGCAGATTTCGCTCAAGGGAAGGGGCCTGACGGACATATTCCGAGATATTTCTTGTTCTTGTTGTGCTTCTTCTGCACAGCTAAGCGGGAACTGGCATTTGCAGCTCGCAATAGTGCAGAGTTATCTCAAAAAAAGAGGCCACGGTGTTTCCGTATCTCTATTATGTTGGTGCGGCTTCGGAACTTTTAAATATCTTGATATATCTCGAAAACTACGCATCTGATCAAAAAATATCATAGAACCTAAATTGTAGGAAACGTAATTCTCTACAAAAAAGGTCTCTTATCATTTTGCCATAGCTCGCATCGTTTCCGAGATATTTGCAGATCTAATTCAAGGGAAGGGGCCTGACGGACATATTGCGAGATATTCCTTCTTCTTGTTGTTCTTCGTCTGCACAGCTAAAGTGGAAGTTACATTTGCAGCTCGGAATAGTGCAGAGTTATCTCAAAGAAAGAGGCCACGGTGTTTATGTATCTTTATTATGTTGGTGCGGCTTCGGAACCTTCAAATATCTCGATATATCTCGAAAACTACGCATCTGATCAAAAAATATCATAGAACATAAATAGTAGGAAACTTAATTTCCTACAAAAAGGGTCTCTCAACGTTTTGCCATAGCTCGCATTGTTTCCGAGATATTTGCAGATTCAGCTCAAACGAACGGGCCTGACGGATATATTCCGAGATATTTCTTGTTCTTGTTGTGCTTCTTCCGCACAGCTAAGCTCGAACTGGCATTTGCAGCTCGCAATAGTGCAGAGTTATCTCACAGAAAGGGGCCACGGTGTTTCTGTATCTCTATTATGTTGGTGCGGCTTCGGAACTTTTAAATATCTTGATATATCTCGAGAACTACGCATCTGATCAAAAAATATCATAGAACATAAAAAGTAGGATACTTAATTCTCTACAAAAAAGGTCTCTTAACATTTTGCCATAGCTCGCATCGTTTCCGAGATATTTGCAGATTTATTTCAAGGGAAGGGGCCTGACGGACATATTTCGAGATATTTCTTCTTCTTGTTGTTCTTCTTCTGCACAGCTAAAGTGGAAGTTACATTTAGGGCTCGGAATAGTGCAGAGTTATCTCAAAGAAAGAGGCCACGGTGTTTATGTATCTTTATTATGTTGGTGCGGCTTCGGAACCTTTAAATATCTCGATATATCTCGAAAACTACGCATCTGATCAAAAAATATCATAGAACATAAATAGTAGGAAACTTAATTTCCTACAAAAAGGGTCTCTCAACGTTTTGCCATAGCTCGCATTGTTTCCGAGATATTTGCAGATTCAGCTCAAAGGAACGGGCCTGACGGACATATTCCGAGATATTTCTTGTTATTGTTGTGCGTCTTCTGCACAGCTAAGCTGGAACTGGCACTTGCAGCTCGCAATAGTGCAGAGTTATATCACAGAAAGAGGCCACGGTGTTTATGTATCTTTATTATGTTGGTGCGGCTTCGGAACCTTTAAATATCTCGATATATCTCGAAAACTACGCATCTGATCAAAAAATATCATAGAACATAAATAGTAGGAAACTTAATTTCCTACAAAAAGGGTCTCTCAACGTTTTGCCATAGCTCGCATTGTTTCCGAGATATTTGCAGATTCAGCTCAAAGGAACGGGCCTGACGGACATATTCCGAGATATTTCTTGTTATTGTTGTGCGTCTTCTGCACAGCTAAGCTGGAACTGGCACTTGCAGCTCGCAATAGTGCAGAGTTATCTCGCAGAAAGGGGCCACGCTGTTTCTGTATCTCTATTATGTTGGTGCGGCTTCGGAACTTTTAAATATCTTGATATATCTCGAGAACTACGCATCTGATCAAAAAATATCATAGAACATAAAAAGTAGGAAACTTAATTCGCTACAAAAAGGGTCTCTCAACATTTTGCCATAGCTCGCTTCGTTTCCGAGATATTTGCAGACTTATCTCAAGGGAAGGGGCCTGACGGACAGATTTCGAGATATTTCTTCTTCTTGTTGTTCTTCTTCTGTACAGCTAAGCTGGAAGTGGCATTTGCAGCTCGCAATAGTGCAGAGTAATCTCAAAGAAAGGGGCCACGGTGTTTCTGTATCTCTATTATGTTGGTGCGGCTTCGGAACTTTTAAATATCTTGATATATCTCGAGAACTACGCATCTGATCAAAAAATATCATAGAACGTAAAAAGTAGGAAACGTAATTCTCTACAAAAAAGGTCTCTTAACATTTTGCCATAGCTCGCTACGTTTCCGAGATATTTGCAGATTTATCTCAAGGGAAGGGGCCTGACGGACATATTTCGAGATATTTCTTCTTCTTGTTGTTCTTCTTCTGCACAGCTAAGCTGGAGGTGGCATTTACAGCTCGCAATAGTGCAGAGTTATCTCAAAGAAAGGGGCCACGGTGTTTCTGTATCTCTATGATGTTGGTACGGCTTCGGAACTTTTAAATATCTCGATATATCTCGAAAACTACGCTTCTGATCAAAAAATATCATAGAACATAAAAAGTAGGAAACTTAATTCTCTACAAAAAAGGTCTCAAAACATTTTGCCATAGCTCGCTTCGTTTCCGAGATATTTGCAGATTTATCTCAAGGGAAGGGGCCTGACGGACATATTTCGAGATATTTCTTCTTCTTGTTGTTCTTCTTCTGCACAGCTAAGCTGGAAGTGGCATTTGCAGCTCGCAATAGTGCAGAGTTATCTCAAAGAAAGGGGCCACGGTGTTTCTGTATCTCTATTATGTTGGTGCGGCTTCGGAACTTTTAAATATCTTGATATATCTCGAGAACTACGCATCTGATCAAAAAATATCATAGAACATAAAAAGTAGGAAACTTAATTCTCTACAAAAAAGGTCTCTGAACATTTTGCCATAGCTCGCTTCGTTTCCGAGATATTTGCAGATTTATCTCACGGGAAGGGGCCTGACGGACATATTTCGAGATATTTCTTCTTCTTGTTGTTCTTCTTCTGCACAGCTAAGCTGGAGGTGGCATTTACAGCTCGCAATAGTGCAGAGTTATCTCAAAGAAAGGGGCCACGGTGTTTCTGTATCTCTATTATGTTGGTGCGGCTTCGGAACTTTTAAATATCTTGATATATCTCGAGAACTACGCATCTGATCAAAAAATGTCATAGAACATAAAAAGTAGGAAACTCAATTCTCTACAAAAAAGGTCTCTTAACATTTTGCCATAGCTCGCTTCGTTTCCGAGATATTTGCATATTTATCTCAAGGGAAGGGGCCTGACGGACATATTTCGAGATATTTCTTCTTCTTGTTGTTCTTCTTCTGCACAGCTATGCTGGAAGTGGCATTTGCGGCTCGCACTAGTGCAGAGTTATCTCAAAGAAAGGGGCCACGGTGTTTCTGTATCTCTATTATATTGGTGCGGCTTCGGAACTTTTAAATAACTCGATATATCTCGAAAACTACGCATCTGATCAAAAAATATCATAGAACATAAAAAGTAGGAAACTTAATTCTCTACAAAAGAGGTCTCTTAACATTTTGCCATAGCTCGCTTCGTTTCCGAGATATTTGCAGATTTATCTCAAGGGAAGGGGCCTGACGGACATATTTCGAGATATTTCTTCTTCTTGATGTTCTTCTTCTGCACAGCTAAGCTGGAAGTGGCATTTGCGGCTCGCACTAGTGCAGAGTTATCTCAAAGAAAGGGGCCACGGTGTTTCTGTATCTCCATTACGTTGGTGCGGCTTCGGAACTTTTAAATAACTCGATATATCTCGAAAACTACGCATCTGATCAAAAAATATCATAGAACATAAAAAGTAGGAAACTTAATTCTCTACAAAAGAGGTCTCTTAACATTTTGCCATAGCTCGCTTCGTTTCCGAGATATTTGCAGATTTATCTCAAGGGAAGGGGCCTGACGGACATATTTCGAGATATTTCTTCTTCTTGATGTTCTTCTTCTGCACAGCTAAGCTGGAAGTGGCGTTTGCGGCTCGCACTAGTGCAGAGTTATCAAAAAGAAAGGGGCCACGGTGTTTCTGTATCTCTATTATGTTGGTGCGGCTTCGGAACTTTAAATATCTCGATATATCTCGAAAACTACGCTTCTGATCAAAAAATATCATAGAACATAAATTGTAGGAAACATAATTCTCTACAAAAAAGGTCTGTTAACAATTTGCCATAGCTCGCTTCGTTTCCGAGATATTTGCAGATGTATCTCACGGGAAGGGGCCTGACGGACATATTTCGAGATATTTCTTCTTCTTGTTGTTCTTCTTCTGCACAGCTAAGCTGGAGGTGGCATTTACAGCTCGCAATAGTGCAGAGTTATCTCAAAGAAAGGGGCCACGGTGTTTCTGTATCTCTATGATGTTGGTGCGGCTTCGGAACTTTTAAATATCTCGATATATCTCGAAAACTACGCTTCTGATCAAAAAATATCACAGAACATAAATTGTAGGAAACATAATTCTCTACAAAAAACGTCTCTTAACATTTTGCCATAGCTCGCTTCGTTTCCGAGATATTTGCAGATTTATCTCAAGAGAAGGGGCCTGACGGACATATTTCGAGATATTTCTTCTTCTTGTTGTTCTTCTTCTGCACAGCTAAGCTGGAAGTGGCATTTGCAGCTCGCAATAGTGCAGAGTTATCTCAAAGAAAGGGGCCACGGTGTTTCTGTATCTCTATTATGTTGGTGCGGCTTCGGAACTTTTAAATATCTCGATATATCTCGAAAACTACGCTTCTGATCAAAAAATATCATGGAACATAAATTGTAGGAAACATAATTCTCTACAAAAAAGGTCTCTTAACATTTTGCCATAGCTCGCTTCGTTTCCGAGATATCTGCACATATATCTCACGGGAAGGGGCCTGACGGACATATTTCGAGATATTTCTTCTTCTTGTTGTTCTTCTTCTGCACAGCTAAGCTGGGGGTGGCAATTACAGCTCGCAATAGTGCAGAGTTATCTCAAAGAAAGGGGCCACGGTGTTTCTGTATCTCTATGATGTTGGTGCGGCTTCGGAACTTTTAAATATCTCGATATATCTCGAAAACTACGCTTCTGATCAAAAAATATCATAGAAGATAAATTGTAGGAAACATAATTCTCTACAAAAAACGTCTCTTAACATTTTGCCATAGCTCGCGTCGTTTCCGAGATATTTGCAGATTCAGCTCAAAGGAACGGGCCTGACGGACATATTTCGAGATATTTCTTCTTCTTGTTGTTCTTCTTCTGCACAGCTAAGCTGGAAGTGGCATTTGCAGCTCGCAATAGTGAAGAGTTATCTCAAAGAAAGGGGCCACGGTGTTTCTGTATCTCTATTATGTTGGTGCGGCTTCGGAACTTTTAAATATATTGATATATCTCGAGAACGACGCCTCTGATCAAAAAATATCATAGAACATAAAAAGTAGGAAACTTAATTTTCTACAAAAGAGGTCTCTTAACATTTTGCCATAGCTCGCTTCGTTTCCGAGATATTTGCAGATTTATCTCAAGGGAAGGGGCCTGACGGACATATTTCGAGATATTTCTTCTTCTTGATGTTCTTCTTCTGCACAGCTATGCTGGAAGTGGCATTTGCGGCTCGCACTAGTGCAGAGTTATCTCAAAGAAAGGGGCCACGGTGTTTCTGTATCTCTATTATGTTGGTGCGGCTTCGGAACTTTTAAATATCTCGATATATCTCGAAAACTACGCTTCTGATCAAAAAATATCATAGAACATAAATTGTAGGAAACATAATTCTCTACAAAAAACGTCTCTTAACATTTTGCCATAGCTCGCGTCGTTTCCGAGATATTTGCAGATTCAGCTCAAAGGAACGGGCCTGACGGACATATTTCGAGATATTTCTTCTTCTTGTTGTTCTTCTTCTGCACAGCTAAGCTGGAAGTGGCATTTGCAGCTCGCAATAGTGAAGAGTTATCTCAAAGAAAGGGGCCACGGTGTTTCTGTATCTCTATTATGTTGGTGCGGCTTCGGAACTTTTAAATATCTTGATATATCTCGAGAACTACGCATCTGATCAAAAAATATCATAGAACATAAAAAGTAGGAAACTTAATTCTCTACAAAAGAGGTCTCTTAACATTTTGCCATAGCTCGCTTCGTTTCCGAGATATTTGCAGATTTATCTCAAGGGAAGGGGCCTGACGGACATATTTCGAGATATTTCTTCTTCTTGATGTTCTTCTTCTGCACAGCTAAGCTGGAAGTGGCATTTGCGGCTCGCACTAGTGCAGAGTTATCTCAAAGAAAGGGGCCACGGTGTTTCTGTATCTCTATTATGTTGGTGCGGCTTCGGAACTTTTAAATATCTCGATATATCTCGAAAACTACGCTTCTGATCAAAAAATATCATAGAACATAAATTGTAGGAAACATAATTGTCTACAAAAAAGGTCTCTTAACATTTTGCCATAGCTCGCTTCGTTTCCGAGATATTTGCAGATTCAGCTCAAAGGAACGGGCCTGACGGACATATTTCGAGATATTTCTTCTTCTTGTTGTTCTTCTTCTGCACAGCTAAGCTGGAAGTGGCATTTGCAGCTCGCAATAGTGAAGAGTTATCTCAAAGAAAGGGGCCACGGTGTTTCTGTATCTCTATTATGCTGGTGCGGCTTCGGAACTTTTAAATAACTCGATATATCTCGAAAACTACGCTTCTGATCAAAAAATATCATAGAACATAAATTGTAGGAAACATAATTCTCTACAAAAAAGATCTCTTAACATTTTGCCATAGCTCGCTTCGTTTCCGAGATATTTGCAGATACATCTCAAGGGAAGGGGCCTGACGGACATATTTCGAGATATTTCTTCTTCTTGTTGTTCTTCTTCTGCACAGCTAAGCTGGAAGTGGCATTTGCAGCTCGCAATAGTGCAGAGTTATCTCAAAGAAAGGTGCCACGGTGTTTCTGTATCTCTATTATGTTGGTGCGGCTTCGGAACTTTTAAATATCTCGATATATCTCGAAAACTACGCTTCTGATCAAAAAATATCGTAGAACATAAATTGTAGGAAACATAATTCTCTACAAAAAACGTCTCTTAACATTTTGCCATAGCTCGCTTCGTTTCCGAGATATTTGCAGATTCAGCTCAACGGAACGGGCCTGACGGACATATTTCGAGATATTTCTTCTTCTTGTTGTTCTTCTTCTGCACAGCTAAACTGGAAGTGGCATTTCCAGCTCGCAATAGTGCAGAGTTATCTCAAAGAAAGGGGCCACGGTGTTTCTGTATCTCTATTATGTTGGTGCGGCTTCGGTACTTTTAAATATCTTGATATATCTCGAGAACTACGCATCTGATCAAAAAATATCATAGAACATAAAAAGTAGGAAACTTAATTCTCTACAAAAAAGGTCCCTTAACATTTTGCCGTAGCTCGCTTCGTTTCCGAGATATTTGCAGATTTATCTCAAGGGAAGGGGCCTGACGGACATATTTCGAGATATTTCTTCTTCTTGTTGTTCTTCTTCTGCACAGCTAAGCTGGAAGTGGCATTTGCAGCTCGCAATAGTGCAGAGTTATCTCAAAGAAAGGGGCCACGGTGTTTCTGTATCTCTATTATGTTGGTGCGGCTTCGGAACTTTTAAATATCTCGATATATCTCGAAAACTACGCTTCTGATCAAAAAATATCATACAACATAAATTGTAGGAAACATAATTCTCTACAAAAAACGTCTCTTAACATTTTGCCATAGCTCGCTTCGTTTCCGAGATATTTGCAGATTTATCTCAAGGGAAGGGGCCTGACGGACATATTTCGAGATATTTCTTCTTCTTGTTGTTCTTCTTCTGCACAGCTAAGCTGGAAGTGGCATTTGCAGCTCGCAATAGTGCAGGGTTATCTCAAAGAAAGGGGCCACGGTGTTTCTGTATCTCTATTATGTTGGTGCGGCTTCGGAACTTTTAAATATCTCGATATATCTCGAAAACTACGCTTCTGATCAAAAAATATCGTAGAACATAAATTGTAGGAAACATAATTCTCTACAAAAATCGTCTCTTAACATTTTGCCATAGCTCGCTTCGTTTCCGAGATATTTGCAGATTCAGCTCAACGGAACGGGCCTGACGGACATATTTCGAGATATTTCTTCTTCTTGTTGTTCTTCTTCTGCACAGCTAAACTGGAAGTGGCATTTCCAGCTCGCAATAGTGCAGAGTTATCTCAAAGAAAGGGGCCACGGTGTTTCTGTATCTCTATTATGTTGGTGCGGCTTCGGTACTTTCAAGTATCTTGATATATCTCGAGAACTACGCATCTGATCAAAAAATATCATACAACATAAATTGTAGGAAACATAATTCTCTACAAAAAACGTCTCTTAACATTTTGCCATAGCTCGCTTCGTTTCCGAGATATTTGCAGATTTATCTCAAGGGAAGGGGCCTGACGGACATATTTCGAGATATTTCTTCTTCTTGTTGTTCTTCTTCTGCACAGCTAAGCTGGAAGTGGCATTTGCAGCTCGCAATAGTGGAGAGTTATCTCAAAGAAAGGGGCCACGGTGTTTCTGTATCTCTATTATGTTGGTGCGGCTTCGGAACTTTTAAATATCTTGATATATCTCGAGAACTACGCATCTGATCAAAAAATATCATAGAACATAAAAAGTAGGAAACTTAATTCTCTACAAAAAAGGTCTCTTAACATTTTGCCATAGCTCGCTTCGTTTCCGAGATATTTGCAGATACATCTCAAGGGAAGGGGCCTGACGGACATATTTCGAGATATTTCTTCTTCTTGTTGTTCTTCTTCTGCACAGCTAAGCTGGAAGTGGCATTTGCAGCTCGCAATAGTGCAGGGTTATCTCAAAGAAAGGGGCCACGGTGTTTCTGTATCTCTATTATGTTGGTGCGGCTTCGGAACTTTTAAATATCTCGATATATCTCGAAAACTACGCTTCTGATCAAAAAATATCGTAGAACATAAATTGTAGGAAACATAATTCTCTACAAAAATCGTCTCTTAACATTTTGCCATAGCTCGCTTCGTTTCCGAGATATTTGCAGATTCAGCTCAACGGAACGGGCCTGACGGACATATTTCGAGATATTTCTTCTTCTTGTTGTTCTTCTTCTGCACAGCTAAACTGGAAGTGGCATTTGCGGCTCGCACTAGTGCAGCGTTATCTCCAAGAAAGGGGCCACGGTGTTTCTGTATCTCTATTACGTTGGTGCGGCTTCGGAACTTTTAAATATCTCGATATATCTCGAAAACTACGCTTCTGATCAAAAAATATCATAGAACATAGATTGTAGGAAACATAATTCTCTACAAAAAACGTCTCTTAACATTTTGCCATAGCTCGCTTCGTTTCCGAGATATTTGCAGATTTATCTCAAGGGAAGGGGCCTGACGGACATATTTCGAGATATTTCTTCTTCTTGTTGTTCTTCTTCTGCACAGCTAAGCTGGAAGTGGCATTTGCAGCTCGCAATAGTGCAGAGTTATCTCAAAGAAAGGGGCCACGGTGTTTCTGTATCTCTATTATGTTGGTGCGGCTTCGGAACTTTTAAATATCTCGATATATCTCGAAAACTACGCTTCTGATCAAAAAATATCATACAACATAAATTGTAGGAAACATAATTCTCTACAAAAAACGTCTCTTAACATTTTGCCATAGCTCGCTTCGTTTCCGAGATATTTGCAGATTTATCTCAAGGGAAGGGGCCTGACGGACATATTTCGAGATATTTCTTCTTCTTGTTGTTCTTCTTCTGCACAGCTAAGCTGGAAGTGGCATTTGCAGCTCGCAATAGTGCAGAGTTATCTCAACGAAAGGGGCCACGGTGTTTCTGTATCTCTATTATGTTGGTGCGGCTTCGGAACTTTTAAATATCTCGATATATCTCGAAAACTACGCTTCTGATCAAAAAATATCGTAGAACATAAATTGTAGGAAACATAATTCTCTACAAAAAACGTCTCTTAACATTTTGCCATAGCTCGCTTCGTTTCCGAGATATTTGCAGATTCAGCTCAACGGAACGGGCCTGACGGACATATTTCGAGATATTTCTTCTTCTTGTTGTTCTTCTTCTGCACAGCTAAACTGGAAGTGGCATTTCCAGCTCGCAATAGTGCAGAGTTATCTCAAAGAAAGGGGCCACGGTGTTTCTGTATCTCTATTATGTTGGTGCGGCTTCGGTACTATTAAATATCTTGATATATCTCGAGAACTACGCATCTGATCAAAAAATATCATAGAACATAAAAAGTAGGAAACTTAATTCTCTACAAAAAAGGTCCCTTAACATTTTGCCGTAGCTCGCTTCGTTTCCGAGATATTTGCAGATTTATCTCAAGGGAAGGGGCCTGACGGACATATTTCGAGATACTTCTTCTTCTTGTTGTTCTTCTTCTGCACAGCTTGGCTGGAAGTGGCATTTACAGCTGGCAATAGTGCAGAGTTATCTCAAAGAAAGGGGCCACGGTGTTTCTGTATCTCTATTATGTTGATGCGGCTTCGGAACTTTTAAATATCTTGATATATCTCGAGAACTACGCATCTGATCAAAAAATATCATAGAACATAAAAAGTAGGAAACTTAATTCTCTACAAAAAAGGTCCCTTAACATTTTGCCGTAGCTCGCTTCGTTTCCGAGATATTTGCAGATTTATCTCAAGGGAAGGGGCCTGACGGACATATTTCGAGATATTTCTTCTTCTTGTTGTTCTTCTTCTGCACAGCTAAGCTGGAAGTGGCATTTACAGCTCGCAATAGTGCAGAGTTATCTCAAAGAAAGTGGCCACGGTGTTTCTGTATCTCTATTATGTTGGTGCGGCTTCGGAACTTTTAAATATCTTGATATATCTCGAGAACTACGCATCTGATCAAAAAATATCATAGAACATAAAAAGTAGGAAACTTAATTCTCTACACAAAAGGTCTCTTAACATTTTGCCATAGCTCGCTTCGTTTCCGAGATATTTGCAGATTCAGCTCAAAGGAACGGGCCCGACGGACATATTTCGAGATATTCCTTCTTCTTGTTGTTCTTCTTCTGCACAGCTAAGCTGGAAGTGGCATTTGCAGCTCGCAATAGTGCAGAGTTATCTCAAAGAAGGGGGCCACGGTGTTTCTGTATCTCTATTATGTTGGTGCGGCTTCGGAACTTTTAAATATCTTGATATATCTCGAGAACTACGCATCTGATCAAAAAATATCATAGAACATAAAAAGTAGGAAACTTAATTCTGTACAAAAAAGGTCTCTTAACATTTTGCCATAGCTCGCTTCGTTTCCGAGATATTTGCAGATTTATCTCAAGGGAAGGGGCCTGACGGACATATTTCGAGAAATTTCTTCTTCTTGATGTTCTTCTTCTGCACAGCTAAGCTGGAAGTGGCATTTGCGGCTCGCACTAGTGCAGAGTTATCTCCAAGAAAGGGGCCACGGTGTTTCTGTATCTCTATTACGTTGGTGCGGCTTCGGAACTTTTAAATATCTCGATATATCTCGAAAACTACGCTTCTGATCAAAAAATATCATAGAACATAGTTGTAGGAAACATAATTCTCTACAAAAAACGTCTCTTAACATTTTGCCATAGCTCGCTTCGTTTCCGAGATATTTGCAGATTTATCTCAAGGGAAGGGGCCTGACGGACATATTTCGAGATATTTCTTCTTCTTGTTGTTCTTCTTCTGCACAGCTAAGCTGGAAGTGGCATTTGCAGCTCGCAATAGTGCAGAGTTATCTCAAAGAAAGGGGCCACGGTGTTTCTGTATCTCTATTATGTTGGTGCGGCTTCGGAACTTTTAAATATCTCGATATATCTCGAAAACTACGCTTCTGATCAAAAAATATCATACAACATAAATTGTGGGAAACATAATTCTCTACAAAAAACGTCTCTTAACATTTTGCCATAGCTCGCTTCGTTTCCGAGATATTTGCAGATTTATCTCAAGGGAAGGGGCCTGACGGACATATTTCGAGATATTTCTTCTTCTTGTTGTTCTTCTTCTGCACAGCTAAGCTGGAAGTGGCATTTGCAGCTCGCAATAGTGCAGAGTTATCTCAACGAAAGGGGCCACGGTGTTTCTGTATCTCTATTATGTTGGTGCGGCTTCGGAACTTTTAAATATCTCGATATATCTCGAAAACTACGCTTCTGATCAAAAAATATCGTAGAACATAAATTGTAGGAAACATAATTCTCTACAAAAAACGTCTCTTAACATTTTGCCATAGCTCGCTTCGTTTCTGAGATATTTGCAGATTCAGCTCAACGGAACGGGCCTGACGGACATATTTCGAGATATTTCTTCTTCTTGTTGTTCTTCTTCTGCACAGCTAAACTGGAAGTGGCATTTCCAGCTCGCAATAGTGCAGAGTTATCTCAAAGAAAGGGGCCACGGTGTTTCTGTATCTCTATTATGTTGGTGCGGCTTCGGTACTATTAAATATCTTGATATATCTCGAGAACTACGCATCTGATCAAAAAATATCATAGAACATAAAAAGTAGGAAACTTAATTCTCTACAAAAAAGGTCCCTTAACATTTTGCCGTAGCTCGCTTCGTTTCCGAGATATTTGCAGATTTATCTCAAGGGAAGGGGCCTGACGGACATATTTCGAGATATTTCTTCTTCTTGTTGTTCTTCTTTTGCACAGCTTGGCTGGAAGTGGCATTTACAGCTGGCAATAGTGCAGAGTTATCTCAAAGAAAGGGGCCACGGTGTTTCTGTATCTCTATTATGTTGATGCGGCTTCGGAACTTTTAAATATCTTGATATATCTCGAGAACTACACATCTGATCAAAAAATATCATAGAACATGAAAAGTAGGAAACTTAATTCTCTACACAAAAGGTCTCTTAACATTTTGCCATAGCTCGCTTCATTTCCGAGATGTTTGCAGATTTATCTCAAGGGAAGGGGCCTAACGGACATATTTCGAGATATTTCTTCTTCTTGTTGTTCTTCTTCTGCACAGCTAAACTGGAAGTGGCATTTCCAGCTCGCAATAGTGCAGAGTTATCTCAAAGAAAGGGGCCACGGTGTTTCTGTATCTCTATTATGTTTGTGCGGCTTCGGAACTTTTAAATATCTTGATATATCTCGAGAACTACGCATCTGATCAAAAAATATCATAGAACATAAAAAGTAGGAAACTTAATTCTCTACAAAAAAGGTCTCTCAAGATTTTGCCATAGCTCGCTTCGTTTCCGAGATATTTGCAGATTTATCTCAAGGGAAGGGGCCTGACGGACATATTTCGAGATATTTCTTCTTCTTGTTGTTCTTCTTCTGCACAGCTAAGCTGGAAGTGGCATTTACAGCTCGCAATAGTGCAGAGTTATCTCAAAGAAAGGGGCCACGGTGTTTCTGTATCTCTATTATGTTGGTGCGGCTTCGGAACTTTTAAATATCTTGATATATCTCGAGAACTACGCATCTGATCAAAAAATATCATAGAACATAAAAAGTAGGAAACCTAATTCTCTACACAAAAGGTCTCTTAACATTTTGCCATAGCTCGCTTCGTTTCCGAGATATTTGCAGATACATCTCAAGGGAAGGGGCCTGACGGACATATTTCGAGATATTTCTTCTTCTTGTTGTTCTTCTTCTGCACAGCTAAGCTGGAAGTGGCATTTGCAGCTCGCAATAGTGCAGAGTTATCTCAACGAAAGGGGCCACGGTGTTTCTGTATCTCTATTATGTTGGTGCGGCTTCGGAACTTTTAAATATCTCGATATATCTCGAAAACTACGCTTCTGATCAAAAAATATCGTAGAACATAAATTGTAGGAAACATAATTCTCTACAAAAAACGTCTCTTAACATTTTGCCATAGCTCGCTTCGTTTCCGAGATATTTGCAGATTCAGCTCAACGGAACGGGCCTGACGGACATATTTCGAGATATTTCTTCTTCTTGTTGTTCTTCTTCTGCACAGCTAAGCTGGAAGTGGCATTTGCAGCTCGCAATAGTGCAGAGTTATCTCAAAGAAAGGGGCCACGGTGTTTCTGTATCTCTATTATGTTGGTGCGGCTTCGGAACTTTTAAATATCTTGATATATCTCGAGAACTACGCATCTGATCAAAAAATATCATAGAACATAAAAACTAGGAAACTTAATTCTCTACAAAAAAGGTCTCTTAACATTTTGCCATAGCTCGCTTCGTTTCCGAGATATTTGCAGATTTATCTCAAGGGAAGGGGCCTGACGGACAGATTTCGAGATATTTCTTCTTCTTGTTGTTCTTCTTCTGCACAGCTAAGCTGGAAGTGGCATTTGCAGCTCGCACTAGTGCCGAGTTATCTCAAAGAAAGGGGCCACGGTGTTTCTGTATCTCTATTATGTTGGTGCGGCTTCGGAACTTTTAAATATCTTGATATATCTCGAGAACTACGCATCTGATCAAAAAATATCATAGAACATAAAAAGTAGGAAACTTAATTCGCTACAAAAAGGGTCTCTCAACATTTTGCCATAGCTCGCTTCGTTTCCGAGATATTTGCAGACTTATCTCAAGGGAAGGGGCCTGACGGACAGATTTCGAGATATTTCTTCTTCTTGTTGTTCTTCTTCTGTACAGCTAAGCTGGAAGTGGCATTTGCAGCTCGCAATAGTGCAGAGTAATCTCAAAGAAAGGGGCCACGGTGTTTCTGTATCTCTATTATGTTGGTGCGGCTTCGGAACTTTTAAATATCTTGATATATCTCGAGAACTACGCATCTGATCAAAAAATATCATAGAACATAAAAAGTAGGAAACTTAATTCTCTACAAAAAAGGTCTCTCAAGATTTTGCCATAGCTCGCTTCGTTTCCGAGATATTTGCAGATTTATCTCAAGGGAAGGGGCCTGACGGACATATTTCGAGATATTTCTTCTTCTTGTTGTTCTTCTTCTGCACAGCTAAGCTGAAAGTGGCATTTACAGCTCGCAATAGTGCAGAGTTATCTCAAAGAAAGGGGCCACGGTGTTTCTGTATCTCTATTATGTTGGTGCGGCTTCGGAACTTTTAAATATCTTGATATATCTCGACAACTACGCATCTGATCAAAAAATATCATAGAACATAAAAAGTAGGAAACTTAATTCTCTACAAAAAAGGTCTCTTAACATTTTGCCATAGCTCGCTTCGTTTCCGAGATATTTGCAGATTTATCTCAAGGGAAGGGGCCTGACGGACAGATTTCGCGATATTTCTTCTTCTTGTTGTTCTTCTTCTGCACAGCTAAGCTGGAAGTGGCATTTGCAGCTCGCAATAGTGCAGGGTTATCTCAAAGAAAGGGGCCACGGTGTTTCTGTATCTCTATTATGTTGGTGCGGCTTCGGAACTTTTAAATATCTTGATATATCTCGAGAACTACGCATCTGATCAAAAAATATCATAGAACATAAAAAGTAGGAAATTTAATTCTCTACAAAAAAGGTCTCTTAACATTTTGCAATAGCTCGCTTCGTTTCCGAGATATTTGCAGATACATCTCAAGGGAAGGGGCCTGACGGACATATTTCGAGATATTTCTTCTACTTGTTGTTCTTCTTCTGCACAGCTAAGCTGGAAGTGGCATTTGCATCTCGCAATAGTGCAGAGTTATCTCAAAGAAAGGGGCCACGGTGTTTCTGTATCTCTATTATGTTGGTGCAGCTTCGGAACTTTTAAATATCTTGATATATCTCGAGAACTACGCATCTGATCAAAAAATATCATGGAACATAAAAAGTAGAAAACTTAATTCTCTACAAAAAAGGTCTCTTAACATTTTGCCATAGCTCGCTTCGTTTCCGAGATATTTGCACATTTATCTCAAGGGAAGGGGCCTAACGCACATATTTCGAGATATTTCTTCTTCTTGTTGTTCTTCTTCTGCACAGCTAAGCTGGAAGTGGCATTTGCGGCTCGCACTAGTGCAGAGTTATCTCAAAGAAAGGGGCCACGGTGTTTCTGTATCTCTATTATGTTGGTGCGGCTTCGGAACTTTTAAATATCTTGATATATCTCGAGAACTACGCATCTGATCAAAAAATATCATAGAACATAAAAAGTAGGAAACTTAATTCTCTACAAAAAAGGTCTCTTAACATTTTGCCATAGCTCGCTTCGTTTCCGAGATATTTGCAGATTTATGTCAAGGGAAGGGGCCTGACGGACAGATTTCGCGATATTTCTTCTTCTTGTTGTTCTTCTTCTGCACAGCTAAGCTGGAAGTGGCATTTGCAGCTCGCAATAGTGCAGGGTTATCTCAAAGAAAGGGGCCACGGTGTTTCTGTATCTCTATTATGTTGGTGCGGCTTCGGAACTTTTAAATATCTTGATATATCTCGAGAACTACGCATCTGATCAAAAAATATCATAGAACATAAAAAGTAGGAAATTTAATTCTCTACAAAAAAGGTCTCTTAACATTTTGCAATAGCTCGCTTCGTTTCCGAGATATTTGCAGATACATCTCAAGGGAAGGGGCCTGACGGACATATTTCGAGATATTTCTTCTACTTGTTGTTCTTCTTCTGCACAGCTAAGCTGGAAGTGGCATTTGCATCTCGCAATAGTGCAGAGTTATCTCAAAGAAAGGGGCCACGGTGTTTCTGTATCTCTATTATGTTGGTGCGGCTTCGGTACTTTCAAATATCTTGATATATCTCGAGAACTACGCATCTGATCAAAAAATATCATAGAACATAAATTGTAGGAAACATAATTCTGTACAAAAAAAGGTCTCTTAACATTTTGCCATAGCTCGCTTCGTTTCCGAGATATTTGCAGATTTATCTCAAGGGAAGGGGCCTGACGGACATATTTCGAGATATTTCTTCTACTTGTTGTTCTTCTTCTGCACAGCTAAGCTGGAAGTGGCATTTGCATCTCGCAATAGTGCAGAGTTATCTCAAAGAAAGGGGCCACGGTGTTTCTGTATCTCTATTATGTTGGTGCAGCTTCGGAACTTTTAAATATCTTGATATATCTCGAGAACTACGCATCTGATCAAAAAATATCATGGAACATAAAAAGTAGAAAACTTAATTCTCTACAAAAAAGGTCTCTTAACATTTTGCCATAGCTCGCTTCGTTTCCGAGATATTTGCACATTTATCTCAAGGGAAGGGGCCTAACGCACATATTTCGAGATATTTCTTCTTCTTGTTGTTCTTCTTCTGCACAGCTAAGCTGGAAGTGGCATTTGCGGCTCGCACTAGTGCAGAGTTATCTCAAAGAAAGGGGCCACGGTGTTTCTGTATCTCTATTATGTTGGTGCGGCTTCGGAACTTTTAAATATCTTGATATATCTCGAGAACTACGCATCTGATCAAAAAATATCATAGAACATAAAAAGTAGGAAACTTAATTCTCTACAAAAAAGGTCTCTTAACATTTTGCCATAGCTCGCTTCGTTTCCGAGATATTTGCAGATTTATGTCAAGGGAAGGGGCCTGACGGACAGATTTCGCGATATTTCTTCTTCTTGTTGTTCTTCTTCTGCACAGCTAAGCTGGAAGTGGCATTTGCAGCTCGCAATAGTGGAGAGTTATCTCAAAGAAAGGGGCCACGGTGTTTCTGTATCTCTATTATGTTGGTGCGGCTTCGGAACTTTTAAATATCTTGATATATCTCGAGAACTACGCATCTGATCAAAAAATATCATAGAACATAAAAAGTAGGAAACTTAATTCTCTACAAAAAAGGTCTCTTAACATTTTGCCATAGCTCGCTTCGTTTCCGAGATATTTGCAGATACATCTCAAGGGAAGGGGCCTGACGGACATATTTCGAGATATTTCTTCTACTTGTTGTTCTTCTTCTGCACAGCTAAGCTGGAAGTGGCATTTGCATCTCGCAATAGTGCAGAGTTATCTCAAAGAAAGGGGCCACGGTGTTTCTGTATCTCTATTATGTTGGTGCGGCTTCGGTACTTTCAAATATCTTGATATATCTCGAGAACTACGCATCTGATCAAAAAATATCATAGAACATAAATTGTAGGAAACATAATTCTGTACAAAAAAAGGTCTCTTAACATTTTGCCATAGCTCGCTTCGTTTCCGAGATATTTGCAGATTTATCTCAAGGGAAGGGGCCTGACGGTCATATTTCGAGATATTTCTTCTTCTTGATGTTCTTCTTCTGCACAGCTAACCTGGAAGTGGCATTTGCGGCTCGCACTAGTGCAGAGTTATCTCAAAGAAAGGGGCCACGGTGTTTCTGTATCTCTATTATGTTGGTGCGGCTTCGGAACTTTTAAATATCTCGCTATATCTCGAAAACTACGCTTCTGATCAAAAAATATCATAGAACATAAATTGTAGGAAACATGATTCTCTACAAAAAAGGTCTCTTAACATTTTGCCATAGCTCGCTTCGTTTCCGAGATATTTGCAGATATATCTCACGGGAAGGGGCCTGACGGACATATTTCGAGATATTTCTTCTTCTTGTTGTTCTTCTTCTGCACAGCTAAGCTGGAAGTGGCATTTGCGGCTCGCACTAGTGCAGAGTTATCTCAAAGAAAGGGGCCACGGTGTTTCTGTATCTCTTTTATGTTGGTGCAGCTTCGGAACTTTTAAATATCTTGATATATCTCGAGAACTACGCATCTGATCAAAAAATATCATGGAACATAAAAAGTAGAAAACTTAATTCTCTACAAAAAAGTTCTCTTAACATTATGCCATAGCTCGCTTCGTTTCCGAGATATTTGCACATTTATCTCAAGGGAAGGGGCCTAACGCACAT
Organism: Osmia lignaria lignaria; assembly: GCF_051020975.1. Lineage (NCBI taxonomy): Eukaryota > Metazoa > Arthropoda > Insecta > Hymenoptera > Megachilidae > Osmia > Osmia lignaria. The sequence continues at coordinate 12,798,751 of NW_027478163.1, forward strand.
ATTTCGAGATATTTCTTCTTCTTGTTGTTCTTCTTCTGCACAGCTAAGCTGGAAGTGGCATTTGCGGCTCGCACTAGTGCAGAGTTATCTCAAAGAAAGGGGCCACGGTGTTTCTGTATCTCTATTATGTTGGTGCGGCTTCGGAACTTTTAAATATCTTGATATATCTCGAGAACTACGCATCTGATCAAAAAATATCATAGAGCATAAAAAGTAGGAAACTTAATTCTCTACAAAAAAGGTCTCTTAACATTTTGCCATAGCTCGCTTCGTTTCCGAGATATTTGCAGATTTATCTCAAGGGAAGGGGCCTGACGGACAGATTTCGCGATATTTCTTCTTCTTGTTGTTCTTCTTCTGCACAGCTAAGCTGGAAGTGGCATTTGCAGCTCGCAATAGTGGAGAGTTATCTCAAAGAAAGGGGCCACGGTGTTTCTGTATCTCTATTATGTTGGTGCGGCTTCGGAACTTTTAAATATCTTGATATATCTCGAGAACTACGCATCTGATCAAAAAATATCATAGAACATAAAAAGTAGGAAACTTAATTCTCTACAAAAAAGGTCTCTTAACATTTTGCCATAGCTCGCTTCGTTTCCGAGATATTTGCAGATTTATCTCAAGGGAAGGGGCCTGACGGACAGATTTCGCGATATTTCTTCTTCTTGTTGTTCTTCTTCTGCACAGCTAAGCTGGAAGTGGCATTTGCAGCTCGCAATAGTGGAGAGTTATCTCAAAGAAAGGGGCCACGGTGTTTCTGTATCTCTATTATGTTGGTGCGGCTTCGGAACTTTTAAATATCTCGATATATCTCGAAAACTACGCTTCTGATCAAAAAATATCATAGAACATAAATTGTAGGAAACATAATTCTCTACAAAAAAGGTCTCTTAACATTTTGCCATAGCTCGCTTCGTTTCCGAGATATTTGCAGATTTATCTCAAAGGAAGGGGCCTGACGGACATATTTCGAGATATTTCTTCTTCTTGTTGTTCTTCTTCTGCACAGCTAAGCTGGAAGTGGCATTTGCGGCTCGCACTAAACGCAGAGTTATCTCAAAGAAAGGGGCCACGGTGTTTCTGAATCTCTATTATGTTGGTGCGGCTTCGGAACTTTTAAATATCTCGATATATCTCGAAAACTACGCTTCTGATCAAAAAATATCATAGAACATAAATTGTAGCAAACATAATTCTCTACAAAAAACGTCTCTTAACATTTTGCCATAGCTCGCTTCGTTTCCGAGATATTTGCAGATTCAGCTCAAAGGAACGGGCATGACGGACATATTTCGAGATATTTCTTCTTCTTGTTGTTCTTCTTCTGCACAGCTAAGCTGGAAGTGGCATTTACAGCTCGCAATAGTGCAGAGTTATCTCAAAGAAAGGGGCCACGGTGTTTCTGTATCTCTATGATGTTGGTGCGGCTTCGGAACTTTTAAATATCTCGATATATCTCGAAAACTACGCTTCTGATCAAAAAATATCATAGAACATAAATTGTAGGAAACATAATTCTCTACAAAAAACGTCTCTTAACATTTTGCCATAGCTCGCTTCGTTTCCGAGATATTTGCAGATACATCTCAAGGGAAGGGGCCTCACGGACATATTTCGAGATATTTCTTCTTCTTGTTGTTCTTCTTCTGCACAGCTAAGCTGGAAGTGGCATTTGCATCTCGCAATAGTGCAGAGTTATCTCAAAGAAAGGGGCCACGGTGTTTCTGTATCTCTATTATGTTGGTGCAGCTTCGGAACTTTTAAATATCTTGATATATCTCGAGAACTACGCATCTGATCAAAAAATATCATGGAACATAAAAAGTAGAAAACTTAATTCTCTACAAAAAAGGTCTCTTAACATTTTGCCATAGCTCGCTTCGTTTCCGAGATATTTGCACATTTATCTCAAGGGAAGGGGCCTAACGCACATATTTCGAGATATTTCTTCTTCTTGTTGTTCTTCTTCTGCACAGCTAAGCTGGAAGTGGCATTTGCGGCTCGCACTAGTGCAGAGTTATCTCAAAGAAAGGGGCCACGGTGTTTCTGTATCTCTATTATGTTGGTGCGGCTTCGGAACTTTTAAATATCTTGATATATCTCGAGAACTACGCATCTGATCAAAAAATATCATAGAACATAAAAAGTAGGAAACTTAATTCTCTACAAAAAAGGTCTCTTAACATTTTGCCATAGCTCGCTTCGTTTCCGAGATATTTGCAGATTTATGTCAAGGGAAGGGGCCTGACGGACAGATTTCGCGATATTTCTTCTTCTTGTTGTTCTTCTTCTGCACAGCTAAGCTGGAAGTGGCATTTGCAGCTCGCAATAGTGCAGGGTTATCTCAAAGAAAGGGGCCACGGTGTTTCTGTATCTCTATTATGTTGGTGCGGCTTCGGAACTTTTAAATATCTTGATATATCTCGAGAACTACGCATCTGATCAAAAAATATCATAGAACATAAAAAGTAGGAAATTTAATTCTCTACAAAAAAGGTCTCTTAACATTTTGCAATAGCTCGCTTCGTTTCCGAGATATTTGCAGATACATCTCAAGGGAAGGGGCCTGACGGACATATTTCGAGATATTTCTTCTACTTGTTGTTCTTCTTCTGCACAGCTAAGCTGGAAGTGGCATTTGCATCTCGCAATAGTGCAGAGTTATCTCAAAGAAAGGGGCCACGGTGTTTCTGTATCTCTATTATGTTGGTGCGGCTTCGGTACTTTCAAATATCTTGATATATCTCGAGAACTACGCATCTGATCAAAAAATATCATAGAACATAAATTGTAGGAAACATAATTCTGTACAAAAAAAGGTCTCTTAACATTTTGCCATAGCTCGCTTCGTTTCCGAGATATTTGCAGATTTATCTCAAGGGAAGGGGCCTGACGGACATATTTCGAGATATTTCTTCTACTTGTTGTTCTTCTTCTGCACAGCTAAGCTGGAAGTGGCATTTGCATCTCGCAATAGTGCAGAGTTATCTCAAAGAAAGGGGCCACGGTGTTTCTGTATCTCTATTATGTTGGTGCAGCTTCGGAACTTTTAAATATCTTGATATATCTCGAGAACTACGCATCTGATCAAAAAATATCATGGAACATAAAAAGTAGAAAACTTAATTCTCTACAAAAAAGGTCTCTTAACATTTTGCCATAGCTCGCTTCGTTTCCGAGATATTTGCACATTTATCTCAAGGGAAGGGGCCTAACGCACATATTTCGAGATATTTCTTCTTCTTGTTGTTCTTCTTCTGCACAGCTAAGCTGGAAGTGGCATTTGCGGCTCGCACTAGTGCAGAGTTATCTCAAAGAAAGGGGCCACGGTGTTTCTGTATCTCTATTATGTTGGTGCGGCTTCGGAACTTTTAAATATCTTGATATATCTCGAGAACTACGCATCTGATCAAAAAATATCATAGAACATAAAAAGTAGAAAACTTAATTCTCTACAAAAAAGGTCTCTTAACATTTTGCCATAGCTCGCTTCGTTTCCGAGATATTTGCAGATTTATGTCAAGGGAAGGGGCCTGACGGACAGATTTCGCGATATTTCTTCTTCTTGTTGTTCTTCTTCTGCACAGCTAAGCTGGAAGTGGCATTTGCAGCTCGCAATAGTGCAGGGTTATCTCAAAGAAAGGGGCCACGGTGTTTCTGTATCTCTATTATGTTGGTGCGGCTTCGGAACTTTTAAATATCTTGATATATCTCGAGAACTACGCATCTGATCAAAAAATATCATAGAACATAAAAAGTAGGAAATTTAATTCTCTACAAAAAAGGTCTCTTAACATTTTGCAATAGCTCGCTTCGTTTCCGAGATATTTGCAGATACATCTCAAGGGAAGGGGCCTGACGGACATATTTCGAGATATTTCTTCTACTTGTTGTTCTTCTTCTGCACAGCTAAGCTGGAAGTGGCATTTGCATCTCGCAATAGTGCAGAGTTATCTCAAAGAAAGGGGCCACGGTGTTTCTGTATCTCTATTATGTTGGTGCGGCTTCGGTACTTTCAAATATCTTGATATATCTCGAGAACTACGCATCTGATCAAAAAATATCATAGAACATAAATTGTAGGAAACATAATTCTGTACAAAAAAAGGTCTCTTAACATTTTGCCATAGCTCGCTTCGTTTCCGAGATATTTGCAGATTTATCTCAAGGGAAGGGGCCTGACGGACATATTTCGAGATATTTCTTCTACTTGTTGTTCTTCTTCTGCACAGCTAAGCTGGAAGTGGCATTTGCATCTCGCAATAGTGCAGAGTTATCTCAAAGAAAGGGGCCACGGTGTTTCTGTATCTCTATTATGTTGGTGCAGCTTCGGAACTTTTAAATATCTTGATATATCTCGAGAACTACGCATCTGATCAAAAAATATCATGGAACATAAAAAGTAGAAAACTTAATTCTCTACAAAAAAGGTCTCTTAACATTTTGCCATAGCTCGCTTCGTTTCCGAGATATTTGCACATTTATCTCAAGGGAAGGGGCCTAACGCACATATTTCGAGATATTTCTTCTTCTTGTTGTTCTTCTTCTGCACAGCTAAGCTGGAAGTGGCATTTGCGGCTCGCACTAGTGCAGAGTTATCTCAAAGAAAGGGGCCACGGTGTTTCTGTATCTCTATTATGTTGGTGCGGCTTCGGAACTTTTAAATATCTTGATATATCTCGAGAACTACGCATCTGATCAAAAAATATCATAGAACATAAAAAGTAGGAAACTTAATTCTCTACAAAAAAGGTCTCTTAACATTTTGCCATAGCTCGCTTCGTTTCCGAGATATTTGCAGATTTATGTCAAGGGAAGGGGCCTGACGGACAGATTTCGCGATATTTCTTCTTCTTGTTGTTCTTCTTCTGCACAGCTAAGCTGGAAGTGGCATTTGCAGCTCGCAATAGTGGAGAGTTATCTCAAAGAAAGGGGCCACGGTGTTTCTGTATCTCTATTATGTTGGTGCGGCTTCGGAACTTTTAAATATCTTGATATATCTCGAGAACTACGCATCTGATCAAAAAATATCATAGAACATAAAAAGTAGGAAACTTAATTCTCTACAAAAAAGGTCTCTTAACATTTTGCCATAGCTCGCTTCGTTTCCGAGATATTTGCAGATACATCTCAAGGGAAGGGGCCTGACGGACATATTTCGAGATATTTCTTCTACTTGTTGTTCTTCTTCTGCACAGCTAAGCTGGAAGTGGCATTTGCATCTCGCAATAGTGCAGAGTTATCTCAAAGAAAGGGGCCACGGTGTTTCTGTATCTCTATTATGTTGGTGCGGCTTCGGTACTTTCAAATATCTTGATATATCTCGAGAACTACGCATCTGATCAAAAAATATCATAGAACATAAATTGTAGGAAACATAATTCTGTACAAAAAAAGGTCTCTTAACATTTTGCCATAGCTCGCTTCGTTTCCGAGATATTTGCAGATTTATCTCAAGGGAAGGGGCCTGACGGTCATATTTCGAGATATTTCTTCTTCTTGATGTTCTTCTTCTGCACAGCTAACCTGGAAGTGGCATTTGCGGCTCGCACTAGTGCAGAGTTATCTCAAAGAAAGGGGCCACGGTGTTTCTGTATCTCTATTATGTTGGTGCGGCTTCGGAACTTTTAAATATCTCGCTATATCTCGAAAACTACGCTTCTGATCAAAAAATATCATAGAACATAAATTGTAGGAAACATGATTCTCTACAAAAAAGGTCTCTTAACATTTTGCCATAGCTCGCTTCGTTTCCGAGATATTTGCAGATATATCTCACGGGAAGGGGCCTGACGGACATATTTCGAGATATTTCTTCTTCTTGTTGTTCTTCTTCTGCACAGCTAAGCTGGAAGTGGCATTTGCGGCTCGCACTAGTGCAGAGTTATCTCAAAGAAAGGGGCCACGGTGTTTCTGTATCTCTTTTATGTTGGTGCAGCTTCGGAACTTTTAAATATCTTGATATATCTCGAGAACTACGCATCTGATCAAAAAATATCATGGAACATAAAAAGTAGAAAACTTAATTCTCTACAAAAAAGTTCTCTTAACATTATGCCATAGCTCGCTTCGTTTCCGAGATATTTGCACATTTATCTCAAGGGAAGGGGCCTAACGCACATATTTCGAGATATTTCTTCTTCTTGTTGTTCTTCTTCTGCACAGCTAAGCTGGAAGTGGCATTTGCGGCTCGCACTAGTGCAGAGTTATCTCAAAGAAAGGGGCCACGGTGTTTCTGTATCTCTATTATGTTGGTGCGGCTTCGGAACTTTTAAATATCTTGATATATCTCGAGAACTACGCATCTGATCAAAAAATATCATAGAGCATAAAAAGTAGGAAACTTAATTCTCTACAAAAAAGGTCTCTTAACATTTTGCCATAGCTCGCTTCGTTTCCGAGATATTTGCAGATTTATCTCAAGGGAAGGGGCCTGACGGACAGATTTCGCGATATTTCTTCTTCTTGTTGTTCTTCTTCTGCACAGCTAAGCTGGAAGTGGCATTTGCAGCTCGCAATAGTGGAGAGTTATCTCAAAGAAAGGGGCCACGGTGTTTCTGTATCTCTATTATGTTGGTGCGGCTTCGGAACTTTTAAATATCTTGATATATCTCGAGAACTACGCATCTGATCAAAAAATATCATAGAACATAAAAAGTAGGAAACTTAATTCTCTACAAAAAAGGTCTCTTAACATTTTGCCATAGCTCGCTTCGTTTCCGAGATATTTGCAGATTTATCTCAAGGGAAGGGGCCTGACGGACAGATTTCGCGATATTTCTTCTTCTTGTTGTTCTTCTTCTGCACAGCTAAGCTGGAAGTGGCATTTGCAGCTCGCAATAGTGGAGAGTTATCTCAAAGAAAGGGGCCACGGTGTTTCTGTATCTCTATTATGTTGGTGCGGCTTCGGAACTTTTAAATATCTCGATATATCTCGAAAACTACGCTTCTGATCAAAAAATATCATAGAACATAAATTGTAGGAAACATAATTCTCTACAAAAAAGGTCTCTTAACATTTTGCCATAGCTCGCTTCGTTTCCGAGATATTTGCAGATATATCTCACGGGAAGGGGCCTGACGGACATATTTCGAGATATTCCTTCTTCTTGTTGTTCTTCTTCTGCACAGCTAAGCTGGAAGTGGCATTTGCGGCTCGCACTAGTGCAGAGTTATCTCAAAGAAAGGGGCCACGGTGTTTCTGTATCTCTTTTATGTTGGTGCAGCTTCGGAACTATTAAATATCTTGATATATCTCGAGAACTACGCATCTGATCAAAAAATATCATAGAACATAAAAAGTAGGAAACTTAATTCTCTACAAAAAAGGTCTCTCAAGATTTTGCCATAGCTTGCTTCGTTTCCGAGATATTTGCAGATTTATCTCAAGGGAAGGGGCCTGACGGACATATTTCGAGATATTTCTTCTTCTTGTTGTTCTTCTCCTGCACAGCTAAGCTGAAAGTGGCATTTACAGCTCGCAATAGTGCAGAGTTATCTCAAAGAAAGGGGCCACGGTGTTTCTGTATCTCTATTATGTTGGTGCGGCTTCGGAACTTTTAAATATCTTGATATATCTCGAGAACTACGCATCTGATCAAAAAATATCATAGAACATAAAAAGTAGGAAACTTAATTCTCTACAAAAAAGGTCTTTTAACATTTTGCCATAGCTCGCTTCGTTTCCGAAATATTTGCAGATTTATCTCAAGGGAAGGGGCCTGACGGACATATTTCGAGATATTTCTTCTTCTTGTTGTTCTTCTTCTGCACGGCTAAGCTGGAAGTGGCATTTGCAGCTCGCAATAGTGCAGAGTTATCTCAAAGAAAGGGGCCACGGTGTTTCTGTATCTCTATTATGTTGGTGCGGCTTCGGAACTTTTAAATATCTTGATATATCTCGAGAACTACGCATCTGATCAAAAAATATCATAGAACATAAAAAGTAGGAAACTTAATTCTCTACAAAAAAGGTCTCTTAACATTTTGCCATAGCTCGCTTCGTTTCCGAGATATTTGCAGATACATCTCAAGGGAAGGGGCCTGACGGACATATTTCGAGATATTTCTTCTTCTTGTTGTTCTTCTTCTGCACAGCTAAGCTGGAAGTGGCATTTGCATCTCGCAATAGTGCAGAGTTATCTCAAAGAAAGGGGCCACGGTGTTTCTGTATCTCTATTATGTTGGTGCGGCTTCGGTACTTTCAAATATCTTGATATATCTCGAGAACTACGCATCTGATCAAAAAATATCATGCAACATAAAAAGTAGAAAACTTAATTCTCTACAAAAAAGGTCTCTTAACATTTTGCCATAGCTCGCTTCGTTTCCGAGATATTTGCACATTTATCTCAAGGGAAGGGGCCTAACGCACATATTTCGAGATATTTCTTCTTCTTGTTGTTCTTCTTCTGCACAGCTAAGCTGGAAGTGGCATTTGCGGCTCGCACTAGTGCAGAGTTATCTCAAAGAAAGGGGCCACGGTGTTTCTGTATCTCTTTTATGTTGGTGCAGCTTCGGAACTTTTAAATATCTTGATATATCTCGAGAACTACGCATCTGATCAAAAAATATCATAGAACATAAAAAGTAGGAAACTTAATTCTCTACAAAAAAGGTCTCTTAACATTTTGCCATAGCTCGCTTCGTTTCCGAGATATTTGCAGATTGATCTCAAGGGAAGGGGCCTGACGGACATATTTCGAGATATTTCTTCTTCTTGTTGTTCTTCTTCTGCACAGCTAAACTCGAAGTGGCATTTCCAGCTCGCAATAGTGCAGAGTTATCTCAAAGAAAGGGGCCACGGTGTTTCTGTATCTCTATTATGTTGATGCGGCTTCGGAACTTTTAAATATCTTGATATATCTCGAGAACTACGCATCTGATCAAAAAATATCATAGAACATAAAAAGTAGGAAACTTAATTCTCTACAAAAAAGGTCTCTTAACATTTTGCCATAACTCGCTTCGTTTCCGAGATATTTGCAGATTGATCTCAAGGGAAGGGGCCTGACGGACATATTTCGAGATATTTCTTCTTCTTGTTGTTCTTCTTCTGCACAGCTAAACTCGAAGTGGCATTTCCAGCTCGCAATAGTGCAGAGTTATCTCAAAGAAAGGGGCCACGGTGTTTCTGTATCTCTATTATGTTGGTGCGGCTTCGGAACTTTTAAATATCTTGATATATCTCGAGAACTACGCATCTGATCAAAAAATATCATAGAACATAAAAAGTAGGAAACTTAATTCTCTACAAAAAAGGTCTCTTAACATTTTGCCATAGCTCGCTTAGTTTCCGAGATATTTGCAGATACATCTCAAGGGAAGGGGCCTGACGGACATATTTCGAGATATTTCTTCTTCTTGTTGTTCTTCTTCTGCACAGCTAAGCTGGAAATGGCATTTGCATCTCGCAATAGTGCAGAGTTATCTCAAAGAAAGGGGCCACGGTGTTTCTGTATCTCTATTATGTTGGTGCGGCTTCGGTACTTTCAAATATCTTGATATATCTCGAGAACTACGCATCTGATCAAAAAATATCATGGAACATAAAAAGTAGAAAACTTAATTCTCTACAAAAAAGGTCTCTTAACATTTTGCCATAGCTCGCTTCGTTTCCGAGATATTTGCACATTTATCTCAAGGGAAGGGGCCTAACGCACATATTTCGAGATATTTCTTCTTCTTGTTGTTCTTCTTCTGCACAGCTAAGCTGGAAGTGGCATTTGCGGCTCGCACTAGTGCAGAGTTATCTCAAAGAAAGGGGCCACGGTGTTTCTGTATCTCTTTTATGTTAGTGCAGCTTCGGAACTTTTAAATATCTTGATATATCTCGAGAACTACGCATCTGATCAAAAAATATCATGGAACATAAAAAGTAGAAAACTTAATTCTCTACAAAAAAGGTTTCTTAACATTTTGCCATAGCTCGCTTCGTTTCCGAGATATTTGCAGATTTATCTCAACGGAAGGGGCCTGACGGACATATTTCGAGATATTACCTCTTCTTGTTGTTCTTCTTCTGCACAGCTAAGCTGGAAGTGGCATTTGCAGCTCGCAATAGTGCAGAGTTATCTCAAAGAAAGGGGCCACGGTGTTTCTGTATCTCTATTATGTTGGAGCGGCTTCGGAACTTTTACATATCTTGATATATCTCGAGAACTACGCATCTGATCAAAAAATATCATAGAACATAAAAAGTAGGAAACTTAATTCTCGACAAAAAAGGTCTCTCAAGATTTTGCCATAGCTCGCTTCGTTTCCGAGATATTTGCAGATTTATCTCAAGGGAAGGGGCCTGACGGACATATTTCGAGATATTTCTTCTTCTTGTTGTTCTTCTTCTGCACAGCTAAGCTGGAAGTGGCATTTGCAGCTCGCAATAGTGCAGAGTTATCTCAAAGAAAGGGGCCACGGTGTTTCTGTATCTCTATTATGTTGGTGCGGCTTCGGAACTTTTAAATATCTTGATATATCTCGAGAACTACGCATCTGATCAAAAAATATCATAGAACATAAAAAGTAGGAAACTTAATTCTCTACAAAAAAGGTCTCTTAACATTTTGCCATAGCTCGCTTCGTTTCCGAGATATTTGCAGATACATCTCAAGGGAAGGGGCCTGACGGACATATTTCGAGATATTTCTTCTTCTTGTTGTTCTTCTTCTGCACAGCTAAGCTGGAAGTGGCATTTGCAACTCGCAATAGTGCAGGGTTATCTCAAAGAAAGGGGCCACGGTGTTTCTGTATCTCTGTTATGTTGGTGCGGCTTCGGAACTTTTAAATATCTTGATATATCTCGAGAACTACGCATCTGATCAATAAATATCATAGAACATAAAAAGTAGGAAACTTAATTCTCTACAAAAAAGGTCTCTTAACATTTTGCCATAGCTCGCTTCGTTTCCGAGATATTTGCAGATTTATCTCAAGGGAAGGGGCCTGACGGACATATTTCGAGATATTTCTTCTTCTTCTTGTTCTTCTTCTGCACGGCTAAGCTGGAAGTGGCATTTGCAGCTCGCAATAGTGCAGAGTTATCTCAAAGAAAGGGGCCACGGTGTTTCTGTATCTCTATTATGTTGGTGCGGCTTCGGAACTTTTAAATATCTTGATATATCTCGAGAACTACGCATCTGATCAAAACATATCATAGAACATAAAAAGTAGGAAACTTAATTCTCTACAAAAAAGGTCTCTTAACATTTTGCCATAGCTCGCTTCGTTTCCGAGATATTTGCAGATTGATCTCAAGGGAAGGGGCCTGACGGACATATTTCGAGATATTTCTTCTTCTTGTTGTTCTTCTTCTGCACAGCTAAACTCGAAGTGGCATTTCCAGCTCGCAATAGTGCAGAGTTATCTCAAAGAAAGGGGCCACGGTGTTTCTGTATCTCTATTATGTTGATGCGGCTTCGGAACTTTTAAATATCTTGATATATCTCGAGAACTACGCATCTGATCAAAAAATATCATAGAACATAAAAAGTAGGAAACTTAATTCTCTACAAAAAAGGTCTCTTAACATTTTGCCATAGCTCGCTTCGTTTCCGAGATATTTGCAGATTGATCTCAAGGGAAGGGGCCTGACGGACATATTTCGAGATATTTCTTCTTCTTGTTGTTCTTCTTCTGCACAGCTAAACTCGAAGTGGCATTTCCAGCTCGCAATAGTGCAGAGTTATCTCAAAGAAAGGGGCCACGGTGTTTCTGTATCTCTATTATGTTGGTGCGGCTTCGGAACTTTTAAATATCTTGATATATCTCGAGAACTACGCATCTGATCAAAAAATATCATAGAACATAAAAAGTAGGAAACTTAATTCTCTACAAAAAAGGTCTCTTAACATTTTGCCATAGCTCGCTTCGTTTCCGAGATATTTGCAGATACATCTCAAGGGAAGGGGCCTGACGGACATATTTCGAGATATTTCTTCTTCTTGTTGTTCTTCTTCTGCACAGCTAAGCTGGAAATGGCATTTGCATCTCGCAATAGTGCAGAGTTATCTCAAAGAAAGGGGCCACGGTGTTTCTGTATCTCTATTATGTTGGTGCGGCTTCGGTACTTTCAAATATCTTGATATATCTCGAGAACTACGCATCTGATCAAAAAATATCATGGAACATAAAAAGTAGAAAACTTAATTCTCTACAAAAAAGGTCTCTTAACATTTTGCCATAGCTCGCTTCGTTTCCGAGATATTTGCACATTTATCTCAAGGGAAGGGGCCTAACGCACATATTTCGAGATATTTCTTCTTCTTGTTGTTCTTCTTCTGCACAGCTAAGCTGGAAGTGGCATTTGCGGCTCGCACTAGTGCAGAGTTATCTCAAAGAAAGGGGCCACGGTGTTTCTGTATCTCTTTTATGTTAGTGCAGCTTCGGAACTTTTAAATATCTTGATATATCTCGAGAACTACGCATCTGATCAAAAAATATCATGGAACATAAAAAGTAGAAAACTTAATTCTCTACAAAAAAGGTTTCTTAACATTTTGCCATAGCTCGCTTCGTTTCCGAGATATTTGCAGATTTATCTCAACGGAAGGGGCCTGACGGACATATTTCGAGATATTACCTCTTCTTGTTGTTCTTCTTCTGCACAGCTAAGCTGGAAGTGGCATTTGCAGCTCGCAATAGTGCAGAGTTATCTCAAAGAAAGGGGCCACGGTGTTTCTGTATCTCTATTATGTTGGAGCGGCTTCGGAACTTTTACATATCTTGATATATCTCGAGAACTACGCATCTGATCAAAAAATATCATAGAACATAAAAAGTAGGAAACTTAATTCTCGACAAAAAAGGTCTCTCAAGATTTTGCCATAGCTCGCTTCGTTTCCGAGATATTTGCAGATTTATCTCAAGGGAAGGGGCCTGACGGACATATTTCGAGATATTTCTTCTTCTTGTTGTTCTTCTTCTGCACAGCTAAGCTGGAAGTGGCATTTGCAGCTCGCAATAGTGCAGAGTTATCTCAAAGAAAGGGGCCACGGTGTTTCTGTATCTCTATTATGTTGGTGCGGCTTCGGAACTTTTAAATATCTTGATATATCTCGAGAACTACGCATCTGATCAAAAAATATCATAGAACATAAAAAGTAGGAAACTTAATTCTCTACAAAAAAGGTCTCTTAACATTTTGCCATAGCTCGCTTCGTTTCCGAGATATTTGCAGATACATCTCAAGGGAAGGGGCCTGACGGACATATTTCGAGATATTTCTTCTTCTTGTTGTTCTTCTTCTGCACAGCTAAGCTGGAAGTGGCATTTGCAACTCGCAATAGTGCAGGGTTATCTCAAAGAAAGGGGCCACGGTGTTTCTGTATCTCTGTTATGTTGGTGCGGCTTCGGAACTTTTAAATATCTTGATATATCTCGAGAACTACGCATCTGATCAATAAATATCATAGAACATAAAAAGTAGGAAACTTAATTCTCTACAAAAAAGGTCTCTTAACATTTTGCCATAGCTCGCTTCGTTTCCGAGATATTTGCAGATTTATCTCAAGGGAAGGGGCCTGACGGACATATTTCGAGATATTTCTTCTTCTTCTTGTTCTTCTTCTGCACGGCTAAGCTGGAAGTGGCATTTGCAGCTCGCAATAGTGCAGAGTTATCTCAAAGAAAGGGGCCACGGTGTTTCTGTATCTCTATTATGTTGGTGCGGCTTCGGAACTTTTAAATATCTTGATATATCTCGAGAACTACGCATCTGATCAAAACATATCATAGAACATAAAAAGTAGGAAACTTAATTCTCTACAAAAAAGGTCTCTTAACATTTTGCCATAGCTCGCTTCGTTTCCGAGATATTTGCAGATTGATCTCAAGGGAAGGGGCCTGACGGACATATTTCGAGATATTTCTTCTTCTTGTTGTTCTTCTTCTGCACAGCTAAACTCGAAGTGGCATTTCCAGCTCGCAATAGTGCAGAGTTATCTCAAAGAAAGGGGCCACGGTGTTTCTGTATCTCTATTATGTTGATGCGGCTTCGGAACTTTTAAATATCTTGATATATCTCGAGAACTACGCATCTGATCAAAAAATATCATAGAACATAAAAAGTAGGAAACTTAATTCTCTACAAAAAAGGTCTCTTAACATTTTGCCATAGCTCGCTTCGTTTCCGAGATATTTGCAGATTGATCTCAAGGGAAGGGGCCTGACGGACATATTTCGAGATATTTCTTCTTCTTGTTGTTCTTCTTCTGCACAGCTAAACTCGAAGTGGCATTTCCAGCTCGCAATAGTGCAGAGTTATCTCAAAGAAAGGGGCCACGGTGTTTCTGTATCTCTATTATGTTGGTGCGGCTTCGGAACTTTTAAATATCTTGATATATCTCGAGAACTACGCATCTGATCAAAAAATATCATAGAACATAAAAAGTAGGAAACTTAATTCTCTACAAAAAAGGTCTCTTAACATTTTGCCATAGCTCGCTTCGTTTCCGAGATATTTGCAGATACATCTCAAGGGAAGGGGCCTGACGGACATATTTCGAGATATTTCTTCTTCTTGTTGTTCTTCTTCTGCACAGCTAAGCTGGAAATGGCATTTGCATCTCGCAATAGTGCAGAGTTATCTCAAAGAAAGGGGCCACGGTGTTTCTGTATCTCTATTATGTTGGTGCGGCTTCGGTACTTTCAAATATCTTGATATATCTCGAGAACTACGCATCTGATCAAAAAATATCATGGAACATAAAAAGTAGAAAACTTAATTCTCTACAAAAAAGGTCTCTTAACATTTTGCCATAGCTCGCTTCGTTTCCGAGATATTTGCACATTTATCTCAAGGGAAGGGGCCTAACGCACATATTTCGAGATATTTCTTCTTCTTGTTGTTCTTCTTCTGCACAGCTAAGCTGGAAGTGGCATTTGCGGCTCGCACTAGTGCAGAGTTATCTCAAAGAAAGGGGCCACGGTGTTTCTGTATCTCTTTTATGTTGGTGCAGCTTCGGAACTTTTAAATATCTTGATATATCTCGAGAACTACGCATCTGATCAAAAAATATCATGGAACATAAAAAGTAGAAAACTTAATTCTCTACAAAAAAGGTTTCTTAACATTTTGCCATAGCTCGCTTCGTTTCCGAGATATTTGCAGATTTATCTCAACGGAAGGGGCCTGACGGACATATTTCGAGATATTACCTCTTCTTGTTGTTCTTCTTCTGCACAGCTAAGCTGGAAGTGGCATTTGCAGCTCGCAATAGTGCAGAGTTATCTCAAAGAAAGGGGCCACGGTGTTTCTGTATCTCTATTATGTTGGAGCGGCATCGGAACTTTTACATATCTTGATATATCTCGAGAACTACGCATCTGATCAAAAAATATCATAGAACATAAAAAGTAGGAAACTTAATTCTCGACAAAAAAGGTCTCTCAAGATTTTGCCATAGCTCGTTTCGTTTCCGAGATATTTGCAGATTTATCTCAAGGGAAGGGGCCTGACGGACATATTTCGAGATATTTCTTCTTCTTGTTGTTCTTCTTCTGCACAGCTAAGCTGGAAGTGGCATTTGCAGCTCGCAATAGTGCAGAGTTATCTCAAAGAAAGGGGCCACGGTGTTTCTGTATCTCTATTATGTTGGTGCGGCTTCGGAACTTTTAAATATCTTGATATATCTCGAGAACTACGCATCTGATCAAAAAATATCATAGAACATAAAAAGTAGGAAACTTAATTCTCTACAAAAAAGGTCTCTTAACATTTTGCCATAGCTCGCTTCGTTTCCGAGATATTTGCAGATACATCTCAAGGGAAGGGGCCTGACGGACATATTTCGAGATATTTCTTCTTCTTGTTGTTCTTCTTCTGCACAGCTAAGCTGGAAGTGGCATTTGCAACTCGCAATAGTGCAGGGTTATCTCAAAGAAAGGGGCCACGGTGTTTCTGCATCTCTGTTATGTTGGTGCGGCTTCGGAACTTTTAAATATCTTGATATATCTCGAGAACTACGCATCTGATCAATAAATATCATAGAACATAAAAAGTAGGAAACTTAATTCTCTACAAAAAAGGTCTCTTAACATTTTGCCATAGCTCGCTTCGTTTCCGAGATATTTGCAGATTTATCTCAAGGGAAGGGGCCTGACGGACATATTTCGAGATATTTCTTCTTCTTCTTGTTCTTCTTCTGCACGGCTAAGCTGGAAGTGGCATTTGCAGCTCGCAATAGTGCAGAGTTATCTCAAAGAAAGGGGCCACGGTGTTTCTGTATCTCTATTATGTTGGTGCGGCTTCGGAACTTTTACATATCTTGATATATCTCGAGAACTACGCATCTGATCAAAAAATATCATAGAACATAAAAAGTAGGAAACTTAATTCTCTACAAAAAAGGTCTCTCAACATTTTGCCATAGCTCGCTTCGTTTCCGAGATATTTGCAGATTGATCTCAAGGGAAGGGGCCTGACGGACATATTTCGAGATATTTCTTCTTCTTGTTGTTCTTCTTCTGCACAGCTAAACTCGAAGTGGCATTTCCAGCTCGCAATAGTGCAGAGTTATCTCAAAGAAAGGGGCCACGGTGTTTCTGTATCTCTATTATGTTGGTGCGGCTTCGGAACTTTTAAATATCTTGATATATCTCGAGAACTACGCATCTGATCAAAAAATATCATAGAACATAAAAAGTAGGAAACTTAATTCTCTACAAAAAAGGTCTCTTACCATTTTGCCATAGCTCGCTTCGTTTCCGAGATATTTGCAGATTTATCTCAAGGGAAGGGGCCTGACGGACATATTTCGAGATATTTCTTCTTCTTGTTGTTCTTCTTCTGCACGGCTAAGCTGGAAGTGGCATTTGCAGCTCGCAATAGTGCAGAGTTATCTCAAAGAAAGGGGCCACGGTGTTTCTGTATCTCTATTATGTTGGTGCGGCTTCGGAACTTTTACATATCTTGATATATCTCGAGAACTACGCATCTGATCAAAAAATATCATAGAACATAAAAAGTAGGAAACTTAATTCTCTACAAAAAAGGTCTCTTAACATTTTGCCATAGCTCGCTTCGTTTCCGAGATATTTGCAGATTTATCTCAAGGGAAGGGGCCTGACGGACATATTTCGAGATATTTCTTCTTCTTGTTGTTCTTCTTCTGCACAGCTAAACTCGAAGTGGCATTTCCAGCTCGCAATAGTGCAGAGTTATCTCAAAGAAAGGGTCCACGGTGTTTCTGTATCTCTATTATGTTGGTGCGGCTTCGGAACTTTTAAATATCTCGATATATCTCGAAAACTACGCTTCTGATCAAAAAATATCATAGAACATAAATTGTAGGAAACATAATTCTCTACAAAAAAGGTCTCTTAACATTTTGCCGTAGCTCGCTTCGTTTCCGAGATATTAGCAGATATATCTCTCGGGAAGGGGCCTGACGGACATATTTCGAGATATTTCTTCTTCTTGTTGTTCTTCTTCTGCACGGCTAAGCTGGAAGTGGCATTTGCGGCTCGCACTAGTGCAGAGTTATCTCAAAGAAAGGGGCCACGGTGTTTCTGTATCTCTATTATGTTGGTGCGGCTTCGGAACTTTTAAATATCGTGATATATCTCGAGAACTACGCATCTGATCAAAAAATATCATAGAACATAAAAAGTAGGAAACTTAATTCTCTACACAAAAGGTCTCTTAACATTTTGCCATAGCTCGCTTCATTTCCGAGATATTTGCAGATTTATCTCAAGGGAAGGGGCCTAACGGACATATTTCGAGATATTTCTTCTTCTTGTTGTTCTTCTTCTGCACAGCGAAGCTGGAAGTGGCATTTGCAGCTCGCAATAGTGCAGAGTTATCTCAAAGAAAAGGGCCACGGTGTTTCTGTATCTCTATTATGTTGGTGCGGCTTCGGAACTTTTAAATATCTTGATATATCTCGAGAACTACGCATCTGATCAAAAAATATCATAGAACATAAAAAGTAGGAAACTTAATTCTCTACAAAAAAGGTCTCTTAACATTTTGCCATAGCTCGCTTCGTTTCCGAGATATTTGCAGATTGATCTCAAGGGAAGGGGCCTGACGGACATATTTCGAGATATTTCTTCTTCTTGTTGTTCTTCTTCTGCACAGCTAAACTCGAAGTGGCATTTCCAGCTCGCAATAGTGCAGAGTTATCTCAAAGAAAGGGGCCACGGTGTTTCTGTATCTCTATTATGTTGATGCGGCTTCGGAACTTTTAAATATCTTGATATATCTCGAGAACTACGCATCTGATCAAAAAATATCATAGAACATAAAAAGTAGGAAACTTAATTCTCTACAAAAAAGGTCTCTTAACATTTTGCCATAACTCGCTTCGTTTCCGAGATATTTGCAGATTGATCTCAAGGGAAGGGGCCTGACGGACATATTTCGAGATATTTCTTCTTCTTGTTGTTCTTCTTCTGCACAGCTAAACTCGAAGTGGCATTTCCAGCTCGCAATAGTGCAGAGTTATCTCAAAGAAAGGGGCCACGGTGTTTCTGTATCTCTATTATGTTGGTGCGGCTTCGGAACTTTTAAATATCTTGATATATCTCGAGAACTACGCATCTGATCAAAAAATATCATAGAACATAAAAAGTAGGAAACTTAATTCTCTACAAAAAAGGTCTCTTAACATTTTGCCATAGCTCGCTTAGTTTCCGAGATATTTGCAGATACATCTCAAGGGAAGGGGCCTGACGGACATATTTCGAGATATTTCTTCTTCTTGTTGTTCTTCTTCTGCACAGCTAAGCTGGAAATGGCATTTGCATCTCGCAATAGTGCAGAGTTATCTCAAAGAAAGGGGCCACGGTGTTTCTGTATCTCTATTATGTTGGTGCGGCTTCGGTACTTTCAAATATCTTGATATATCTCGAGAACTACGCATCTGATCAAAAAATATCATGGAACATAAAAAGTAGAAAACTTAATTCTCTACAAAAAAGGTCTCTTAACATTTTGCCATAGCTCGCTTCGTTTCCGAGATATTTGCACATTTATCTCAAGGGAAGGGGCCTAACGCACATATTTCGAGATATTTCTTCTTCTTGTTGTTCTTCTTCTGCACAGCTAAGCTGGAAGTGGCATTTGCGGCTCGCACTAGTGCAGAGTTATCTCAAAGAAAGGGGCCACGGTGTTTCTGTATCTCTTTTATGTTAGTGCAGCTTCGGAACTTTTAAATATCTTGATATATCTCGAGAACTACGCATCTGATCAAAAAATATCATGGAACATAAAAAGTAGAAAACTTAATTCTCTACAAAAAAGGTTTCTTAACATTTTGCCATAGCTCGCTTCGTTTCCGAGATATTTGCAGATTTATCTCAACGGAAGGGGCCTGACGGACATATTTCGAGATATTACCTCTTCTTGTTGTTCTTCTTCTGCACAGCTAAGCTGGAAGTGGCATTTGCAGCTCGCAATAGTGCAGAGTTATCTCAAAGAAAGGGGCCACGGTGTTTCTGTATCTCTATTATGTTGGAGCGGCTTCGGAACTTTTACATATCTTGATATATCTCGAGAACTACGCATCTGATCAAAAAATATCATAGAACATAAAAAGTAGGAAACTTAATTCTCGACAAAAAAGGTCTCTCAAGATTTTGCCATAGCTCGCTTCGTTTCCGAGATATTTGCAGATTTATCTCAAGGGAAGGGGCCTGACGGACATATTTCGAGATATTTCTTCTTCTTGTTGTTCTTCTTCTGCACAGCTAAGCTGGAAGTGGCATTTGCAGCTCGCAATAGTGCAGAGTTATCTCAAAGAAAGGGGCCACGGTGTTTCTGTATCTCTATTATGTTGGTGCGGCTTCGGAACTTTTAAATATCTTGATATATCTCGAGAACTACGCATCTGATCAAAAAATATCATAGAACATAAAAAGTAGGAAACTTAATTCTCTACAAAAAAGGTCTCTTAACATTTTGCCATAGCTCGCTTCGTTTCCGAGATATTTGCAGATACATCTCAAGGGAAGGGGCCTGACGGACATATTTCGAGATATTTCTTCTTCTTGTTGTTCTTCTTCTGCACAGCTAAGCTGGAAGTGGCATTTGCAACTCGCAATAGTGCAGGGTTATCTCAAAGAAAGGGGCCACGGTGTTTCTGTATCTCTGTTATGTTGGTGCGGCTTCGGAACTTTTAAATATCTTGATATATCTCGAGAACTACGCATCTGATCAATAAATATCATAGAACATAAAAAGTAGGAAACTTAATTCTCTACAAAAAAGGTCTCTTAACATTTTGCCATACCTCGCTTCGTTTCCGAGATATTTGCAGATTTATCTCAAGGGAAGGGGCCTGACGGACATATTTCGAGATATTTCTTCTTCTTCTTGTTCTTCTTCTGCACGGCTAAGCTGGAAGTGGCATTTGCAGCTCGCAATAGTGCAGAGTTATCTCAAAGAAAGGGGCCACGGTGTTTCTGTATCTCTATTATGTTGGTGCGGCTTCGGAACTTTTACATATCTTGATATATCTCGAGAACTACGCATCTGATCAAAAAATATCATAGAACATAAAAAGTAGGAAACTTAATTCTCTACAAAAAAGGTCTCTCAACATTTTGCCATAGCTCGCTTCGTTTCCGAGATATTTGCAGATTGATCTCAAGGGAAGGGGCCTGACGGACATATTTCGAGATATTTCTTCTTCTTGTTGTTCTTCTTCTGCACAGCTAAACTCGAAGTGGCATTTCCAGCTCGCAATAGTGCAGAGTTATCTCAAAGAAAGGGTCCACGGTGTTTCTGTATCTCTATTATGTTGGTGCGGCTTCGGAACTTTTAAATATCTCGATATATCTCGAAAACTACGCTTCTGATCAAAAAATATCATAGAACATAAATTGTAGGAAACATAATTCTCTACAAAAAAGGTCTCTTAACATTTTGCCGTAGCTCGCTTCGTTTCCGAGATATTTGCAGATATATCTCACGGGAAGGGGCCTGACGGACATATTTCGAGATATTTCTTCTTCTTGTTGTTCTTCTTCTGCACGGCTAAGCTGGAAGTGGCATTTGCGGCTCGCACTAGTGCAGAGTTATCTCAAAGAAAGGGGCCACGGTGTTTCTGTATCTCTATTATGTTGGTGCGGCTTCGGAACTTTTAAATATCGTGATATATCTCGAGAACTACGCATCTGATCAAAAAATATCATAGAACATAAAAAGTAGGAAACTTAATTCTCTACACAAAAGGTCTCTTAACATTTTGCCATAGCTCGCTTCATTTCCGAGATATTTGCAGATTTATCTCAAGGGAAGGGGCCTAACGGACATATTTCGAGATATTTCTTCTTCTTGTTGTTCTTCTTCTGCACAGCTAAACTCGAAGTGGCATTTCCAGCTCGCAATAGTGCAGAGTTATCTCAAAGAAAGGGGCCACGGTGTTTCTGTATCTCTATTATGTTGATGCGGCTTCGGAACTTTTAAATATCTTGATATATCTCGAGAACTACGCATCTGATCAAAAAATATCATAGAACATAAAAAGTAGGAAACTTAATTCTCTACAAAAAAGGTCTCTTAACATTTTGCCATAGCTCGCTTCGTTTCCGAGATATTTGCAGATTGATCTCAAGGGAAGGGGCCTGACGGACATATTTCGAGATATTTCTTCTTCTTGTTGTTCTTCTTCTGCACAGCTAAACTCGAAGTGGCATTTCCAGCTCGCAATAGTGCAGAGTTATCTCAAAGAAAGGGGCCACGGTGTTTCTGTATCTCTATTATGTTGGTGCGGCTTCGGAACTTTTAAATATCTTGATATATCTCGAGAACTACGCATCTGATCAAAAAATATCATAGAACATAAAAAGTAGGAAACTTAATTCTCTACAAAAAAGGTCTCTTAACATTTTGCCATAGCTCGCTTCGTTTCCGAGATATTTGCAGATACATCTCAAGGGAAGGGGCCTGACGGACATATTTCGAGATATTTCTTCTTCTTGTTGTTCTTCTTCTGCACAGCTAAGCTGGAAATGGCATTTGCATCTCGCAATAGTGCAGAGTTATCTCAAAGAAAGGGGCCACGGTGTTTCTGTATCTCTATTATGTTGGTGCGGCTTCGGTACTTTCAAATATCTTGATATATCTCGAGAACTACGCATCTGATCAAAAAATATCATGGAACATAAAAAGTAGAAAACTTAATTCTCTACAAAAAAGGTCTCTTAACATTTTGCCATAGCTCGCTTCGTTTCCGAGATATTTGCACATTTATCTCAAGGGAAGGGGCCTAACGCACATATTTCGAGATAGTTCTTCTTCTTGTTGTTCTTCTTCTGCACAGCTAAGCTGGAAGTGGCATTTGCGGCTCGCACTAGTGCAGAGTTATCTCAAAGAAAGGGGCCACGGTGTTTCTGTATCTCTTTTATGTTAGTGCAGCTTCGGAACTTTTAAATATCTTGATATATCTCGAGAACTACGCATCTGATCAAAAAATATCATGGAACATGAAAAGTAGAAAACTTAATTCTCTACAAAAAAGGTTTCTTAACATTTTGCCATAGCTCGCTTCGTTTCCGAGATATTTGCAGATTTATCTCAACGGAAGGGGCCTGACGGACATATTTCGAGATATTACCTCTTCTTGTTGTTCTTCTTCTGCACAGCTAAGCTGGAAGTGGCATTTGCAGCTCGCAATAGTGCAGAGTTATCTCAAAGAAAGGGGCCACGGTGTTTCTGTATCTCTATTATGTTGGAGCGGCTTCGGAACTTTTACATATCTTGATATATCTCGAGAACTACGCATCTGATCAAAAAATATCATAGAACATAAAAAGTAGGAAACTTAATTCTCGACAAAAAAGGTCTCTCAAGATTTTGCCATAGCTCGCTTCGTTTCCGAGATATTTGCAGATTTATCTCAAGGGAAGGGGCCTGACGGACATATTTCGAGATATTTCTTCTTCTTGTTGTTCTTCTTCTGCACAGCTAAGCTGGAAGTGGCATTTGCAGCTCGCAATAGTGCAGAGTTATCTCAAAGAAAGGGGCCACGGTGTTTCTGTATCTCTATTATGTTGGTGCGGCTTCGGAACTTTTAAATATCTTGATATATCTCGAGAACTACGCATCTGATCAAAAAATATCATAGAACATAAAAAGTAGGAAACTTAATTCTCTACAAAAAAGGTCTCTTAACATTTTGCCATAGCTCGCTTCGTTTCTGAGATATTTGCAGATACATCTCAAGGGAAGGGGCCTGACGGACATATTTCGAGATATTTCTTCTTCTTGTTGTTCTTCTTCTGCACAGCTAAGCTGGAAGTGGCATTTGCAACTCGCAATAGTGCAGGGTTATCTCAAAGAAAGGGGCCACGGTGTTTCTGTATCTCTATTATGTTGGTGCGGCTTCGGAACTTTTACATATCTTGATATATCTCGAGAACTACGCATCTGATCAAAAAATATCATAGAACATAAAAAGTAGGAAACTTAATTCTCTACAAAAAAGGTCTCTTAACATTTTGCCATAGCTCGCTTCGTTTCCGAGATATTTGCAGATTTATCTCAAGGGAAGGGGCCTGACGGACATATTTCGAGATATTTCTTCTTCTTGTTGTTCTTCTTCTGCACAGCTAAACTCGAAGTGGCATTTCCAGCTCGCAATAGTGCAGAGTTATCTCAAAGAAAGGGTCCACGGTGTTTCTGTATCTCTATTATGTTGGTGCGGCTTCGGAACTTTTAAATATCTCGATATATCTCGAAAACTACGCTTCTGATCAAAAAATATCATAGAACATAAATTGTAGGAAACATAATTCTCTACAAAAAAGGTCTCTTAACATTTTGCCGTAGCTCGCTTCGTTTCCGAGATATTTGCAGATATATCTCACGGGAAGGGGCCTGACGGACATATTTCGAGATATTTCTTCTTCTTGTTGTTCTTCTTCTGCACGGCTAAGCTGGAAGTGGCATTTGCGGCTCGCACTAGTGCAGAGTTATCTCAAAGAAAGGGGCCACGGTGTTTCTGTATCTCTATTATGTTGGTGCGGCTTCGGAACTTTTAAATATCTTGATATATCTCGAGAACTACGCATCTGATCAAAAAATATCATAGAACATAAAAAGTAGGGAACTTAATTCTCTACACAAAAGGTCTCTTAACATTTTGCCATAGCTCGCTTCATTTCCGAGATATTTGCAGATTTATCTCAAGGGAAGGGGCCTGACGGACATACTTCGAGATATTTCTTCTTCTTGTTGTTCTTCTTCTGCACAGCTAAGCTGGAAGTGGCATTTGCAGCTCGCAATAGTGCAGGGTTATCTCAAAGAAAGGGGCCACGGTGTTTCTGTATCTCTATTATGTTGGTGCGGCTTCGGAACTTTTAAATATCTTGATATATCTCGAGAACTACGCATCTGATCAAAAAATATCATAGAACATAAAAAGTAGGAAACTTAATTCTCTACAAAAAAGGTCTCTTAACATTTTGCCATAGCTCGCTTCGTTTCCGAGATATTTGCAGATACATCTCAAGGGAAGGGGCCTGACGGACATATTTCGAGATATTTCTTCTTCTTGTTGTTCTTCTTCTGCACAGCTAAGCTGGAAGTGGCATTTGCAGCTCGCAATAGTGCAGGGTTATCTCAAAGAAAGGGGCCACGGTGTTTCTGTATCCCTATTATGTTGGTGCGGCTTCGGAACTTTTAAATATCTTGATATATCTCGAGAACTACGCATCTGATCAATAAATATCATAGAACATAAAAAGTAGGAAACTTAATTCTCTACAAAAAAGGTCTCTTAACATTTTGCCATAGCTCGCTTCGTTTCCGAGATATTTGCAGATTTATCTCAAGGGAAGGGGCCTGACGGACATATTTCGAGATATTTCTTCTTCTTCTTGTTCTTCTTCTGCACGGCTAAGCTGGAAGTGGCATTTGCAGCTCGCAATAGTGCAGAGTTATCTCAAAGAAAGGGGCCACGGTGTTTCTGTATCTCTATTATGTTGTTGCGGCTTCGGAACTTTTAAATATCTTGATATATCTCGAGAACTACGCATCTGATCTAAAAATATCATAGAACATAAAAAGTAGGGAACTTAATTCTCTACACAAAAGGTCTCTTAACATTTTGCCATAGCTCGCTTCATTTCCGAGATATTTGCAGATTTATCTCAAGGGAAGGGGCCTGACGGACATACTTCGAGATATTTCTTCTTCTTGTTGTTCTTCTTCTGCACAGCTAAGCTGGAAGTGGCATTTGCGGCTCGCACTAGTGCAGAGTTATCTCAAGGAAAGGGGCCACGGTGTTTCTGTATCTCTATTATGTTGGTGCGGCTTCGGAACTTTTAAATATCTTGATATATCTCGAGAACTACGCATCTGATCAAAAAATATCATAGAACATAAAAAGTAGGAAACTTAATTCTCTACAAAAAAGGTCTCTTAACATTTTGCCATAGCTCGCTTCGTTTCCGAGATATTTGCAGATACATCTCAAGGGAAGGGGCCTGACGGACATATTTCGAGATATTTCTTCTTCTTGTTGTTCTTCTTCTGCACAGCTAAGCTGGAAGTGGCATTTGCAGCTCGCAATAGTGCAGGGTTATCTCAAAGAAAGGGGCCACGGTGTTTCTGTATCTCTATTATGTTGGTGCGGCTTCGGAACTTTTAAATATCTTGATATATCTCGAGAACTACGCATCTGATCAAAAAATATCATAGAACATAAAAAGTAGGAAACTTAATTCTCTACAAAAAAGGTCTCTTAACATTTTGCCATAGCTCGCTTCGTTTCCGAGATATTTGCAGATACATCTCAAGGGAAGGGGCCTGACGGACATATTTCGAGATATTTCTTCTTCTTGTTGTTCTTCTTCTGCACAGCTAAGCTGGAAGTGGCATTTGCAGCTCGCAATAGTGCAGGGTTATCTCAAAGAAAGGGGCCACGGTGTTTCTGTATCCCTATTATGTTGGTGCGGCTTCGGAACTTTTAAATATCTTGATATATCTCGAGAACTACGCATCTGATCAATAAATATCATAGAACATAAAAAGTAGGAAACTTAATTCTCTACAAAAAAGGTCTCTTAACATTTTGCCATAGCTCGCTTCGTTTCCGAGATATTTGCAGATTTATCTCAAGGGAAGGGGCCTGACGGACATATTTCGAGATATTTCTTCTTCTTCTTGTTCTTCTTCTGCACGGCTAAGCTGGAAGTGGCATTTGCAGCTCGCAATAGTGCAGAGTTATCTCAAAGAAAGGGGCCACGGTGTTTCTGTATCTCTATTATGTTGGTGCGGCTTCGGAACTTTTACATATCTTGATATATCTCGAGAACTACGCATCTGATCAAAAAATATCATAGAACATAAAAAGTAGGAAACTTAATTCTCTACAAAAAAGGTCTCTCAACATTTTGCCATAGCTCGCTTCGTTTCCGAGATATTTGCAGATTGATCTCAAGGGAAGGGGCCTGACGGACATATTTCGAGATATTTCTTCTTCTTGTTGTTCTTCTTCTGCACAGCTAAACTCGAAGTGGCATTTCCAGCTCGCAATAGTGCAGAGTTATCTCAAAGAAAGGGGCCACGGTGTTTCTGTATCTCTATTATGTTGGTGCGGCTTCGGAACTTTTAAATATCTTGATATATCTCGAGAACTACGCATCTGATCAAAAAATATCATAGAACATAAAAAGTAGGAAACTTAATTCTCTACAAAAAAGGTCTCTTACCATTTTGCCATAGCTCGCTTCGTTTCCGAGAT
Organism: Osmia lignaria lignaria; assembly: GCF_051020975.1. Classification (NCBI taxonomy): domain Eukaryota; kingdom Metazoa; phylum Arthropoda; class Insecta; order Hymenoptera; family Megachilidae; genus Osmia; species Osmia lignaria. The sequence goes on from NW_027478163.1 coordinate 12,825,441, forward strand.
ATTTGCAGATTTATCTCAAGGGAAGGGGCCTGACGGACATATTTCGAGATATTTCTTCTTCTTGTTGTTCTTCTTCTGCACGGCTAAGCTGGAAGTGGCATTTGCAGCTCGCAATAGTGCAGAGTTATCTCAAAGAAAGGGGCCACGGTGTTTCTGTATCTCTATTATGTTGGTGCGGCTTCGGAACTTTTACATATCTTGATATATCTCGAGAACTACGCATCTGATCAAAAAATATCATAGAACATAAAAAGTAGGAAACTTAATTCTCTACAAAAAAGGTCTCTTAACATTTTGCCATAGCTCGCTTCGTTTCCGAGATATTTGCAGATTTATCTCAAGGGAAGGGGCCTGACGGACATATTTCGAGATATTTCTTCTTCTTGTTGTTCTTCTTCTGCACAGCTAAACTCGAAGTGGCATTTCCAGCTCGCAATAGTGCAGAGTTATCTCAAAGAAAGGGGCCACGGTGTTTCTGTATCTCTATTATGTTGATGCGGCTTCGGAACTTTTAAATATCTTGATATATCTCGAGAACTACGCATCTGATCAAAAAATATCATAGAACATAAAAAGTAGGAAACTTAATTCTCTACAAAAAAGGTCTCTTAACATTTTGCCATAGCTCGCTTCGTTTCCGAGATATTTGCAGATTGATCTCAAGGGAAGGGGCCTGACGGACATATTTCGAGATATTTCTTCTTCTTGTTGTTCTTCTTCTGCACAGCTAAACTCGAAGTGGCTTTTCCAGCTCGCAATAGTGCAGAGTTATCTCAAAGAAAGGGGCCACGGTGTTTCTGTATCTCTATTATGTTGGTGCGGCTTCGGAACTTTTAAATATCTTGATATATCTCGAGAACTACGCATCTGATCAAAAAATATCATAGAACATAAAAAGTAGGAAACTTAATTCTCTACAAAAAAGGTCTCTTAACATTTTGCCATAGCTCGCTTCGTTTCCGAGATATTTGCAGATACATCTCAAGGGAAGGGGCCTGACGGACATATTTCGAGATATTTCTTCTTCTTGTTGTTCTTCTTCTGCACAGCTAAGCTGGAAATGGCATTTGCATCTCGCAATAGTGCAGAGTTATCTCAAAGAAAGGGGCCACGGTGTTTCTGTATCTCTATTATGTTGGTGCGGCTTCGGTACTTTCAAATATCTTGATATATCTCGAGAACTACGCATCTGATCAAAAAATATCATGGAACATAAAAAGTAGAAAACTTAATTCTCTACAAAAAAGGTCTCTTAACATTTTGCCATAGCTCGCTTCGTTTCCGAGATATTTGCACATTTATCTCAAGGGAAGGGGCCTAACGCACATATTTCGAGATATTTCTTCTTCTTGTTGTTCTTCTTCTGCACAGCTAAGCTGGAAGTGGCATTTGCGGCTCGCACTAGTGCAGAGTTATCTCAAAGAAAGGGGCCACGGTGTTTCTGTATCTCTTTTATGTTAGTGCAGCTTCGGAACTTTTAAATATCTTGATATATCTCGAGAACTACGCATCTGATCAAAAAATATCATGCAACATAAAAAGTAGAAAACTTAATTCTCTACAAAAAAGGTTTCTTAACATTTTGCCATAGCTCGCTTCGTTTCCGAGATATTTGCAGATTTATCTCAACGGAAGGGGCCTGACGGACATATTTCGAGATATTACCTCTTCTTGTTGTTCTTCTTCTGCACAGCTAAGCTGGAAGTGGCATTTGCAGCTCGCAATAGTGCAGAGTTATCTCAAAGAAAGGGGCCACGGTGTTTCTGTATCTCTATTATGTTGGAGCGGCTTCGGAACTTTTACATATCTTGATATATCTCGAGAACTACGCATCTGATCAAAAAATATCATAGAACATAAAAAGTAGGAAACTTAATTCTCGACAAAAAAGGTCTCTCAAGATTTTGCCATAGCTCGCTTCGTTTCCGAGATATTTGCAGATTTATCTCAAGGGAAGGGGCCTGACGGACATATTTCGAGATATTTCTTCTTCTTGTTGTTCTTCTTCTGCACAGCTAAGCTGGAAGTGGCATTTGCAGCTCGCAATAGTGCAGAGTTATCTCAAAGAAAGGGGCCACGGTGTTTCTGTATCTCTATTATGTTGGTGCGGCTTCGGAACTTTTAAATATCTTGATATATCTCGAGAACTACGCATCTGATCAAAAAATATCATAGAACATAAAAAGTAGGAAACTTAATTCTCTACAAAAAAGGTCTCTTAACATTTTGCCATAGCTCGCTTCGTTTCTGAGATATTTGCAGATACATCTCAAGGGAAGGGGCCTGACGGACATATTTCGAGATATTTCTTCTTCTTGTTGTTCTTCTTCTGCACAGCTAAGCTGGAAGTGGCATTTGCAACTCGCAATAGTGCAGGGTTATCTCAAAGAAAGGGGCCACGGTGTTTCTGTATCTCTATTATGTTGGTGCGGCTTCGGAACTTTTACATATCTTGATATATCTCGAGAACTACGCATCTGATCAAAAAATATCATAGAACATAAAAAGTAGGAAACTTAATTCTCTACAAAAAAGGTCTCTTAACATTTTGCCATAGCTCGCTTCGTTTCCGAGATATTTGCAGATTTATCTCAAGGGAAGGGGCCTGACGGACATATTTCGAGATATTTCTTCTTCTTGTTGTTCTTCTTCTGCACAGCTAAACTCGAAGTGGCATTTCCAGCTCGCAATAGTGCAGAGTTATCTCAAAGAAAGGGTCCACGGTGTTTCTGTATCTCTATTATGTTGGTGCTGCTTCGGAACTTTTAAATATCTCGATATATCTCGAAAACTACGCTTCTGATCAAAAAATATCATAGAACATAAATTGTAGGAAACATAATTCTCTACAAAAAAGGTCTCTTAACATTTTGCCGTAGCTCGCTTCGTTTCCGAGATATTTGCAGATATATCTCACGGGAAGGGGCCTGACGGACATATTTCGAGATATTTCTTCTTCTTGTTGTTCTTCTTCTGCACGGCTAAGCTGGAAGTGGCATTTGCGGCTCGCACTAGTGCAGAGTTATCTCAAAGAAAGGGGCCACGGTGTTTCTGTATCTCTATTATGTCGGTGCGGCTTCGGAACTTTTAAATATCTTGATATATCTCGAGAACTACGCATCTGATCAAAAAATATCATAGAACATAAAAAGTAGGGAACTTAATTATCTACACAAAAGGTCTCTTAACATTTTGCCATAGCTCGCTTCATTTCCGAGATATTTGCAGATTTATCTCAAGGGAAGGGGCCTGACGGACATACTTCGAGATATTTCTTCTTCTTGTTGTTCTTCTTCTGCACAGCTAAGCTGGAAGTGGCATTTGCGGCTCGCACTAGTGCAGAGTTATCTCAAGGAAAGGGGCCACGGTGTTTCTGTATCTCTATTATGTTGGTGCGGCTTCGGAACTTTTAAATATCTTGATATATCTCGAGAACTACGCATCTGATCAAAAAATATCATAGAACATAAAAAGTAGGAAACTTAATTCTCTACAAAAAAGGTCTCTTAACATTTTGCCATAGCTCGCTTCGTTTCCGAGATATTTGCAGATACATCTCAAGGGAAGGGGCCTGACGGACATATTTCGAGATATTTCTTCTTCTTGTTGTTCTTCTTCTGCACAGCTAAGCTGGAAGTGGCATTTGCAGCTCGCAATAGTGCAGGGTTATCTCAAAGAAAGGGGCCACGGTGTTTCTGTATCTCTATTATGTTGGTGCGGCTTCGGAACTTTTAAATATCTTGGTATATCTCGAGAACTACGCATCTGATCAAAAAATATCATAGAACATAAAAAGTAGGAAACTTAATTCTCTACAAAAAAGGTCTCTTAACATTTTGCCATAGCTCGCTTCGTTTCCGAGATATTTGCAGATACATCTCAAGGGAAGGGGCCTGACGGACATATTTCGAGATATTTCTTCTTCTTGTTGTTCTTCTTCTGCACAGCTAAGCTGGAAGTGGCATTTGCAGCTCGCAATAGTGCAGGGTTATCTCAAAGAAAGGGGCCACGGTGTTTCTGTATCTCTATTATGTTGGTGCGGCTTCGGAACTTTTAAATATCTTGATATATCTCGAGAACTACGCATCTGATCAAAAAATATCATAGAACATAAAAAGTAGGAAACTTAATTCTCTACAAAAAAGGTCTCTCAAGATTTTGCCATAGCTCGCTTCGTTTCCGAGATATTTGCAGATTTATCTCAAGGGAAGGGGCCTGACGGACATATTTCGAGATATTTCTTCTTCTTGTTGTTCTTCTCCTGCACAGCTAAGCTGAAAGTGGCATTTACAGCTCGCAATAGTGCAGAGTTATCTCAAAGAAAGGGGCCACGGTGTTTCTGTATCTCTATTATGTTGGTGCGGCTTCGGAACTTTTACATATCTTGATATATCTCGAGAACTACGCATCTGATCAAAAAATATCATAGAACATAAAAAGTAGGAAACTTAATTCTCTACAAAAAAGGTCTCTTAACATTTTGCCATAGCTCGCTTCGTTTCCGAGATATTTGCAGATTTATCTCAAGGGAAGGGGCCTGACGGACATATTTCGAGATATTTCTTCTTCTTGTTGTTCTTCTTCTGCACAGCTAAACTCGAAGTGGCATTTCCAGCTCGCAATAGTGCAGAGTTATCTCAAAGAAAGGGTCCACGGTGTTTCTGTATCTCTATTATGTTGGTGCGGCTTCGGAACTTTTAAATATCTCGATATATCTCGAAAACTACGCTTCTGATCAAAAAATATCATAGAACATAAATTGTAGGAAACATAATTCTCTACAAAAAAGGTCTCTTAACATTTTGCCGTAGCTCGCTTCGTTTCCGAGATATTTGCAGATATATCTCACGGGAAGGGGCCTGACGGACATATTTCGAGATATTTCTTCTTCTTGTTGTTCTTCTTCTGCACGGCTAAGCTGGAAGTGGCATTTGCGGCTCGCACTAGTGCAGAGTTATCTCAAAGAAAGGGGCCACGGTGTTTCTGTATCTCTATTATGTTGGTGCGGCTTCGGAACTTTTAAATATCTTGATATATCTCGAGAACTACGCATCTGATCAAAAAATATCATAGAACATAAAAAGTAGGGAACTTAATTCTCTACACAAAAGGTCTCTTAACATTTTGCCATAGCTCGCTTCATTTCCGAGATATTTGCAGATTTATCTCAAGGGAAGGGGCCTGACGGACATACTTCGAGATATTTCTTCTTCTTGTTGTTCTTCTTCTGCACAGCTAAGCTGGAAGTGGCATTTGCAGCTCGCAATAGTGCAGGGTTATCTCAAAGAAAGGGGCCACGGTGTTTCTGTATCTCTATTATGTTGGTGCGGCTTCGGAACTTTTAAATATCTTGATATATCTCGAGAACTACGCATCTGATCAAAAAATATCATAGAACATAAAAAGTAGGAAACTTAATTCTCTACAAAAAAGGTCTCTTAACATTTTGCCATAGCTCGCTTCGTTTCCGAGATATTTGCAGATACATCTCAAGGGAAGGGGCCTGACGGACATATTTCGAGATATTTCTTCTTCTTGTTGTTCTTCTTCTGCACAGCTAAGCTGGAAGTGGCATTTGCAGCTCGCAATAGTGCAGGGTTATCTCAAAGAAAGGGGCCACGGTGTTTCTGTATCCCTATTATGTTGGTGCGGCTTCGGAACTTTTAAATATCTTGATATATCTCGAGAACTACGCATCTGATCAATAAATATCATAGAACATAAAAAGTAGGAAACTTAATTCTCTACAAAAAAGGTCTCTTAACATTTTGCCATAGCTCGCTTCGTTTCCGAGATATTTGCAGATTTATCTCAAGGGAAGGGGCCTGACGGACATATTTCGAGATATTTCTTCTTCTTCTTGTTCTTCTTCTGCACGGCTAAGCTGGAAGTGGCATTTGCAGCTCGCAATAGTGCAGAGTTATCTCAAAGAAAGGGGCCACGGTGTTTCTGTATCTCTATTATGTTGTTGCGGCTTCGGAACTTTTAAATATCTTGATATATCTCGAGAACTACGCATCTGATCTAAAAATATCATAGAACATAAAAAGTAGGGAACTTAATTCTCTACACAAAAGGTCTCTTAACATTTTGCCATAGCTCGCTTCATTTCCGAGATATTTGCAGATTTATCTCAAGGGAAGGGGCCTGACGGACATACTTCGAGATATTTCTTCTTCTTGTTGTTCTTCTTCTGCACAGCTAAGCTGGAAGTGGCATTTGCGGCTCGCACTAGTGCAGAGTTATCTCAAGGAAAGGGGCCACGGTGTTTCTGTATCTCTATTATGTTGGTGCGGCTTCGGAACTTTTAAATATCTTGATATATCTCGAGAACTACGCATCTGATCAAAAAATATCATAGAACATAAAAAGTAGGAAACTTAATTCTCTACAAAAAAGGTCTCTTAACATTTTGCCATAGCTCGCTTCGTTTCCGAGATATTTGCAGATACATCTCAAGGGAAGGGGCCTGACGGACATATTTCGAGATATTTCTTCTTCTTGTTGTTCTTCTTCTGCACAGCTAAGCTGGAAGTGGCATTTGCAGCTCGCAATAGTGCAGGGTTATCTCAAAGAAAGGGGCCACGGTGTTTCTGTATCTCTATTATGTTGGTGCGGCTTCGGAACTTTTAAATATCTTGATATATCTCGAGAACTACGCATCTGATCAAAAAATATCATAGAACATAAAAAGTAGGAAACTTAATTCTCTACAAAAAAGGTCTCTTAACATTTTGCCATAGCTCGCTTCGTTTCCGAGATATTTGCAGATACATCTCAAGGGAAGGGGCCTGACGGACATATTTCGAGATATTTCTTCTTCTTGTTGTTCTTCTTCTGCACAGCTAAGCTGGAAGTGGCATTTGCAGCTCGCAATAGTGCAGGGTTATCTCAAAGAAAGGGGCCACGGTGTTTCTGTATCCCTATTATGTTGGTGCGGCTTCGGAACTTTTAAATATCTTGATATATCTCGAGAACTACGCATCTGATCAATAAATATCATAGAACATAAAAAGTAGGAAACTTAATTCTCTACAAAAAAGGTCTCTTAACATTTTGCCATAGCTCGCTTCGTTTCCGAGATATTTGCAGATTTATCTCAAGGGAAGGGGCCTGACGGACATATTTCGAGATATTTCTTCTTCTTCTTGTTCTTCTTCTGCACGGCTAAGCTGGAAGTGGCATTTGCAGCTCGCAATAGTGCAGAGTTATCTCAAAGAAAGGGGCCACGGTGTTTCTGTATCTCTATTATGTTGGTGCGGCTTCGGAACTTTTACATATCTTGATATATCTCGAGAACTACGCATCTGATCAAAAAATATCATAGAACATAAAAAGTAGGAAACTTAATTCTCTACAAAAAAGGTCTCTCAACATTTTGCCATAGCTCGCTTCGTTTCCGAGATATTTGCAGATTGATCTCAAGGGAAGGGGCCTGACGGACATATTTCGAGATATTTCTTCTTCTTGTTGTTCTTCTTCTGCACAGCTAAACTCGAAGTGGCATTTCCAGCTCGCAATAGTGCAGAGTTATCTCAAAGAAAGGGGCCACGGTGTTTCTGTATCTCTATTATGTTGGTGCGGCTTCGGAACTTTTAAATATCTTGATATATCTCGAGAACTACGCATCTGATCAAAAAATATCATAGAACATAAAAAGTAGGAAACTTAATTCTCTACAAAAAAGGTCTCTTACCATTTTGCCATAGCTCGCTTCGTTTCCGAGATATTTGCAGATTTATCTCAAGGGAAGGGGCCTGACGGACATATTTCGAGATATTTCTTCTTCTTGTTGTTCTTCTTCTGCACGGCTAAGCTGGAAGTGGCATTTGCAGCTCGCAATAGTGCAGAGTTATCTCAAAGAAAGGGGCCACGGTGTTTCTGTATCTCTATTATGTTGGTGCGGCTTCGGAACTTTTACATATCTTGATATATCTCGAGAACTACGCATCTGATCAAAAAATATCATAGAACATAAAAAGTAGGAAACTTAATTCTCTACAAAAAAGGTCTCTTAACATTTTGCCATAGCTCGCTTCGTTTCCGAGATATTTGCAGATTTATCTCAAGGGAAGGGGCCTGACGGACATATTTCGAGATATTTCTTCTTCTTGTTGTTCTTCTTCTGCACAGCTAAACTCGAAGTGGCATTTCCAGCTCGCAATAGTGCAGAGTTATCTCAAAGAAAGGGGCCACGGTGTTTCTGTATCTCTATTATGTTGATGCGGCTTCGGAACTTTTAAATATCTTGATATATCTCGAGAACTACGCATCTGATCAAAAAATATCATAGAACATAAAAAGTAGGAAACTTAATTCTCTACAAAAAAGGTCTCTTAACATTTTGCCATAGCTCGCTTCGTTTCCGAGATATTTGCAGATTGATCTCAAGGGAAGGGGCCTGACGGACATATTTCGAGATATTTCTTCTTCTTGTTGTTCTTCTTCTGCACAGCTAAACTCGAAGTGGCTTTTCCAGCTCGCAATAGTGCAGAGTTATCTCAAAGAAAGGGGCCACGGTGTTTCTGTATCTCTATTATGTTGGTGCGGCTTCGGAACTTTTAAATATCTTGATATATCTCGAGAACTACGCATCTGATCAAAAAATATCATAGAACATAAAAAGTAGGAAACTTAATTCTCTACAAAAAAGGTCTCTTAACATTTTGCCATAGCTCGCTTCGTTTCCGAGATATTTGCAGATACATCTCAAGGGAAGGGGCCTGACGGACATATTTCGAGATATTTCTTCTTCTTGTTGTTCTTCTTCTGCACAGCTAAGCTGGAAATGGCATTTGCATCTCGCAATAGTGCAGAGTTATCTCAAAGAAAGGGGCCACGGTGTTTCTGTATCTCTATTATGTTGGTGCGGCTTCGGTACTTTCAAATATCTTGATATATCTCGAGAACTACGCATCTGATCAAAAAATATCATGGAACATAAAAAGTAGAAAACTTAATTCTCTACAAAAAAGGTCTCTTAACATTTTGCCATAGCTCGCTTCGTTTCCGAGATATTTGCACATTTATCTCAAGGGAAGGGGCCTAACGCACATATTTCGAGATATTTCTTCTTCTTGTTGTTCTTCTTCTGCACAGCTAAGCTGGAAGTGGCATTTGCGGCTCGCACTAGTGCAGAGTTATCTCAAAGAAAGGGGCCACGGTGTTTCTGTATCTCTTTTATGTTAGTGCAGCTTCGGAACTTTTAAATATCTTGATATATCTCGAGAACTACGCATCTGATCAAAAAATATCATGCAACATAAAAAGTAGAAAACTTAATTCTCTACAAAAAAGGTTTCTTAACATTTTGCCATAGCTCGCTTCGTTTCCGAGATATTTGCAGATTTATCTCAACGGAAGGGGCCTGACGGACATATTTCGAGATATTACCTCTTCTTGTTGTTCTTCTTCTGCACAGCTAAGCTGGAAGTGGCATTTGCAGCTCGCAATAGTGCAGAGTTATCTCAAAGAAAGGGGCCACGGTGTTTCTGTATCTCTATTATGTTGGAGCGGCTTCGGAACTTTTACATATCTTGATATATCTCGAGAACTACGCATCTGATCAAAAAATATCATAGAACATAAAAAGTAGGAAACTTAATTCTCGACAAAAAAGGTCTCTCAAGATTTTGCCATAGCTCGCTTCGTTTCCGAGATATTTGCAGATTTATCTCAAGGGAAGGGGCCTGACGGACATATTTCGAGATATTTCTTCTTCTTGTTGTTCTTCTTCTGCACAGCTAAGCTGGAAGTGGCATTTGCAGCTCGCAATAGTGCAGAGTTATCTCAAAGAAAGGGGCCACGGTGTTTCTGTATCTCTATTATGTTGGTGCGGCTTCGGAACTTTTAAATATCTTGATATATCTCGAGAACTACGCATCTGATCAAAAAATATCATAGAACATAAAAAGTAGGAAACTTAATTCTCTACAAAAAAGGTCTCTTAACATTTTGCCATAGCTCGCTTCGTTTCTGAGATATTTGCAGATACATCTCAAGGGAAGGGGCCTGACGGACATATTTCGAGATATTTCTTCTTCTTGTTGTTCTTCTTCTGCACAGCTAAGCTGGAAGTGGCATTTGCAACTCGCAATAGTGCAGGGTTATCTCAAAGAAAGGGGCCACGGTGTTTCTGTATCTCTATTATGTTGGTGCGGCTTCGGAACTTTTACATATCTTGATATATCTCGAGAACTACGCATCTGATCAAAAAATATCATAGAACATAAAAAGTAGGAAACTTAATTCTCTACAAAAAAGGTCTCTTAACATTTTGCCATAGCTCGCTTCGTTTCCGAGATATTTGCAGATTTATCTCAAGGGAAGGGGCCTGACGGACATATTTCGAGATATTTCTTCTTCTTGTTGTTCTTCTTCTGCACAGCTAAACTCGAAGTGGCATTTCCAGCTCGCAATAGTGCAGAGTTATCTCAAAGAAAGGGTCCACGGTGTTTCTGTATCTCTATTATGTTGGTGCTGCTTCGGAACTTTTAAATATCTCGATATATCTCGAAAACTACGCTTCTGATCAAAAAATATCATAGAACATAAATTGTAGGAAACATAATTCTCTACAAAAAAGGTCTCTTAACATTTTGCCGTAGCTCGCTTCGTTTCCGAGATATTTGCAGATATATCTCACGGGAAGGGGCCTGACGGACATATTTCGAGATATTTCTTCTTCTTGTTGTTCTTCTTCTGCACGGCTAAGCTGGAAGTGGCATTTGCGGCTCGCACTAGTGCAGAGTTATCTCAAAGAAAGGGGCCACGGTGTTTCTGTATCTCTATTATGTCGGTGCGGCTTCGGAACTTTTAAATATCTTGATATATCTCGAGAACTACGCATCTGATCAAAAAACATCATAGAACATAAAAAGTAGGGAACTTAATTATCTACACAAAAGGTCTCTTAACATTTTGCCATAGCTCGCTTCATTTCCGAGATATTTGCAGATTTATCTCAAGGGAAGGGGCCTGACGGACATACTTCGAGATATTTCTTCTTCTTGTTGTTCTTCTTCTGCACAGCTAAGCTGGAAGTGGCATTTGCGGCTCGCACTAGTGCAGAGTTATCTCAAGGAAAGGGGCCACGGTGTTTCTGTATCTCTATTATGTTGGTGCGGCTTCGGAACTTTTAAATATCTTGATATATCTCGAGAACTACGCATCTGATCAAAAAATATCATAGAACATAAAAAGTAGGAAACTTAATTCTCTACAAAAAAGGTCTCTTAACATTTTGCCATAGCTCGCTTCGTTTCCGAGATATTTGCAGATACATCTCAAGGGAAGGGGCCTGACGGACATATTTCGAGATATTTCTTCTTCTTGTTGTTCTTCTTCTGCACAGCTAAGCTGGAAGTGGCATTTGCAGCTCGCAATAGTGCAGGGTTATCTCAAAGAAAGGGGCCACGGTGTTTCTGTATCTCTATTATGTTGGTGCGGCTTCGGAACTTTTAAATATCTTGGTATATCTCGAGAACTACGCATCTGATCAAAAAATATCATAGAACATAAAAAGTAGGAAACTTAATTCTCTACAAAAAAGGTCTCTTAACATTTTGCCATAGCTCGCTTCGTTTCCGAGATATTTGCAGATACATCTCAAGGGAAGGGGCCTGACGGACATATTTCGAGATATTTCTTCTTCTTGTTGTTCTTCTTCTGCACAGCTAAGCTGGAAGTGGCATTTGCAGCTCGCAATAGTGCAGGGTTATCTCAAAGAAAGGGGCCACGGTGTTTCTGTATCTCTATTATGTTGGTGCGGCTTCGGAACTTTTAAATATCTTGATATATCTCGAGAACTACGCATCTGATCAAAAAATATCATAGAACATAAAAAGTAGGAAACTTAATTCTCTACAAAAAAGGTCTCTCAAGATTTTGCCATAGCTCGCTTCGTTTCCGAGATATTTGCAGATTTATCTCAAGGGAAGGGGCCTGACGGACATATTTCGAGATATTTCTTCTTCTTGTTGTTCTTCTCCTGCACAGCTAAGCTGAAAGTGGCATTTACAGCTCGCAATAGTGCAGAGTTATCTCAAAGAAAGGGGCCACGGTGTTTCTGTATCTCTATTATGTTGGTGCGGCTTCGGAACTTTTACATATCTTGATATATCTCGAGAACTACGCATCTGATCAAAAAATATCATAGAACATAAAAAGTAGGAAACTTAATTCTCTACAAAAAAGGTCTCTTAACATTTTGCCATAGCTCGCTTCGTTTCCGAGATATTTGCAGATATATCTCACGGGAAGGGGCCTGACGGACATATTTCGAGATATTTCTTCTGCACAGCTAAGCTGGAAGTGGCATTTGCGGCTCGCACTAGTGCAGAGTTATCTCAAAGAAAGGGGCCACGGTGTTTCTGTATCTCTATTATGTTGGTGCGGCTTCGGAACTTTTAAATATCTTGATATATCTCGAGAACTACGCATCTGATCAAAAAATATCATAGAACATAAAAAGTAGGAAACTTAATTCTCTACACAAAAGGTCTCTTAACATTTTGCCATAGCTCGCTTCATTTCCGAGATATTTGCAGATTTATCTCAAGGGAAGGGGCCTAACGGACATATTTCGAGATATTTCTTCTTCTTGTTGTTCTTCTTCTGCACAGCGAAGCTGGAAGTGGCATTTGCAGCTCGCAATAGTGCAGAGTTATCTCAAAGAAAAGGGCCACGGTGTTTCTGTATCTCTATTATGTTGGTGCGGCTTCGGAACTTTTAAATATCTTGATATATCTCGAGAACTACGCATCGGATCAAAAAATATCATAGAACATAAAAAGTAGGAAACTTAATTCTGTACAAATAAAGTCTTTGAACATTTTGCCATAGCTCGCTTCGTTTCCGAGATATTTGCAGATTTATCTCAAGGGAAGGGGCCTGACGGACATATTTCGAGATATTTCTTCTTCTTGTTGTTCTTCTTCTGCACAGCTAAACTGGAAGTGGCATTTCCAGCTCGCAATAGTGCAGAGTTATCTCAAAGAAAGGGGCCACGGTGTTTCTGTATCTCTATTATGTTGGTGCGGCTTCGGAACTTTTAAATATCTTGATATATCTCGAGAACTACGCATCTGATCAAAAAATATCATAAAACATAAAAAGTAGGAAACTTAAGTCTCTACAAATAAAGTCTCTTAACATTTTGCCATAGCTCGCTTCGTTTTCGAGATATTTGCAGATTTATCTCAAGGGAAGGGGCCTGACGGACATACTTCGAGATATTTCTTCTTCTTGTTGTTCTTCTTCTGCACAGCTAAGCTGGAAGTGGCATTTGCGGCTCGCACTAGTGCAGAGTTATCTCAAGGAAAGGGGCCACGGTGTTTCTGTATCTCTATTATGTTGTTGCGGCTTCGGAACTTTTAAATAACTCGATATATCTCGAAAACTACGCTTCTGATCAAAAAATATCATAGAACATAAATTGTAGGAAACATAATTCTCTACAAAAAACGTCTCTTATCATTTTGCCATAGCTCGCTTCGTTTCCGAGATATTTGCAGATTCAGCTCAAAGGAACGGGCCTGACGGACATATTTCGAGATATTTCTTCTTCTTGTTGTTCTTCTTCTGCACAGCTAAGCTGGAAGTGTCATTTGCAGTTCGCAATAGTGCAGAGTTATCTCAAAGAAAGGGGCCACGGTGTTTCTGTATCTCTATTATGTTGTTGCGGCTTCGGAACTTTTAAATATCTTGATATATCTCGAGAACTACGCATCTGATCTAAAAATATCATAGAACATAAAAAGTAGGAAACTTAATTCTCTACAAAAAAAGGTCTCTTAACATTTTGCCATAGCTCGCTTCGTTTCCGAGATATTTGCAGATTTATCTCAAGGGAAGGGGCCTGACGGACATATTTCGAGATATTTTTTCTTCTTGATGTTCTTCTTCTGCACAGCTAAGCTGGAAGTGGCATTTGCGGCTCGCACTAGTGCAGAGTTATCTCAAAGAAAGGGGCCACGGTGTTTCTGTATCTCTATTATGTTGGTGCGGCTTCGGAACTTTTAAATATCTCGATATATCTCGAAAACTACGCTTCTGATCAAAAAATAGCATAGAACATAAAGTGTAGGAAACATAATTCTCTACAAAAAAGGTCTCTTCACATTTTGCCATAGCTCGCTTCGTTTCCGAGATATTTGCAGATATATCTCAAGGGAAGGGGCCTGACGGACATATTTCGAGATATTTCTTCTTCTTGTTGTTCTTCTTCTGCACAGCTAAGCTGCAAGTGGCATTTACAGCTCGCAATAGCGCAGAGTTATCTCAAAGAAAGGGGCCACGGTGTTTCTGTATCTCTATTATGTTGGTGCGGCTTCGGAAATTTAAATATCTCGATATATCTCGAAAACTACGCTTCTGATCATAAAATATCATAGAACATAAATTGTAGGAAACATAATTGTCTACAAAAAACGTCTCTTTACATTTTGCCATAGCTCGCTTCGTTTCCGAGATATTTGCAGATTCAGCTCAAAGGAACGGGCCTGACGGACATATTTCGAGATATTTCTTCTTCTTGTTGTTCTTCCTCTGCACAGCTAAGCTGGAAGTGGCATTTCCGGCTCGCAATAGTGCAGAGTTATCTCAAAGAAAGGGGCCACGGTGTTTCTGTATCTCTATTATGTTGGTGCGGTTTCGGAACTTTTAAATATCTTGATATATCTCGAGAACTACGCATCTGATCAAAAAATATCATAGAACATAAAAAGTAGGAAACTTAATTCTCTACAAAAAAGGTCTCTTAACATTTTGCCATAGCTCTCTTCGTTTCCGAGATATTTGCAGATTTATCTCAAGGGAAGGGGCCTGACGGACATATTTCGAGATATTTCTTCTTCTTGTTGTTCTTCTTCTGCACAGCTAAGCTGGAAGTGGCATTTGTGGCTCGCACTAGTGCAGAGTTATCTCAAACAAAGGGGCCACGGTGTTTCTGTATCTCTATTATGTTGGTGCGGCTTCGGAACTTTTAAATATCTCGATATATCTCGAAAACTACGCTTCAGATCAAAAAATATCATAGAACATAAAAAGTAGAAAACTTAATTCTCTACAAAAAAGGTCTCTTAACATTTTGCCATAGCTCGCTTCGTTTCCGAGATATTTGCAGATTTATCTCAAGGGAAGGGGCCTGACGGACATATTTCGAGATATTTCTTCTTCTTGTTGTTCTTCTTCTGCACAGCTAAGCTGGAAGTGGCATTTGCGGCTCGCACTAGTGCAGAGTTATCTCAAAGAAAGGGGCCACGGTGTTTCTGTATCTCTATTATGTTGGTGCGGCTTCGGAACTTTTAAATATCTCGATATATCTCGAAAACTACGCTTCTGATCAAAAAATAGCATAGAACATAAAGTGTAGGAAACATAATTCTCTACAAAAAAGGTCTCTTCACATTTTGCCATAGCTCGCTTCGTTTCCGAGATATTTGCAGATATATCTCAAGGGAAGGGGCCTGACGGACATATTTCGAGATATTTCTTCTTCTTGATGTTCTTCTTCTGCACAGCTAAGCTGGAAGTGGCATTTACAGCTCGCAATAGCGCAGAGTTATCTCAAAGAAAGGGGCCACGGTGTTTCTGAATCTCTATTATGTTGGTGCGGCTTCGGAACTTTTAAATATCTTGATATATCTCGAGAACTACGCATCTGATCAAAAAATATCAGAGAACATAAAAAGTAGGAAACTTAATTCTCTACAAAAAAGGTCTCCTTACATTTTGCCATAGCTCTCTTCGTTTCCGAGATATTTGCAGATTTATCTCAAGGGAAGGGGCCTGACGGACATATTTCGAGATATTTCTTCTTCTTGTTGTTCTTCTTCTGCACAGCTACGCTGGAAGTGGCATTTGCAGCTCGCAATAGTGCAGAGTTATCTCAAAGAAAGGGGCTACGGTGTTTCTGTATCTCTATTATGTTGGTGCGGCTTCGGAACTTTTAAATATCTTGATATACCTCGAGAACTACGCATCTGATCAAAAAACATCATAGAACATAAAAAGTAAGAAACTTAATTCTCTACAAAAAAGGTCTCTTAACATTTTGCCATAGCTCGCTTCGTATCCGAGATATTTGCAGATTTATCTCAAGGGAAGGGGCCTGACAGACATATTTCGAGATATTTCTTCTTCTTGTTGTTCTTCTTCTGCACAGCTAAGCTGGAAGTGGCATTTGCGGCTCGCACTAGTGCAGAGTTATCTCAAAGAAAGGGGCCACGGTGTTTCTGTATCTCTATTATGTTGGTGCGGTTTCGGAACTTTTAAATATCTCGATATATCTCGAAAACTACGCTTCTGATCAAAAAATATCATAGAACATAAAAAGTAGAAAACTTAATTTTCTACAAAAAAGGTCTCTTAACATTTTGCCATAGCTCGCTTCGTTTCCGAGATATTTGCAGATTTATCTCAAGGGAAGGGGCCTGACGGACATATTTCGAGATATTTCTTCTTCTTGTTGTTCTTCTTCTGCACAGCTAAGCTGGAAGTGGCATTTGCGGCTCGCACTAGTGCAGAGTTATCTCAAAGAAAGGGGCCACGGTGTTTCTGTATCTCTTTTATGTTGGTGCAGCTTCGGAACTTTTAAATATCTTGATATATCTCGAGAACTACGCATCTGATCAAAAAATATCATGCAACATAAAAAGTAGAAAACTTAATTCTCTACAAAAAAGGTCTCTTAACATTTTGCCATAGCTCGCTTCGTTTCCGAGATATTTGCAGATTTATCTCAAGGGAAGGGGCCTGACGGACATATTTCGAGATATTTCTTCTTCTGCACAGCTCAGCTGGAAGTGGCATTTGCGGCTCGCACTAGTGCAGAGTTATCTCAAAGAAAGGGGCCACGGTGTTTCTGTATCTCTATTATGTTGGTGCGGCTTCGGAACTTTCAAATATCGTGATATATCTCGAGAACTACGCGTCTGATCAAAAAATATCATAGAACATAAAAAGTAGCAAACTTAATTCTCTACAAAAAAGGTCTCTTAACATTTTGCCATAGCTCGCTTCGTTTCCGAGATATTTGCAGATTTATCTCAAGGGAAGGGGCCTGACGGACATGTTTCGAGATATTTCTTCTTCTTGTTGTTCTTCATCTGCACAGCTAAGCTGGAAGTGGCATTTGCGGCTCGCACTAGTGCAGAGTTATCCCAAAGAAAGGGGCCACGGTGTTTCTGTATCTCTATTATGTTGGTGCGGCTTCGGAACTTTTAAATATCTCGATATATCTCGAAAACTACGCTTCTGATCAAAAAATATCATAGAAGATAAAAAGTAGGAAACTTAATTCTCTACAAAAAAGGTCTCTTAACATTTTGCCATAGCTCGCTTCGTTTCCGAGATATTTGCAGATTTATCTCATGGGAAGGGGCATGACGGACATATTTCGAGATATTTCTTCTTCTTGTTGTTCTTCTTCTGCACTGCTAAGCTGGAAGTGGCATTTACAGCTCGCAATAGCGCAGAGTTATCTCAAAGAAAGGGGCCACGGTGTTTCTGAATCTCTATTATGTTGGTGCGGCTTCGGAACTTTTAAATATCTTGATATATCTCGAGAACTACGCATCTGATCAAAAAATATCATAGAACATAAAAAGTAGGAAACTTAATTCTCTACAAAAAAGGTCTCTTAACATTTTGCCATAGCTCTCTTCGTTTCCGAGATATTTGCAGATTTATCTCAAGGGAAGGGGCCTGACGGACATATTTCGAGATATTTCTTCTTCTTGTTGTTCTTCTGCACAGCTAAGCTGGAAGTGGCATTTGCAGCTCGCAATAGTGCAGAGTTATCTCAAAGAAAGGGGCCACGGTGTTTCTGTATCTCTATTATGTTGGTGCGGCTTCGGAACTTTTAAATATCTTGATATATCTCGAGAACTAGGCATCTGATCAAAAAATATCATAGAACATAAAAAGTAGGAAACTTAATTCTCTACAAAAAACGTCTCTTTACATTTTGCCATAGCTCGCTTCGTTTCCGAGATATTTGCAGATTCAGCTCAAAGGAACGGGCCTGACGGACATATTTCGAGATATTTCTTCTTCTTGTTGTTCTTCCTCTGCACAGCTAAGCTGGAAGTGGCATTTCCAGCTCGCAATAGTGCAGAGTTATCTCAAAGAAAGGGGCCACGGTGTTTCTGTATCTCTATTATGTTGGTGCGGTTTCGGAACTTTTAAATATCTCAATATATCTCGAGAACTACGCATCTGATCAAAAAATATCATAGAAGATAAAAAGTAGGAAACTTAATTCTCTACAAAAAAGGTCTCTTAACATTTTGCCATAGCTCGCTTCGTTTCCGAGATATTTGCAGATTTATCTCATGGGAAGGGGCATGACGGACATATTTCGAGATATTTCTTCTTCTTGTTGTTCTTCTTCTGCACTGCTAAGCTGGAAGTGGCATTTACAGCTCGCAATAGCGCAGAGTTATCTCAAAGAAAGGGGCCACGGTGTTTCTGAATCTCTATTATGTTGGTGCGGCTTCGGAACTTTTAAATATCTTGATATATCTCGAGAACTACGCATCTGATCAAAAAATATCATAGAACATAAAAAGTAGGAAACTTAATTCTCTACAAAAAAGGTCTCTTAACATTTTGCCATAGCTCTCTTCGTTTCCGAGATATTTGCAGATTTATCTCAAGGGAAGGGGCCTGACGGACATATTTCGAGATATTTCTTCTTCTTGTTGTTCTTCTGCACAGCTAAGCTGGAAGTGGCATTTGCAGCTCGCAATAGTGCAGAGTTATCTCAAAGAAAGGGGCCACGGTGTTTCTGTATCTCTATTATGTTGGTGCGGCTTCGGAACTTTTAAATATCTTGATATATCTCGAGAACTAGGCATCTGATCAAAAAATATCATAGAACATAAAAAGTAGGAAACTTAATTCTCTACAAAAAAGGTCTCTTAACATTTTGCCATAGCTCGCTTCGTTTCCGAGATATTTGCAGATTTATCTCAAGGGAAGGGGCCTGACGGACATATTTCGAGATATTTCTTCTTCTTGTTGTTCTTCTTCTGCACAGCTAAGCTGGAAGTGGCATTTGCGGCTCGCACTAGTGCAGAGTTATCTCAAAGAAAGGGGCCACGGTGTTTCTGTATCTCTATTATGTTGGTGCGGCTTCGGAACTTTTAAATATCTCGATATATCTCGAAAACTACGCTTCTGATCAAAAAATATCATAGAACATAAATTGTAGGAAACATAATTCTCTACAAAAAAGGTCTCTTAACATTTTGCCATAGCTCGCTTCGTTTCCGAGATATTTGCAGATTCAGCTCAAAGGAACGGGCCTGACGGACATATTTCGAGATATTTCTTCTTCTTGTTGTTCTTCCTCTGCACAGCTAAGCTGGAAGTGGCATTTCCAGCTCGCAATAGTGCAGAGTTATCTCAAAGAAAGGGGCCACGGTGTTTCTGTATCTCTATTATGTTGGTGCGGCTTCGGAACTTTTAAATATCTTGATATATCTCGAGAACTACGCATCTGATCAAAAAATATCATAGAACATAAAAAGTAGGAAACTTAATTCTCTACAAAAAAGGTCTCTTAACATTTTGCCATAGCTCGCTTCGTTTCCGAGATATTTGCAGATTTATCTCAAGGGAAGGGGCCTGACGGACATATTTCGAGATATTTCTTCTTCTTGTTGTTCTTCTTCTGCACAGCTAAGCTGGAAGTGGCATTTCCAGCTCGCAATAGTGCAGAGTTATCTCAAAGAAAGGGGCCACGGTGTTTCTGTATCTCTATTATATTGGTGCGGCTTCGGAACTTTTAAATATCTTGATATATCACGAGAACTACGCATCTGATCAAAAAATATCATAGAACATAAAAAGTAGGAAACTTAATTCTCTACAAAAAAGGTCTCTTAACATTTTGCCATAGCTCTCTTCGTTTCCGAGATATTTGCAGATTTATCTCAAGGGAAGGGGCCTGACGGACATATTTCGAGATATTTCTTCTTCTTGTTGTTCTTCTTCTGCACAGCTAAGCTGGAAGTGGCATTTGCGGCTCGCACTAGTGCAGAGTTATCTCAAAGAAAGGGGCCACGGTGTTTCTGTATCTCTATTATGTTGGTGCGGCTTCGGAACTTTTAAATATCTCGATATATCTCGAAAACTACGCTTCTGATCAAAAAATAGCATAGAACATAAAGTGTAGGAAACATAATTCTCTACAAAAAAGGTCTCTTCACATTTTGCCATAGCTCGCTTCGTTTCCGAGATATTTGCAGATATATCTCAAGGGAAGGGGCCTGACGGACATATTTCGAGATATTTCTTCTTCTTGTTGTTCTTCTTCTGCACAGCTAAGCTGGAAGTGGCATTTACAGCTCGCAATAGCGCAGAGTTATCTCAAAGAAAGGGGCCACGGTGTTTCTGAATCTCTATTATGTTGGTGCGGCTTCGGAACTTTTAAATATCTTGATATATCTCGAGAACTACGCATCTGATCAAAAAATATCATAGAACATAAAAAGTAGGAAACTTAATTCTCTACAAAAAAGGTCTCTTAACATTTTGCCATAGCTCTCTTCGTTTCCGAGATATTTGCAGATTTATCTCAAGGGAAGGGGCCTGACGGACATATTTCGAGATATTTCTTCTTCTTGTTGTTCTTCTTCTGCACAGCTAAGCTGGAAGTGGCATTTGCGGCTCGCACTAGTGCAGAGTTATCTCAAAGAAAGGGGCCACGGTGTTTCTGTATCTCTATTATGTTGGTGCGGCTTCGGAACTTTTAAATATCTCGATATATCTCGAAAACTACGCTTCTGATCAAAAAATATCATAGAACATAAATTGTAGGAAACATAATTCTCTACAAAAAAGGTCTCTTAACATTTTGCCATAGCTCGCTTCGTTTCCGAGATATTTGCAGATTTATCTCAAGGGAAGGGGCCTGACGGACATATTTCGAGATATTTCTTCTTCTTGTTGTTCTCCTGCTGCACAGCTAAGCTGGAAGTGGCATTTGCAGCTCGCAATAGTGCAGAGTTATCTCAAAGAAAGGGGCCACGGTGTTTCTGTATCTCTATTATGTTGGTGCGGTTTCGGAACTTTTAAATATCTTGATATATCTCGAGAACTACGCATCTGATCAAAAAATATCATAGAAGATAAAAAGTAGGAAACTTAATTCTCTACAAAAAAGGTCTCTTAACATTTTGCCATAGCTCGCTTCGTTTCCGAGATATTTGCAGATATATCTCATGGGAAGGGGCATGACGGACATATTTCGAGATATTTCTTCTTCTTGTTGTTCTTCTTCTGCACTTCTAAGCTGGAAGTGGTATTTACAGCTCGCAATAGCGCAGAGTTATCTCAAAGAAAGGGGCCACGGTGTTTCTGAATCTCTATTATGTTGGTGCGGCTTCGGAACTTTTAAATATCTTGATATATCTCGAGAACTACGCATCTGATCAAAAAATATCATAGAACATAAAAAGTAGGAAACTTAATTCTCTACAAAAAAGGTCTCTTAACATTTTGCCATAGCTCTCTTCGTTTCCGAGATATTTGCAGATTTATCTCAAGGGAAGGGGCCTGACGGACATATTTCGAGATATTTCTTCTTCTTGTTGTTCTTCTTCTGCACAGCTAAGCTGGAAGTGGCATTTGCGGCTCGCACTAGTGCAGAGTTATCTCAAAGAAAGGGGCCACGGTGTTTCTGTATCTCTATTATGTTGGTGCGGCTTCGGAACTTTTAAATATCTCGATATATCTCGAAAACTACGCTTCTGATCAAAAAATAGCATAGAACATAAAGTGTAGGAAACATAATTCTCTACAAAAAAGGTCTCTTCACATTTTGCCATAGCTCGCTTCGTTTCCGAGATATTTGCAGATATATCTCAAGGGAAGGGGCCTGACGGACATATTTCGAGATATTTCTTCTTCTTGTTGTTCTTCTTCTGCACAGCTAAGCTGGAAGTGGCATTTACAGCTCGCAATAGCGCAGAGTTATCTCAAAGAAAGGGGCCACGGTGTTTCTGAATCTCTATTATGTTGGTGCGGCTTCGGAACTTTTAAATATCTTGATATATCTCGAGAACTACGCATCTGATCAAAAAATATCATAGAACATAAAAAGTAGAAAACTTAATTTTCTACAAAAAAGGCCTCTTAACATTTTGCCATAGCTCGCTTCGTTTCCGAGATATATGCAGATTTATCTCAAGGGAAGGGGCCTGACGGACATATTTCGAGATATTTCTTCTTCTTGTTGTTCTTCTTCTGCACTTCTAAGCTGGAAGTGGCATTTACAGCTCGCAATAGCGCAGAGTTATCTCAAAGAAAGGGGCCACGGTGTTTCTGAATCTCTATTATGTTGGTGCGGCTTCGGAACTTTTAAATATCTTGATATATCTCGAGAACTACGCATCTGATCAAAAAATATCATAGAACGTAAAAAGTAGGAAACTTAATTCTCTACAAAAAAGGTCTCTTAACATTTTGCCATAGCTCTCTTCGTTTCCGAGATATTTGCAGATTTATCTCAAGGGAAGGGGCCTGACGGACATATTTCGAGATATTTCTTCTTCTTGTTGTTCTTCTTCTGCACAGCTAAGCTGGAAGTGGCATTTGCGGCTCGCACTAGTGCAGGGTTATCTCAAAGAAAGGGGCCACGGTGTTTCTGTATCTCTATTATGTTGGTGCGGCTTCGGAACTTTTAAATATCTCGATATATCTCGAAAACTACGCTTCTGATCAAAAAATATCATAGAAGATAAAAAGTAGGAAACTTAATTCTCTACAAAAGAGGTCTCTTAACATTTTGCCATAGCTCGCTTCGTTTCCGAGATATTTGCAGATTTATCTCAAGGGAAGGGGCCTGACGGACATATTTCGAGATATTTCTTCTTCTTGTTGTTCTTCTTCTGCACAGCTAAGCTGGAAGTGGCATTTACAGCTCGCAATAGCGCAGAGTTATCTCAAAGAAAGGGGCCACGGTGTTTCTGAATCTCTATTATGTTGGTGCGGCTTCGGAACTTTTAAATATCTTGATATATCTCGAGAACTACGCATCTGATCAAAAAATATCATAGAAGATAAAAAGTAGGAAACTTAATTCTCTACAAAAGAGGTCTCTTAACATTTTGCCATAGCTCGCTTCGTTTCCGAGATATTTGCAGATTTATCTCAAGGGAAGGGGCCTGACGGACATGTTTCGAGATATTTCTTCTTCTTGTTGTTCTTCTTCTGCACAGCTAAGCTGGCAGTGGCATTTACAGCTCGCAATAGCGCAGAGTTATCTCAAAGAAAGGGGCCACGGTGTTTCTGAATCTCTATTATGTTGGTGCGGCTTCGGAACTTTTAAATATCTTGATATATCTCGAGAACTACGCATCTGATCAAAAAATATCATAGAACATGAAAAGTAGGAAACTTAATTCTCTACAAAAAAGGTCTCTTAACATTTTGCCATAGCTCTCTTCGTTTCCGAGATATTTGCAGATTTATCTCAAGGGAAGGGGCCTGACGGACATATTTCGAGATATTTCTTCTTCTTGTTGTTCTTCTTCTGCACAGCTAAGCTGGAAGTGGCATTTACAGCTCGCAATAGTGCAGAGTTATCTCAAAGAAAGGGGCCACGGTGTTTCTGTATCTCTATTATGTTGGTGCGGTTTCGGAACTTTTAAATATCTTGATATATCTCGAGAACTACGCATCTGATCAAAAAATATCATAGAAGATAAAAAGTAGGAAACTTAATTCTCTACAAAAGAGGTCTCTTAACATTTTGCCATAGCTCGCTTCGTTTCCGAGATATTTGCAGATTTATCTCAAGGGAAGGGGCCTGACGGACATATTTCGAGATATTTCTTCTTCTTGTTGTTCTTCTTCTGCACAGCTAAGCTGGAAGTGGCATTTACAGCTCGCAATAGCGCAGAGTTATCTCAAAGAAAGGGGCCACGGTGTTTCTGAATCTCTATTACGTTGGTGCGGCTTCGGAACTTTTAAATATCTTGATATATCTCGAGAACTACGCATCTGATCAAAAAATATCATAGAACATGAAAAGTAGGAAACTTAATTCTCTACAAAAAAGGTCTCTTAACATTTTGCCATAGCTCTCTTCGTTTCCGAGATATTTGCAGATTTATCTCAAGGGAAGGGGCCTGACGGACATATTTCGAGATATTTCTTCTTCCTGTTGTTCTTCTTCTGCACAGCTAAGCTGGAAGTGGCATTTGCAGCTCGCAATAGTGCAGAGTTATCTCAAAGAAAGGGGCCACGGTGTTTCTGTATCTCTATTATGTTGGTGCGGCTTCGGAACTTTTAAATATCTTGATATATCTCGAGAACTACGCGTCTGATCAAAAAATATCATAGAACATAAAAAGTAGGAAACATAATTCTCTACAAAAAAGGTCTCTCAACATTTTGCCATAGCTCGCTTCGTTTCCGAGATATTTGCAGATTTATCTCAAGGGAAGGGGCCTGACGGACATATTTCGAGATATTTCTTCTTCTTGTTGTTCTTCTTCTGCACAGCTAAGCTGGAAGTGGCATTTACAGCTCGCAATAGCGCAGAGTTATCTCAAAGAAAGGGGCCACGGTGTTTCTGAATCTCTATTATGTTGGTGCGGCTTCGGAACTTTTAAATATCTTGATATATCTCGAGAACTACGCATCTGATCAAAAAATATCATAGAACGTAAAAAGTAGGAAACTTAATTCTCTACAAAAAAGGTCTCTTAACATTTTGCCATAGCTCTCTTCGTTTCCGAGATATTTGCAGATTTATCTCAAGGGAAGGGGCCTGACGGACATATTTCGAGATATTTCTTCTTCTTGTTGTTCTTCTTCTGCACAGCTAAGCTGGAAGTGGCATTTGCAGCTCGCAATAGTGCAGAGTTATCTCAAAGAAAGGGGCCACGGTGTTTCTGTATGTCTATTATGTTGGTGCGGCTTCGGAACTTTTAAATATCTTGAGATATCTCGAGAACTACGCATCTGATCAAAAAATATCATAGAACATAAAAAGTAGGAAACTTAATTCTCTACAAAAAAGGTCTCTTAACATTTTGCCATAGCTCGCTTCGTTTCCGAGATATATGCAGATTTATCTCAAGGGAAGGGGCCTGACGGACATATTTCGAGATATTTCTTCTTCTTGTTGTTCTTCTTCTGCACAGCTAAGCTGGAAGTGGCATTTGCAGCTCGCAATAGTGCGGAGTTATCTCAAAGAAAGGGGCCACGGTGTTTCTGTATCTCTATTATGTTGGTGTGGCTTCGGTACTTTTAAATATCTCGATATATCTCGAAAACTACGCTTCTGATCAAAAAATATCATAGAAGATAAAAAGTAGGAAACTTAATTCTCTACAAAAGAGGTCTCTTAACATTTTGCCATAGCTCGCTTCGTTTCCGAGATATTTGCAGATTTATCTCAAGGGAAGGGGCCTGACGGACATATTTCGAGATAATTCTTCTTCTTGTTGTTCTTCTTCTGCACAGCTAAGCTGGAAGTGGCATTTACAGCTCGCAATAGCGCAGAGTTATCTCAAAGAAAGGGGCCACGGTGTTTCTGAATCTCTATTATGTTGGTGCGGCTTCGGAACTTTTAAATATCTTGATATATCTCGAGAACTACGCATCTGATCAAAAAATATCATAGAACATGAAAAGTAGGAAACTTAATTCTCTACAAAAAAGGTCTCTTAACATTTTGCCATAGCTCTCTTCGTTTCCGAGATATTTGCAGATTTATCTCAAGGGAAGGGGCCTGACGGACATATTTCGAGATATTTCTTCTTCTTGTTGTTCTTCTTCTGCACAGCTAAGCTGGAAGTGGCATTTACAGCTCGCAATAGTGCAGAGTTATCTCAAAGAAAGGGGTCACGGTGTTTCTGTATCTCTATTATGTTGGTGCGGTTTCGGAACTTTTAAATATCTTGATATATCTCGAGAACTACGCATCTGATCAAAAAATATCATAGAAGATAAAAAGTAGGAAACTTAATTCTCTACAAAAGAGGTCTCTTAACATTTTGCCATAGCTCGCTTCGTTTCCGAGATATTTGCAGATTTATCTCAAGGGAAGGGGCCTGACGGACATATTTCGAGATATTTCTTCTTCTTGTTGTTCTTCTTCTGCACAGCTAAGCTGGAAGTGGCATTTACAGCTCGCAATAGCGCAGAGTTATCTCAAAGAAAGGGGCCACGGTGTTTCTGAATCTCTATTATGTTGGTGCGGCTTCGGAACTTTTAAATATCTTGATATATCTCGAGAACTACGCATCTGATCAAAAAATATCATAGAACGTAAAAAGTAGGAAACTTAATTCTCTACAAAAAAGGTCTCTTAACATTTTGCCATAGCTCTCTTCGTTTCCGAGATATTTGCAGATTTATCTCAAGGGAAGGGGCCTGACGGACATATTTCGAGATATTTCTTCTTCTTGTTGTTCTTCTTCCGCACAGCTAAGCTGGAAGTGGCATTTGCAGCTCGCAATAGTGCAGAGTTATCTCAAAGAAAGGGGCCACGGTGTTTCTGTATCTCTATTATGTTGGTGCGGCTTCGGAACTTTTAAATATCTTGATATATCTCGAGAACTACGCGTCTGATCAAAAAATATCATGGAACATAAAAAGTAGGAAACTTAATTCTCTACAAAAGAGGTCTCTTAACATTTTGCCATAGCTCGCTTCGTTTCCGAGATATTTGCAGATTTATCTCAAGGGAAGGGGCCTGACGGACATATTTCGAGATATTTCTTCTTCTTGTTGTTCTTCTTCTGCACAGCTAAGCTGGAAGTGGCATTTGCAGCTCGCAATAGTGCGGAGTTATCTCAAAGAAAGGGGCCACGGTGTTTCTGTATCTCTATTATGTTGGTGTGGCTTCGGTACTTTTAAATATCTCGATATATCTCGAAAACTACGCTTCTGATCAAAAAATATCATAGAAGATAAAAAGTAGGAAACTTAATTCTCTACAAAAGAGGTCTCTTAACATTTTGCCATAGCTCGCTTCGTTTCCGAGATATTTGCAGATTTATCTCAAGGGAAGGGGCCTGACGGACATATTTCGAGATATTTCTTCTTCTTGTTGTTCTTCTTCTGCACAGCTAAGCTGGAAGTGGCATTTACAGCTCGCAATAGCGCAGAGTTATCTCAAAGAAAGGGGCCACGGTGTTTCTGAATCTCTATTATGTTGGTGCGGCTTCGGAACTTTTAAATATCTTGATATATCTCGAGAACTACGCATCTGATCAAAAAATATCATAGAACATGAAAAGTAGGAAACTTAATTCTCTACAAAAAAGGTCTCTTAACATTTTGCCATAGCTCTCTTCGTTTCCGAGATATTTGCAGATTTATCTCAAGGGAAGGGGCCTGACGGACATATTTCGAGATATTTCTTCTTCTTGTTGTTCTTCTTCTGCACAGCTAAGCTGGAAGTGGCATTTACAGCTCGCAATAGTGCAGAGTTATCTCAAAGAAAGGGGCCACGGTGTTTCTGTATCTCTATTATGTTGGTGCGGTTTCGGAACTTTTAAATATCTTGATATATCTCGAGAACTACGCATCTGATCAAAAAATATCATAGAAGATAAAAAGTAGGAAACTTAATTCTCTACAAAAGAGGTCTCTTAACATTTTGCCATAGCTCGCTTCGTTTCCGAGATATTTGCAGATTTATCTCAAGGGAAGGGGCCTGACGGACATATTTCGAGATATTTCTTCTTCTTGTTGTTCTTCTTCTGCACAGCTAAGCTGGAAGTGGCATTTACAGCTCGCAATAGCGCAGAGTTATCTCAAAGAAAGGGGCCACGGTGTTTCTGAATCTCTATTATGTTGGTGCGGCTTCGGAACTTTTAAATATCTTGATATATCTCGAGAACTACGCATCTGATCAAAAAATATCATAGAACGTAAAAAGTAGGAAACTTAATTCTCTACAAAAAAGGTCTCTTAACATTTTGCCATAGCTCTCTTCGTTTCCGAGATATTTGCAGATTTATCTCAAGGGAAGGGGCCTGACGGACATATTTCGAGATATTTCTTCTTCTTGTTGTTCTTCTTCTGCACAGCTAAGCTGGAAGTGGCATTTGCAGCTCGCAATAGTGCAGAGTTATCTCAAAGAAAGGGGCCACGGTGTTTCTGTATCTCTATTATGTTGGTGCGGCTTCGGAAATTTTAAATATCTTGATATATCTCGAGAACTACGCGTCTGATCAAAAAATATCATAGAACATAAAAAGTAGGAAACATAATTCTCTACAAAAAAGGTCTCTCAACATTTTGCCATAGCTCGCTTCGTTTCCGAGATATTTGCAGATTTATCTCAAGGGAAGGGGCCTGACGGACATATTTCGAGATATTTCTTCTTCTTGTTGTTCTTCTTCTGCACAGCTAAGCTGGAAGTGGCATTTACAGCTCGCAATAGCGCAGAGTTATCTCAAAGAAAGGGGCCACGGTGTTTCTGAATCTCTATTATGTTGGTGCGGCTTCGGAACTTTTAAATATCTTGATATATCTCGAGAACTACGCATCTGATCAAAAAATATCATAGAACGTAAAAAGTAGGAAACTTAATTCTCTACAAAAAAGGTCTCTTAACATTTTGCCATAGCTCTCTTCGTTTCCGAGATATTTGCAGATTTATCTCAAGGGAAGGGGCCTGACGGACATATTTCGAGATATTTCTTCTTCTTGTTGTTCTTCTTCTGCACAGCTAAGCTGGAAGTGGCATTTGCAGCTCGCAATAGTGCAGAGTTATCTCAAAGAAAGGGGCCACGGTGTTTCTGTATCTCTATTATGTTGGTGCGGCTTCGGAACTTTTAAATATCTTGATATATCTCGAGAACTACGCGTCTGATCAAAAAATATCATAGAACATAAAAAGTAGGAAACATAATTCTCTACAAAAAAGGTCTCTCAACATTTTGCCATAGCTCGCTTCGTTTCCGAGATATTTGCAGATTTATCTCAAGGGAAGGGGCCTGACGGACATATTTCGAGATATTTCTTCTTCTTGTTGTTCTTGTTCTGCACAGCTAAGCTGGAAGTGGCATTTACAGCTCGCAATAGCGCAGAGTTATCTCAAAGAAAGGGGCCACGGTGTTTCTGAATCTCTATTATGTTGGTGCGGCTTCGGAACTTTTAAATATCTTGATATATCTCGAGAACTACGCATCTGATCAAAAAATATCATAGAACATGAAAAGTAGGAAACTTAATTCTCTACAAAAAAGGTCTCTTAACATTTTGCCATAGCTCTCTTCGTTTCCGAGATATTTGCAGATTTATCTCAAGGGAAGGGGCCTGACGGACATATTTCGAGATATTTCTTCTTCTTGTTGTTCTTCTTCTGCACAGCTAAGCTGGAAGTGGCATTTACAGCTCGCAATAGTGCAGAGTTATCTCAAAGAAAGGGGCCACGGTGTTTCTGTATCTCTATTATGTTGGTGCGGTTTCGGAACTTTTAAATATCTTGATATATCTCGAGAACTACGCATCTGATCAAAAAATATCATAGAAGATAAAAAGTAGGAAACTTAATTCTCTACAAAAGAGGTCTCTTAACATTTTG